>NC_041822.1:2021272-2666909 GCF_900964775.1 Scleropages formosus
TGCATTATTGTACCAGAAACAAAAAAACGCTTTACATAGATAATATGCTGTACAGCAGATTGTGAAATAGAAGCAGTCTTTCAGCATGGCTGTATAGTGTCTGTGCTTCTGTACAGTGCTTTATATATGTTGCGTGGAGTTCAAAGCTCCTCATTGCTCAGGGAGGACTGCTGGGCGTTGGACGAATTCAAGACCTGCAAGAGACGAGCTGCAGCACCACTTGGTTCTGTTTGTTTTGCGACTTCTGTTTCTTCTGAACTGTTGACCCGGCCCTGTACAAACCGGAGGACCTTGCCAGGGGCTGCACTCGAATCGCATGCGTGTTTCCCTCCGCTGCTCCCTAGCCGTGTGACAGAGACCCGTCCGAGGTGTGAGGCCTTCACTGGAAATGCACCAAGCTCTGCGTCTGCCCGTAGCCATCCATGTCATCTCCTCGTGAGGGTGTGACCACATTAGTGGTGTTCCCGGCACAGAGCGTTATATCAGCAGCAGCGGAAATGAAACAAACGTGCACATCTCCATTCCGTGTGTTCTTCTGCCAGGCTGAGAGCAAATATCTGAAGGCCGAGCAAGGAGGAATTTTTAGGGCTTGTTCTCTTTAAATTATATGCTGTACTGTGCGTATAATATGTCTTTTTTAGAGTGAGTACATGTCTGTGAAAGCAGAGAACTTTTTTTATTAGGCTTATGAGGTATCTTATCTGCTGAAATGTTGTGTCAAACTGCTTTGATACCCGTTTTCTTGCAATATTTAAAAAAAAAAAAAAGAAGAAGAAAAAAGTAGATGATGTGTCCAGTTTTTACTGGTAGTGTAGTGGCTGGAGCTGCTGCCTTTCAGCCCAAAGGTTGCAGGTTCAAGTCTCACCTCCAGCTGTAGTACCCTTGAGCAAGGTACTTACCCTAAATTGCTTGAGTAAGATCACCCAGCTGTATAAGTGGGTAAATAATTGTACAGTACAATGCTTAGGTAGCTTGACATTGTAAGGCGCTTTGGAGAAAAGCGTCGCCTAAACAAATAAATGAAAGTGTACTGCCTGTGAAGAAAGGAAACGGGAGAGTTGAGGTCAGATTCCTTTTGTGACCAGTCATTGGTTAATCATTGCAGCTTTGATCCGAATATGTGTCTGTTTGCAGGGCACTGATGTCCTCAAGCAGAGTAGAAACTGGGCTACCGTCTAGTTATTTTCCATTAGAGGCCTTTGGAGAGCTGTAATGAGAGTAACTGACCGTTTGTAGCGAGTACTTTTTAGAACAGCCTTTTAATTATTTAATTAAGGGCCGAATTGAGAGTAACGTCAACAATAAATGATTTATTTGTCATAGCTTCTGTCCTTTGGCCTGAATTTATTTAGACAGCTATACAAGCAGTGCTGCTTGCTCTGAAGCATGCATTCATTCATACGGCATGTTTAGAATTCCTCACTGATATTCCACCTTTCCTCCACAGACCTCAGGAATGGAGGAGACAATATGGGAGCAGTACACTGTGACACTGCAGCGGGTGAGCTGATTCCTCCTTCACTGGTTCCTCACTTGACTCTGTGCACTGGTGCCCCAGTGCCCCAAAGGAGCCCCCGCAGTGCTTACTCACCCTTCAGCCCATTTGCACTCAGGGCTCTTCGCTGGGGTGCTTGTGGTGAACTCAGATGGGTGACAGACACACTGAAGCAACATCTTAAATTTTGTTATCTGACCTACATGCTCGGCAGTTACTTTCTCATGACGAAATTCAGAGCGTTACAGTACTCCGTGACGTCTTTTTTCAGAATAAATATTTTCAACGCACTTTTAATATTTAGAAATTTTCGGTAAAGCTGCCTACATGTTGTTTCTTATAAAGATTACTGATAGTGTTTTCTATAAAAAAAATGCCATAATATTAAAATATGGTTTCCTCATATTTTGTAGTCTGTGAAACAAAATGTAATAACATTTTCAGTTGTACACAGAAAGAGGATAAGTCTTTCATAAACACGGAAGTGTGGCCACAGCAAGTATCTTAGTTACTTAACCAGAAAGAAAAACACAGGAGACTGGGAGGTCACAGGTGTTAATATCTCAGTGACATAAATATAATATTTCTGTGATTAAAGCAACGAAGAGGCATATGAGGAGATGGCTATTAAGGATTATTGAAGAATTGCAGCTATAGGGCAATACTGATTATACAGACAGGGATACATGCAAATTTCTTCAATGAATCACAAATGATGGGGAAAAATCTTGCATGCAACCTCCGTAAGCAGCTACGGCAAATTCGGTTCAAGGGAAAATGTGAATATTCGAATTAAAAGACTTCCGAGGCTAAAGGCTTTATTGTTACGAGCATCGCCCATGACGAGCGTCGCAGTGCACGTGTCCTGCCGATCCAATGGATGCAGACTGCAGTGCTGCCTGCAGGTACCACCCTTGTCATTTCCTGGCTCAACCACACATTCTCTGTTCTGCAGGAAGTACACAGTCTTGAATTTAGTTTATGAGAAAGGACACCAAGATGCTTGGCTCAAAATAAAGGACTGAAATAGAGGCACACTTGTGGTATGATTGTGGAATCACTGAGCATGGTGTCATCACACTCATTTTGCATAGCTATAGTCTGCTGGAGAAAAGTTAGATTTGGTTCAGTGCAGTGACCTTTGCACATTCAGCACCTGCTGATTGAGTGTTTGTGTGAGATTGTGTTCCTCTTTTATACAGGCTACTTCAAAATAGAATTATGCTCACTTTTTCAATGAAGTGAAAGACACTGGGAGTAAATTAAACGATAAATTATTAAATTTAATTAAATTATAGGGAGTAAATTACATGAATATTGGTAATAATTTGAGAAATGATTTGACATGCCATGATCAGAAACTATGATGTGGCAGTGATGTGCGGAAAAAGTATTAATAAGCAGTGCCTTAATGAAGTAATTTTGCCTCCATTCATCACGCTGCTTATTTGTCCTTTGTTCTTTAAAATTTTGTATTTTAAATTCCAGGGGAATGAAAAAGGAGCACATTTAGCTCTGATGGCTTACTGTACTGTAATTGCACTGTAAATGCCATCTGGAAGAATAAGACTAGAAATGGACAATCTAGGAGATGTAATTGCTGAAGTGCAGATGGGAGGGGGAATGTATGCGGTTAGAGGGCAATGGCGGGAGCCCAGTGGAGCCGTCCTGATGGGGTGGGGGGTCGGGGGCGGGGGCTGGCACAGGGCCGTGGGCCTGCCCGGGCTGCTACCTGCCACCGCTACTCAGCATCACATCAGTTGCCATGGATCTGCCCTCTTACCAACCGAGGGCACAGCATTGCAGCAAAATATGTATAGAGAAAAGAGAGAAACACACAGACCGAACGCACCCAGAGCATGGTCCAGGGTCATGACCATTTCGCCCCATTTTATAAATGATGGCGTATGGATTGACCAGGGATAAATCTTACCATACTGTTATAGATATTTAGCTACAAACATGGGGGGTACTTTTTTTTTCTCCAGAAACCTTCTTGCACAAAAGGTGAAAGCAACACATACTGTAAGAAGCCTCACACACTGACTCATGCAGAAATTTTCTTGCAATTATTTGACAGTGACAGCTTGCAGTATGAATATGGAATAAGAGATACCAGAATATGTCAGGAATGTAAACATTGTAAAGAATGAGCTTCTCAGCATGTCTCTCGGCCTTGTTCCATTCCTGGGTTCATTGTCCACAGCGTGAAATTTTCTGCTCAAGGATAACAGACGGCAGTCAGTTGGGAACTATCGATATGTCTTATAAGTCTTCTACAAGTTGTAGTAGAGGACATATTCATGTTTAGAAAGTATAACAGGCCTCTGTAGAAGTGAATGTGAGTAAAGGCCCTTAGTGAAGGCTTCTCTAAATCTGTGATGTCTCTCTTCATTGTGGACATTTGGACTACAGCCCATGGAAGCCAGGAGTAGTTTTCTGTCTCTGCTTTTTTCAACACATAGGACTCCAAGATGGGATTTGGCATTGCAGTGTCAGGGGGGCGGGATAACCCCAACGTGGACAACGGAGAAACGTCAATCATTGTGTCAGACGTTCTTCCTGGAGGGCCAGCAGATGGACAGCTCTAGTACGTACAGCACCTGTCAGTCTCTCCCTCTGTCCATATCTGTCATTCGGCACCTTTGTAAATTTAGCAACTTTGGTAACGTAGAGGGGGAAAGGTAGTTTACAGTCTCCCAGTTGTTCACCTTCAGCCCTGAGTTCCGTTATTGTGTTATGTATTTTTTTGTAGTGCTGTGAGGGGACAGTGGTGGTAGAAGCTCATATCTTTTCAAATATTGTTTATATTCCCACAGTGAAAATGACCGTGTTATTTTGGTCAACACCATCCCCATGGAAAACGTGCCTCACTCGTTCGCCGTGCAGCAGCTGAGAAAATGCGGGAAGACAGCCAAGATTGTGAGCGTCTCCCTTGTCTCCGAAGGGATTTTTGTTTTGATGACAATTAATAGTTTAGTACAATGAAATCCCAAAACAAATCCTGCAATCAAATGTTGGCTTGTAACATGCTGAACCTCTAGGATTCCTGTTTATGTTGAATTGTGTTGTGTTTTTTTTATTTTTTATTTTTATTTAAAGAATTTAAATGTCTGTGTGTAATGCAGCAATGTTTGTGTCTTATGCAAGTGTGACATTTTCTCGTCTTTCAAATTTTTCAGGTATACTGCATTTGCAGCACAAGTATATATTGATTGAAAAAGGACAGGATTGCAGTGCATGGGTTTAGCACAGTCTGGTGGAATATTGGGATTGTTAGTACCGATATATTTGTAGCAGTGCAGACTTGACGGCTCTAAGGTTTATTTATTCACGGAAATTGATTTTGTAATTTTACGTACCTGCTGATATGAGTAAATGGGTTGTGTTGGCCTGAGTGGTGAAATCTTGACTCTGCCTCTGTGCCTTCCATACAGACTGTAAAGAGACCCAGGAAGGTCCCTGTCCAAACCCTGAAACGCCCCCCATCCCCTGATGTGCAGGAGCGTGTCGTTGACTATGACGATTATGACCGACGGAGTGTTCAGAGCACCCACAGCGGCCGCACCAAACCTGGTTGGCCCGAAGGCAATGGAGGTCTGGGATACCCTCGCGACCGGGACCACAGCCTGGAGAAGGAGCGAGGGCGTGGTGGCTACCTGGAGCCTGAATACCGGGGCCGCGACTACAGCCGAGACCTGGGGTACAGCCGCGAGCGCAGCCGTGGCAGGAGTTTGGAGCGGGACCTGAGCCCTGAGCGTGAGTATCGCCGCGATGGCAGCAGGGGCCGAACCTTGGACCGAGAACCCAGCCCCGAGCGACGCTATCAAAGGGAGCACAGCCGGGGCCGCAGCATCGACCGAGACTTTAGTCCCGCTCGCAGCTACAACCGTGACCTCAGCTATGAGCGCAGGAAGTATGAGCCCCGCCCAGATGAGAGGATTGTGAGGAGCAGGAGCCGTGACCACCTGCAGGAGCGCTCTCCTTCTCCTGCCCCCCCTCGAACCCGAGACTATGACCACGAGCCTCTGGAGAAGCCCATTAGTGTCCTGCTGGTGAAAAACAGGCCCAATGAAGGTGAGGCTGGTCGAGTTCAGCCACTATTCCTAAGACTCCTGCTATATTTAGGTTACTAGGCACTGACTGTGCACTTCTGTGTGCTGCAGTAAAATCCACCTCTAACTAGTATTTTATAATGCTCTGCATACACAGCAGGTATCTGATACTGCCAGGTATTAAATTTGATACATTAAAAGTGGCACTTGGGACCCTTGACAATCCAGTATGAAAATATCTGACATTACTCTTTTAAAAATGTTCTTACGTAAACATACCCACTCTTGGTTAACTCTTAGTTTAACCCTGTCAGGGCGAAATTAATACTAGTCCAGTGGTCTCTAAATACAGAAAATCATCTATAAATATTCATAGCGGTATTTATCTAATTTCAGCTGATGCTAAATTGCAACATCTTCCTGGAGAGGGTTAAAAGTCTTCTGACATGACAAAACCATAGATTGGTCATCCTTGATGTCAAAATACTAATGGGAAAGTGTAGCAAACTACGTAAAAAACTATGTATTAATCATTATGAACCAAAAAGTGTGGAAGCATTTATAAATGGTACTTTTTGTTAAAGCATGCGATGAGTGTACAGGAAAATAAATCACGCACAGCTGACAACACTAAGCAGTATTAATGCAGTGATACTAGTGGGACGCTTCCTGAAGTCGTGGTTGTGTTGATGTGTTGTAGCACTTATTCTGTCCTGATAGTCAGGGTTCATGGGTTATAAAGCTAAATATGAGTGATTTTACTCTATGACATTCCCAGCACTTTATAGCCATGACCTTGTAAGCCTCGTCTGTTGAGCGTCACCTCTGCCTGAGTACACATACACATGTTTTTGCGCAAGTATTTTCTTTACTTTCGATTGCAGAGTATGGCCTTCGCCTCGGCAGTCAGATCTTTATCAAGGAGATGACCAGTACCGGTCTTGCAGCCAAGGATGGGAACCTGAGGGAAGGTGACATCATTCTCAAGGTAGTCATGTCTGTCTTCTTACACGTCCATTTGCATTTTATAAACTTACACTGGCATTTTGAATGAACAAGTCCAGATGTAGCCTGTCGAACACAAATTAACAGCAGCATGAATCTTTTCTTAAAAGTTAAAGTTGAAGGCGCAAACAGCTGTACAATTGTGAGATGATCTGGACCATCAGCTGTTAACCAGCTTTGATTTAAAAAGGAAAAAAAAAAAACGTGCATGAGGTACAACAGTTTTTGCAGGAGTTTAATCTACATATATATAATCATCAAAGATATACTTGCCTTGTAGTTTCTCTGTTACGTTTTAGAGTTCCGGCTCAGTTGTAGTATGTTTTCCACTATGACATGTTGATATCCTATAGACTCAAGAACAAACATGTATCTCACTGAAACTCTCGCCAAACAGACAAGCAATGTGGGCTGGTTCCTAGTGAAGTGACAGGGCTTCTGCTGGCTTCTACTGCTCCATTGTCAGATGTATTCAGCCAAAGTACACAGTATAAAGGGGATGATTTTATTTGCTTATTGCTAGTGGCACCAATGCAGTATTATATTTTTGCAGCCCTTTAGTCAGTCTCCGTCTTCGGCTCTCTTCACAGATCAATGGGACCGTCACAGAGAACCTGTCCCTTGCTGATGCCGGAAAGCTGATCGAGAAGTCCCGCGGGAAGCTTCAGCTGGTGGTCCAGCGGGACCGGAGACAGATTCTGATCCGTATCCCCCCGCTTGCTGACAGCGACTCGGAGCCTGATGGTGAGTACGGAGTGCAAGTGTTTCTCCGTAACAATGTTTCTCTGGGCACCACAGACTTTGGGTGGCAAAACATGGATGGAGCAAAGGAATCAGACGTGCTTGATATTCTGGAGTGTTGCTTACAGCACTGTTTTTGATGTAAGGATTGTGGGTTTTAACTCACATTATTACCAGTGTTTTTTTTTTCCTGTTTAATCAAAATGCATGTAAGTGTGTATATTTATATATAAATACATATTATATACTGCACACATGTACCGCATGTGAAAAAGAAAGTATACCCTCTTTCAGTTCAGTGGTTTCACATGTTTTCAAGCTTATCATATGTGCACAGAGCATTCCCGCCTGTGTGTCTCCTGCACACAGTGAATGTAATAAACACAGACAATCCTGACAATAAATAATAGACAGTAAATACAATGCAATGAATAGACTCACACAATAGGTACAGACAGTAGAAAATAAATACAGATGATGAAGCAGGCAATATAATGCCGACAGTACAACGGGCAATAAATATAGAATGTTGATTCATTATATACAATATTCAAGACAGTGTTCAGTTGTCAAAAAGTGTGGGTGTGTGCTGAAAAGACCTGTGGTTTCAGAGCATGAATAATAATAGTCTGGTCTTCATCAGCTTTTATAACTGACAAATCTAGCCTCCACCAACACACAAAATTTCACCCTGTCACCATTTATTCAACAATAAATAAACCAAAATTCAGAAGTAATGTGGGATAAATTTAAGTAAACCATTCCCACATCCATATGAATTAAGACGGTTATTAGCTGCCGGGTGCTTCCAATCAAATTGAAAGTACTTGATTAGCTGATCATCACAAAGTATGACCACCTCCAGCAAAAGCAGAACTTTTAGCAGTTTGGTGGTCTGGAGCATTCAGGTATGTGGTAACACCATGACAATGAGAAAAGACAGCAGGAATGAACTAAGAGAAGTAATTGGTGGATTTCAAATTGTTTTAAAATGGCAGCCTTATAACCTTTTCCAAATGGATGAGCAGCAACAGTCGACAATGAGAAAGATTATTTAGAAATGGAGAGAACACTGAAGACAGTTTCCAGTCTTCCCAGGAATGGGCACCCTGGAAAACTGACCCCAAGGTTATACTGTATAATGCCTAGAAATTGCAGAGAACCCAACACCTATATCAAGAAATCTATGGCCAGGAGAAAGACTCTTCTTTCTTTTAAAAAAAAAAAATAATAATAATAATAATAATAATTATTTCAACACAGCTTAGGTTTGCAAAATTGCATCTGAACAAAGCATATGAGACCAAAGCGGAGGTGTGTTGTCATTGTACACAACTCCAAACATGGTGTATGACCACAAATGCCTCGTACCAACCGTCAAAGTGCAGTAGTGGAGAAATGTTGATTTGGGCTTGTTTTGTGGCCGCAGGACCTGGGTACCCTGCAGTCAAGTCAACCATGAACTTATTATACCAAAGTATTCTAGAGACAAAGCTGTGTGACAGCTAAAGCTGGCCAAAATTGGGTCATGTACTGTAATAGGGAAATGATCCCAAGCACAGCAGCAACTCTACCACTGACTGGTGAAAAAAGAAATGTTGACTTAATTTTTTTTAAAAAAAAAATAATGACAGTGAAATCTGTTGTGTTTGTCACCTGAGGTTAGATTTATTTTATTTTAGGATTTTGCAAGTACCAAATACATTTTTGTTATGTCCTGATGCACAAAACCATAGAACTGAAAGAGGGTATCTGTTCTTTTTCACATGAGTTTATATAGTATAAATTTCCTTTAGATGAAGGTGCCTGTCTGAAGATAAATAATTTAATACAAAACAAGTTTCTTAATGAGGCACTACACATTAACTCAGTATGAAAAATACTGCAGTTTATATTTGTAATATTCCCTCAGACATTGGGATAAATTTTCTTTCATTTGTATCCAGTTGCTTCTTAGCAATTTAATATGGCGAAATATTTCTAGCAGGATATAAATGACCTTACATGCCTCCGAGTGTAAAAACAGAACTGGCATTTAATAGGTTAAAAATAAAATTAAGGTTAAATAGGGCATACTGTCTTTGCATGTCTGGTAGCAACCCAATAATCCGATTGATTTTGAACATGTCCTGATTTTACTGAGTTGAAAAGAGGTTCTTTAAAAAATACATTTTGTGTACAATATATGGCTTTGAACAGTGACATTACATATTTTTCTGCCTAACACAACTACTATGATATGATTATATTTAATTCCAGGAATTTCACTTGACTTGACAAAGGCCATCGTTTCTACAATACAATCTATTTTGTGTTCTTTTTTTTTTACAGATAAAATGTCATACTTTTAGCTGAAGGACCCCGAGACACAGCATAAGTTTGGTTGCCATTTATCTTTAAAATGACTGTGCCATAACAACGTTGTAAAGCTTTTTACGTTTTGCCCTTCCTTTTTTCTAACTTTTGCTTTTTCATATTTTCCAAAATCAATAAAAAAAAACAGTTCTTCACTATTTTGTATGGTGTGATTTTTTTTTTTGTTTTTTTTTTTTTTTTTTTTTTTGTTTAAACAAAACTAAGTGAATTTATTTCAGTCAGACCATCCAGAATATATAAAGAGAGAATGCATACAGCTCACATATACTTATAACCAATGTTTGTAATATTTATTTGAAAAAATACAAAAATATTATTGCTGAAATGTACCTGTCCTGTTTTTTTTTTTTTTTTTTTTTTTTAGCAGGATTAGTCCATGGTAGATTGAGCCTTCTTTTTGGTGTTATTACCATTATGAATGTGTGTGTCTAGTTCAGCCTTTATTTTCTGCAAGATTCCTTTCCAAATCGGGTAAGCTTCATTAAATCATTTTCTAACATAGTATATGGTTATGACAGCTAAACAAAATTTTTTGCTCATGATCATCAACATTAAAAGCAATAGAAACAAGAACTACTAATGTAAGTTGCTCCCTTTCGCCATGTTGTGCAAAGCTTAAGTACATGCAAATGAGCTCTACTTCCATTGCTGACACATTTTCAGAGTTTCGTGCCTTTTCTGAGTTGTTGGCATGCTCCGATTAGCCATTGTCGGGGGGGAGGGAAGGAGGTGGAGGACAAGATGAGGGATCTGACACCCGGCCACGTTTGCCTCGGTACCCAGTGCCGGGTGGGCGCTGACCCATTTAGCCCTCACTGCAGAGGGTTCCAGCGGGCCAAGTGCAGGGCGGAAACCCTGAGCGCGTTCACTCTAAAAACGAACACCCTTGACCCCGGTTCCCAGTTTGGCTGTTCGTGATGAAAGGTTGTCACTCGATAATCTTTAACAAAGTAGATTGAAGGGCTCTCTCACTGTCTTGTGTTTAATCTAAGAGGCGCCATTTTTCTCTTGCTCCCCTTTCGTTTAATTTGACCCTTTCCCAGAGGAAGCGGGCTGTAATTATACCCTCTCCAGCCCAATGTAAACTGTAATTTGTCTGTGCTTCCCACAGGAGCGTCTGGCAGTCTCAGGGGAGTGCTCTTTTTGCCTCTCAGAACTACTTCTTTTCACACATAGGAAAAGGAATGACACGTGTGTGGATTTTTAACCACACGCCGTTCTCTCAATTCCGACATAATCTGTGATTGTTTTTATTTTTTATTTTTTAAACCTTGCTTTTAGCCTTTCAAGCGTATGTCCCAAAACCATATTTGAGCGTTTTTTAAAAGCCCCTCACTTCCGAATTGAGAGCGCTGTAGCACCTTTCATATCTACAAGACATCTGTTTTTGACGGGGAACACGATGCTCTGCTATTTGACTTGCTTTGTTTTTTTTTGTTTTTTTTGTTTTTTTTTTTTGTTTTTTTTGCTTTTCATGAGAGTTGAGAAAGCAAATCATTAAGACACCCTTATACTTCAGTAATTCTTTTATTAAAACCCAGTAATGTTAACTTGCTTTCTGGCCAGTGCATAATTTTCTGACTCTAATGGTCCTAATAATTATGTCCTGCTCTCTAATTTCATATCTAGATGAAATTAACTGTGATTTTCAGAACTGTCCTGGGGAAACACTTGTGTGCTTAAGCCAAGATTCAGAAAACAGTTTTTTAAAAAAAAGAAAAAGAAAAACTTCCCCAAGACATTCTTGTCTTAGGGAACCAACAGATGTGTGAGATATGTTTATTCATGGCTCAGTTTACCAGGACAATTCAAGCTGTTCTTCATCTTAATCTCACACCTGGGTCCTCTGAAGGTCTTTTAAGGTACTTCTGTTTTCAGAGGTTGATCTTTTGTCAGATGAATGTCGAATGTCTTGCTCTGCCCCTTTATAATGTTAATCTGTGGCACTGCCGAGGTGTATACTTAATAGTTATTATTCATTGAAAACATGGTAAACTGTAGGTGTTTCTTAGACTTATACAGACACCCCTTGACTTGCGCAAATAGGCCGTTCTTCAACCCCTTACGTAAGTCAAAAGTTACATATCTCAGATTCCCCTCCTCTCCCACCATTCAACATCATCACGTGCTTCTTTATACGTGCAGCATCCTTCACTATCGTATTTATAGTCGATACGGCTCAATCTGGTTCCCGTGCTATAGGCGGTAACCTTTGTCCACCTTCATACTTCATTATTATTTCAATTTAATCTCCAAATTGATTGCTGTACGCTTGTGAAACTATTCTTGTTTTCCTTCAAGTGGACATTTACCATCAGGCATTGTGAATAATGAAATGGGTAAAAAAAATGAGAAAGAAGCACTACAGTAATGAGAGGAGATGCATTCACGGCTCAAAACACACGAGAACTGGGAAGATGCAGCTTCCTGCCTTGTCTGGTTTCGCTGACTTGTGCTTAACGTATTTCAGATGTTTTCTGTAAAGTAAAAGTGCAATCTGCAAATAATGTGTATGCTGGGAATTTTTTATATAAATCCGGATTTATTTATCAGTAAAAATTTACGTAAGTAGAGGGGTTTCTGTACTTGAACTCTTCGATGCTGTCAGGAAAATGGTGCGTCCAGCTTGGGGAAGGAACATTAAAACTGCATGTTAACATTATGAGGCACCCATTACTGTTACCTTAAAGATACCTTGATGTCATTTCGATGATAAATAACTTAATAGACCCTGAGAGTTTTATGTTCTTTGGAATAAATATTCAGCCTTGCAATAGGGATTAATAAATGATTGGTGCTTTTAACCAGCTTCATGCTCTTGAGCAGCTGAATTTTTAAGGGAACAACACTGGGTGCGTTTTGACTAATGGTATCCTGTGACAAAAAGTGGTGGGGGAACAGCAGCGTTTTATGAAATGTTAAGATATTTTTCTCTGAAGTTATAACGGGGCAGAACTTGGTCCGTTCAAGTTTGCTTTACTGTGGTATGCAAGGTCTTCTGCTGGTGCTTCTTGGGACTCTTGGAGGGGATCGGGCTTTTTGGGTGAAGGCATCTTAAGTGTAATCCACAGTTTTAAGTGTCGTTCCTGCCTTCCGACAGACATCTCCGAAATCGAGTCCTACCGATCCTACTCTCCGCAGGAGGACCGACAGTCCCATCACTCTGACCTGTCCTCGCATTCCTCCAACGAGAGACTCCGCGAGAAGCACAGGTGACGACTCCAGTTCTCAGAATTTAAGTTTTGTTGGTCAAAATCTCTGTTTCCTTTGTTTTCCATAACAGGACCGCTGGCCATGTTGTGGGGTGCGGTGGCGCAGTGGGTTGGACCACAGTCCTGCTCTTCGGTGGGTCTGGGGTTCGAGTCCCGCTTGGGGTGCCTTGTGACGGACTGGCGTCCCGTCCTGGGTGTGTCCCCTCCCCCTTCAGCCTTACGCCCTGAGTTGCCGGGTTAGGCTCCGGTTCCCCGTGACCCCGTATGGGACGAGCGGTTCTGAAGATGTGGCCATGTTGTTTCTGAAATCTTAATCAACATAAGCATTTCTTTAGTGAATATCCGACTTGTATATGTTTAAAATGTCACACTGTAAGTCATGAAAGTCATTTTTGTTCAAGGTATTTGCTAAGCCACTCTAATAATAATAATAATAATGAGTCATATGTTTCCAGGATTCCACCAGGTTAAAAGACTGCATATAACATAGAATTGACTGCAGTGCTGGATATTGTTCTCATGTTTTCAGGGATGAACCCCAAAGCAAGCAAACTAAGGTGAGCCCAATGGCTTCCCCCTTCAGGGGTCCCGAAGACCACCATCCATCCGAGGTGGAGAAGGAGGAGCTGCAAAAGCAGGAGGCTCCAGGTACTCACGAAGCCCCTGGGAGTCTGAGAAGCAGTCACTGAGATGTTTCATGTTTTAATTACCATTATTCGCCTCATGACACGTAAAGTTAATGTCACAACTATTAATTTTATGCATGGCGCCTTGGAATATTTTGAAACCACCCACTAAAATTAAACTAAAGCAAGAAATACTGTGCATAGATAACATCATTAGACCAAGAAATAAAACAAGGTGTGTCCCATGTTTCTTACACCCTAATCGCCGTAGCTGTAAAAAATGTTAAGGATACTAATTTTGTTTTACAGCTGTTAACACTACCCCAAAAATCTTGCTCCGCCCCAGTCCTGAGGATGAGGAGATATATGGGTATATCGTTTCACACTTATTATACTGGTTCTTCCAGCATTCATTAAGCCGGAAAAAGGTGTAGCAGTCTTTGCTTTTAAATCTGTTTGAGATTATATTTTGGATACCTAAAGGTATATTATATATTGAAATTCTAAGATTCTATCCACAACTCCTTCCTTATTATTACAGTGACATTGTAGTGAAATTTCAGTTTCATGTGACATGTCATTTGAAATTTTAATGGCTGGTCACGTTGTTTCTCTTGGTAAGAGTAGCCTCAATACAAGCTTGTTTTCTCCCGCAGGAGCAACACTGTCATGGTGAGCTTCCAGAAGGGTGAGAGCGTAGGTCTGCGTCTGGCTGGAGGAAACGACGTGGGCATTTTCATCGCTGGGGTTCAGGAGGGCAGCCCTGCCCAAGAGGAGGGGCTCCAAACTGGGGACCAGATCGTAAAGGTGACTTGAAATGTTTCCTTTCTTTATTACTCCCTTGTTCGACATGCATTGTGTTCTGAATTTCATACTCCTTTATTGAGGCTCTGTTCAGTGGAAGTCCTACCAGCTGTTCGCATTTCAGTCAGCTTCCTGTCCTCATTGCATGAAGTAGGATAAAGGAGCAGATTTTCACTGAGAACCGTTTACACCAAGTACAGTTTTCAATTGAGCAGGTAAGAGAGGGGTCTCAAGGACGCGTTCTACTCTCGTGCGTCTCTGCAGGTGAACAACGTCGACTTCCGAGGCCTGGTGCGTGAGGAGGCTGTGCTCTTCCTGTTGGAGATCCCCAAGGGAGAGACTGTGACCATACTAGCACAGAGCAAGCCTGATGGTGTGTACTGTTCCCCAGACTTACTCTGATTTTGGATGTCCCAGGCAGCACACATAGGAAACATAAGGTTGAAGATATGAATTAAGTTGTACAGATACATCTTGCTGCTGGTTTAATTTTGCTCTGATCGCTTTGGGTAATTAAGCACGCGCACACTCTTAGCCACTTGTGTGTGAAAGTGTCCACAGAAACACTGGCATGATAACTGGGACTGGTAAGAACCAGTTTGGGCTGTGACATCATGGTCTGTGCTCCTAGTGGAGTGGCAACAACTCTTTGTAACCTCTGACTGTGTTGGCATGAGGAAAAGGGCATTTTTAGAATATGCAAAGCAAGCTCTAGAATGTGACCGCATGCCAAGACACCGCCGAACCATCATGGAAAATAGAAGCTAGGAGGAGGGTCTGCCGCTGGGTCTGCCGCGCAGCTCTGTGTGTATTTCCGTAGATTTCCATAGCTGCACAGAAAGCACTATATAAGTGCAATGTTGCTCAGTACAGCTGGTTTCGAGGAGCACCCATGTACAGCAAATCCTGCTTATTAAAGGGTAGTTTTCCTGTTGTGTTGCTTGAGAGGTGTCCTACATTGTGGGCAGACACATCATTAACACAGGGCTGATGCAGTGTGTGCGCACTTGTGTTTTTGCGCGTGTGCCACAGCGTCCCAGCGTGAGAGGTCTCATCCGCAGAGTAGCAATCCATTAGCAAGTGAAATTCTGTAAAGTAAGCAGCTGGGTCAGAGGAGGTGAGCATTCGGAGGCAATATTGAATTTGGACTGCCACCAGTTCCGGTGCTGCCGTCCCATCAGGATGCAGGGCGTGCACTATTGACCTCTGCTGGATGTGCGGTGGGTGCTGTTGACGGGGGCATGCTTCTCTGCCCGGCCTGGCATGGTGCCCCAGGAGCTACAGTCTAACTGTCCCCCCCATCTGTGACATATAGGCTACTGCACTGAAAGAAGACTGCAAGGTCAGTGTGGGGTTAGGGGAAATCAAGGATAGAGCTAGATAGAGGAGGGGTGGGGGTGTATCAGCAGCATTGCATGAGTGAAATGTCAGATGAGGATTTTATAACTTAATTTTTTTCTTTATTAATTTTTCTTTTCTGTTTACAGTCCTTGATTCTTTTGCATGATCCCTTCCGTTACAGACGAACCTGCTCATAGAAGATCTTATGATACTGTGTAGTTTGAAAGCATTTCTAGCTTTTATTTGCTCATTTTCAGCTGTTATGTCAGTCTGCTCTCGTGGTTTTACTGAACCACATGTCCTTTCCACTGACACGTCACAGCAGCAGGTGGCAGCAATATGTCTTGGCTTCTTGCGCTGAAATATTGTGTTTTTAATGCCAGGATCAAAAAAACTAAAAGTATAATCTTTGTATCGATAAAGTAGTTTATTCTTAATTGTTGACCATTTTTATAACTTTTTTTATTTACTCCAGGGGCAGTTTGCACAATGCCTTAAAGCAGTGACTAACGTTATACATTACATAATTGTATTTTTCTTCTGTGTCACTTGGTGCATTGGAAGCAAAATTGTCTCTACATTATTTTAGTAATCTGGCTGTAAGCGTGCAGGTGTGCCTTCTGGAGCTGACACAATCGGGGGACTCATTTGTCTTTCTGCTGTGTTCCAGTTTACAAGGACATCATGGCCTCGGGCCGCGGGGACTCGTTCTTCATCAGGACCCACTTTGAGTACGAGAAGGAGTCCCTGCAGGGCCTGTCCTTTTCCCGGGGGGAGATCTTCAAGGTGGTGGACACCCTGTATGATGGCAAGCTGGGCAACTGGTTGGCCATCCGTGTAGGGAGAGACAATCAACTTCTGGAGAAAGGCATCATCCCGAACAAGAGCAGGTGAGCCATTTCCTCCTATTGTTTATGTTGGCTGTTTATCCTATTTTACCTCTTTGTACCGCTGTATAATTCAATGGAGCAATTTGGACTAATTGTCTAGGATGCTATCAAGTGTCACCTTGTGGTAATTAAACCTAAAATGTGGTTATGCGGTGTACGTCCTTAACTGCTGTACGTGCTGCTCCCCGTAGGAATGGTCACAGCTCAGCAGTTGTGTTTTACTCTGTTGTGCTCCGGGATCGCTGGGAGTGATGGCTTCCATCACTAATTGATTTACATACATGGGAGAAAGGATTAATGCTTGTCAGGCATTTACACCCTGAAACACAATTAGGTACCCCATGCTTTGGCACACTACTAGCTGCACTGACCTTTCTGTGTGCGACGCAAACAACGAGGGGAATGAGGGAGGCTCTGTAAGAGAAAGGTCAGGCAGTGGCTGCGAGTGATCTTTAAGGTATTAAATCATTTACACTGAAGACTTTGTGTTGGACTCTAGTCTCGCTGCACCAGTCTGCAGAGGATTAAAGTTAGAATGACAAGGGGAAGGTGTGAATTCCCAGTAGGAAAAGAAAGCAATTACATCCCCTGTCCCCTCCACTGTGTTTGTCAGGGATCTGATGTAGCAGCACTTGGTAGGAAGGGTCTGATGACGAGTAAGTGCAGGGGAAGACATCCTGAGCCGGAAGATTAGACTGACAATGAGGCCGATATGGGAGCAGACATGTCCTTCACTTGACTTTAATCCCCCCAGAGAGTCTTTAGGTGTGCAGATTTGCTACTTTCTATCATGCATGGTGATAACAGCAGATTTTCAGCGCTGAGAATGGCACAATTCATACTAGAGCTCTTATATTATGCAACAAGAGAGGATATATGAAGACACACCCTGAAGGTCTTTATGCCTGTGCAGTGATGTTCATTTTGCAAAAGACTCAAAGAAGGGTTTATCCTTATTGCTTTCCTTCTGCTTGGTGAGATGCAACAATCTGACTCTCAATGAATGTGAATTGCATGTTGCATGTCAAAAGACTGATGAAGGTCTTGAGAATCTCTAGACTAGAAAAGTGATGTATTGATGCTGAAAGATAATCAAGTGAATGATTGTGAACGTTTGTTGGGTCAGTCTGCCAACAAACAGCATAACAGAAAATGACCAATTTTCTGGGCGGCACATTGGCACGACAGGTAGCGCTTGGGCTGTACGGGCATAGTTTCAAGTTTTTATCCATGGAATTTGCATGTTATCCCAGTGTCTGCGTAGGTTTCCCCCCTACAGTCCAAAGACATGCAGTACGGGTGAATTTGTGAAGCTGAATTGCCCTTAATGCCTGCATGGATGAATGAGTGTGTGCATGTGCTGTTACCCTGTGATGGACTAGAATCCTGTCCAGGTTGTGCCCCCCCACCCAGTGCTTCTCAGATAGTCTCCGAACCACCACCACCTTGACCAGGACAAGCGGTTAGCAAAAATGAATAAACAAATGACAGTGGTAAAACATTGTTCATTCCTTTTATACCTTCTCCTGTTTCTCTTTGGTGATCAGGGCTGATCAAATGGCCAATGTCCAGAATTCCCACAAAGGAACAGGGAATGACAGGGGTGACTTCTGGAGGATGCGAGGGCAAAGGGCAGCTAGAAAGAAGGACCTTCGGAAGAACCGTGAGGATATGACCACCGCTCCTGTCACCACTCGTTTCCCTGCCTACGAGAGAGTGGTCTTACGTGAAGGTGGGTTCCCAGACTGTCATATTTAACCTCATGCTACCCGTATGTGGGTTTCTATGCTTCTTCTTATGTTAGAGAATGATCTTACAGGAGCGTAGTTTTCCATACAACCAGTTGTTTCAGAGGGTGGTCTTTTGATGAAAGGAACTTTGGACTCTGGGGCTTCCTGTGAGAGGGGAGTATCTTACAACAGTTTAGCTGTCTTTCAGGCCACTAGGTTGCATCTGTAGAACATGGTTCTCATCTGACAGGTTTGTGACATTGTACAACCTTGTTGTAGAGATGTCGTCCACATCTTAAAGCAACTGGACCTTTGTTCAAAGATTTATGGGGTCTCTGTTGATCTTTGTGGGTATCAGGTCATTCTTTCTACTCTCAGGACATAAGGGGAACTTTTGAGTTTTTTAGGAAGAAACAGGGAAGAGAAATGAAGATAATACCAAAACTGTTTGCAAGGTATTATTTCAGTTTGACGCATCAGGTCAAGTCAAGCAGCAATTCAGTGCAAGTTATGATGGACTCCATTGGTTCCTTAAGGTTTATGTACTGTGGGGCTCGTACAGTGGAACAAATTTCAAGCTCAGGTTGATGGATGGCAGTGAGGACAAGGGTTAAAGGAGATGGGGGACTAAGAGTGGGATGAGTGAAATAAGAGGAAGGCTGTCAGTACTGGGTAGTAACTTTCACAAAATATGCCTCAGTCTCTGTAATAACGGAACAAATTTTTTATCGCATTCTCAGCTGGCTTCAGAAGACCTGTGGTGCTGTTTGGTCCAATAGCTGATGCAGCTAGTGAGAAGCTTGCCTCAGATCTCCCTAATGAGTTCATGATTGCCAGTGAGTAAAATACCTCACTAAAAGTGTATAAAGTGCCTGTGTTCACTGTGGTCCAGGTGGTTACTTTTTTGGAATATATTTAGAGTACTCTACCAAATGCAGACCCTTGAATGATGGTGTGTCTCATTCAGAAACGGAGCCCAAGGACGCAGGTTCTGAGAAGTCCTCCGGTGTAGTGCGTCTCAACACCATCCGTCAAATAATTGAGCAGGTTAGGAGACCCTTCAGCTTCCTGTTGCAGCAGAGCTGAGTATCTTGCATAAAACTAAGCTTGATCAGTGTGCCTCCCTTTTCCGATGTTACCCAGGACAAGCATGCCCTGCTAGATGTGACACCCAAGGCTGTGGACACTCTCAACTACACCCAGTGGTACCCCATCGTCATTTTCTTCAACCCAGATAGCAAGCAAGGTGTCAAGACCATGCGTCAGCGTGTGATCCCAAGCTCCAACCGCAGTTCACGCAAACTCTATGAGCAGGCAGTCAAGTTGAAGAAAACGTGTTCACACCTCTTCACTGGTCAGTCTGGGTTGTTAGGTGGTCTCCAACTTTAACATTGATTTCTCTTTTCAAAAGGGCATATGAAAACACCCTTAAAAATATCTTCTCAACTGAGAAATACTGTTGCACAATGTTAATCTGCTATCGGGGTTGTTATGGTGCAAAGGTAAGTATGAAACAAATGGTAAATGTTCCACATTTGTTGATTTCTGTTCTTTACTTCAGCGACCATTGATTTGAATTCAGCCAATGATGCGTGGTATGGCAGCGTGAAGGACACTATACGAGAGCAGCAGGCCCAGGCCGTGTGGGTGTCTGAAGGGAAGGTAATTGAATAGAGCGCAACCCAAACTGCAGAACTTGACAGTCATTACAAACCAGTATCCCAGTTCAACTTCTGCTCATTCTCACTTCCTCGTAGCTCTTTAACACATTGTCTAATGTTAAACAAAAGTTAACATGCATAGAACTCTGTAGTGCATGCCCTTTTCCATTGCTTTATAATGAATTCTTTGTCATTATTGCATTAGATGTACTCTTTCCCCAGAGATGGGAGAACCTCTGAATCCTTCTCTGTGCATGTTTTTTTGGCATGCTCTGTTGAAGATCTTCAGTTGGTGGTGGTCTACAGCTTGGTTCTTTTTGTTCTTGTTTTTGTTTTGCTCCTCTCTGTACCAAGATCCATCATGTGTCTCTTTTAGCTGGACGGGACGGAGGGGGATCTTGAGCTCCACGACGATCACATGTCCTACCTCTCGGCCATGAGTGCCGACTACCTGAGCATGGACAGCCGGCTCATCAGTGATTATGATGACACAGCTGATGAGGGCGGGGCCTACACAGACAATGAGCTGGACGAGCCGACGGATGAGCCGCATATATCGGCCATCAGCCGATCTTCCGAGCCCGTCCTTGCAGAAGAGGTGAGGTCATGGATGGAAGTCATTGTTCTGCAGCACACACTCCAAGGACTTTCTGACTTTACACTCTTCTTGCTACCTGACTGTGCTCATAATACACACATAATACATGCATAATGTACCTAGCCATGTGAAAGCTCAAAACATTTCTCATGCCCTCTGCAGTGTGAACATGGTATTACTTGTCCAGCCATTAGTATTTTTGTTGCCTTTTTCTTGTAAAACATTGATGGGGGATATACTCATCTCCCATTAATTGGTCTCCCAATATGAAGTTTTTGTCTGGGTTGAGATTATTAATACAATTTATTGTTAATTGGTCCAGGTTCTCATTTATGTGGTCTGTGACATTCAGTCTGAGATAGCGACATGTGGCCTGGTGCGATAAACTCATACTACCTTTTAAAATTGTTCATATTGGCTGTGTGAGAGACTGAGATGCAATGAATTATGGGAACCAGATGCCCACACTCTTGATCACATTCTTGAGTTCTAAAGTCTTGCTTGCCTAATCATGTGTTGGTATCCTCAGTTTTGAATCTTTCTACTTTAATTTTTCTTATTAATTTATTTAAATGTGACATATCGATCATCTTTTTGAAGCCTGTAGAGGCATAGTATCTGTTGGTATTTTTTAAAATGTATTTTATATGGACTAGACCTTTAATGAATGACATTTCTGTGAATAGCTCACTATTGCCCTATAGACTTGGTAAACCTTAGAAAATAGTAGCTATAAAATAATAAACCATTAATTTCTGCCTTTATTTATCATATTTGGGGCGGCACGGTGGCACAGTGAGTAGTGCTGCTGTCTCACAGCGTCTGGGTGGTGTGCGAGGATGTGGGTTCAATCCTCGCTCAGTCTGTGTGGAGTTTGCATGTTCTCCTCGTGTCTGTGTGGGTTTCCACTGGGAGCTCTGGTTTCCTCCCACAGTCCAAAGACGTATGCTGACACCCATAGTGTGTGAGTGACAGAGAGAGTGTGTTCCACTGATGTATGGATGGATAACTTTCTATATGGCCCATGTTTTACTGCATCTGTGCCTGCTGCTCAAAAAACCCTCACAGACACATGCAAAGCCACTCAAATTAAAATATGTATTATTTTCTGGAAATAAATGGTTAAAAGGTAAAATTTCGTAAAAGTTTGTGTGACACGACATTTTCTTTCTAATATTAGACATCATTTAGGATGATTTTGGGGTGAACTTGGGATGAATTAGGACCAGATAACAGGAGAAAATAATATTTTAAAGAACAAAAAGAACAGCAGAATGAAAGTTTATGTTTTCAGAATTGTATTAAATACTCTTTTCTAGAGTAAGACAGTCACTTTTGACGTATAGAACATTAGTACTTGTTCCATGTTATTCTTATGACACTGATGTCTGTTGTGTTCAGGCTGCTGTTAGTGTTTGTTGTTTCTTGTTAGTTTGGACAGGTGTACTGGTTAAACTGTGGCCGGCAGCCTCCTACCTTGCCTCTCACACCCACTGTTGTTCCGTCCCCTTCCGTCTCCTGCAGCTACTGAGAAGGTCCAGCCCAGAGTCCCGCATGCGCATGAAGACATTTGGAAGCAGGGATGGCCTTAGAGAATGCAATTCACCCCCTTCCTTTGTCCCTGAGACTCCCAAGGTGGTAATTTCACTCTTTTCCATCAGTTCCCATGCACCTCTAGTGGGACCACCAGTGTTAGGGATGAGTTAGTGAATTACACCAATGGGTGTTATAAGTCAGGACTGAACATGTATAATGTTAGCAATGTGCCTTAGAATTCCCCCTCTCTTTCACCTTCCAATAATAAAATATATATGATGTTCCCCTACCTTGCTTCTTTTTAAAGACTGGTGCTGCATCGCAAATGCGTCTTCCTCGAGGTTCTGATTCTTCACAGAGCAGCTCAGTGGACCACTGCGGTATTTGTCAGAGCTCTAGAGCCCCTGTGGTGTCATAGGGTTCCTGTAAACTCCGCTGTAGAACTTCACATTGGTCATCTTGCCATTGGTAGTTTGTGATCTTTTAGAGTTTAATTCTGTGGACGCAAAGTCAAGGAAAGCAATAAGGCATTTGTTTCAACTGCCAAGAACCAGAAATTGATCATATATAGACAGAGTTAAAATCCAAAATGATTATTTGAAAGTGACTTGAAAATAGTGTGACTTCACATTTCAAAATAATCACACAAGTCTCACTGTGCCTTTTATTACACTCAGCTGCAATCAGTACGCACTGCTTCAGAAACCGGATCTCTTTTTGCACCTTGTTCTTTGATCTTTTAGTGTACTATAGTGAGAAAATATTTCAAATGAACATTTTTGGATTGTTTTGAAATTGCAAAGTCACTGTGTCTGTAGTATCTAATAGAATATTGCCATCAGGTTGCTATGCAGTGTGAAATCTTCACAGTATGTTGACAAATATCTGCTTTGCACACACAGTGCAAAACAGTATTTATACTACTATTTATACTCTTGTGTTTGTATACTCTGTAAATATCTATTTATTCTTTAATTCTGTGTCAGCTGTTTGTTGTATGTAAATATTGGAAGCATCAAGAACCACAGCAAATTCCTTGTGTGTCTCAGCACACTTAGCCAATAAAACTCATTCTGATTCTCATGCTCTCATTATCAGTGCAATGTTGAGTTACGCTCTGATGCGAAGGTACCAAGGTCCCATTTGTAGCGGCAGGTGCATTGTTCCAGGGTATTGTAGTAAATAGCGTGCTGTTCTTTCAGGTAAAAGCACAGCCCCGAGACGAGGTTCTCCGGGCACAGTACGAGTCCAGCAGAGGCTACGACTCCCACTCCAGCAGTCCTGCAAGCAGCGACCACCCACGCAGCCAGGACTCGTACGGAGCCAGGCCCCCACCGGTCCCCGTTGCCCTCAAACCCGTCTTCGGATCCCGCAGCTCCAGGGGCGCTCCTGACATCCAACCCCTTGGAGACCAGGGGCAGCCTGAAGAGAGTCCCGAAGATCCCTCCCAGAAGTCCTTTCTTGGGAAGGTGAAGGCCTTTGAGAAGATGGATCACTTTGCTCGGGTGCAGAGGATGCTGGAGCTTCAGGAAGCTCAGAATGCCAGAGTGAGTGTGTCAGCTTTACTTCTACAATTACATTTAAATGAGGTCAGAATTAAGTGTTGTGTAAAAGACATATTTGTATTTTCGTAGGACACGTTGTAATTATTACATTGCTTCTTTCTCATTTTAGCTGGAAATTGCTCAGAAGCATCCGGACATCTATGCTGTTCCTTTGAAAGCACCAAAGCCTGACCTCAGCCGCCCACAGCCAATAGGGTAAGAACAGCAGCCTGATGACAGCTAGCCTGTCACCAAAGACCTCACCACTGCATAGTCCTCAGCTCTGCCTCAAAGCAAGGTCCAAAATACTGCCGTTTTAACTGTCTCTCACTGTTTCCGCGGTCATCTCACCTGTGAACTTCATGGCTGTAAGTCTCACTGAGAACCTACAGTACGCTGATGACATCGGCAGGAATCCATAAGGGTGTGTTGAGTAGATACTCTAGCTAGACATCTATGTTCAGAGTGCTCCTCTACAGAGCTCCGAAACGTTAATTATTGCGGCTTTTTAAGTTTGTTCTTGCATTATTGCCTATTTTTACACACGTACAGTAACAGTGAAAAGTTTGAGTACACTGACAACTTTTTTTTTTTTTTCCTTCCTCAAAGCATTAGGGTGACAAATTTGAGCAGGAAACAAGCCAATGTCTTCCCAGTTTTTGCGCGGCAGCTCCCACACATGTAGGACACCAGTGGGTTGCTCTGCTTTCACTCTTCTGCCCATTTTACCCTGTACGAGTACTTTACTGGTTCCACAGTATTACACATCTTCGGCATCCTAGTTGCACCAGTGTGTGTTTTGTGCAGTGCCTGCTCAGTGTTCAGTGCAGGTTTGCTCTTGTGGAGTTTGTAACGCGCAGGGCACCGGCAAGCCGTTTCGGTCGGCCTGGTTGCGTGTGGGAAATGCAGTGGGTTGTGAGTGCTCCAGATTGAGCTCTGTCCTACGGAAAAAACCGGCTAATTGCTTGGGCCCTTTGTTCCAGTTCAAGCTCACGTCCGGAGCCCCAGACCCCGCCCTGCAAGCTGCCCTACTCCGAGAGCCGGCCGCCATACTACCAAGGGGGAGACGATGAGTATCGCCGCCAGCTGGCCGAGCAGACCAACCGGAACTACTACAACAGTCCGCACATGTACCAGGACACGGAGCTGTAGAGAGCCGTGCCCGGCTCGCCTCCACCGCCATTCCACAGGGGACACTCCCTGCACTAATCTGCTGCTGACTTGGAAGCCTTCCTGCTTTTAAGTTTTCTTGCTTTTTTGCTTCAAAGAAGTTTAACTCTCTATCCATGAGGGTAAAATCTCAGTTAGTGTTGTTTGTATTTATGTGTTTGTTCGTTATTCAGGAACCACTTTTTTCTCGCCTATGCAAATATTTCAGTTTCTTCAGAGCAACTGAAAACTATTGCCACGTGTCCCTTTTTATTACACAAACACTGAAACGTGTTGACTTCTCACAGCCCAGATCTCTCTTTTTGTTACTTTTTTCTTTTTGTAAGCAGTAAATCGTTTTCAAACTAATTCAAGTGATCACTTGTAGTTGCATATTTACTTTGTCTTCGGTTTGTGTAATCCTGCCTTCTGAACTTTCTGAAACACATACACAGTGGGATTTGTTCATGTTTTTGAAGTGCCTTTTTCTTTTTTGAAAAGCATAGAAGTGTTATGCACACAGGAGACACAAAGCCACTGGACAGCACTCAGCTCACACCCAAAAGGGGTAACAGGGAACCAGTGGCACCACAACCTTAATGTCATCCCGTGTCTTATAAAAGCAGTGCATTGCCAGGGCTGAGTCATGTTCTAAACAAAAATCATAAAAGATCAGGTAAAATATGGTGTTGCAAATGTCCAATTTGTTTGTTGTTGTTGCTGTTGTTCTTTGATAACCACAAACTTTGAATGTATATAACATCTGCTTTATAATATCCTCGATTGACTGTATATACCTGTATGAGCTGAAGTACTTAAACCATGGTATCCTCTCATGGCTTCCACTTGTGTCGAAATGTGAAGGAAACAAGTCCACAAAGTTTGGTTTAGGGTGGACCTTGGAGTTTCCTCATTTTACTACACCAAACAGAAATAAAATATTTAACCTAGCATGTTTTTTTTAAACTCACTCTTTCAAAGGTAAGCATTGTGATAATGCAGTTGGAAAATCAGTAATGAAAATTTTACAAAAATTATTTTTGAATTGTCACTCACATGACTAATTTATATTAAACACACCACAGCCCCTTGGAAAATGGTGTGTTCTCAGCAAAGAGTGAATAGTGAACAATTTGTGGAATTCACACCAGGAATCTCTGACCAGTTTTGCAGCTTGGGGAAGTGAGAATGACAGAATCCCTTTCTGTACATTTGATTGATTTTGACTTGAAGAAGAACAATTTGCAGTAGGTCCAATGGTGCATTTAAATTAACAATTTGGATGAAGTGGTGATGAGTTTATCTGGACATTGGTAAATCATATAAAGGGGGGTTCATGCTCTGTGACACTAATAGGAATTGAAAAAAGTTTGTCTTGTATCAAAAAACACTTCTTAAAAATGTATAGGTGGATGTGTAGGCTGTTTTCCCTGTAAGAAATCATGGAAAACATGCATCACCAGTTTTCCCTTGTCTGGGACCAACTGTTATCACTCGGTACACAAAAACCACAAGCATTTACAGCATCAAAGTTATTAAAAATTTTTGAATATTTTTACAGTGAAAAAACATTTAGGATGTATGTACATTATAGCAGCACAATGAGTTAAACAGTAGTAGCAGGAGACATGTCCTTTCATTGCTGTAGAAAACACAGTAGAAGATATGTACCTGCACAGCATTGTCTTCAAAAACACTTTTTGTAATCATAAAAGACAGAAATACACACACACACACACACACACACACACACACACACACACACACACACACACAGAACCACTTGTCCCATACGGGGTCACGGAGCCCAACCCAGCAACACAGGGTGTAAGGCCAGAGGGGGAGGGGACACACCCAGGACGGGACACCAGTCCGTCGCAAGGCACCCCAAGCGGGACTCGAACCGCAGACCCACCGAAGAGCAGGACTGTGGTCCAACCCACTGCGCCACTGCACCCCCACCCAGACAGAAATACAGAAACAATAATTTGATTTTAGACTACTGTACTGTCTCTCATATTTCACATCTGCTTTAGCATAAATAGCCACCAGGGGGAGTTTAAGTTGAATTTACACAAAGTGGTTCGTATTATTGCGCAAAGTAACTTTTGTGGGACAAAACTGTGTTTTCCCCGCATTTGCTTTATTTCAAACGGTACATGCCACAGTACACGTTACAGGCGGAAAAGATTACTTTATTGTCAGGGATGCTGCTCTTTTTATGCTATAGTACGGAAAGAAAGAGCGAGTGTATGATGTAATGAAGGGATGACCATGCTTGAAACCTGGGAACAGTGCAGAATAAATTGAAATGTGAATTTTCAACATCTAATAAGGGAATAAAGGGGATACAATAGGCCTTTATGACTTCATGATTCACAACAGAGCAGGACCTGAATAGAATATATGGAAGACTGAGAAAAGAAATATAAAAAGTAGAACACAAAACTATATTAAATGAAAGTCATTATCTTCCATTTGTACTCCACCACCATTTAAATTCACCACAAGTCCTATGATGAAATATGGAGAATTTAGGAATGCCAAAAAGTCTTTTTCCTTTTCTACAAAAATGTAGAGAGATGCCCTCTAAACATAATTTGCTTGGACAACAAAATATTTCTCACTCTATGAAAAAAAAGGATAAAATCGAGTAACGACCATTAGATTCCCCAGACAACAAAGGAACTGGATAACAGCTTCACAACTGGATAAAAAAAGTAGAATTTGGCACAAGTCTATTTGCAAGTCAGCAGTTTGGAGTTTATCCCATTGTATGGAGGTGAAAAAGACAAACAGCTAGGGCTGCACTGAGCGAGGAGCCAGGGGTTGGCCGAGGTTGGAACAGCCAGCGGCATGAGGGGTAGAGCAGGGCTGTTGAGAGCTTGCACATTTGAGAGAGTAACACCACTGGTGCAAAAATAGGCCAGCAGTGGCACTCTAACTGAGCGCCAGTAGACACGGTAGGAGCTCTGTAACCTATGGGTGCAGGAGGGAAGAACCAGCTAAAAGTTATGCTCAGCAGCCCTTTGAAAAGCTGTACGGTGCTGCTATAATCAAGTTTAGATGCCCCAAGGGCCCAAGGCAAAAGTTATTGAGAAGGAGGTGTATTGGGGATTGCTCTTCTGGAAATATGTCCCAAGGGACCAAATGGAAAAATGTCAAGTTTTGTGGTATGACTATGTAAGCGTAGGGGGAATGCCAAGATTCTGAAGGTAGCGCTGCTGTCTCACAGCACCTGGGTGGTGTGAGAGAACATGGGTTTGATCCCCACTCAGTCTGTGTGGAGTTTGCGTGTTCTCCTCGTGTCTGCGTGGGTTTCCTCCCACAGTCCAAAGACATGCTATTCAGGTTCACCCATAGTGTGTGAGTGACAGAGAGAGTGCATTCCACTGATGTATGGATGAGTGACCCATTGTAAGTAGTGTATCTAGCAGTATAAGTCACCTTAGTGAATAAAGTGTGTGGGCTGATAACACTACATTGTATCCATTGGAAGTCGCTTTGGAGAAAAGTGTCTGCTAAGTAAGTAAATGTAATGGAGAATGGAGGATGATATCAGATTGCTTTGCTTACGCCACTGGTCTCTGGTTCATTCTTCAGAGGGCCATGTTCAGGCAGGTATTTTTCTCCAGCTGCTTACATTCCACACACACACACACACACACACACACACACACACACAAATATACAGTATATCTGCACTTGTGTTTCAGCTTAACTGGTGACTCCAAATTTCCATTTGCATCTCTGTGTAAGTGACTGAGTATGTGACTACTGTGCAATAGACTAGTGTCCCATCCAGAGTATTCCCTGTCTCCAAAGGCACCACCATAACCCAGCACTAGACAAATGTTTATGATTCACTTTATTTTTGCTGGAGCAATTCAGGAGAAGTACCTTGCTCACAGAGACTACAGCAGGTATGGGTTTTGAAGCTTGGTCCTTTAAGTGCAATAGGGAGGCTTTACACTACACTACTTGCTGCCTAAGATTATTAATAATGAATGAAGGAATTAATTTTTTCCCCTCTAATAATGTGTGGCTACCCTGTGATGGACTGGTACGCTGCCAAGGATATACCTGTTTAGCCTAGCGTCCTGTGCTTCTGGGACAGGCTCCGGATCACCACAACCCTACAATAGAACAAGCAGCTATTGATAATGAGCGAGAGATGAGTGAGTTGAACTGAGTATATCACTGCAATCCTTGTGCATAAGTTACATAAATAGAACCCTTGAGGGATCCTAAGAATCTTGTCCAACAACAAGACTTCAGTGTTATTGGGTTCTTCCTGCTCCATGGAACTACAACAGATCCATCTGCCTGGTTGGCCAGGAAATGTGGAGCCATCCTCCGCAGACCAACAGCTGAGGGACTTTCAGAAGAAAATGAGCATAAATGTGAAAAGTACCAAAAGCTGCTGGAAGTCCTTCATATCTTCCTCCGTGGCAAATTAGATTAGCGGACTCTCAGCCATGGAAGAGCGCTCTGTGTACATAATTATCCATAAAACTGATTTTGAGATTTTATGTCTGGTCTAATGTCCACACGCTTCTCTGAGCAAAGTGTTCAGCCACATTGCTTGGATGAACAACCACGTAGACTCGGTGCTTCAGCCACCATGGCTGGATCAATTTGGCATAACGGTTATGGCAGGATCACAGTCCTCAGCATTAAATAGCAAAGAATAATAATGCAGAAAATGTATGGAAATAAATGGGTATTTGCAGCAGGCCTGAATAAACAGACTTGTACCCCTTTTACCCTCAACTATAAACTCACTGGTAAGAGATCTACAAGACAAAGTACGTTAAGACGTGATGGGGTTTGATAAGTTTCTTTTTTGGAGTGGAATGGCAGGTTGGCACATTGAGTAGTGCTGCTGTCTTGTAGCACCTGGGTTATGTGAGAGGATGTGGGTTCCATCCCCATTCAGTCTGTGTAGAGTTTGTATGTTCTCCCCATGTCTGTATGGGTTTCCTCCCTCAGTCCAAAGACATGCTGTTCAGGCAGACTGGTGACTCTTAAGTCACCTATAGTGTTTGTAAGTAGAGTACCTAGCAGTGTAAGTCACCTTACGTGAATAAGGTGCGTGCTGATAACACTACAGAGTGTTCATTGGAAGTTGCTTTGGAGAAAAAGTATCTGATAGATAAAGGAATGATGATGTTTTTACATGAAATTCAGTGTGCTGTTACCTATGAACCTCTGCTGACACATATCTGTTACAAATGGAGCCAGATTTGCTATCCTACCGGGTGTGCAAACCAGCAAGGCCTAATGACTGGCTTAGATCATAAGCAAACCTGAAATGAGATGTAATGTCATATGATCATAATAATAATGTGCACAAGTATACAGTGACCCATAATAATAAACTGTGTTAAACTGTAATTTTGAAAGTGCATAAATGTCCATGTTGCAATTGTCACACTGGTGGTACTTCTCCATTCCAGCTCACACTGACTGACATCTGACTGTGGTCAAATCACCTCAGCGTACAACCGTGTTCTTAGCTGTATAAAGCTAATTTTCACGTTGTCATACTAGTTTTTAAGAATAGGACAGCTGTTCAGCTGGGTGAAAGTACTATTTCTTTGGGCATGTTGGTGTTTGTGTACATTTCTGTACACAAATGTACATTTAAATGTACAATGCGATACAACTGAAATAAATGAAAGCTCCATATCATATATCGATCGACCTGTGTGTGTCCGTGAGACTAGAAGAAGGGCTGCCAGCAGTGTCGTGTTTTTAAGTAAAATACATGCATTAGCATGCAGTGAAATAAGTGAGTGAATGAACCGTCCTTCTTCAAACGAGAAATGAAGTAGTTTGACCAAATGCGGTGCTGAGCGGAATGGTGTGTGTGTGTGTGTGTTGTGTGCTGTATGGTGCTGCGCTGTCGTGTTACCGTTTGTTATGGTGTTGGGTTCTGTGTTACAGTATTACAGCGCACTGACTGAGGTGAGGTGTGGCGGGGACTGGTGTTGTGTTCCCACGCCATTCTCCGAAGTGAGACCATCTCCTCCCCTTCCTGACTCTCGGCCAGAGTATGTGAAACGCTATCCACAGAGCGGGCTCCCGCACAGCAGTTATTTTAAAGCTGAGCAACTCGCTGTCTCCGCGGACGAAATGCCCGCCGCGCGGACGAGCACTCGGCTTGTCTGAAAAACAATGCGCTGTGTGCTGGCCGCGCGGACCCGCTCGCGCGCCGCCGTTTCCCGCCTCCCCTGATGTCTCTGCCCGTAGTGCTGCCCGGCTCCTGCTGTCCGGTGGCGGGCGTGTCGCTCGCGTCCCCGCTGGCCGACCCGACGTGCCGAAGCCGCGCTCGCTGCGTGTCCGGCGGCGGCGGCTGCGCGCCGCGCACTCCGGCTCCTCAGTCCCGGCTCTTCCCCGCGCTGCTGCCGGGCCGCCCGCTGCTCTCCCTCGGCTTGCTGCAGCTCGTCCTCGGCTGCTCCATGGTGGCGTTGTCCTTCGGAGCGCTGTCCCTGAGCAGCTCGCCCCCGATCCGCACCTCGTGCCCGTTCTGGGCCGGATCCTCCGTAAGTACCGCTCGCCCCCGAAACAGGAGCGGCGCCGCTAAGGTTCCGCACTGACAACTTGGTTCCAGGGCCAGCGGAGAACACTTGGCTCGCTCTTCATTTCTGCCGTTTAGCAGCCATGACGAATCAACGAGTCCGATGTGACTTGAAATTGCTGGGAAATGTGAAGCGGTGCTGCTGGAGACATCTTATTTTTGTGGTTCGGTGTGACGCAAAGTGACGCCTGAGCCGAGAAGGAGACATTGCGGGAGGTAGGAAGGAGCGCGAGTGCGCGACACGGGCGGCTCGCCTGCAACAGGTACCGCTGGCTGCAGCGCGCGGCCCCGCCGAGCAGCGGAATGGGTTCTAAGAGCGTGGAAAACGGGCGAAAACGGGTCGAGAAACGGGGCCGTAAAATCGCGAAGCGCCACGCGTGCAGTGCCATTCATTCGCCAGGTGACGTGAATATGAAATTATCAAGTTTCGCCAAACGTCACTTTGCGTCCTCTGCATCACCAGTCTCTGCCTGTGGAAATGCAGATGGGGACAAAAAAAGAGTTGAGTCCGCTGCTTCGTGTGGAGAGCTCATTTCGTCCCACTTCATCGCTTTGTATTTACAAACGGAAGCTGTATATTAATAGTTACTTTTAGTGTGACCTCTCTAGTGGATAAGCGGTGTCACGCTATGGTATGGAACTTGTCATGAAAGTGTCTCGGAAAACGAGTGACTAACAGCTCGGGTGTGGAAATCACGCCATGAGTCTACAGAACTGATGCAATTTTGCAACCAGTGACCAAACTTTAAGAGCGGAATGCAGTGACGTCACTGGGGGTCGCGGACCCCACCGGGTGACACTGTCAGAGTGGGTGATACCAAAATGACTCTTTATAAAATTTTTGTGCAGTGTTTCAGGAGAAATGTATTCTTTTTTTAAATAAAAATATCCCTCTAATTAGTCAAAACAACAATAAAATTTTTCGTAATAAAGCCCAGCTGACATGTATCAATATACCTACAAGGATAAAACTCCCTGCTCATTTACTTTTCGAACCTTCCAATGCGCTCTGCTCAGAGATCTCATTATTACCCAATTACAGTGACGCTTCGAATCACGTGGTTTCGTCTCCGCGCGCTACAAACACGCGCTCTTGCTTTCGTCGCCGCTGCTGTTTTATAGTCGCTGATTTCGTCACATTTTCTGGTATTTTAGCTACAATATTGTGGTAATTAGTATTTGTGAACCTATATCAATAACGTTAAAATAAACAAAATTTTGATGTAGCTCTTAAAGGTTTTTTCTTTGAATTCTTTTGTTTTTTACTGTATTTTCACTTTAAATTATTACATAAAACTATATAAATACATTAGGCTGTACGTAAGATATTGTAATTTAAAGGCGTAATTTTAATTTTGCTAGTTGCACCATGAGTTACCACACTGGGTGACACCAACCCTAACGAGGCCACTGGCAGAATGAGCTTGTAAACACTGGAAAAAACACAGATTACCAAAGTCTGCTTACTAAATAAATCACATAATCGTGCCCTTGTGTCTTGTGCACAAAAGCAAACATATTGAGTAGTTTTCTGACTAAACATATCAGCTGTGTACTAAAATTACTACTGTGCAGGTGAGTCAGTGGCCTCCCACAAAGACAGGTTGCATGGCCACAGGGACAGCAATATGGTGCAGTTTAAGGAAAGGCCACTCATTCAGCTGACACTTTTCTCTGAAGCAACTTAGAACTATTTGGCTCATTCATACAGCAGGGTAATTTTTACTAATGCAATTTAGGGTAAGTATCTTGCTTAAGGGTACTATAGGTGGAAGTGAGGTTCAAACCTGCAACCTTGGGGCCTAAAGGCAGTAGCTCCAACCACTATGCTACCAGCCACCCAATACATTTATTGCAGTGATCTGAGGAGCTCTACATTGGGCTGTAATGCCAGCTCATTTGCCAATCAACACAGCGGTTTGCCATGATGATGTTTCATGCCAGTGACTGCAGAACAAGTTGTCTTTGCAGAAGTGCCCAAAGGGAGAGTGCCACTAACTCCGCACTTCCAGCAGCCAGATGTGTTCTGATTGCTCAGTCAAGTAGGATAGGGGTGACCTGTGTGGATCTGGGCTGCAGCCGAAGTAGCTGTTGGCTGTTAACTCCCCTCGCATTCCTCAAGACCTTCTGGTGACACGTGATGTGGTTGGCAGTGTTTAAACACTGAGTTAGTGGAAGAAGCACAGTCTGCGGAGGCTTAGCATGGGTTTCTTAAAGATAATGTCAGCAGTGTTGGTACCAAACTCCTGAGAAGAAGCTCAGTAAAGTAGTAGCTGAGCCTTTATTATAAAGAAACCACCTGAATATTATTTATTAATCACATCTCTAATAACTGAAGATAGCACTCTGATTTCCTCCCACAGTGGGTTTCAGGTCACTTGGTGACTCTAAATTGCTCATATAGTGTCTATTTCTCATTGAATGAATGGGTGATTGCCCTGTGATGCTCTGGCATCCCCTCCACAGTGTACTCTGCCTCACACCCTGTGCCTCTGGGATAGGCTCCAGATCACCATGACCCTATACTGGATGGATCTGCAATAACTGACTGAATTGCTAATTCTTTGACACCCATTCTGAATAAATTATTTAATCTTAAAATAATGAAGTGCATTTTCCATGTGGGGAGCCTGGTGGTGCAGTGGGTTTGTCCAGGGCCTCCTCTGTGGTGGGTCTAGGGTTCAAGTACTGCTTGGGGTACTGTGTGGCAGAGTGGTGTCCTGTCTGGGGTGTGTCCCCATACCCTGGGCTAGGCTCTGGCTCACTGCAACCCTGCTTGTGGTTTGTGTGTAACATTATTAATTTCATGATTCCCCATAACTTATAATGTTAGAGGTCATTGTTGGTTGTGTTTTGCTAAATGTACCTTTATTACCATCAATGGTGTCTTACACTTCACAGCTATTTAAAAATATAGTGTAATGAGCTTTTATATATATATATAATAAAGTAGATGCTTTAAATTCAATATCACACACACGCATTGTCTGAAACCACTTGTCCCAAGGTGGGTCGCAGCAAACCGGAGCCAAACCCGGCAACACAGTACGCCAGTCCATCGCAAGGAACCCCAAGCAGGACTCAAACCCCAGACCCACCAGAGAGCAGGTCCCGGTCAAACCCGTTGTGTTGCCGCACCCCTCAAATTCAAAATCTGAAACCAGAAATTGAAGTTGAATGGTAGCACCATCTTTCAGCTCTTCAGTAGCCAGTGCAAGCAAACACTCTTACCTTCTATGGTGGATATTATGTGTCTCAGGAGAAGCTGGCTTGTGTAGCGTAAGCGTTTCGTACCGCAGTTTGAGAAGGGCATTATTTGAGAGCTGTCTGTTGTCAGCAAGGCCAAAACACAGGCCCTGAGTCTGCAGTTTGTTAAGGTGTTGACCTTCCAGAGCTTGTCAGAGTCCAAGAACACCTGGAGAAATTTTGATATTTGTGTGGTATATGGACCAGTATGGGCAACTTTCATAGCATATGAAGAATACTGCACATCCACACTTTTCATGTGCTTGACCTGCAGTCCTGTCCCATAATGGTATCATCAGCATCGCATAAACACCATTGCAGCAGATTAATCCACAGGGCTAACACTGCAGTTAGGGGCTTTTTTGTAAATGAGTTCAGCAGCAGTGATCCTAGTTTTCAAATGTTTTTACTGGAGCTACACTTTTTAATATAAAGTAGAAGGTATTGTAGTGCTGTTCCAAGCCATTTTAGTAATCTGTGTCCAGTCCAGTTATGGGCTCGATTAATGTCCAGGCAAAATCTGCTTATTGAACTGTTACAGTTACGTTTTTATGTATTCTTTTGTGCTAAAGAAAAAGAGATAAGTTGGTCATGTTTTTTTTAAAGCATTTTTTTTTGGAATTTATGTTGCAGTTTTTTGTTACTGCAGTTGAGTAGCAGGGCAGCTTGTAGTGTAGCAGTTAGAGCTGCTGCCTTTGGGCCTAAAAGTCACAGGTTTAAATCCCACCTCCCACTGTAGTACCCATGAGGCTGGAACTTCCCCTGATTTGGTCAAGTAAGAATTATGCACTATAACTTCAAGATCCTGCCTGGATCAGTCCTTTAGACAGCTATTCCTGTAATGTAACATAAATGATTATGTATTCAAAAAAAACACTAGGAAGGTGATCAGGAATTGTTGATATACTGATAAAGTTTTATGGACCTACTTGTGTGATGAACATTGGTTCACATGGTGAAAGAAACTAACTGTACTTAAAAATCACACATTTGCAACTATGTCTCTCTTTCTCCTAATGTATGTTCTATGAGATGTACGTCACCTTGGAGAAAGCTGTCTGCGAAATGAATACATGTAAATGTAAATGTACTCAGCTGTGTAAAGGGGTAAGTAGTTGTAAGTAGCTCAACACTGTAAGTTACTTTGGAGAAAAGCATCAGCTGAATGAATACATATAAGTGTACTTTATGACTGTGAGAAGTGTAAGATATTTTGTGATTAAAATGTATAGTATGCCGCTGTAACTCAGTCACAACAAAAAATCTGTTCTTGGGTTTCTTGCTCTTGAATATTAGTGTTGTATAATACAAGTGTACATAACTAACTGTGATGAAAGCAACACTTACTGTAAGATTTACAGTTGTAACTAAATCAATAAAGAACATTCAGTTCTTGCTCTTATCCAGAGAATAATACTTACTCTAGAGGCAACCCGTGGAAGCATTACAGGCCAAGATCCTTCAGGTCTCTCTTCTCCAGTTCCATTCTGGGACACAGCTGTTTTAGATTATATTTACCTATGTTGTGTTCATAATTTATTTTATGCTAGCAAATGAGTAAGGTTAGTTTCTCTATCCCAAAGAATGCAAGAATCTCTTCTGTTTTTCTTGGTCAATCTTGTAATGTTCTTTATGATAAAATATTTTGCTGTCAGGGGTGCGGTGGCGCAGTGGGTTGGACCGCAGTTCTGCTCTCCGGTGGGTCTGGGGTTCGAGTCCCGCTTGGGGTGCCTTGCGACGGACTGGTGTCCCGTCCTGGGTGTGTCCCCTCCCCCTCCGGCCTTACGCCCTGTGTTACCGGGTAGGCTCCGTGACCCCGTATGGGACAAGTGGTTCTGACAGTGTGTGTGTGTGTGTGTGTGTGTGTGTGTGTGTGTGTGTGTGTGTATTTTGCTGTCTTTCAAGATTTCAGCTCGATATAGTTTTTTGGTTTTATGAAGGCATACATACATTCTCCAGTTATAGTCAGTGCTTTTTCAGATTCTCTGCTGCTATGCACATTCTTCCTGATATCCGTAACCGAGATCCAAATTCTAGTTTGTCTCTATCCCTGCTTTTTTCTGTTATTTTATGTATTTCTGTTAATCTTTTTCCCTCTTTCCTGTACTGACAGTATGAGTACAATAGGTAAAGTCTGCCTCCATGCTGTGCGTGGAGAAGCTCTGTGCTGATTTCTCTCTGTTTTCTGCACGCAGGTCATCCTCTCAGGAATCATTGGCCTCACAACATGGAGAAGACCAATGCTACTTTTGGTAGGTGGCACACAGTTATAAATACTTCCAGTGCTTGCTTCTGTGCTGCACAGAACTGTCCCTACATTTTGAAACACAAAAACCTCAAAGGGATTCAGAAGATTAGGATACATCCAGGATCTTTAAAACATGCAAACTTGTATGTGGATCATTCTGGCTTTTAGAAGGTACCATCTGAGTTATACCAACTTAAAGGTGAATTTGAAGTAGTCAGATTTGTAAGTTTAGCTAGGCTGTAATGGGCTGCTGTTCACCTTTCGGATCTCGAAGTACTGCTACTGCTACAGTACCTGCTGTGATTTAGGTCCGCAGGTGAATTGTTCTGGGTATCAGCCAGATACAGAAGCCACATTTGGATATTTTGTGTGCAGTGGCACACGGAGAGGGGGGGACCACAACACAAGAACATTCATGCAGAGCTCTGTCAAGAGCTCATGTACCTGACATGTGATTAAAATTCTCCAGTTACCCGCTGCTTGTTTGAAGGGTCGGAATTTGATTGTGGAATTTCAGGGGGTTTGGAGTTCAGTTCGAAATTGCTGTGGACTCAAGTCACTAGCTTGCTTAATGTGTAGTGACACTGTGTCACGATCCAAAGCTTCCTGGTTTGAATCCCAGCTTCTATTTTAGTATTTCTAATCAAGGCCCTTGCCCTGAATTAACAATAGGGAGTTTAAAAGAAACCCTTGTCTGTGACAGAACTGCACTAAACACTTTATTTGACAAGAGAATGTGCTGGGTGACCTGGGATCTGTGTGTCACTTTCTGTATGCAGCAATGTACGGAAGTCTGCCGCCACAGTGAATGTTTTTTTGTGTGTATCCACAAGATTGCAGTCTACTGACAGGTCTCACTAAACACCCTTTTTTGGTAGGTGTTTGGAGGTACCAGTTCCAGATACTGTAGCGTAGAAAATTCAATGCCCAGTCATACCATACCTGGAACAACAACCTTTCACTTGCCCTAAGAAGAGAGCACTGTGCCAGTGCTTCTTCCAATGCTACTTTTGTTACTGTCAGTGTGGCCTGTTGTGGATCTCACCGTTTGTGCTGTACAGTTAAAATCTATGTATTGACTCAGCCTCATAACAGAGGAGGATCGATCATTCTGAAAAGAAAACAAGACAGTAATGTGTCAGCAAATGATTCCCTCTCTTTCCTGACCAAAATAATTTGAAAAACTTCATTTAGAAGACTAGATCTGAATTATCTTGCACATACTAATATTGCACATATTACTAATCTTTATGCACCAGTTGTCTTTATCCAAGGTAATTTACTTTTCATTATGAACTTTACAGTGATTTCCCCATTTATATTGCAGAGTATTCTCACTATAAACTCAGAGTAAAGTGTAAAACATGGTAACACCTGGTGTGGTGCTTTACAAAATATTAATGTTGTATTATGACAGACGATCCTCATATGTCAAATTACAGCTGCATCATAGAAAAAAACAAAAACTCTTTTTCAGATGCCGTTTTGCTCTTGTTCTTGTTCTAACAAGAACTCTGCTTAAATTGGAATTTGGCCTAATGATCATGTCTGAATGTATTCAAACATGTCAGCGCTGAGAAGTTGTGTTTGTCCACTGTCTGTATCGCATCTTCAGAAGCTTCCTTAGTTGACTTTTTTTTGCAATATGTTTTTTTCTTCAGCAGGACATCATATATAAAATGTAAAGTTTTGTTATCAGAAAACATAAGCATGTACACTTTGAATTTCAGACTGCTTTTCTGGCTTCCAGTTCCCGTTGACTAGTGCTTGCTGAGAGAAATGTTTCAGTAAAAGGTTTGCCAGCATGGCTTCATAATCACAAAAGATAAATGAATCCAGGTGCCTTTGCCCCACTTCTTCTGAAATCATGGCAGTCACAGTTTCTGAAAGAGACGTTCACTGACCTTTCTTCAAGGACTGAGGAGGAATGAGCCATTATCCCAGTCTGGATCCTCCCAGAAATACTAACAGTTACTCTTCAAGGGACGTTTACAGTAAATCTGAGTGCAGTGAATGTGGCCATGGTGTTTGCTGCTTGTAGAAACGCTCAGTTGCATGCGTGAACATGTCAGTGTGAGCATGCCGGAGTCTTTTTCTCAGCTCTTGATATCGTTGTCTTACAGGTGAACCTCTTTGTGCTGCTGTCGGTGGTCTGTGTTCTCCTCAACCTGGCTGGCTTTATTCTGTGCTGTCAGGGAGCGCAGCTCGTGTCCAGCATGTCCAGTTGTCAGCTGGTAAGATACCTCTTTCTGAGCAACTTAGGGTCCACCTTCCCCTTTCAGAGTCTGAGTTATTACTTATCATGTGTTCAAATGGTGCAATTTTCTAGATGCCAAACTTTGTTATGTATGTATGAAAGCCCGATCAAGCTGAGCCCAACTCATAGCAACTACTTGTGTGGTTTCCAAGGCAAAGGGGAACTGGAATTGATTTGCCAGGTGGGACCCAAATGGGGAGAAACATGAAAACTCCACACACCCTGAGCTCTAATCAAACAGCCAACAGGCAACTCAGCTACTGTGAAGCACAGACTGTAACCACTGTGCTGCTGTGTCTCTCAAATCATGTGTAAAGAAAATTTTTTCCAAATTTTTGCTTCTTTTAATTACCAGTTCATACATCTGCATCTGACTTAGTGGCCTTGTCTCCAGATCACCCTGTACTGAGAAACACGGATATACATATTCATCCAAAAGTACCTTTGAACAGCAGTTGTGTATGTTAAGCTGTGGGAAACCTCCTCCCAGAATGAACTGGGAAAGCACACAGAGAGCTGTGGTTTCCTTTTATCGCCATCCTGCTGTGAGCCATCTTGGCCCAAGTCTCTCTGCTCCGAGTGAGTAATGGAGCCCCCTGGCTGTGCCATCTGTTCACAGTGCTGGCTCTGTGTCCGTGAGGCAAGAGCCAGAACTTCCCCACCTGAAGGTGAAATCGTTACCCTTCCTCTGGTGAGGGGGCATACAGAAAAGGTTTGGGGTATCTGTACAGAATTAAGTGTTGGTGCTTATTTGTTCTGGCCTGCCCTGTTTTTCTGGATGGACTGAGGAATCCAGTGTCCACAATGTCTTGAACGTACAAAGGAATGGGCTTAATGCAAACACATGTAAGAGTTTTGACGTAATGAAGTCAATCACAAACGAGGCTGTATGGGCAAGTCATTAAGTTGAATATTAATGGCCAGTAAGTGTCAGCTGTGGTTGAATGACCATCCCCTCTCACTCAGAACTGCTGAAACTTTGTCTACATTCAGGAAGGGTCTGAAACTCACCTTTTCTGGACCCATTTCGCCCAAGATCGCTCCAGCTCGTGTATGGTATAGGTGTTCATGCACTATAACTTCATGATCATCCCCAGATAAGCCTTTATAGAGTTGCTACTCCGGCATTGTATGTAATTGTTTGTGTATCTTATTATTAACAAAAAAGAAAATTTGGTAGGAAGTTATCAGGATTCATCTGTCCTGCGTTTTATGCACCTACTCGAGCGATGAACGTTGGTGCATCAAGTGGAAAGTAACAGACTAGGTTTACTTAAGAGTCACATGTCTGCAGCCATGTCTCCTTCTCTTAATGTAATGCACAAATTGTATTTTTGCTGAGATGTATGTTGCTTTGGAGAAAAGCATCTGCTAAATGAGTAAATGTAAATGTAATGTAAAAGAGCTCTGGCATTACACACTTTGTCACTCTCTAAAGTCACATGTGACAGCCCACAGAGGTCAGATACTAGGTGCTCAAACTGCAGGTGCATTGATGACAAATGCAGCAAATACATTTAACATGGCAGGGAGACAGTTTTGGAAATCATGACAACACATTGCAAACAAGGGGAAAAAAGCATTGGAAAAGGGGAATAGTGGTCACACGTAAAATTATCAATATGCTTAACAGGATAGTGGGTAAGAACAACAAAACAACACTGAATAAACACTTCAGTAACCCATCCTCAGCAAGGCTCATGTTTATGGTAAGCTTACTGTTCAGAAACTGCTTGCATCCAGAAGCTAGTGTGCACAAATGTAACGAGCACAAAACATGAACCCTTAAGTAGTGGAAAAATGTGTTTTATTGATTTTTTGTTTTAAAGCATGTGAATTTTATTGTACCTTTATGGGAAGTTCTGGGGTGCGAAATACATATCTACCTGTAGGCTTTCAGTTTTGAAACTGTATCATACTTCAAAGTTCAAGACTTGTATGACAGATTTTACAGAAAAATATTCTGAAGAGAAAGGTTGGCCCTGCTCCTTATAAGTTCCTGGACAACTAACAGTGTTTCCAAAGAGACCAAATACTTAGTGCCTGACCTGCAGGTGCATAGGTCGCAACTGCAAAATTATTTAATCTGTCAAGAGAACGTTCTTCAAAATAATGGCCAGATACAGACAAACTACACCCGCAAAGAGGAACGGTGATTGCAAGTTGAAGCTCACCAGCAGGGATAGTCAGAGCACTTTGCAGGATTGTTGCTAAAAGCACCAAAGTACAGCCTCAAAAAATACCGCAGATTTGAACTGGTACATCTGTGATTCAGTCTCGACAAAAACTGTATGTTGGGAGCTTCACAAAGGTAGAATTTAAGGCAGGGCAGCCAAACCAACGCACGAAGACACATAACCTGGTATAAGGAGGACAAAACCATTTGAATCCCTGAGTCATGGAATAAAGTAAGATAGTGTGACCTTCTTAGTTCATTTTATTTCCTATACCCAGACAGGTTTACATTTAGAGAAAACCAAAGGTTATCCTTTGGAATGAATGGACGCCTGATCGTACCATACCTGGAACAACAAGCTTTCTCTTGCCCTACCAAGAGAGTATTGTGCTGGCGCTTCTTCCAGTGCTACTTTTGTTACTTTTGCTCTGTTCCAGGCTACGTTTGCCGTCAACCCACAATGTCAATCTTGCCACCTGTTAAACATAGTAGGAGATCTGTTACACTATGGGCAGTGTCATATGACCGTCATGATGGCCATTAAGTCAGATGATTACTCTGCATGCTCTTTTAAGAGACAGCTGATAGTGTAGTGGTTAGTGCTGCTGCCTTTGGACCCAAAGGTTGTAGGTTCAGTCCCCACCTCTAGCTATAGTATCCTTCAGTAAGGTACTTCCCCTGAGTTGCTTCAATAACATTTACCAGCTATATAAATGGGAAAATAATTGTAAGGTGCTTTAGTGAAAAGTGTCAGCTAAATAAATAAATGTAATGGCCAAGGAATTTAAGGCCATTTTGCAGAACCAGGTGCACCCTCTGGCGCAGGCACTGTCCTCTCGTGATATTTCAGTATTCCAGGATGAAATTACCCTCATAAACTGCTGAACAAGTTTGAGTGGTTTCATGAATACCAGGATCAAGTGAAACACCTTCCATGACCTCCCTAATCACCATTTTTATCATCGCCGAACCTGTATGGGAACTTCTAGAGTGCGGAGAGAGAAGTACATTTCCACTGCTTCGATCCTCCAGGAACTGGAGGCTTTTCTTCTTGAAGAATAGTACAGAATCCCACTACTCACAGCTCAGGACTTCTGTAACAGTACTCCAAGAAGGACTGAAGCTGTACTGAAGGAAAAGCGTGGCCGTACTCCTTATTAGTTCCTTGATATGAATATATTGATAGATTTTTCTGTTATTTTCTCCACCCCTGTACATCCAAAGCAGAAGGTGATATGGGAGCTGGCTGAAGAGGCAGAGCTGGTATCTGAGTAGACATGCTGCAAAGCTCATTGTGCGAATGGCTCCAGATGGAGCACTCCCAGGTTTACTTCAGGAAGAGATTGATGGGAGTTATTTATATTCTATGCATTCCTTCTTTCCTCCTTTCCTCTCCACACTTGTGTACTGCAGTGTACCAAGTAATTATCACATGCAGGGTGTCAGATGTGTTGGAATTCAATAGGGACACTTCTCTTTTTTTTTTTTTTTTAAACTCCACATTTTTTTCCTGTCTCACTAAACATAGTTTATGTTACAGTATAAAAAGTTTTTTTTTAATTGTCACACTACCATTACTTTCATATAAAGAACTCAAAATGCTTCTCAGTTTAATTGGATCAAAACTGACCGGGCTGCCCATGTAATATAAATAATTTTTCCTATTTAATTTATTTCTAGGGGAGCAGGTCTGAGTGGTGTACAGTACTGATAATATTTAACAATGATGGTATTGCCCTTTAATTTTTTATATTTAATTTATAATTTATCATTTTATTTAATTACTTCAAAGTTTTTGGTTTCAGTTTCACCTTGCAGAGACTTTTTATGTGATGTCAGACCATTAATTGCTGAATTAACTTCCTGTGTCTGGCAATAATATTAGTTAAACATGGTTTTGCCGTGAAGGGTAATTACAGTGCATTTGACGTGTCTGCATTTTCCCTGGTGAAGAGCGACATCGGGGATGTGTGTCTGTGCTGTGCAGACAGCCCCAGCACCAAATGCCCCGAGGAGAAGTTGCTGAAGCTTTACCCAGGACACTCCTGTAATACCATGAGGGTCCTCCTCAAGGTCAGTGTGTGTGTTTTGTCACATTTCCTTATGCTATTCTGTCCAGCCTGTCTCAGTCAACTTTATTCTATTGATCTTTCAGGTCATTTCTTCTTGCTGAGTCTTTGCTGTTCAGTACTGTTGAATATGGTGACTTGTTCATTCCAGATAGTGCTCCTTTACCCTGTGTGTGTTCCAGAAAGTGTTGTTTGCCCTCTGTGCCCTAAATGCTCTGACCACAGCGGTGTGTCTGGTGGCTGCAGCACTACGCTACCTGCAGATCTTTGCTGCACGGCGCCCCTGCTCTGTGAGTGCACCTCTGGGCTATTCACAGGGCCATTTCCACCAACCACGTTGTCTTGCTTTGATGGACACGAGTATTAGATTTCTGAGAATGATATTGCCATTGAATTAAGGCATGTTAGGTTGGATGTTTTGCTTTAGCCGGATGAACCCCAACCTGTGGTTGAGGAAGGAGAGGAACCGGCCCACGTGCCCGACCCAGATGAGTTTGTTGCTCCTGCTCCACCTCCCTCTTACTTCTCCACCTTCTATTCCTACACACCACGACTGGCTCGGAGGTACAGTTTCCTGGTGCATTTTATCACTGTGAATTATGAGATTATGATTGCTTCATTTTTGAGAAACTAGGAAGTCTTTTTGGAGTTGCCCTCAAGGAATGCAACTTTCTATCTATTTATTTATTTATTTATTTATTTGTTGCTGGCCTTTGGGTAGGCTGCTGCCTTACAGCACATGAGTGGTACATTGTTTCACTTGTGTTTCATATCAAATGGTGATTAAATTGCCTGTAGTGGGTGTGCGTATATGTATATATTCGTGATCGTGTTCAGTTGTTGAGCTGTATACGTGGGTGAATGTAAGCATTAATATGTAATATGTAGTGTATCTAGCGTTGTAAGTACTAGTTGTTGTATGTGCCTCTGGAGAAAAGCATCTGCCAAATTAATAAATGTGTCATATTCAGATGTCTGTCGTGATGTCCCTTTAGTAGAGGTGATGACTTGATGCGTGCCTCTCATTTTAATCAGGATGTTTGGCAGCAGTGTGATTCCTCTGCCTCATATATATGGTGCCAGAATCAAGGGAGTGGAGGTCTTCTGTCCTCTGGATCCACCCCCACCTTATGAAGCAGTCGCTGGGCAACCTGACCACACCTCTCTCCAGGTACCTCACTTGCAGCTTCCGTTGTGAGGGAACAGGCATTTGAGAGGTTTTCAGTCTCAATGCTTTTTGATACTGTGACTTTGGCTTTTATACTGATGGCTAGCCCTATAATGACACATCGCACAAAACCAAACATGGCTTCAAAGTCCAAAGAAAACATTTTTTAAGAGGTGCTTTGTGGGTTTCTTTCATAAAACCTTTAAAATATATTATTGAAATGTTTAGTGATGACATAGATCTACTGTAGCCCAATTTTTTTTTTTTTTCAAAAACATGATGGTACCAAATATGTTAAAAAAGTTTACTTTTTCACTTTTAACTCCATCCATCTATCCATTCATCTATTCACCCACCATCCCATTTTCAGTAACTACTTTTCCAGGTCATGGTGGTGGTGGTCCGAAGCCTATCCAGTTGGTGTTTATTATATTGCCTCTTTATATTTTGTCTGTCCTTATCTCTGCCTTTATCAGGAGTCACAGGTTCAAGTCACTGACCTGACAGAGGGGTTGAGTGATGGATCTGGGGCCCGGTGTGGTGCAGGTGGGCATGTCTCATTTGTGCTATTATCATCCTCCCGGATTTTTTTCACAACATCCTCTCCCCAGCTCGTCATTTGCAAACAAACATGTCTTTGTCCATATACATGTTGTCAACGGAATCCTCCCTTTCCCATTTCAGCCGTAGGAGACCCTGAAAGAAATACACTCAGACGCACAAAGACTTTTCACGACAACATTGGCCGATGGGAGGACCCCGGAAACTGGGAGTCTCCCCGATCAGTCTTTATTGCCTGCTTTTATTTTCCAAGCTCATACATAATTCATTACAGGGCATTACAACTGGTGTGTTCAGTGTTTTCCTGCCTTTTTGTCCAATAACTTTCCAGTCCTTTGTTCTTAAAACTCCTCACCCTAAAGCTGAACCATCCAACCCCCATCTTCTAGCTGACCTTAAACTGACCTCACTCCAGGAAAGGCAGGACCACTGGCCTTTTATGACATCTTCTTGGTGTGCCCATCCTGCCTTTATCAGATAACCTCTGTTCTGGTGCCTGGTACAGCCTGCTTCTCACACAATGTTCTGCACCAGTTACAGAACACCTTCATAGAATCAGTTGTACATTTGATGCATACCCTAATTTCTGCTCAGTTTTCTTATTTTCTCTCACAGTGTTCAGGAATACTATAAAACTATTAGTGCCTGCAATGTATGAGGTTTTGCATGGCCTTAAAATATTTGCTCTAAACCTTAAGGTGGTCTTCTTCCTTTGCTTTCAATTATTTTTTGTACAGTGTTCTTTTCCAAGGCATTTACAGCAGTACGAAACTAGAAGCTACTAAAGTAAAACAGTGTAATAACTTTCTGCAATTCATCTGTCAGTGTTGTGGTTAGCACCTATTTTTTTTTTAAAATGAAAACATGCATTGTGGTAAGGTGGCTGTGCAATACATTTTGAATATGTATATTCGTCTTTACAGACATTCGTCGCTTAATGGGGATACGTTCTGAGAAATGTGTCGTTAGGCAATTTCGTCATGCGAACATTGTACAGTGTACTTATACAAACCTAGAAGATGTAGCCTACTACACACCTAGGCTATATGGTATAGCCTATTGCTCCTAGGCTAGAAACCTGTACAGTATGTTACTGTACTGAATACTGTAGGCAGATGTAACCCAATGGTAGGTATACATGTATTTGTGTATGTAAACATATATAAACATGAAAAGGTGCAGTAAAAATATGGTATAAAAGATAAAAAATTGTACACCTGTATAGGGCACTACCATGATCGAGCACAAGGAAAAACGATGCAGTCAAGAGATGAGGTAAACACGAGATTTATGACGCTGCTGCTGGCGTAACATAGCATACTGTTTTACAGTAAACTTTTTTAGAAGTAGAAAGAGTACACTAAAATAATGATAAAAAGTACAGTATAGTAAATACATAAACCAGTAACGGTAGGGGGTGCGGTGGTGCAGTGGGTTGGACCAGGTCCTGCTCTCCAGTGGGTATGGGGTTCGAGTCCCACTTGGGGTGCCTTGCGACGGACTGGCGTCCCGTCCTGGGTGTGTCCCCTCCCCCCTCCGGCCTTACGCCCTGAGTTGCCGGGTAGGCTCTGGTTCCCCGTGACCCCGTCTGGGACAAGCGGTTCAGAAAATGTGTGTGTGTGTGTGTGTAAACCAGTAACATAGGTGTTTATTATCATTATCAAGTGTTATGTACTGTACATTATTGTATGTGCTATACTTTTATACAACTGGCAGCGCAGTGGGTTTGTTTACAGCAGCACCACCACAAACACATGAGTAACACGTTGCACTACAACGTTACGAGGGCTACGTCACTAGTCGATAAGAATTTTTCGGCTCCATTATCATTTTATTGCACCACCATTGTATATTCCATCAGTCGCTGCCCGAAACGTCATTAAGGGGCGCATGACTGTACAACCGTTGACAAAAATGATGTCTTGATCAGAGATCAAGTCTAAAAAAAAAATGAGGATTGAGTGGTTTAATTAAGCTAAAATTAATTTGATGTGACACACAATATTAGAAAACCTGATAACAAAGACAAATATGCACCCCAGTGATGGTGACATCCTTTACAGACATCCCTCGACTTATGCAAATAAACCGTTCTTTAACCCCTTACGTAAGTCAAAAAGTACGTATGTCAGGTTCCCCCTGCTCCCCTACCATTCAACATAATAACATTAATTTTTCCATCTCAGTTATTGCACCTTCATGTTTCTTTGTTGTCATTGCTGTTTTCATGCTAGCTGTTGCTTTCTTGTACTCTTTTATACGTGCAGCATCCTTCCCTATCGTATTTATAATTGATACGGCTTAACCTGGTTCCCTTGTTATATATAATAATCTTTGTCCACCTTCATACTTTCTTATTATTTTCAATTTCATCTCTAAATCGATTGCTGTTCGCTTGTGAGACGGTTCTTGTTTTCCTTCAAGTGCACGTGTACTTTGTAAATAATGAAAAGGGTAAAAGATGTGGGGAAAAAAGCAGTACACCAACGAGAGGAGATGTGTTCATAGCTCAAAACACACAGGAACTGGGAAGATACAGCTTCCTGCCTTGTCTGGCTACACCAACTTGCACTTAAAGTATTTCAGATGTTTTCCATAAAACAAAAGCGCTATCCGTAAATAATGTGTACGCTGGGAATTTTTTACGTAAATTTGAATTTATGTGAGTCAGATTTACGGAAGTAGAGGGGTGTGTGTACCTCGCATACAGCTATGGCATGTCTTTTCAGCCTTGTTTTCAAAATGTTAAAAATGCCTGGTACATAAAACAGTTTTGTTATTAATTAATTTACATGTGCATTATTCATGTAGCTGATAAATTTTTCTGTTTATTTCTAAACCATTCTTAAGACCCTTCCTTTTGGTCTGTTTAAACATTTTGGTGTGTTCATACCACACTCAGAAATTCTTTTTTCTACATTTCTTGTGGCTCCTGCGTTGTTTGAATTCTGGCAGATGCGTGGTTAAGTGTAGTGAGAGATTTAGTCAAATACGAACCTCAGCAGTGAGACATTTATTAAATGTGCCAGAATTTACGCTATTTACATTCACTGCTGCAATTCCGTACTTGTGTATTTATAAACAATACTTTGGACAGAATTCTCAGCAACTGCAGCTGTTCAAACTTTCATTGTGCTTAGCTGAAAGCAGTATACCTTCAGCAAAGTGGTAAAAATAAATTGCACATTGTTTAATACAGCCAGATAAAATTACATATTTTATGTGATTTTATTAGGAACCACATTCTGCTACAGATCCACAAGCAGTCCTCCAAACTTTCCTTGCTTCAGGCACCAACACAAGAAATTTGCATATTATACTTTAGTGTTTTGATTTTATGTCATGACATTTAAGGTACTCTTCCAGAATACCAAGAACAGGGAGTGGTCTCTAGAGGATGTTGAACTGTTGGAAAAGAACTCTATTTTCCAAGTAGGTACAGACAGACAGACAAGTTGCAGTGTGGTACAGTGCCTACCTCACAGTGCCTGGGCTTTGGGTATGGACATGGGTTTGAATCCAGCTTTGTCTGTGTGGAGTTTGAATGTTCTCACTGTGCTTCGAGTTGCTTTTTTCAATGTGCTGCAGTTTCCTCTTGTAGTCCAGAGACGTCTTAATGTGAATTGGTGACTCTAAAGTGTGTGTGGGTGTGTGCGCGCGCATATGAGTTACATAGCTCTGTTGTGCAGACGGTAGATGACTTTAAGTAGTTTAATGTAGTGTATCTTGGATGGGAAATTGCTGAAATAGCTAAATACCAGTTAATGAAAGGCCATTGTGGTCTGGGTAGGCAGACTTATGCACAATGCATACTGTACATGAAGGCTGTGCACTGGGATTCCTCAGCCACTGTCCTAAGGAGTATCAGCTCGGCAGTCTTTCCACCTGTACTGTCACGCGTACCTGAGACAAGTTGCAGACGCACCCTTTGGGATCATCATGGAATAGCTGTCGACTAACTGCTGCTGCGAATCTCTGACCTTTCGGTGACCAGTGGCCTATGTTTCAGGATCCTTGCACATGCCAACCCTTCTACAAGGACAGGCCAGACCCTCTAAGGCCTTTCTCCCGGCCTGCAGAAAGGCTTGCAGACAGCAGTTCCGTAGATCGAACAGTGACCCGGTTCTACAACTGGCTGCCAAGAGCACTGGTAAGTTCAAGTAATAACTGTTGTCTTATGGAGCAAATGTTTTTTTTTTCTCAGTGTAATCTCTGCCCCCTATCACTTTATGAAAATGTATGTGAAATGCTCATACATGTTACCCCTTGCTTTTCACTTTTACATTTATTAATGTAGCTGATGCTTTTCTCTAAAAGCAATTTACAGTCTTAAATTACTAACAAATATTTACCCATTTTGTAGAGTTGAGTCCTTTTTACTGGGGCAATTTTAGGGTAAGTGCCTTGCGCAAGAATACTACACCTAGAAGCATGATTTAAACATGCAACCTTTGGGTCCAAAGGCAACAGCACAAACCAGTACACTACCAGCTGTCCTTGGTGGCTCTTATATGTCTTCCTTCCATGGGACCTTCCATAGGATGCCATAATATATGTTATGAGCTTATTTCCAGATTGCACTGCTGTGCCTTGTGAATAACACTGGTAGCTATGTTGCCACTGTGGCTTTATGAGGTATCGGTGTATGTGCGCATGCGTCCCCCTGATTAGCCTGTATGGTGCAGGAGCCCCAGCTATTGCCTCACCTAGTAAATTTTGAACCTCTCCATCTGCTGGCAGAAACATTAGAAGCGTTTTAAATATAGTCCATTACGCCTTCAGAATCTCCACGGGGTGACTGCTGCTTAGCTTTCAGGAAGACATCTGCTGGGGTTGTTGACCTGCCTCTGTGAGATACACAGAGACTATGAAGTACAGTGGCATGTATACACACACACAGTCTCAGAATTACAGTGACTCATAAAAATACTGGTGGCAGCATGAAATAGAAATGGGTATGCTATCTCTTTTAGCATAAGTAAAAACATTATACGTTTCTTACATCTGTCATAATAAGCATTAAAAAAGCATAATCATAGTGCTTTTGTTGCACTCTTAGAAACACCCAGTAACACCATAGTAATTATAGATCCTAACATCGAATTTCATCACGCCATTATGAGCCCCAACCTGTCGTAACCTGCAGCTATACCTGACAATAAAATGAGGACGTAACCTAGTTTCATTAGTAAAACAGTACGCCAGTTGTTTTGGCCTTATGACAGCAGTCTTGCTGTTTTCACTTTGTGTGGTTTTATGACGTTTTTAGGACATGTTATGAAGGTAAGTCACCCATGATTTGTGTCATAAGTCACTCTCCATCTCTCTTGTTTCTCTCAAATGATCCTGTGCCCCTTGCTCAGTGCTGAGCTGTGAGGCGGCCACACAAACGGACACCAGGCTGGAAGCTGGTGCGGTGACACTGCGCAGGGGGAGGGGCCCACGTCGGCCCCGCCCCACCTCCATGGTGGACTACCAGAGTTACCGGGATACCAAGCAGCTAGTGAGCCGATTCCTGGAGCATTCGTCCAGCAGCCTGACACCTGAAGTGCAGGAGCTGGTCGACAGTATCAAGACCATGCTACGCTCGGACCAGGAGCACATGGAGGAGGCCGTGCAGAGCGCCAGCTTCATCGACAAGGTCAGAACATGGGCGGAGGGAATGCAGGCCTCTGCTGGTGGAAGGATGAATGATAAATGATGAAGGTCTGAAAACTCCATTTAGCTGATGCTATTTTATCCCTTCTGGGTTTTGTCACGTGTTCAGGTAATGACGAATACACAAGCCCCCCCAGCGCAGCCCCCGCAGCCCCTGCAGCCCCCGCAGCCCCCGCAGCCACAGGCAGCCACAACCTCTCAGACATTGCCCCAGAGGAAGCGGCCAGGCCTTCTACACCTGCGCAGCTGTGGGGACCTGAGCACCTTTACTAAGGAGGAGCCACAGTCTGCAAACAGCAGGTCAGGGTCTCCAATGGTTTCCACAACAGGATCTAGCTCGGGGTCCCGCACGGGGTCTCGGACTGGATCCCGGGCCGAACACGAACGTCCCCACAGCCTAATTGGTGTTTTCAGAGAGACCATTCTTTAACAGGCCACCACTGACAAAAGACTGTGGCCAACATGGAACTAAGGGAAGGGGGCTCTCCCCTAGTGGACACCCTGGTAGAGGAGCCATGGCTTCCTGCAGGATTGCAGCTTTCAGCCACTCCAGACACAAGCACAACACTCAGTACACGAATCTTTGTGTGTGCTCCTCCCTGTGACTGCGCCAACGGTGCTCTGCATGTTACTGGTGGTGTCATAAAGGGGCATCTCTTCAGCTGCAGTAGAGACTGCACTGCAGACAGGCCACCTCACTGCATATAATCGTTTAAGATTAGTGCCTTTTACCAGCTGCAAAGGCAGGAGCCAGAGCCTTTGCTTTTGAACTGGGCTTGTACTCTAGGGTCTGCATCTTGAGACAAGAGGTGAGCTATATTTGTTGCCACTTTGATGCTGTAATATGTATGGATGTATGTTATATTAATGATTATTATTACTTTCTCCTTTGTCCTATTACATGGGAAAATGCTGTTTATAAATATCTATACAAATTTCATTATAACTGTAAAAGATGGACAGTATTCATTTTAAATGTTTCAAAGCAACCAAAATATAAAGAGATGCTATCTAAGGTATGTGTTAGTGTTTGACCTTGTTTGTTAACTTGATGTGTTTCTATAGTAAATATATCCCAATACAAATGTAAGTATAGGCCAATGCATTTCAAAGTCACTGTTATAAGATCTTTCATGACAGATGCTGACCAAGCACATGGAGCACTATTCTAGTAGGGTTTTCGTTCACATCAGCAGAAGAGTAGTGTGAACTCAGTTGTGTTCTGTATGTGTGTGTGTGTGTGTGTGTGTGTGTGTGTGTGTGTGTGTGTGTGTGCACACTGAAACAAATACCTTACTGCATCACTACTGTGGACAAGAACCCGCTGAAATGGCTGTAGCACTATGTGAATGTGCCCCATTCTTTGTACAGACAGACAAAAATATATGAATGAACTGTGCACAGAAAGGAGAAAATAAACTTAAAAAATGGTGCCGAGTGGTTCTCGTTGGGATTTAGTGGTTCTTTCACCCCAGGTGCTGTGTGTGTTGTGCTTGCCTTGCAGATATTAGTGACTGTACTGCTCCTTGTGCTGACTGTTACGGTCTCTTCATCTGGATACTTGTTCAGGGACTCACAGCAGCACAGGCATGGGATCCAAGAGGAGTTCTATCTCTGGTATTTTCACTTTTATTCTTTCTGCTGTAGAATACAGGTATGTACCATGGTAAAAACTGCTGTCATAAATAATTCTGACTTTTCTCGCAATTGTTTTTAACTTCATCCCCCCCTTCGCTTGTTTTTATAGGCTCTGTAGGCCTAGAGATTTGTTTCTGCTCTTGGTTTGTGTATATTGTGTAAAATTGTGGATGTAGTAGGCAGTTGCTTTTACTGGACAAACCTTCCACCCCAAAGTCTGGTAAAGCCAGGATATTTGTACATTATGTATTTACAGCCTTCCCATGCATAACTAGCACTTGTATTCAGAAAACTTGCTGCTTTTCATGAGTTATCAGTTCCCAATTACAAGAAATACCTTTGGAGAGCAGAAATTTAAATACAGAATCTGAGAGCTGGCAATGCTGAGCATCTTACAAGGCAAGCATTCTCTCCATCTCTAAGCATAATTGTCCTCACATCTTGTAGCTGTGTGCCTGTTTGCGAGGGACCTAGAAATTTTGACTTTTTAATCATGGTATAAAAACCATTGTCCATTATAATGAGGAAAAAAGTTCTAAAAGCTATTGAAAAGGAAAAAGGACTTAGCTTATTGCTGCAAAATAGGTATTAAGTGACATTTAATCCAATTAGACAACAAAAAGCCAAATTCAATTTGTGTCGTTTATGTCCATAACCTTTTTTTTGCCTGAACAATTTTTTTTAAAGATTTCAGCTTTCATTAAAGTAGTAAAATACACGAAATGAAGCTTTTAAGCTCCGCCCCACTCCGAAGTGACAAACAGCACAAGTAAAGGCACAGTTCAGTCCTTCTGCAAGTACTTTATTCTTGTAAATACTGTTACAAACATTCCAGCCCTGGGAAAGGAATGTAGCTTTATAATTGTGACATCACAGAAAAGCTAGCAAATAAATAAACATTGCTGTTGCTTTACAGAGTGTTAAGACATTTTGACGAATGGAGCTGAGTAATTACATTCAAAACAAGTGCATTATAAACACTAGAGTCTGCGATACCCACAGCTGTTACTCAAGTGTTTTTATGAACTTTTTGTTGCATCACAATACTCTACTGCTCCTCAAGCTGGGTACAACTGTCCATCACACCCCCGTATTGCCCACTAGCATACCTTTTATTCTAGTCTTTTCACTAAATATATACATTAATTTCACAATCACCTTCTGTTACTAAAGTACCATTGAACCAATGCACATACAAGTCATCTGAAGTATGTTTACTTCATCAACGGCTGCTAACATGACCGAGCTGGACATCATTTATGTAGCCAATCCATTCAACAATGCTTACTTGCATTGCTGCGTTAGAGCTGGCCCACAAGAGATCCGAGATAATTATGTAACATATTTTGCAGCTGGTTTTGGTTTAATGCAAAGTAAATTTTTAAATTTTACATTTCGTGAAAACTATAAGCAAGGATGATCAAGCAAATGGTATAAATTCATACGCCATGCGGAATGAAATGTGGTCTCTCACTCAAACAGTATTTCACTCACTTCAAATAAAAAGTACAGTAACAGTAAGGCCAGTATTAGTTGGAGGGAAATAATCAACACTTCACAGCAACAAGGTGGCTGCAGTTAACCAGGTGTCTGTCTGGAAAAGCTACAGTTGTGAAGTCAGACTGCGTTGTCACCTCTGTAAATATGGGGGGTGTTTGCACAGGAAGTACTGACATTCTCAAGCCTCCACTCCTGTCTAACAGAGCTGAGGCCATTAATATCACTCAGTCGAGGCCTTGAGACAGATTTATACTTCCTGTGCAGATTTCCCGTGAAAACGGCTACAGATAAAAACATCTGATAAAAATAAAGTAGAAATAAAATACTGTAGAATAATCACAGCAATAATCATACTTATATTTAGCTATATAAAACAATTCAAAAACATACAATCACTTTAAGCTAGGGTTTAACAAATGTAATACAGTTCTCAAAATAAATTATTTTCTCACTTGTGCTTTTTGCCACTCTGCTATTCATAAATAAAATGAACAAATCTGAAATTTTTCAATTGCTACTTCACATTTCAGTCATCAAGCACAGAATGTTCCACACTGGCTTTCAGAGGTTCCTGCAACCAATAATTTGTGCCACTATTATCAAAACACAGTAGATGGGAATAAATCACATAGACCTGACAGCACTGCCAGTAACTACCATTTCAGACAGGGAACCAGTAACCTCTAAAAGGCTCATTTCAGTAGGTCCTTTTCAAACCTCTACTTCTCAAAAGCCAGGAAAGCAGAAAACTAACAAAGTACTAGTTCAGATGGAAGCCAAACCGATGACGCAGTCAAAATGTCACTAAAAGCACCAAACCCCAGAGTCAAAGTGTGCTTTGCTGGACTGATGGAGCTGCTGTTTCTGCACAGTCTTGCAGTCAGAGCTCCCTTTCGAGCAGTTGATCCAGCAAGTTTGGGCACAGAGCACTGCTAGGAATATGTTCCCATGTAAAACGTTTCATATTACAATCCTTTCTTCCCCCTCAGTGAAACTAATAGAAAATATCTAAATAGTTCATCGTAAAATGTGCTCTCAGGGCTTTAAGTGTGAAACTCTCGGAACGGAACGGTAGGAAAGGTACAACTAAAACAGTCCTTTATTCCTTCACACACATTGGCTTGCGTAAAAAGTAATTCTTTCAAAGTGGTCCTTGTACTGTATTATGTACTACAGTGGGATTACATTCCATCTATTGCACTTTCAAAGAAAATGTGGTTTTCTAGTAGCTGTGGTAAGATAACAATTAAGCATAGTAAACACAGTAAAGTATCCCTAACACTAGTTCCTGCAGCACTAAAAATCTGACCTCTGCCCCCTGCACAACTGCAAAGACAGCTGCTGAAGTACTTCTGTCCAGGTACAATTTTACTTGGTTACTGTGTATTAAAAGCATACCCAACTAGCCAGTGAATATGAATTGTGACCAACTATCTTTCAAGTATATATTATGCTTTTATTTCGGCATTCCGTTTAAATATATTTATCACTCATAGTTCCAGATTCTTTTGATAGTGATAACATTTTAATGAGATTGACCTCTTTGAAATAAAAACCCCAACAACTTTACCCACCACTGAAGAGAGAAAAAAGGAACAATGTGTTCAGTGTTTCTGAATGGAGACCAAAAATTGTTTTGATATTTTAAACATACAGCACCCTAAAAACATAATATATGAAAATTTCCACTATAATGAGGAGACACTGAACAGTATTCCTTATGTGCTTTTTTTTTTGGACTGAAGGGAATTTCTTGGAAGCGTCAGAGGCTTTAAATTAACTTTGGTCCACAAATACATCCAGTGTTAATATTGCAGCGTTCAGGTCTATATGAAGCAAAAATATGCCGTTTTGCTGGTTTTGACAGACTTAGAAAGGAAGCATTCTTCAGAGTACAGAATACCAAGAGAGGCCTAGTCTGCCAACATATCTTCAACTGATAACACATCTGTTTGATTCAACTAAACCCAAATCTGAACTGAAAATAAAGGAGAGGCAATGTATTAAGATGGTCAAGTAAAAAGGTCTGACACACACACACACACACACACACACACACACACACACACACACACACGTGTATATATGTACACGCACTCGTGCACACACAACAAAGGGGCCAGGGGATGTGTGCAGTAGACAGAGATGCAGCACGAAACACCAGAGCACAACAGCCTCTGCGGGCGCAGGGGACTCGGGAAAGGGGGGCAGGGACTGAGGTCAGAGGTCAGCAGTTAGGGTATCAGTCAACCTCAGATGTAAACAGGTTGCTCTTGAGCAGTCAGCAAGCGGTACATGGCAGCTGGCATGGTCTTCATGTGGATCTGCAAGAAGAGACAAAAATGGCTCACACTCTGCTAATGGGCTCCACAAGTGATGTTTACTCAGATGAGTTTTAGCTCAGCTGTTCATCATCCCAAATTTAATTCAGGTAGTCCTTTAAGTGATTCCAAAGGAACCTGCAGTAACCTTGGGTATCTCATCAGCACCTTTATAGACAGACACCATCACAAAACTGCAAATGTGTAGCAGGACGTGTCAAACAGCCACCACTAGTCCAAAACAAACATTTGCAAGAAAAGGCTAAAATGTCACATGGCAGCACTCCTGATCTCTCAGGTTTGTGGTTTTATTCATTTGTACAACTACTTAAGAAAACTAAGGGATAAGTAGCTGACCTCTCCAACAGCATTGGACAAGATGTGCACAATCTTCTCGTGGGGTGTGGCCACGACACTCTGGCCATTGATCTCGATGATGCGGTGGCCGACTCGAACCCCACCCCGTTCCGCAATCCCCCCCCTCATGAGGCTGCAGATCTGCAGGGGCACACCAGAGAACTAATCACTTGTGTTCTCTGCCTGTTTTGGAAACTGGCTTGTTGACATTAAACAATAAACAAGAGATTTAGACTATTTTGGATCGAGCTCTTGAGCTTCTTAAAATAAAGCCTTTGGTCAAATTCTTGGCCTCATTTATGGTCTTGTGAAAATAATCATTCTAATGCTAAATATAGTGCACTAATACTGAAATGCACAAAATGAAGGGGACACTCACAATGCCGTTCTGTACGCTGAAGCCCAGCTGGTATCTCAGATCTGGCCTCCTGATGAGAACTGTGGTCACTGGCGGACATCTGACAATGTTGAGCTTTATCCGCGACTGGTTCTTGAGACCCTGCAGGAAAGATGAACAGTGGGAAACAGGCAATGCCACAGTGAGAATCTGCCCTCGAGGAACCAAAGCAAGTATTAAACTCGGGGTGATTTACCCCTGTCACATTGTTGGGCTGGAGTGTTAAGCACTGGGTTGGCTTTGAGCTGGTGAAGCATCTGGGCAAAGTAGTCAAAGGGTTCACACCTTGATGATGCTCTGGCAGGTAGACAGAGGCAGTCCCACCAAACTTGTTCCATTAATGGACATGATCTGGTCACCAATGTGGAGCCTGCCTGACTTTTCTGCCGGGCCAGCATGCATCATGTTGGCAATGATCACAGTGGGGAGGATGGAGCCCCAGCCAGACTCTACAATGACCACACCCAGAATCTCCCCCTTTTGCTTCTCTATGTAAACCTGATTCAGAAAGTCAACAAAAAGGAAAGAGACAGAAAAATATTGAAACATATAAAAGGTGCACAGAAACTGAAAGATAGCCTCCTTAGGCATACACTGCAGTATTGCAATTCTGAACATTAGAGCCTGTTCTAAACTAATTTCAGGACTGCTTCATTCCTGAGAGAAATAAGACCCAGGTTCTGATGAGCACTACAAAACACACGTATTGTGAGGAAACACTTCAAGGGTAATGTCCTCGTAAGCGGTACACTTACATCTTTGCAGTTCTCGGATTTGGAAAAATGGATGAGGTCATCGTTGTACATGTCCTGTGTATTGAGAAGGTCGCTATACTCCTTCTGGCTCAGGTCCTCAGGGTTAATGCCATTGGCACGTAGGAACTCCTGGTAGGCCACGCTGAAGGCTTGTCCTATGGACTGCGCTATGAGCTGAGCCTGGTGGGTGACAGAACGAGGGAGTGGAAAGGTAAGGAGAAAAGAAAAAAGAAAATCAATGAAGAATAACAAAAGTGAACTAGGATGAGCACAGTGAAAAGAGCAATACGCACATAAGTAAATTCTTCCGTAGGAATTTACTTGTATGGTGAATTCTTACACTAATTCACTTTCTCACACACACACACACACACACACACACACACACACGCACATTTTCAGAACCGCTTGTCCCATACGGGGTTGCAGGTAACCGGAGCCTACCCGGTAATGGGACATAATTATAATCAACAGAACAAAAGTTTTCTGCCTTTTCTTATGAACAGTGAGAAACACTGGACACCTTTAAATCCAGGCTTAACACCAAAATTCTCAAAATCACTTGACACATTTGAATGTTTCCTTTTCTCTAATCCGTTTCCTGATCATATTTTACCTTACCATTATATTCCCCAAAAAAAGAAATTTCACTTTAAAAAATATAAATTTTCCTGGGTAGTATGGCAACACAGCATGTGTCTCACAGCTCCCAAGTTGTGTGTATGGACGTAGGTTCTAATCCAGCAGTCTGGATTTCTGAACCGCTTCCCTGTGTTTGTGTGCACTTGTTTCCTCTCATGGTCCAAAAACAAAAGTCTCAGGTCTGGATTGTCCTTAGCATGTTTATGTTTGAGTAACATTGCACTGCGATGGTCTTGTGCTCCCTGCCTCGTGCCATATGTATCCAATATAGGCTCTAGACACTGCACTGAATAGTCATGTAGATGATTTTGTTGTAATGTTTTTTTTTTTTCCTTTCAATTGTGACATTTAATTGCTTTAGAGTTCTAAATCAGTCATCTACCTGTCTTTAAAGAACTTTGAAGCTGCTTCTAAAGGCCCTGTATACATATGATCACAGCTTGAGGCAATTCTCACGAATTTCTTTAAACACTGTAGTTCTTGTAAACCTCAGCTGAGAAATAAAAATAATTTTGACTCAATAGTAAATCAAACTGCACAACGATTCATAATGATAGTCATCTTCAAAATCAGTTCTATGAGTTTCATCACTTCACTTTTAACCCGATAACACGATGCTTTAGTTTGCCCTTTCAACTTTTCAATACTTTCTCTAGAACTTTCCCCCCTTTTGGGCTCATTATTATGACATGATGGTTTTAAGCTATGAAGTCACAGGTCGGTGGGCACACGGCTACTGGATAAAAGATGCTATGTGTGGAGAGGGTTCCTTGCCTTGTGGTGCTCAACATCAGCAATTGATAAATTTCAACTATTACGTACATTTACTAAGTTATCTTATGTTATAAAACTGAATTCACTGAAAAATTGAAGTAACACAAAGGGTCATACTTCCTTTTTTTTAAAAAAGGAAAACAGAACAGATTGAAGGGACTGAGGAGAACTCCCACACAATGTAGTTCCATATTTTTTGTTTCAGGCAATAGTTTCATGTATTAGTAGCTTCGCTGAAACGTTCTGCCCTTCTCTACTGATGTCTGTATTTTAGCACACGTTTTCACCAGCTGCCTTTGGCTAAATGTCTGGTAGCACAGATGGACACAAGCAGTGTAATGAGATAAAGTATTTTACTGGTGCCTCCCAGTCGGGCCCAACAGGACAGTTCAATGCATTTAGTGTGCATCTCAAAAGAAAATCCCCCCCCTCTACAGAAAAAAAACCCCTCACACTACTGTGTTTTCTACTTCCCATGTTGCTTGCCTTAATATCGTAAGAAAACAAAAAGTACGATTAGAATCAGTTTTGTTGGAAGCGGGACTGCTGATACCCGTTTATCAATATTTCCACTCATGTCAAAATTAAAAACTTGCTTGCCAACTGAGATCAAGCAGCAGTAGGTATTTCCTGGACTCACATTTACTAAAACACAAGTTTTATGTAGACACATGAGGCATGGAGCCTTTATCAAGCTCTAAGGACTAAATGACAAGCTTCTACAATATCCCTCTAAGCACTTTTAATTTTACACATTAAACTGACACTATGTTCATTTATAATTCTTGCCTTTACTTAAAATGATTACATTTTCCATTACATAAAGATGAAGACTGGGGGCAGGGGGAGACAGTTGAAAATTAAGCAGTCACGCCAAACCTTGATAAATCCAGCCCATAAAGTACATGATTTGCAAGGACACTGAATGTCGGGTATTTTTCTGCTCATCCCTTTAGAATGACTGAGTGCCTGTCATTAAGCTTCAGACATAGTGCAACGCCCTGAATCGCTTCCTCTACAGCTGTCAACTTAACAATTACAGCTTCGCATCTCTGGTGAACATTTATCGGCATTTATAAAGCTAACTCTTCCAGGAGGCCTTTTGTTTCAAGTCTTTCCGAGCTGAGCTAAGCACTACGCAGGGCACTCTCCAAGGGTCAGTCGCATATGTGCTAATGGGGTCTGCCAGAGACCCGTTGACTCATTTTATTGGGTTTTGTGAAGATTGCCAGGAAGCCATACTGAAGCACATGAACAGGAGTATGACGCAGCGGTGTAAAAAGAACATGCAGAGAGATATACAGATACTTTCACTAAAATCTGTTAAAGTATCAGAAATCTTCATTTTTTTTTTTTTTTTTTAAAGAAATTTTAGGGCACTTCCCAATATTACTGGTGAGACATGACACACAAAGGGACAAACGGAAAGGAGAGGAAAGCAACTGACAGGGAGGAGCCACAGAATGGACAAGGAAGGGGGGAGCAGATGAGACTCACATCCTCAGACTCAAAGACATGGCAGATCATCTTGTACTGGCGCTTCTCATCCTGGGCTGGGTCCGAGGCCTCCACCGGCTCCTGTGAGTTGGAGCGGGGCATCCTGCGGCGGGCCATCAACACCACGATGTTCCCGATGTCTGCTATGTATGAGATGGTCCTTAATGGGTGGTCCATCATGGTCTCCTGATGGGAGGAAAGGCACTGGTTTCAAGCTGAGGTCAGCCTTAGGTCCACTGTGGCATCAAACTTTGAAAGGCCCCTCACTGGTGACCCTGAACTGGATGGACTCTATAATCCAGGCCAACACTGATATGCAGTCTGGCCCATGAAACCCACTGAGGTTTGTGAAGGTCATATGCTAATAAATGTGGAATAACGTACTTTAACGTCACATGAGCTGAGCACTGACAAATGCAGGCAACAATCAATGAACACATGCCCAGGATGATTTTTTCCACTGAGCAACAACCAACACTCAACCCCCGTTTCTTCAATGAAACCATTACACTAAAGGCAATGAAATAACACACACACACACACATTTTCAGAACCGCTCATCCCATACGGGGTCACGGGGAACCGGAGCCTACCCGGCAACACGGGGCGTAAGGCCGGAGGGGGAGGGGACACACCCAGGACGGGACGCCAGGCCGTCGCAAGGTACCCCAAGCGGGACTCGAACCCCAGACCCACTGCAGAGCAGGACCCGGTCCAACCCACTGCGCCACCGCGCCCCCTTAATGAAATAACATTTAAATTCAAATTCTATAAGCAACTCAGTGGTGGTAGTAGTAGTGTTGAGAGGCAGCTCGGGGGGCACAAAAGGACCGTTCTTTGAAATACGGCTGCATTCACTGCTGCGGTTGCTCTAATCTTAGATCTCATAGCTCTTTCCCCATGTTAACGACAACTTGCAGAAATTCGAAAAAAAAAAAAAAAAAAATCGTGGGACGAAGAATGCACATAAATACATGTTCTTCATTTATTCTTTAATTCTTATTCTTTAAATCATTTAGCCGACGCTTTTCTCCAGGGCAACTTACAATTATTTACCCGTTTATACAGCCAAGCTATTTTCCTGGAGTGATTTAGGGTAAGTATGTTGCTCAAGGGTAGTACAGCTGGTGCTGGGATTCGAACCTGTGGTTCGGTACTGCCTGGATTCCCACCAGGTGCTCGAATTTCTTACGTACAGCGGAAGGAATGTCGCATATGGTTCGAGTTACGTGGGACACGGGAGGAAGTGAGCAGCTGAAAGAGTCGCCGTGCATTACCTGGGAGTCCGCATTCAGCACTTTAATTCTCTGGGTGGAGATGAAGAGGTCCACCTCCGTCATGGGCTGGGCCTCGCCTTCCGGGGCCTGGGAAGACAGTACCAAGATCTGTGACCCTCAGTCACACCATTCCACCATGTTAGCAAAGCACCCTGAACACATCCAGCCCCAAGGTCACAACAAGAAGCCACGATATGAGGAGCAGAGAGGCAGTGGAAGACTGTCTTTTTTCCAGACGAACTGTGCCGTAAACAATTTGCGACAATTTACCAAGTAACAGGAAATCGTGGGGAAAACGAAAAGCGTTTCGAAAATGTGCCTTAAAGCTCCAGTTAAGCTGAGCTTCAACAGAGCAAAAGAAGCAAAGGGCAGAAAAATAAAACTGCATCCGCCAAAAGGTTCCTGTGCAACTGGTGCCGTCGTTTCCCCTTCAGAGAAGCCGCTCCCGTGACCACTTGGCCCACCGCTGGGGTTTCGGATCGTGTTGCTACGGAGACCCGGCCACAGGCTCGTTCCCAGGAACAACACGTCTCATGTAGGAGCGGTGAATCCTCTACAGCTCCGCAGGTGAGCAGATCAACCCAAACGAAGAGGCGCAAACGAAACAAGGTAGGCGGTGAGAGAGTAAAGTCTGCGGAAAGGCGCGCACGCACGCACGCACACACAGCACTTTACAGTCACAGGCAGGGTGCCAAATGTCACACCTGCGCCACCATTTTCTGCATCCAGCAATTGCGTCTTGCCCTCGTACCACAAAGTTCCTTAGAGCGGCGTCCCGTTTACTGACAAAGACTCGCTCTCTTACACTTGTGCATTTCCACAGATGCATGAGATCAACATGTAATGAAGTATGAAAAACTAAAAGAAAATGCTTGAATGGACAAATAAGTGACCATGAATGAGTAAGTGGTACTTGTTGCTGGATTCAGAAAATGTTTGGAAAAAAGGCACAGGTCTGAAGCGACAGGCAAAAAAAAAAAAAAAAAAAAAAAGACACCAAACCAGTGAGGAATTACTGCACCTTCTTCCTGTTTTTGGCTAATTTCTGGGCCGTCTGCTTAGCATGGAACAAACAGAGACAGGAAAATGGTTAGAGCAGCATTGGGAACAGAGTCTGAAGCAGAGGCATTGGGGGATGGTGACGGGGTGGGGTACAAAACGTACTCTTTAGACCACAACACACGAGCGAAAAACACGGAAGGAAATGAGGACCCGTGCTTGCGTGAAGGGTGGGTGCGGACCAGAAGGCTGCATTAGGACCTAAGGCTTTGATCACTAACCATCCACTCTGAACTGAGGGAGGAGCAAGAGTGTACTGTGAAAATCATCACTATGGCGACAAGATGCCTCCATCTTTCCAAGGAAAGCGCGAATAGGAGATGGAGAGAGTCATGATGGAGCTTATGTGACCACTGCCTGCGAGGAAGCAAATTAGTCTTTAACACATTTACGAATCAGTAAAATCACTTATGAGCTGACTTAACAGGAGACCCCGTTCACTGATGACACTGACAATACGGTACGTAACGTAAGCGGTCACTACAAGCCCTGTGAAGCGCTCCATATTTCTTCTGCCTGTCCACCAGGTGGCCCAATTGCTTTTTCCAAGGACATCCAGTCCTGGGCTTTCACTCCCCCATCATCTCAAACCTACATCATTAAAGAGTGCATTTGTGACCCAAATACTGCTGTTTTTGGCTTAGGTGGTATATGAACAAAACCAGAAAGTAAACAAAAAAAAAAAAAAAAAAAAAAAAAGCGTATCACAACTGCAGATAGAAATATGCAAATTCCCTCAGAAAAGGAGGGAAAAGCTAAAATGTAGAAGAATCACATAACTACAAAGTAGTAGTGATATTAACGAAAGCAATTCAGACCCTAAATGGGAAATGTGCTTATACCAATAATGAAACGGTGGCAATAAGTGATCTGCCTTATTAAAAAAAGATGTGTAAAGCTGTATACAGACATATTATTGCATGAACTATTACTAAGAGAAATGTTACCTTTATGAAGCTGCTTTGCAGTCACTCATCTGCAAGGTCACCAACTGAACTCCTGCATTCATTTATGAACACTTGTGTTGGCAAAATGAATATTTTGCAGAGTACTTTACAGAGCCTTAGCAATGCTTTTAAAGTTCACAGTTATAATAAAGGAAGTGTCCAGTCTTTGGCTATAAAGCATGAGTGTTTTTAACAGACTTACAGTGAAAAGTGCAACACTGAGGATAATAATAAGACACTTGAACCTTTCTGAATGTCTGATTTCATTCCTCCTCCCCCAGGATGGCTTCCCACAGTTCAAACAAAACAGAAAAATATCTGAACAAATGGAGGGGAAATAAATAAATAAATAAATAAATAAAAAAACTGGGTTTTTGCATTTTTACTTGTGAGAAAAAATGCGATTCTGGCTGGAACCAAGACAGGCAGGGAGATGTGCTGGGAAATGAGCAGAGAAATCCAGGTCACGTGAAAGGAAATGAGGAAAAAAAAAAAAAAAAAACAACAAAACCCTACCGATCACACTATGGTCTGCTTCTGCAGAACACCAGCACCTTCAGTGCCACTGAAAACATGACTATCCTTTCCAAAGCACTCAATAATTTTTATAAAACAAATCATATGCGTGTGTATAATATTTGTCTCCATAAAAGGTTAATTTTTAGAAAAAGGTAAAAAAAAAAAAAAAATCACCATGACATCTATTTCACATAGCTTATAATGGACTTTAATCCCTAAAATAAGCATGTTTATCCACAAACTCCTATGACGTACACAGTACTCTAATAAATACCGCACGTGTGCATTTACACACACGAACATCTTGACTGATTTCATCCACCGTTTTATTGTGAAACGGTGGCCCTACGGTGGGTGATTACAGTGAGCCTTACAATAAGAGTCACACACAATTAAACACGGGTACACCGATAAAGTGTTAATGTTACCCTAAAGTAAAGAATGTTGTGTCCTTGGTTTGTCACATTGTGTACACCTGATACACCAGCAGCTTTAAGGGTGTCACTGGAAAAGCAAGGGACTGCAGAATTCCATTTTAGGACAGTGACGGGCAGTGGATGCAGAGCAGCTCCTCACCTTGATGCGACTGACCGCCTCCTGAGCCTGCATCATGCGCACATTCTTGGAGGGGGTCTTGTCTGAGAGCAACTGGGTGGAACCCAGGTAGTTGGCAGCAAAGATGATGCCATCAATGAGGTCTTCTGGATCACAGGGGCCAGGTACTGCGAAACAGAAAACGTGTGTGAAGGGGGAGAGGGATAGAGACAAAAAAAAAAAAAAAAAAACTTACCCTAGAAATGGCTACTGTTTCTACTTATAGACTCCGATTAAGATCGGCTTTGTGCTCAAGCGGTCTTATACAAGCAAGACGGAGTTCTGAATGCCTTCTCTGGGATTATTTTCCCAAAACCGATTCTTTGAAACGTGGCTGAAAATATCTCAGATGTGGACCTTACCCGGACCCGTTTTCAAAATCATTCATTTCCATTAAAATATTGCTGTGGCAGGTATTGTAACTGACAGAGCTGCTCTCTTCAAAAGAAGCCAATTACCAAGAAAAGTTCGACAAAACGAGAAATCCACTCGGTGTACACTTGGCAAACCGTGGGGGGGGGAATTTCAGTATTTCCTAACCCACCCGCAGGGAACTGAAAGCTAGCTTCTGAAAAGCCAATCGAAGGCTGTGCGCACATATGTGCATATCCGCGTGTGCTCCTAATTTCAGAAAGGTCACGGAACACAACACGTCGGCAGACAGAAAGCAGCATGGCTGAAAATGACTCCGCGCCATTCGAGAGGAGCCATTACTGAGGTACGTGCCTTTGGTAATGTCAAGGCAGCCTGTGTCTGGAGACCTCACCCCCAGACAGAGCCATTACAGCGAGGATCTATTACCACCGTCCTGAAGACTGGGGATCCGTGACCAAGCCTGTCACCTGTCTGACAGCTCAATAACTTGTGTATGGAGAGAGAGATACAATGCCATTAAACGGACTGACAGGGTGATGCCTGCTTGGTTGGAGGGAACCCTGCAAAGTCACCCTGTCCCTTGCCTCCACAGGAAAACTTGTGGGCCGTGGGTGTCGAGGCTCCGAGGGCCATTTTTCACACGACCAATTAAACTCCACGAGGTTTGAGTCGGCACATTGGGAGAGAGATCTTAACTCAGTGCATCAACATCCATTGTGGCCAAATGCATCATTTACCTTCTGAGTCCCCCATCCCCCCCAACAGATTTAAATAATACTACATATGTCCTGGGGAAATGAAATGGGGGAGGGGGGAGGAATCAGGAGCCTGATACTTACAGAACCTCATCACTCTCCAGCAAGATAAGTGTGTTCCTCCATCTCTGGCTACTTGGTGGTCCCATGCACAACAAGTCAAAATCAAAAGGTTCTTGCTTCTATGTGGTACAATGATTTCCCTCTCACATGCAGAACTGCTGAATCCATTTTAACTTTTAAGAAGGGTGTTGAAACCCATCTCCCCCCCCCCCCACCAAATCCTTGTGACAGCTACATAAATGTGCACAACACCGTTTGTCAGCAACATCTGTATTTCCCATCAGACCCAGTTCTGTGGGTATTGTACGTAATTTTGGTACTAGACAAAGTGACTGCTTTCATAACCATGTGTCAGCATCTAAAAGCTTTTAGTCACGAAAAGCATTTTTTACGTGCTCCAAGTTTCACATCTGGAAAAAATGTCAGCTAAAGGAATGAACAAGAACACAATCGTTTCAAGCATCAGTTCCGACAGCCTTAGAATCTGGATGCGCCGAGCTCTTCCACTGATCACCATCACTCACCTTCAACATAGGTGGGGAAGGAAGCCAGGCTCTTCCTGGACTGCAATCACAGAAGAGACACAATTAAAGGTCCACACAACAGGGTTTAAGAAGGTAGCCCACGTTTTAGTACTGAGCATTACTCTTAAAGTGCCTCCTTTCCCAAATGGGACAAATGCAGGAATGCTGCAAGTAAAAAGCAAATGTTAAGCAATTGTCACTACAGTACAAACTCCTCTCATTTCAAACTGCACATTTATTTCCATTTACCTGATGCTTTTTTCCAAAGCAACTTAGTGGTAAGGTTACAATTATTTACTCATTTGGGGAATTTTACTGGAGCAATTTAGGATAAGTACCTTGCTCAGGGTACTACAGCCCAAGGTGGAGATCGAACCTGCGACCTTTGGATCTAAAGGCAGTAGCTCTAACCTACCACCTTTCCCTATTCTCGAGGTAAGTACGCAAGCTTGTCCTAACGCTACCTCCTTGCCGGCGGGAGACGAGGCCTCGAAGCTGTCACTGCTCTCCTGGAGCTGCGGGTGTCTGCTGGAGGATCCCGCCCCCTGCGGCGAGGTGGAGCCCGACCCTGGAGACTAGAGGCAGAGAAATGAAACTGTCACGGCATTGAAGTCTGGTGAAGCAGGCAACACAGCAGAGCACCTCTTCATGAAGAACCTCCCAAGAAGGGGGGGAAAAAAAAAAGAAAAAAAAAAGATGCTGGGCAAACAAATTCAGTGACCGCTGGAGCTTGACGGCACAGGAGTGCGAAAAATATTTCCACCAGGAGCGTATAGCTCCTGGCAGCCGTTCGGGACCATTTACGTCTTGGCCACATCGTATGAGAGCGCTCGGAAGCGTGAAGAGACGGGAGGCTGCTGGACACGTGCCACTGGAATGGAGAGGAGGCCACACCGCTCCACAAACAGAACATGGTTCTCAGAGAGAGACCCAGTCCAGCACGTCAGGGAATCTGGCTCACATTCAGCATCAACAGCTCCATTTCATTCCCTTGATTCCCCCACCCCACCTACTCACCAGTCCTATGCTGACCTTCCCTTTTTTTTTTTTTTTTTAAAAAAAAAAAAGTGATATATTGCAGGATGAACACTGCCAATTTTTCACTGGAGCAACACAAGGCTTTCATGAACTCCGGTACAATGCCTCTGTAGCACTATAATAAGTCTTAACCAGTACATGGAAACAAGCCTGTAGAGACTATCTGCACATCATCAACACAAACTGCAATATATCAGGGTGAAAAAACATTTATACACAATAGCACACTGAGCCAAGATGTGGCCGTCAGTAATGATGGTGTCCAAAGGGAGGGAGGAGAAGGAGGGGGGGGAAAGTGACCCCCAATCTGCTGTCGTCTTTCTAGAAAATTCTAACAATTTCCAACCAAGCAGCAGACGTTTCAGCAACGTGGGGAAAGATGACAAAACTTCACAACCTAAACCTTCACGTTCCTTGAAAATAAAAACAGCTAGGCACTGAGTCTGACACGATCACATGGCAAGTTTCACACTGAACCTTGTCTCCATGGCGATGGTCCACCTGGTACATCCAGAAGTTCTCCATGGTACACGATGGAGAGCTACTCAAGCTGCAGTGCAGACCTCAGCACACAGTTCCAAAATGAGTAGCAAGGTGAGATCCTAACTGTACTACCGCAGTGGAAAGAGTGACCAGGAGAGGAGCTCATCTCCTGTGACATGCCTCATGTGACCACAGTGTACTGTACAATGGAAGTGTGTGTGTGTGTGTGTGTGTGTGTGTGTGGGGAGGGGGGGTAAGGACTCCTATTACTACTCCACTGGGTTATATCCGGTTTCGAGCCAAACAAACAAAGATGGGGAGTTCACCAATTTCGCCCTGACTGACACCACACAGAGATTTGGAAATGTTTCCTCCAGACTAATACCAAACATGGCTCAACCAGGGTGAAACAAGATTTTGCCACAAATACCATATTCTAATATTATCAGGCAATCATTTTGAGCAGAGAGCCTGTCTATTACTGCCAAGGCCCCTCATTTACCATCATCATTCAATGCACCCCCCAACTTGAACCCCAGGCAGGCAGCCCTTCTCATCACAGTAGGGAAACTGTCACTGATCATCTCAGCACATCCAACTGACACAAGGACAGCCTTGATATTGCTGATGATTTCATTATCATTTATCTTTAACTGCTCACCTAGCTTTTATATATATAGAACAACACACTTTTTCTATTTCTCATCTTCGCATTTAATGAGCTATTTGTCCAGTGTGTCTATCCATCATCAAGCTGGATCATCAGTGGTGCTTCCTTTCCCACCTCTCCCCATAAATAAAAATTCAGATGACAGTCCCGTCTGAAGCAGGGCACAAGTTTAGGTAACCAAAACAAAGAGATGCTTATTAAATGTAATATGTTAGTCTAATAAATCTCATGTTTTCAGAACATGGACATTGACTTGAAGACACACATTTTCTCTGCTTGTTATCCAAGACCTGCTCAATAATTTACAGGCGATCTTTTCAGCGTCTCCTGACAACACTAAATAAATTATGCTTGGGGAAGGAAAAAAAGGCTTATGTGGAAGTACAAAGCAGGAGGCAGCAGCAGTGGGGAAGTGAAGCACTATCTACTCTAATATGTAGTGAAAAAAATGGTTACAAAACAAATCAGGGTAGGATGTGACAGGCCTCTTGCCTCCTTTTAGAGGAAGATGATCTGTCTGCACAAGCCACCCTGACGGTAGTTCTCTTGTCTTCATCATTATGGTCTTTCCTTGGATAGAAAGGTTAAGTAGAAGAGCACAAAAATAAAACTGACAGAAACAAGCCCTGATTCAAAAGTACTGGGCAAAAACAGGCCTCCTTAATACAATAGTACCGAAAATCCTTCTAATATCTCACGCCGATCACATGCAAGTTACCACGTCAGTGAATTTCTTCATTTATGTGAAATGTACAGCTGTCTGTGGAACAGTTTAATGCCAACAGGAGGATCTTACCCATTTGATGGCATATACTTCTCACATGCATATAAAATAATAAGCTTCTTCTCAAATAACACAAAGATGGAATTGAACTTTCATGCACCAGATCATAACAGTATGATGTGCAACAGGCCATGAGCAAAACACAAACATTCCCATACATTTAGCTGATGTTTTTTCTCCGACGTGACTTACAATGTTGAGGTTACAATTATTTGCCCATTTACACAGCTGGGTAATTTTACTGGAGCAATTTAGGGTAAGTATGTTGCTCAGGGGTACTACAGCCAGAGGTGGGTATTGAACCTAAAACCTTCAGGTCCAAAGGCAGCAGCTCTAACCGCTACACTATCAGCTATCCCCAGTGCCACCCCCAGTGCCACATGAGCAGAGTGGAAGAATGTAGCCTGGATGCCAGGAAGTGTGGGTGCCGATAGCGCAGAGACACAGATGTCGGGCACTGTGACACCATTCAGCAAGTAAGGTGTGCTGATAGGCACCTTCTATGTCAATGAGTCACTGAATTGTAAACGGTTCTTTCAGAACGCTAGCAGTTACTGCAAATGCATGGTGTACCGTGGTAATCCGCTATCACAAAGAGCTGCATGATTTCAAATAACCAGTACAAATGTGTTTTGGCTGTTAGTAGCAGCTCTCTTTGCTTCCTGCCCCCCCAACAGTCAATCTGTGCATCTGACACCCTGTGTTACGCTGTGTCCCCTCTTTCCTTGAAAATAAAGGAATGTCATCTTGTTCCCCAGGAAAGTTGCTATTCCCTGTTCCGCAGGACTCAGAGCAGGGGTGTTAAACAAGCCGCACACTGGAATGACTTACACAGGGAGGACTGATTAAAATTCTGCACCAAGGAAGAGGAAGACATTGAAACCTTTGACTTGCACTGCATAACATTCAAATGACGCTCATACATATGCAGGATGAGAGTGTTTGAGGAAGAAGCTGGGAATGACCTCAGACTGTCAGAGAGGAGGATATCACAGAGCCAGTGTGACAGCACAAGTATGTGTGTGTGGAGGGGGGGGGGGACCTCAGCATTTGGGAACTGAATATGGGAGAGAAAATGTCGTTTGGATCATACGGTGCTTGTTTGCCATTCCTCGAGGTCTGGCAGGGTACAACTGCCATTGTGGTGAATGCAGAAGAGTGTGAGGGCACTGCTGATGCGTCGCACATGTAATATGAGTACGAGAGATACCCGACAACGTGATGACTCATGATCTGTAACTTCCAGCCATGCCCAATTGTGCACAGGGCTCCCCGGACTACATCGGCATGGTGACCATAGTCTCGTGAGCCAAGCTACCGAGTCACACTTCCTTATGCAGTGCAACAGCATCTCTCGCCCTGCAGCAATGGATTGGCACCATTTCTACATGGTGCTTCTGAACTCTGATGACAATGGACAACCCATACAAAATGAGCAGAGAACAGTCATTGAAGGAAAGGGGGGGAAAAAAAAAAAAAAAAACACACACACACACACACACACACACACACACACACACACTCCACAGGGGGGGCCCTCGCAGCTCTACCCAACATACTAATTTGTCTTTTCCGTTATCTTCATTCTGACTAAAACCTGGAGATCTACATGTGCTGTCACATGCTCAGATCTCCTGTCTCCTCCTGGGACCACTTATGAGACTGGGCTTCAACTAAGACCTTTATGTTTGAATTGGGGCGGAAACAGATCAAAAATTCTAATCGCATATTTCAGTTTCAAGAAGCTGAATTTTCATTCGGTTTTACTGCATTCTCTTTCAGGGTACAGTAACAGTATCCCAGCTCTGGATCCCAAACAGGACTGGAAATGAAACATGATTTGTCCATAATGCAAAGGTCACTGACCAACAAGTCTCAATCAATAAAAGCTTAACAGATGTTCCTCAAATCATTCACAGGATAGGTGCAGTAATCTACTTAAAATTAAAATACTCTTCAACACATTAACTTGGAAGGACATGAAAACTTGTGACATGGTGGTGCACCAAGCGAAGCTGTGTGTTTCAACGTACGTCCGAACCTGGCATGGAAGAAGTCAATGGTCAACCCCTTCTGCACCCTCCTTATGAGCCCAATTTGACTTGACTACACTTGCATACCTACCTAAAGCCACCTTGAAATGACCAAAAAGTCAATCTGATTGGAATTTTTAGAGAGTGCTCTTTTCACACATTGACACAAAGCACGGGAAAAAGGATCAGAGGCATAATACAAGGTAGGAAATACATAGTTTAGTCCTTCAATGTAATTAAAGCTGTAACTCTACTGCCCACAAAAAACACACAAAAGTAAAAGGAGTAAAACTCTGGGGGTCCTAGTGCTTGCCCACCTCTCCTGATGATTCTAGATTACAAAAAGTAATCTAGAATCAGTTCACAGCTATTTATAACACTGTCGCTAGATGCCAATAAGCTGATGCTCCAGTTCGAAAATAAAATCAAAGTACCTTCTCTCCACAAGCTCTTATTCAATCCCGATTTCCGACCGATTCATCCCATAAACATGTGCAATGTTCATCAACACAAAGACAGGAGCTGTAAATAGTGTGGAAGTCAGTCGAATTATAGGTGGTCCCACACTCCCATTCCGCTTCACTGCCAACTAAAGGCAGTCTGTGGAAATGCAACTTGGTTTCACTCTGCTACAGACTACAAAACGTGATGAAAATGCTATTAAAAATAATCTGCAAAATGTTCAGGAAATTCATAAGTAGACCATGCATAACATGAAGGCAATGTATGTATGTAATGTCATGAATGTGAAGCAGTGAACAGGATATAGCTCATTGAACAAACAAAAAAAAAAAAAAAAAAAAAATTTATTCCGTGTATCCTTACTGCTGCATTACACTGCTGCTTTTTTTTTTTTTTTATTTGTAATCCAAGTTCTTGCCATCTTAAAAAAAGATCATTAAATTTACAAGCACAGATGCAGTGGTGGTAGTTCATGTACTACGGTTTGTGTCTTGCTGTGAAACTACTGTGGAAGAACTGATGATTACGTCATTCTTTGACAAGTCTTCATTGACAAGAACCACTTGTCAAATAGAGGGTCGCGGTGGTCCGAAACTTATCCCGAAAACATAGAGCACACCCTGGACTGGGCTCCAGCCCATCACAGGGAATGATTATATCGTTCTAAGCCATATTTTAATACTTTGAGGGTTTAATGTTATAATACCGCATACTTTCTTCTGGAGTTAATTTTCTTCCAAGCACTTTTGAATTTAAAAATACTGTTAAGTTCCTCTTCTGCCAATTCATTTGAGGGCATTTTTAATTTTTAAGATTTCTACACTGTATTTAAAATATTTATCTTGCATACAGGCAGATGAAATGGCTAGAGCCCAGACAGCGTAGGCTTTGCTGCAGTCTTTGCTCTGTCGACAACGGCAGAACCAGGTCAGCCGTGTACACGGGACATTTCATTTTTAATATTACCAAGGGAGATTCCAGAAGCTCCAGACTGGTGCAAGACTAACCAATTACTCCACATATAAAGAGTCACATTCTTTATTCTTTTAAGCTGCACTTCTACTTTTGTCAGAGTCGTTCTGGGCTTACTTGTGGTGCACTTCTCAATAAGCTTTTACCCTCAAGCCCTCTCCATTTCTCAGTGTCTCCATCTCTCAGAGACAAACTGCATCTCCTCCTGCCCACTCCTCAATTCAGATCAGCTCAAGTTGCTTCCCCGGCATGACAAAGACACGTTTTAAGCGTAGAAGGAACGGTCAGACAAATAAGGGAAGGCAAGTAAACAAATGCATTAGAATCGCCCCTCAAGGAAAGGCTAAATATAAATTACTCGTGTGCCTCGTCTGGCTCTCTCTCTCTCTCTCTCTCTCTTTCTCGCTCTCTCTTTCACTATGTTGACTTGCGTCTTACCAATCCTGCTTGTCTTTCTCTGACTCCTTCCCTCACCGCTGGCCTTGCAGTGCTGGGAACACAAGCCTATTTGCACACATGGATCGCACAAAGCGCTCTCCAAATACAGATGAGTCCAAGGCCCCAGATAAGCCGACTCTTTATATCATGCGGTACGAGTCTTCGTTTTGTGGAACCAGTCCCAGTTACTCACTGGGAAAGAAACCACTGCTCAGAACAGACTTTGCAGAATAAAAATCTTGCAGTACGAGGAACAGAAAAAAATACCAATTATGACAATATAGACAATATCTGGCTCTTAAAACGTGTCGTGATTAACTGACGATACAAACCATATTCAAATAGGGATCTGAATTACAGAAACCTTAAATTTATTCTTAGGACCAAATAATATTATACTGCAACTGTTGTCTTACAGCCTGGATTGATCAGTTTTATACCCCACCGCCAGAATCTGATTAAACTGGAATAGTCTCTACCAAAATAGAGACTTTGAAAAGAAAAAAGTTTGTCATAAAACTTCAAAAATGGTTTAACAAAAATCTCCAATTTTTCAGCTTGGACTTGAGCATTTTGCAGAAAATTCAGCACTTAATGCTTTATAAGTTGTGATCAGGACAGCATCAGGTGTCTTGGATTAGCACTGTAAAACATGCAAATTAAAATTACTGAAACCTGAAGTCCTACATGACATGCAAGTTACTAACCCTAAATGAACAAAATACAACAAAAAAGTTTGACCTCAGCTCCACACTGGCAGACTGCCACATCTTTATTAAAGAAAAAGGTTACTTTGCTTTTTGCGAATATTTTTCAATACTTTGTGACTGAGATGTTTATCAAAATGTTTCACTGAATCTCCACTTTGAACGTATGGGAAGAAAATGTGAAATCGGATGCAGAAGGAAACCCAACTCGTGTGACAGCAGATGAGTGATGACCGCAAGCTGTCGTACTCACATCTCCCCCTTGCGGTGGCTGAAGGTCACACTCCCCTGTTGGACTGAGGTCTTGCCTCATGACCCAGATGGGCTCTTTGGGCTCGTCGGGGGTGTACGGGGAACGCACCGTCCTCGTTTTCACCTCCTCGATAGCCTCCTTAATGTCCTTAATGGCCAGAGAGATGGCATCACGCTTCTCCCTGCTGTGCCTCTGCGGCAGGGGGTCCTCAGAGGGGCTGGTGGTGGGCGGCATTTCCCCTTCTTCACCCAGGGGCTTGTCCTCTGGCAGCTCGCCTTTGGAGTTGTGCTCCGATTCGGGCCACTCCTCCTCGGCTGCGGCCACCCGGTCCAGGCTCTGGGAGCTCAGACTTTCCTTGACCTCGGCCACAATCTGGTCTATGTCCTCCTCCTGGTCCATGCTGTCCATGCGAGGGTAGGGCGCAAACTCGGCCTCCTTCTCGGGGCTGTCGGATTCGCCGTCAGAGCGCTCGTCATAGTGGTGCAAGCGGGACCCCACCGCTTCTTGCTGCCGGTAGCTGTCCTGCTCAAAGAGGCGGAACCCAGCCCTACGCTGCTGCGGAGTCTCCTTTTCTCCCTCCGGCTCTGCTGGAGAGGCATCGCCGATCTCCTCGTACACATGCTCCTGCATCCCGTAGCTGGCATACGGTTCAGCATACGGTTCATCATCTGGGGCCCCTGACCCCCTTCCCTCCACACCAGAGCCCTGGTACAGCTGCTGGGTGTAAACATAGCTGGAGTAGGTGGGGTTGAGGGCCTCCATGTCCTGGCTCAGGGGCCTCTCCACATGGGGCAGGGGCTCCCGGGGGAGCGGGGGTGGCTGCGGTGGGTAGTGGGGCTGCGGCTGCCCGTGGGCTTGGCCCACCCCTCCGTGCTGCTCAGCTTCCGCACTCTCTGTGTACTCCTCGGCCTCGGGGCGGAAAGGCACGCCGTACACACTGTCGTCCTCCCGCTCGGGCTCAAGGGCCATGACTGCGTCGCCCTCCGGCCGGTCCGTGTGGTTGTGAAAGCCGCTCTCCGTACTGGCAGAGCGAGCCAGGCTGGATGCCCCACCCTCATCATCTTCAGGGTCCTCGTGTTCTGGAGGGGGTGGGACCACAGGTGGCGGGACCACAGGTGGCAACTCCACCCTCTCCGCCTCCCTCTGCTGCAGCTGCCTTTGCCTTTGCCTCTGCTGCTGGGCTCGGACACGCGCCTCGTTGTCCCCCTGCCGACGGTAGCGAGTGACACCTGAACGTGGGATTGACTTCTGCACCTGCTGCTGCTCCGCTTCAGCCTCCTCTGCGGATCTGCGCTGGATACGGGCGCTGCTGCCACCTCCGGCAGAGCCGTCGTAGCGGCGGTAGCGGGGAGCCGCGTGATGATGATGCGTCTGCCTTTCGGAGGCAGACTCCGTGCCACGGCTGATCTGCTGACAGGGTCGACTTGGGCGAACAGCACCTTCTCCTCCAGGCACGCTGCCGTTGTCCTGTCTGCGCCGGTGGTGGGACGGGGCCTGCAGCTGATGCCTCTCCTCCCTCTCCATGTCGCACCCTCCCAGGTCAGCCTCTGCCGCCTCGTTCAACTCCATGCTACAATTGCCAGGGTCTGCCTCCTGCTCCGCCTCCTTCAGGTGGTTCATGGCTGCCACGGAAGCGCGTGCCTACACAGGACACATCCCCTCCTTCCGTCTGGGGGTCACGTGATGCAAGGCACAGACTAGAGGGGGGAAGGAAAAAAAAAGACGTGAAACACAGCTCAGGTAAACTGCTTCTGGGATACAATGAAGCACCGCTGGCTAAAGGGACAAGCCTTCAAACCTTCGCCGAGGAAGATCGTGCAGCTCTCCTGAATGAAACAAATCGTTGGGACTGTTGAAGCTGCAGACTTATTTCAGAGGGAACAGCAGCACTATACCTGCCAGTTTAATGGTGAGAAGCGCTGAACACTGCGTGTGGTGTTGAGGTCATGCCTCTGCCGAGACTGGAGTCAGAAACCCACAAAATGATCACCACAACATGACCGCTACTGTGGTAACATCATCACCACCACCACCACCACCACCACGTGTTCCTTCTCAAATTCAGTGTTTGCTCTTTCATCCCTGCAAGTCATTATTTACAGCAAGTTTGGCAATTCACAGCAGTTGCACACACAAAATAAGATTCCTGTATATATCTCGCATCATGAAAAAAAAAATTATGCAATTGTTTAGAATATCAAATTCCTGACTGCAAAGCCTCTGGCGCTGCAATGGATCAAAATGCAAACTGACACACAAGCATTTTACTCGATGGAACTGGGAAGGCGAAGGATCCTTTCAGCAGGGAAGAAAGGCTACACTGCTTCTGAATGGTTATCAAACGGTACAGTTCTGCTGGTTGCCAAGGCAATGGTCATCATCATCAGCCATCTCCCATGGCAAAAAAAAAAACCTACAAAATTATGACTGCACCCACTTTCTTGCAGCCACAACTGTGCCCCCGGCCCACCCGGTACAAGTAACCCTCATCGCGGTCCCATTCTCTGGACACCCACCGTATCTACAGCACAGCATGCAGCAGGATCATGGGGACGACAGCGCTTCTATCATCACAGGCAATATGCTCATGCTTATTTCAGGCAGAACTAGAAATTAACTGAAGCCTTTAATCACGCACATATGAAAAATAGCTGGCTGCGATATCCACGCCGTGCCGTTCCGCCAATGACCGCGCGCGTCAGCCTTCTTACTGCTGTAATAACTCTGCCTGCTGAAAAATAAGCCAACGGTGCCAGAGTTTTCACTTAATATAATTACACATGCAGCTCTTTAGTGACATTTGCTCGGGATGCACCTGGTCACCTAAATAAGATGCTGCCAGCGGCACAAAGCTCAGCTGTACAAAGGCCCCGCGTTAAGGCTACTGTAAATGAATATTCCATGATGATAAATGCGTCCACAGTGTATTAGCTCTCAGGGTAATGTATTCAGACCGAGAGCCTGGCTGTGATGTGCCGCAGTGCCCCCCCGCCCAACCCGACAAGCCCCCACCAGCCGCAGCTCCCAGCAACGAAAGAGCTTTTTCGGGGCTTTACCCAGCCAGGAATAATCAGGCCACACATCTCACGGCACCACTAAGGGCAGGTGACGGTGACCCAGTGTGAAAGAGCTTCACGGAGGTCAAGGACGGTGCCACGCTGAGTGGATGGCTCTCGGGATCGGGGCTTTCAGCAGAGTAACGTGCTACATCTTGATAGGACATCAAGCAAGAGAGGCAGCCAAACAGGTGACTGGGAGAAGGGTACTCTGCCCTTCAGCAGCAGCAGTCGTGCAAGAGAGAGACTGCAGACACACGCTCGCTGCGGGACTACAGACAGGGGCAAAACGCAGAGCTCCAGAGGTGTTTACACACACACACAGTAGCCACAGCCCTTCAAACTACAAATATGACATGAGCAAGTCGCCACTTTATCTCTGTACGACATGTTGAAAGGCCGAGGGAACGCGCCTCTGCCAGCACAGTTCAAATCCCCCACCCCACTGGTGTTGGAGCGCGGCCTCCTGCGGTTCTCTCCTTCGCTTCTCTCCTTCGCTGACCTCCGACTCGCTTCCCCTCCCACTGGTGGCCCAGGGACCGCTGGCTTCAGAGGCTGGCCCAGATGGCAGGGGAGGATCGCAGCAGCGGCTTGCCATTTGATGGGCTCTGCAGGAGCTCACGTACCCTCTTCTCAAGGACAGCTATGCAGGCAGCAAGGACTCTACTACAAAGCACTAGGTTGAGGGAACGTTGACGGTGTGTGGAGGGACACCCGCTGTATATGCTCGTGTCTACCTGGGTGCCGCTTCTGCAGTCCTCCGATGACCTTTTCATCCAAGCTTTACATGGATTTGTGGTCGGGCTGCAACCAGCAAGACACTGGTTATATGTGAGGTAACGCCTGGCAGACGAAATGTTTACAGTGACATTGACTGTGTGGGCACAGCCAAACTAAAGTCACGTGTTCAGAACTGATAATGTAGAGCTTGCTGGTGCCTTACAGCTCCTGGGCTGTGGGGTCGGACCAAACCAACTCGGTCTGTGTGGAGTTTGCATGTTTTGCGGGGTGCTCTGGTTTCCTCCCACAGTCCAAACATTTTTCCCCCTCCCGAACAATTTGTGAATGGCCCTTAGTGCATTTGTGACCATTACATTGCTCTTAGCGTACAGCATTTAATTTGAGTCATCTCAGACACAGACTTACAATGTTTCCCTACTTTTTTTAATTTTTTTAAAAAAAAAAAACACATCCAAGCACTTCCACTATAGCACCTCAGGTTAAGTACCTTGCTCAAGTCCTGCAGCAGCAGGCTAAACAAATCCAGGCCCATTAACTGCAAGATGGCACCTCTACCTACACCACCATACAGGAGTGCCTGTCATTATGAAACTGTAATGGCAATGGGAACAGTTTAGCAATATTGAATATTGCATCATTCTCTGTTTTGTTAGACTACACTTAACACATTTGTGACTGGCATCTTATTTATAAGATAGAGCTTTCAAAGTATTGTAAATGACCTTGAGAAGTGACGATAAAAACTTCTGTCGAGTATTGACAACGTTGGGGTGTGCTGCGAATCAGTGCCTGTTTTGCTGACAGTTTCAGCTTCACTTTCACTGTTTAAGGCTGTGAAAGTTTTGCTTAATTCCTGCTGCTTTTTTAAGCCAAAAAAAAAAAAACCACACAACACCATTCAAAAAAAGCAAAAATACCTGAATTTGTTTATTTCTTGGAATTATATGTATTGAAATTGGATGATATTGGAATTATAACTAATATAACTGCATTTGTATTATAAATAAGATGGCGGGTTGTGAAACATTGTCTTTACAGCAGATACAACAGTAGAAACAATGACCCTTTTCCAGACTCCCAAAAAATATAAGAAAACAGTTGCCAGATATTCAAAGCTATTGAAATTCCCTGATGAAACTGTGGAGCATCTACATTAAAAACAGGTTTTTTACAGTAAACAATGACTTTCACTCTAATCATTTCAGTAATTATCATTACTTAAAAAAAGAAAAGAAAAAAAAAAACCCAGAGTCCTGTATGACCTTTAATCTCCACACACACGTATAGATTATGCTCATATTTTGGGCATTGTGTTAGTTTATATACACAGTATTTTCCCCAGGTAATTAGCTTCATGTTCAGTTACCATTATAACTTCACAAAGTTGACCTTTTTCCTCAACATTTTCAGGAATAAGGATAACATTCCACCCAATTATCCATTTTGTGTATTTTGAGACCAAACTATTTACTAGTTAAGTCATCATTTCTAGTGCTCACAAATATGGTTTAGAAATATATGAAAAGTCACAGTGAATACAAATAATTCAGGTCTTCCAAATTGCCCAAAACATGGCATACAATTATTTTAATTCTGAAAGTCACTATCAGCAAGTCTGGCAAAAATGCAATCAATCAGTTTCACAAATGGCTTATTTCAATCTTTGCTTAAATATAAACAAAGGGCTTCTAAAATACTTCACTGTTTATTGTATTTTCATGATTATACAAAACTATAAACAAGCTGTTCTTCATATGCATCAAGAACTCCAACTGAAAGACTAAGACATGTTTCCTTGCTTTACGAAAGACAGTGCACTACTATAAATGCCATGTTTTGTCAATGATGTTTGAAAATTAGGAAGATGTATGAACAGTCATTGAACTGGAGGTAAATAACACTTTTCAAGTCAGATTAAATACAGGAACAGCTAGTAGTGTAGTGGTTACAGCTGCTGCCTTTGGCCCTAAAGGTTGAAGCTTCAAATCTCACCTTTGGCTGTAGTACCCCTGAGCAAGATACTTACCCTAAATTGCACCAGTAAAAATTTACCCAGTACAAATGAATTTTTTAAAAAAAGAAAATTGTCAGAAGATTAACATTATAAGTTGCTTTGGAGAAAAGCATCAGCTGAATGAATGAGTGTAAATCTTTCTAACTGAGAGACATTCATACCACCATCTACAGCCAAACTTTGTCCATCCTCATCTTGCCCACAAGATGACATGGAATCTTGGGTGAGCACTTTACATACAGTAACACTTGGCAGTTTCACTACACTGTGGGGTGGGGGGGCTCTTACTGACAGCTCCATAACATAAGGCCACCAGTAATAATGCATCAAACAGGCCTTCGTATTCCTCGCCATTACTGTAGACTGTCAGAAAAAAACAAAAAAACACCCCACCAGAAAATTTGCTTCCCTGACATGAAATATAAACTCATACTTTCAAAGACATGGGAGTCGGCACAGGTGTGTTTGCAAAGCCCGATGAGGGGAACACGCAGGATTGCTCAGCAGGAGGCTGCGTGTGTCCGGAGTCACATGATCGGGGGGGGGGGCACTGGTCCAGAGACAAAATACAATTTACTTCCATGAAACAAATGTTCTAGCTCGATACCAGACCTGGACATGACGCTGACCCCTGGGACCTGCACTCCTCTCCCTTTTCTTCCGAGATTGGTTTTCTGCGGAATGCTCATGTCAGTCTTGGGAAAAGGGCATCCGGTATCTCACACAGACTCTCGGAAAAGACTTAAGTACTGCAGTGCAACCCACACACACGGAACAATTACCTGTAATATCTGTGTTGAGAGGCATTCCATCATGCTAAGGTGGACTCTGGGCACTCTGATGGATGGTAACCAATATTAAAAGAGGATATATTACATGTCGCTAGATTTTGATTGGCCTTATGGATTTCTCCTGTCTCAGTCTCAATATGCCAGAAGGTAAATTGAATTAGTCCTGCAATTTTCTGTGGCTAGATTAGATTACAGACCCCCTCCATTAAAGGCCTAAATGCATTTCGCCATAAAAATGCATCGACTGTAGGACTGGGGGGGTCAAGGTCAATATGTGTGCTCTAATGAAACGGACGTGTTCCTGCATCATAAGATTATGCAGATAAGTTTTACTCTTAGCAGTGTACTGATCACACATGACCAGATTCAAGTGCATTTTGCATGCACATCACTTGAAACATGACTCAAGGCCACGACTAATATCTAATGACAGGCACTTGCTCCAGTAAGGTCACATACATGTGGAATATCTTACATTAGTTTCATAAAACTGTAATTATTAGCACAACCCCTACAGCAAAGAGATGGCTGTTTACACAAAGTGGAAAAATGAAAACTGTTCAAGTAATGGGCACAGACATGTCCCGATGTTTTACAAACATGTAATTAGTGATAATGCATACATAAGGGTAATTAGTGACAAAACCATAAAGATAGGGGAGTGGCTACCACTCCTGGATTTAAACTCCATTTTTTCCCAAAAGGAAATCAGGGCTTTACTTTCCACTGCCTATAGCAGGAAGTGGCAGGAGCCAAACGGGAGACGAAAGCGCTCACATCTGCTCCGTGACCACAGAGGTATGGTGAGGACTGGCTCCAGTCCCACAGGGCTGCGCAGATCCCTTGGTCTTAAAGGGGCCAAAGACACAAAACAAGCTTCAGGCCAAAGAAAAAGAACATGCAAAGGCTCTGCAGCAGCAGTTTTGACAACAGTGCCTTTCTGTTGAAGGGAAAGATGCATTAATTAATCTTGCCTGAACAACAAAATGATGTCAGGTGACACTGGTGGTGGCAGGCACATTAAGCACGTAGTTGTCATGGTATCCATGACCCATGGGAGGATATCCTGGTAGCATAGTGGTGAGGGTTCCTGCCTTTAGATCCAAAGGTCAGAGGTTCAATCTCCAGCTGTAGTAACCTTAAGCAAGGCACTTACCCTGAATTACTCCAGTAGAATTACCCAGCTGTGTAAACAGCTAAGCGTATAACAATTGTCACCTTAACATTGTAAATTGTTTTGGCAAAGAGTGTCAGCTAAATGACTACAGGTATGCCGACATTACAACGGTGAGCTGGTGATAGACATTCAGTAGAAACCCTACTTCGACTTCAGATTTTTTTTCCCCCAGGCAAGTGATACACGGTGTGATACGCTCTCGGGATGCTGGGCAGCGGCAGCAACCTGCATCTCCCAGTCTGTCACACAGTTGTATGTTGGCTGTTTGTGACATTATGGATGCAGATCTGTATCTCCTGCCACTGGTGGGAAGAAGAAGAGGGTAGTTACTGTTGAGGGAAAACTCAAGATGATTGTCCAGCATGAAGGCGGAAAGCCCATAATGGCCATCGCACGTACGCTAGGCTACAATGTTTGGTAGGTTTAGGTATATTAAATGCATTTTCAACTTATGATGGGCTTCATGGAACATAACCCCATTGTAAGTCAGGGACCACCTGTAAATGTATCCCCTTCTTTGGTGCAGTTTCTGTAGCAAATGCTGCACAGTTGCAAACACTGGATTCGACACATACCTTTGTTTCAAAGAGATGTTATAACTTATCGCTGCCCTTGTAAGCGAAAACAGCGCCCCAGCAGTCAGACACCTAGCTCCACAACAGCAGTGAGAGATGCAGCTGCAGGATGACCTGCAGTGTGAAAAACAGCCATCAGTTGCCAGGGGTGTGAACCTAAGTGTGTGGGATTTGATACTTCCTGCCAGGTGGACACCTCTACTGCAGACAGACCTCAATATAGAGCCGGAACTACAAAAACTGAGGGAACGAGGCGGGGGGACCCACACAATTAAAATTGTTTACCGAGGCTTGGGTAAAGCAAACCAAGGTCAGAGGACTTCCAAAGTGAAAAGGCAGTGCAAAAATGTTTGTAAACAAATTGCCTTCATGATCTTCTGGTTCAAGAACCAGAGTCTAATTTGCAGCCACAAGACCAAAGGACTCAAATTACATCCTGGCCAGAGAGAAAGTGTCCACAATGGAGGGGGAACAGAGCACAACATGGCCCCCCTGAACCTGCAGGAAGGTGTGTGCCATCATTCTGCTGTCCATGCACTACACATGCGGCTCATTCCAACCATCTCTTTACAGACGTTGACACGTGTTGAGGTTCATCAGCACGTCAAGTTGGAAGTGTTCCCTCTTCTACATTTTTTGTCCTCTAAATAACCTCACCTGTTTATTAGAATTTCCTCTACAATGATGTCAGTGCAGCTAAACTAACTGCTGGACACACATGAGCACTTGGAATTGGTTTTAAACTGTGAGGACAAGAGTCCCATCAGTATCAGCAGCACACAAGATACAGGCTTCCAGGCACCCACTGATGCTCTTTATTCTCTTAAGTTCCAAGCCGCTGCACTCAAATGTCACCAAAGCATTGGGCAAAATATGTGATCTTACCCACGACTTTAGTGATTAAGCCCAGTAAATTTAAGTCACAAGAGTCTTTGCATCAACGCACACAAGGTTATAGAGATTCTGAAAATGCAGCACCCTAAATACCATGAAAAGTAAATGCTTCACGTCTGAAGACGGCTCACGTATGATTAAATATGCAGAAGCACTCCAGCAACAAGCACGAGATATATGCTTGCTTTCCTTGCTGGAGTTCAGAGGTGGGCCTGGGCTGGATTCCACATCATACACTGGGCAAGCACATCTGGCTAGTTAAAAGCCATCAAGCTGATTTGAAGGTTTTTTATAACTAACTGAAATGTCCATGAATTTCTGAGACATCAAAATGTGTGCTATGCTTTAGATTTTAATGACAGGCTGAATGGATGTTTGACTGTGGGGTGTTGCACTAGACCACCCCACATTTCCTAATGGATTCCCACTCCCCAAATTTTGTTTTTTTTTTAATTGGATTAAAAAAAAAAAATTCCTATAATTTGTGCATTGCTTGCCTTATAAACATGACAGACAACTATCATTTTCCATTTCAAGTGACAATCATTCAGAACGTGATGTGTCGGCTCCAAAAATAATTGCATGCATATTTTCATAAGGAGATAAAATGTAACAGCTTTGTTTACTTGATTCAGTTGGAGCCAGGGTGGTAAAATGGCAGCAGCCGTCAGCTATGTATTGAGATCACAGTAGAGGGGCAGAGAAAAGATGTCATAATTGCCATCCTATTTGTCTGCATTACATGCTATAAGCAGCAATTTGGGTTTTTGGAAATTAAGAGCAAAGAATAAAAAGTTTAGTCTTGTTATACAGCATTACCATGGTGAATTCTCATTTAATGGGTTACTTCAGTCTGATCCTTCCACACACACATACCTAAAATGCAATTGTTCAGAAACCTCTTGTGACAGTTATACATTTAGATACAGTTAACTACACAAATTATATATAATTGTATTGATTGCAGTGGGGGGCGCGGTGGCGCAGTGGGTTGGACCGGGTCCTGCTCTTCAGTGGGGCTGCGGTTGGAGTCCTGCTTGGGGTGCCTTGCAACGGACTGGTGTCCCGTCCTGGGTGTGTCCCCTCCCCCTCCGGCCTTACGCCCTGTGTTACCGGGTAGGCTCCGTGACCCCGTATGGGGCAAGCGGTTCTGAAAATGTGTGTATTGATTGCAAAAAAATAAATAAATAAATAAATAAATAAATAAATAAATAATATTAGCAATCAATGTAGTTCATCAGCTGTGCTTTTAGGTATTGAGAACTGCCAAAATGAGAATTTTATCAAATAAATTCAATTTTTTCTACGGGCTTGTATCGACACAGGTGGCCTAAACAGTGATCTCTGACACACACACACACACACACACACACACACACACACACACACACACACAGCAGCACTGGGAGATCTGTTAGACTCCCGTGTGAAGGATTATAGAGACAGATCCCTCCCCTGCACACTGTAAGCCGATAAGAGGAAAGGATACTGGAGAGAGAAACAAGAAAATCTGTGAGCAGAATTAAGCAAGCTAAGGAGACCTGTCACAATAATAACAGGCATATTTTCCCCCAATCAACAGGCTGAAGGAGGTCATCCCACCATAGCTACTAAACATCCAACGAGGTAAGAGCCATTTACTCACCAAAAACACCTCCAGCAACAGATTAACAAACTATATGAAAAGGAAGACAACCAAAGGTGGCAACAGTAATGCAAGCCCTTACTTTTGACAGTAATCACACCTAAAGAAAAGTGAAAGCACCTTCAAAAGATAATGTGGACTTCCCAGCAGCACCCCGTTTTCACTTTAGTAGGGATAGTCTTTTTAATTAATCATGCTTGAACAAACTCTTGCTGGCTTCAATTAATGTTGTAATTGAATTACAATTCAATTAATTGTAATTACCAACAATTTCTTCTTGTTCAGTATTGTTTTACTACAATAAGACGAGGCTGGCTGGCTGTTACAGAAGCACCCCTTTCTGACTTGAAGCTGATGACCAATAGCCATGATGAACGAGCTATACCTTGGTGAACTAGGAAATCAGGTCAACATAGAGCAACAATGCCATTATTACCTGTAAACTGGCTTAGAAAGCTTATTTAATCTAGAATGTCCAGGAGGGGTGGGCAGCCACTGGCACTTGGACCCCCAGAGGTTTTTTCTCCCTTGACTTTCAGTTGGGAATTTTTTGTTCCTTTCTTCTGTGGCCAGTGAATTTACTTATAGCTTTAATAAGTGGGTCAATAATGTGTTATACCAGTCTGTAGTCAACAGTTTTCTTTGTTTCTTTGCCCTTTTGCCTGTTCAGTACTCTGTGTCCCGGTGTGAAAAGAGCACTCTATAAATATAAATTGAATTGAATGTTAAAACAGTATTGTGTTATTGGAGAAATCTCTGTACGAAATTTGTGAAGTGTGTTTCTTCATTTTTCCACCCTTAAAATGGACAATGCTGTTGTCATTATTTCAATTAAACAGTTTTTGGAAATGACAGCCCACTTGTATCACCCTTCAACAATTTAGTAACGAAACGTGCAATTTCCCAAAAAACAGTCATTGGAACACCGGCACACAACGAGAGGCCACTCCCGCGACTATCACGATCGCAACTACTGTCGCGGCTATCGCGGCCACTGTCCCGACTATCGCGATCAACTGTCACGACTACTGCAGCCACTATCGCGATACGACAATCAGGACACTCGGCGAAACTATATAGGCCTAATCTGTTAACGGTCGACATGATTTAAAAAAAGTGTAGGGTTTTCTTAAAACACATTTTCTTGTATTTAACGTTAGCTGGACAGCTATTATCAGAATACTATCAGATTTTTATTGAAATTCTTACCTTCTACTGAATTACCAGGTCCCCTCAGGTGTCATTCTCCAGACCAACGCAACGGTCGTGCTTTGCAAAGCGCACGTGCGCTCGCTCACTTTGAAGTTGCTCCCGCGCAAACGAAAAAAAAAACTCGCAGAAGTCAGAGACAAAAATTATATGTGAGGAATAAACTTGATATTTCTTGAATACAAGCTAAATACATGGGCACCGTTTCAACAGAAGTCCATCTATTTTTTTCCCATAGAGATGAAGCTGTGATAAACCTAAGTGGAATCACGCATTCACAAACGGCTGAGACTCAGAACATAACTGAAATTGAATCAACATTTTCTGTCTTGTTTTTATCATCTCGAAAAGAAGCTTGAGGTTTTCTCCTCTTTTGAGAAAACAAGACAGAAAAAACATGTATCCCTATGTCATCTGCATAACATTATTAATTATATTTATTATTAATTAAATGTGCTGAACTCCAAATACAGCTGGCCCCTTACATAAAACCTTGCAGCGAGAACTTCACGTTTTTGAGAAGTGTTTGAAAAAAGATATATATATTTGGGGGGCGTGGTGGCGCAATGGGTTGGACTGGGTCCTGCTCTCTGGTGGGTCTGGGGTTCGAGTCCCACTTGGGGTGCCTTGCGATGGACTGGCGTCCCATCTTGGGTGTGTCCCCTCCCCCTCCAGCCTTACGCCCTGAGTTGCCGGGTAAGGCTCCGGTTCTCCGCGACCCCGTATAAGGGACAAGTGGTTCAGAAAATGTGTGTGTGTGTATTAATTAAATGTTATTCATATATATTTAATAAAGTGATCGAATGTTAAACTATATAATAAATTATAACTATATATAATACAAAATACTATATAAACAGATATACATTTTTAAGAGAGCCTCCCTTTTTCAGTTCAGTTTCAGCAACACACTGACCCAACAAATATCATTCACATAGTCCCAATTAAACTGGATTAAGTAAACGTAGATGGATTGTACACAATGAAATTAAATTGAGACAAAATGCAAAAGAATTGTGTTGCATTAACTAATTTTAATTAAATAAATTAAACAAGCAGTAAAAATCATGTTGAGTGAACACTGTTAGAAGTCTAAATAGATTTGAACATTTTATTGCAGCGTGATCATATCACTTTTTGATGACTGTGTTGAATTTCACTTAGACTTTATGCAATATAATTTTGTTCTCATCTCAGACATACAGTACATGTATTAAGTTGATTGTAAATGTATTGTTTTAGTATTTTCAGTGGAGCTACTTTCCATTTTTTTCAGTGAGGTAAACTCAAAAGAAATTAGAAATCAAATAAACTAAAAAAAATTTCATTGGCACAAAAATAACAAAAATGAAACTATAAAAGGCTTGTTAAATTTGATTCCAATTTGTCCTCTACTGGTGCATTTGATTTAGTGTGTTTCCATTTAACAGACAGCTCCATCAGAGCAGAATAACTACAAGTTGAGCATACAGGACAACTTATACCAGCTAATGGGCTCCTTACACAAGAAGTAAATCCATGTAATTCAATCACACTGCTAATAATTAGTTCATTTTTTTAGGCAGTTTTTTTAAATTAAATTTACATTTGTTAATTCAGCACTTTTCCCCAAAGTGACATACACACACCTTTGTCCAATTCAAATAATAACTGTGAAACGATGATACTGTCTCCTCTCAACAGAAACTTGTCAAATGCCTTCTCCGTTCCAATTTTCAATAAAAATCATTTAACTCATCATGACAATCAGACTGCTCGTTTCACCTATGTATAGGTAAAGAGTGTTTTTTTTCTTTTTCTGTAAACCCATACGTAAAACACGTTTATAAATGCACAAAGAATACATCCATTAACATATTTTTAGTAAATGGCACCACCCCACCCCCACCTCACAGGTGTTGTGAGAACTCGTGCTACCTGTTGTACCACAGTGCCACCTCTAGTTACTTGCTGTCATGCAAGGAAAGGAAGTCTGCTGTAAAGTTCTGCATATGACACTGGTACTGCAAATTTGGAGGGTTGAATTGAGAGGTACCACCTGGTAATATTGAGATTACGTGTCTTTCATCCTACCCAAACACTGCAAAGCTGCAACAGACAGTACTTCATCAACTCCAGAGCCCATTTCATAGCTAAGCACTCTTTTTGTACACCCCATTCAGCTGGATGAATAGCATAATATTCTGTAAGAGACTCACTGCATTTCCCAAATTCGAAAAAAAAAAACATCAGTAGAAACACTGCTTTTGAATCCATATTTCACTACTTGCTCTTCTGGATATGTTGCCTCATCAAACCAAGATGAGCACATAAAATGCAACCTAACCAGACATTTACCAGAGGTGTGTTTAATGCATCCTGCATTCTGGGAGCAGATTCCTGTATAGCTCAATGCAGCGAGGATCTGTATCAGCATGGGTCTTGCTCTGAAGCAAGAATACAATCTGGGGGGGTGGGTGTGGCCAGTAGCAGATGGCTCCACCCCTTGAGCAGGGTACACTCTTCATCCTTACTGAGCTGAAACTGCCATCTGTCTGTTGGCCCGCGGGGACATAAGCAAACTGCTGGCATGGCTAATAAAGCACAGCAGTGCACAAGAGCTGGTAGGTGTGAGGGAGGATGGCTGGGATTGGTTGGCCCCGTCATCGGCCATTTAATCAGCCAGTTAGCTCACTGGCCCAGCACCCGTGTGGTGAAACTGCAGGCTTGAAATGGGGAGAAAGAACATGCACAAGGCACTACCACATGGTCCGGTCCGGTCCAGAGCCATTAAAGCATGGTCATCCAGACCGTTAGCCAATACATGTAACAAGGCACTCATGAGCTCATATCCCATTCACCTGTATCTTCACTGAGTGCAGTTCTGGGAACCAGGCAATCAGTTATCACAACCAAGATAATGGTCTCATTTGTTCAAGAGTTGGCTGTCAGATGCTTGACTGATGAATTTGGCATTTAAAGCTGAATCAATCAGCCTGTCAAGGGTTTAATTAGGGGAAGAAATGCAAAGCATCTCTGTTTGAACAGCTCCCTTGAATACACACATCTGCAGATGACCCTACACTACATCAGCATTATTCCAATACAAAATCCTTCCAGAAATGTACTGTAGCACCACCATCAAAACTGTTACCAGGTAGTTCGAGTTCCATGCAGATAATTTTCTAGTATTCATAAATCCAGCAGTGCACCAGTGAGGGGAAAAAAACAATCAATTCTGGTATTTTAACTCAATACTTAACTGGATACTATTATTAAAAATAATGGAAATTATTATTACTACTACTGCTGTAGAGGCCTTGAGCAAGGTACTTAACCTATACAGTCATGTACCCCTTAACGACATTTCACTTAACAACTGACAACTGAATATGATGGTGGTCCCATAAGATTATACTGGAGCTTAAAAATTCTTATAGTCTAGTGACATCATAGTGCAACGTGTTACTCATGTGTTTGTGGCGGTGCTGCTATAAACAAACACACTGCGCTGCCAGTCGTATAACAGTATAGCACATGCAATAATGTACAGTACATAATACTTGATAATGATAATAAACACGTGTTACTGGTTTATGTATTTACTATACTGTACTTTTTGTTATTTTACAGTGTACTCTTTCTACTAATAAAAAAGTTTACTGTAAAACAGTTTGCTGTGTTATGCCAGCAGCAGCATCATAAATCTCGTGTTTACCACATCTCTTGACTGCACCGAGGCTATATCATCTAGGTTTGTATAAGTAAAATCTATGATTGAGGCTATACCATCTGTATAAGTACACTCTATGATCGAGGCTATACCATCTAGGTTTGTATAAGAACACTCTATGATGTTCACACAACGACAAAAATCGTCAAAAGACGCATTTCTCAGAACGTATGCCTGTCGTCAAGTGATGCATGTCTGTAATTGTTCCAGTAAAATTAGCCAGCTGTATCAATGTGTAAATAATTGTAAGTAGCTTAACACTGTAAGGTGCTTTGGAGAAAAGCTTCAGCTAAATCAATAAATGTACATTTCTGAAACTGTTCCAAAAATACTACACAGTTAAATTATGCAAAATTAAAAAAAATTAAAACTGTCAAGGAGTTTGATTCTCCTAGAAAGCCTAATATTTTCTCTAGAGAAAGCAGCTCTCTACTGTAGGACAGCTGACAACACTGAGACATTTATCCAGCGCTTCAGTGACTGAGCCTCCGGTAATACTTCATTCCCTTGGCTCACATCTAAAGATGCCCAAAGGCATCTCTGAATGCATATCTTTACACATGTGTAGGTGAAATCCTAAACACTGCATCTGCTCTCTCTTGGAAGAAGTGCACTGTTTCAGAAACATCCTTCTGCTTTCCAATTTAGAGTCATTCTTCATTTAGAGCCGAGTAGGGGCATGCAGACAAAAACTGACTAACAGTCAAATAAACACGTCCTCTTTGCATTCCTTCTCAAAGGAACCTCCCCTTTTATTCCATTCACACTGGCTGCTTAGGAGATTAGGAGATCCCAGGTCAGAGAGGAAGCAGCCTGCCCCTGTGTGCTCGAGTTGCCCCCCCCCAGTACTCACCTTCCAGGGTCATTTATCTGTCTGTTTCTGGGATGAGTGGAGTAGCTTGGTTTCTCTGGAGCTTCCCTTGTGAGGAGCTCAGCAAAAAGTCTCTGCAGCAGCCTGGGTGAAAGGTTCAGCGATTGTGGGTGGGGAGCTTGAGTCCAACTGAGATTCTAGGTTCTGGTGTTGAATGACAATGAAATAGTGAAATGGGCCGGTTTTGTGTCTTGGATCCTTGGTCCCCAAATAGAGAAATTTGGGTCCAGTTTAGAAGCAGGATCTATATAAAGTTTTGGTCCCATCAGATTCCGTTTGGGAAAATCATCAGTTTGGGGGTCCACTCTGCAGAAAGAAGAGAAGGGAGAGAAGGGATAGTAAGAGAAAAGAGAAAAGGGGAGTATGGAGGAGACAAAGAAAATTTCAGCTGTGCAAGCTCTCCTAGATATTTCTCAATTTAAGGTGTCTTTGAATTATGACAAAATAAAAAAATATAAATTTTTTAAAATCTTATTGATGAGAACATGTTCATGCAAAATGACGACGATTTAAAATGCACATTTTTACACTTCTGAAAATGTCAGAGAGCACATCTCCACATAAAAACAGATAAAGATAAAAAATAAAGGAAAAATTACTAATGACGGATAAAATCCGTTTAACAACCAGCAAACACAAGCAGAACAAACAGGAAATAAGCTCAATATTTAGCAAGACATTTTCTCAGCGTACAACTGCCTCATCATAGGATAATAAAACAGACTTATAACAACAAAATGGGCCAAGGCAAGAAATATATGTAAGAAGCACAAAGCTCTTAATATAGAGGTGACAAACAATACTTAAATTATGATTACAAAAAAAGAGGAAAAAATAAAATAAAAAAAAAAAATCAAAATCTTCACTGAAACCTTAAGGATGCAGCATTGAAATAATGAGGAAAAAAAAAAAAGATACCACAAGATCTGCCAGCTTTCTTGGAGTCTATTCCCGGATCAGACCTACATATTGAGCCATTTTAATATGAGCTGACTCCTAGTTTGTGCGCAGATGAAGCTTCACTTGGACTGTGTGAAAGGACAGCGAGGTGTAAATCACTGAGAACACCGCTCTGTAATGAGTAACTAATGAGTAACTCCACAGCTACAGCCTGCCAAACACAACCCAGTCACCTTCAATTTTTTATTTTTCAAAAAATTTGCAAAAATTTTTAAAATCCTGTGCTTACTTTGCATCCAATCCTACTTCTACAATATCTTTGTCATTACACACACACACAGTCCAAAACCCCTTGTCCCAAACGGGGTCGTAGCAAGCCGAAGCCTAACCCGCCAATACAGAGCACAAGGCTGGTGGGGGAGGGGACACACCCAGGACAGGATGCCAGTCCATCACAAGGCACCCCAAGCGGGACTCGAACCCAAGACCCACCAGAGAGCAGGCACAGGCCAAACCCACTGCACCACTGTACCCCCTCTGTCTTTCTCATTACATTTACATTTATTCATTTAGCAGACGTTTTTCTCTAAAGTGAAGTACATCTCACGAAAAAATACAATGAGTTCATAACATCAATAGAAAAAGACTTGGATGCAGACGCATGATTCTAAGGCACAGTTAATTTTTCACATTCCACCATAAGAATCAATGTACATCACACAAGTAGATGCATAAAGATTTATCTATTATTCAACAGTTACAATCACAAAAATGTTCAACCTAAACATTACATGTTTATCGTGCACTTAAGAGATCATGGGAGATCTCTTAAGCGAGAGATCGCTCATAATGGTCTTAAGAGTTCATTATAATCAACTTGTGGTGAGACCTGGCAAAGTGCCTTTGCACCATGTGACAACAAAAGTGTCAGTGCATAACCTGAATGGAATCTGACAGAAGGGGGGTTGGGGTTGTGAAAAGTGATTTTCCCCCATTACCTCTCCTTATTTGTTCCAACACTAACACTACTGGGAATTGTCACAAGTTACACTGGTTAAGAAAGAAACCAACCAACCAACCAACCAACCAACCGTCCATCCATCCATCCATCCATCCATCCATCCATCCATCCAAAACCACCTGTCCAGGGTCACAGTAGTCCAGAGTCTATCCCAGATGCATAGGGAGTAAGGCGGTGTACAACTTGAATGGGACACATAATCATTCATACACATACACTCACTATAGGCAACTCAAGATTCACTAATTCATCTGGAACACATCTTTAGACAGTGGAAGTACCTGGAGGAAAACCATATGAAAATGGGGAGAACATGCAAACTAAACAGAGACTGAGCCAGAGGTAAACCCACATCCAAACGCATAGCCCAGAAGCTGTGAGGCACCAGTGCTACCTGCTGTGCCACCATACTACCCCAATGAAAGCCCTTTAGGGAAAATTTATAGTAGAAATGCATTACATGCTGCAGCTCTTGTTTAAGTTAAATAACTCAAAAAAGAAACTACCAATTACAATGTTTTACTGTGCAACTGCTGTATAAGGAGGAACAATCAGCTAACATGACAATCTCTGGTAATCTTTACACATGATATCATTCTTGATGAAAATGTGCTTGAGTGCACTGAAGTGCCGGAACCACTTATCCATGACATAATATCTAAATGAGAAACAGAAACTTATTGGTTGTGGACACGTATAATTAAATCGAATGATGAACATGGAAATCAACGTTAAAATGTCTAAAAAAAAGTATTTCATTTTCTCCTTAACAACTGCTTGAAAGAAGTATTGGCTTTTCTGCACAAGGATGAAAAAGCACTGGCAATTAATTGTTAGACTGATAGAAAATATCCCCCAACAGCAGATAAGTCTGCTCATGCGGATGACATACTGCGGAGGCAAAAATAAGATGGCAACATAATTTTAACTATTCCCAGTGACAGTGATTTTAATAAAGTCCAACGGCCTCCCGTGCTGCCGTCTCTCTGACTCGCAATGAACATAAACACACAGTTATAATTAGACAATCTCTTTGCCTTCAGTTAAGGCCAATGCACAAAAGGCTTTTTTCGTACGAAACTGAAATTTTTGTGAAGGACTGAAGACAGATTTCCTTAGCAGGCTGCAACCATAAAAGCAGTAGGCACACTCATAAAAATCTTTACATATCAAAACTATTTATTTTTGCTCCTTCCAACAGTACAGCTGCCAAGCTAATAGAGATCCTTTCGGTAGATGGGAAACTTCTGACATCCATACAATGATATATTTTATAATAATCCAAATGAAAACTCGCCTGTAACTGAGCATATTTTTAATCACTTCTATGAGTCATATGCAAAAGTAAGAAATATAATTTATGAGTATATTTAAAATTAAATCCGCCTCTTAATGGAAAAGATACAGCCCAACCGTGAACCGAACCCACGTCCTCAAGAAGGAAAACCTGTACAGTGTCCATTCTGCATGAGACAGTTAAGCATTGCTTGGTGAACTATAAGACAACCAAATTCTAGCCTTGATTTGAGCATCTAACACAATTATAGTTGACTCCAAGCTGCACAAAGAGAGTACAGTTGATCCTTGAACAACACAGGTTTGGACTGCGCAGGTCCACTTATACGTGGCTTTTTTTTCTAATACTGTATGCCATAAAAACTGAATAACGATTCATTCATTAGCATACCGGTTAGGCTACCGTAAAGCAATCATACCGTTGCTTCTTTCTTATCGATGCATGAATTCTTATACCTGTAAATAAATATGAATTTCTTTTTCACATCATCATTTGTTAATTTTTGATGTCTAGTGTCAGTAATACATATAACATCTACGGTGTTTTGTATCATATAAAACAACACTGATGTACGTACTGACAGAGACAGATGATTTATCTCGTAAACAGATGACGTAAACTTACACATGCACACACATGCTGTCTGAAGCTACTTGTTCTGAGCGGAGCAAGCTAGAGCCTAACGAGGCAACGCAGGGCGCATGGCTGGAGGGGGAAGGGTCACACCCAGGACGGGACACCAGTCCGTCAGAAGGCACCCCAAGCAGGACTAGAACCTGAGACCTACCAAAGAGCAGACACAGGCCAAACCCACTGCGCCACCACGCCCCCCACATAAACTTATGGCATCGATAAATACACTACAGTACTGTAAATGTGGGGGGGTGTGGTGACGCAGTGGGTTTGACCAGGTCCTGCTCTCCGGTGGATCTCGGATTCGAGTCCCGCTTGGGGTGCCTTGCGACGGACTGGCGTCCCGTTCTGGGCGTGTCCCCTCCCCCTCCAGCCTTGTGCCCTGTGCTGCCGGGTTAGGCTCCGGCTCCCTGCGACCCCACATGGGACAAGCGGTTTCAGATAATATGTGTGTGTGCGTGTGTACTGTAAATGTATCTTCTATTCCTTATGATTTTAATATTTTCTTTTCTTTAGCTTACTTTATTGTAAGAATACAGTATATAATACATATACAAAATATGTGTTAATTGACTGTTTATGTTATGGGTAAGGCTTCCAGTTAACAGTAAGTTATTAGTAGTTCAATTTTTGGGGAGTCAAAAGTTACATGTGGATTTTGAACTGCACAGCGGGGTGGCGCCCCTAACAACCGCATTGTTCAAGGATCAACTATACATTTAAAATAGCAGCATAAAACTGGACTAATTCTCTGAAATTCCTTGTCCAAATCAATCAAACATCATCATGGTCATGTGTTGCTGAATGCTAAAAACCATAATGCTAAAAGTGCATGAAGGTAAATTAATGTTAATTTTTTTTTCCATTTACTGACACTTTTCTCTAAAGTGACTTAAAATCTTAAGCTAATTATTGACCTCTTCATACAGCAGGGTAATTTTACTGAAGAAATTTAAGGTAAATACCTTTCCTAAGGGTACTATTGCTGGAGGTGAAATTCAAACCTACAACCTTGGGGTCTAAAGGCAGTAACTCTAACCACTATACTACCAGCTGCCACTATATAATCACAATTATAGGGGCAGCTGGTAGTACAGTTGTTACAATTACAGTTGTTGGGCTCTAGTGGTGCGGATGGAGAATGAGGGCTGTGGATGCAGTGGTTGTCCTCAGGCCTGCATTCGCAGGGCAGTCAGTGCGAGTGACGGCGTGTGCAGAGTGCTGAGCGCGCCCAACGCCTCCCTATAGCTGCCGCTCCCTCCTTCCCCCAGGCAGCATGTCTGAAGTAGGCCAGCTCCGTCATGGCTGTCCAGGGCTTTAAGAGCACCACTTAAACCTGCGCCGTGTGCAAGTTCTTCCCCGGTCCCAGGGTTCCATTCAGCATTTCGGACAATGATCACCGCTCCCCTTGGGCTGAATGCGTGTGTGTGTGGGCAAACATCCTCTTTATTTCGCTCTCCGGCTCAAGGCATGTTCTCAGGAGCTCAGCAGGAAGAACGCCCTGCACTGTGAGCTCCGCTGGGCTTCTGATGGAACTAGTGATGTACACCCTCAGAGGAAGAATTAACAAAACATACAGTATCATTTGCTTTTCCCATCAGTTATGTTATTTAATCTGACATAATGACCACTACAGTTCTTACTACCCTGGAGCCAGCAGAAACACTTCAGGGTCTATTTTTTAATCAGAACCAGAATCAGAATCTGATTCATTTGGCCAAGTATGCACACACGTACAAGGAATTTTGCTTTGGTTCCCAATGGCTCATAGTGTAGAATAACCCAAAAAAAAAAAAAAAAAAAAAAAACACACCACCACAACATACATATACACACATAAACATACATACATACAACATCTCCAAAGATGCATCTGACAATGCCAGAGGATAAGAGAAAATGAAGAGGGATGGAATAAATAATAAGGGAGGAATAAGTAAGAGGGAGAAGTATTGTACAGACTAACAAAAAATCAGCTGTTCATGGACATAACAGCGTGGACAAAAACTGTTTTTGTATCTGGTTGTTTTGGCGCAGTGATCTGTAGCACCTGCCGGATGGTAGAAGTTCAAAAGAGCTGTGGCCCAGGTGACAGGGGTCTGTCATGATTTTCTCTGCCCATCTCCTGATTCTGGAGGAGTACAGGTCCTGGAGGCAAGTCAGTCTGGAACCAATGACCTTTCCTGCAGACCTGACTATACGGTGCAGCCTGATCTTTTCCTGTTTGGTTGTTGATCCAAACCAGACTGTGATGGAAGAGCTGAGTACAGACTCAATAACTGCCGTGTAGAACCAGAACAGCAGCTCCTGTGGCAAGTTGAGCCTCCTCAGCTGGTACAGGAAGTACATCCTCTGCTGGGTCTTTTTTTGTGATGGACACCGTGTTGGTTTTCCATTTTAGGTCCTAAGAAATTGTAGATCCTAGGAACTTAAAGGTTTCCACCACTGCAATAGCATTGTTAAAAAAGAAGAGGGGGCAGTATTAGGGGGTTCCTCCTGAAATCAACTGTCATGTCCACCAAAATATATGACTTTTCACGTACATGGGCAAGATCATAATTTGAGTCTGAATTTCACTGCAACTTAAAAATGTTGTTCCACTAATGTATGGATGAGTGACCCATTGTAAGTAGTGTATCTGGCAGTGTAAGTCGCCACGGTGAATAAGGTGTGTGGGCTAATAACACTAGAGTTCGCTGGGAGTCGCTTAGGAGAAAGTGTCTGCTGATGTAAATGTAAAACATTTAAAAGCATTTTGTTTTTCATATTTTTTCCATTTACAAAGATATTAAACAAAAATTTACATTTATTTATCAGATGCTTTTCACCAAAGCAACATTGAATGAACCCTATGTGGTGTTATCAGCCCACTTACACTGGGTCACTCATCCATACATCAGTGGAACACCCTCTCTCTCTCTCTCTCTCTCTGTCACTCACACACTATGGGTGAACCTAAACAGCAAGTCTTCAGGAGGAAACCCACACAGACATGGGGAGAACATGCAAACTCCACAGAGACTAAGCAGGGATCGAACCCACACCCTCTCGCACCACATAGGCGCTCTGAGACAGCAGCACTACTTCCTGTGCCCCCATGCTGTCCCACACTTCTATATCAATCAGCTTATAACCATGTTGCTGGTTCCAAACCATACCCTGGATTCACATGTTAGCTTTACTTTGAGGTCGGCTCCTGCCCTGATTTCACCCGAGTCGCAACATTCAGATTATGATAAATTTTTGGCAATTTACAGAAGCTGAAGAGTACCTGGAGCAGTGAGGACGTTCACATGTTTGTTTGTATTTCCATTTATTGCTGCAAATTGTGAAAAATTACATTCACTCTTTCAAATGCAGTTAATCTCTAATTAGCCATCACAATAACTCATTCACTATACAAATCAATTAGTCAATACAGTAATTATATTCTATTGTTATTTGGTAAAGCACATTCCAAATGAAAATGTATTTTGTTCAGTTCAGCATTAATTCCTTGTACTGTGGTTCACAAACACAAATAAGTAAATATATATATATATATATATATATATATATCTACACTAACAACCATTTTCTAAGGTGTTCACAAAACAAGTATTTCATAACATAAATCTGGTTTACGCAAATTTAAAATTGTTGCAAGCAGCTGCATGCTTCCTTCAATGAAGAGCTCAGGAAAGGGTGATTAATTGTGCGGACGTTTTGAACAAAAACATACTGAGCAGGAACACAAAAGACAAGGATTAACAACTGCCGCTGCATTTGCAAAAGGCTGCTGTCATGTCTTTGGAACGAACCCATCAGTAAAGTTAGAACAACTTTAGAGAGAGAAACATTAATGAACGAAGAAAAGAGAAATATGGCTGCAGCATGCTCAGAAATAATACGGTAAAAACAACCTGCTATCAAAATCTGTTTGTTGTGACAGATGAGATTTTCACTGCATCCAGTAGAGAAAATTAAATACATGGGGAGAGCAGAACGACCAATAGAACAAGGAATATAAGCATCTAAAACCAACAGCAGTGCATTTTATGTTTTAAAAATACGTCACTCAAAGTTTGAATTCGAAACCATGCTCTTCCTCACATTTCAGAGTGACCGCCATGCATTCATACAGTACATATACACACACGCTTACATTCACCCAGAATTTCTTCATTTCTACACTTTGTGTGTGTGTGGGGATAGTGCAAATACAAGATAGCAATTTTATCCACTGTTACTCTGTTGCTCAAGTTTACCCTCATCTAACCCTATAATTATATTTTTTTTGTGTGTACAACAAACAGATTATTATTCATTCAGAATAGCACAATCCTGTGGTGAGTATACGACACTCCTCTACTTACGTAAATTTGATTTACGTAAAAAATTTCCTGCATACACATTATTTACACAGATCTACTACATCTGTGCCTGGCAGCAGATGGATCCTTCAAGGCCTAGAGAAGCTCATCACATGAGCAAGGATGAGCTTTAAACCAGAAAAATTAAGGTCTCTTGTGCTGAAGAAGGGAAAAGTGGTGGATAAGTTTTGCTTTTCTTTGTCTGAAGCAACCATCCCGTCCATCACTGAACAACCAGCCAAAAGTCTTGGAAAGGTTTATGACCGTAGCCTCAGAGACACCACTGCTATCCAGAGAACCTCTGGAGACCATGAGGCCTGGCTCACCAAGGTAGACAAGTCAGGTTTGCTTGGTAAGTTCAAAGTCTGGATTTATCAACATGCCATCTTGCCTAGACTCCTGTGGCCTCTGTTAATACACAACAGTCTCCACATCAACAGTTGAATCTCTGGAAAGGAAGATCAGCAGCTACCTCCACAGATTGCTTGGCTTACCTCGGAGTCTCTGCAGCGCAGCCCTGTATGGGAGAAGTAACATCTTGCAACTCCCATTTCAAGACTATCAGGAAGAGTTCATGGTGGCACGTACAAGAGGAGTACTCCAGTTCAAAGACTCTACAGACCCTATGGTAGCTGCACATGTAGCTGTAGTGAAGGATGCTGCACATATAAAGCAGCACGTGAAAGGAACAGCTAGCATGAAAACTACAATAATAACGAAGAAATTTCAAGGTGCAATAACTGAGATGGAAAAATTATAAATTATGCAACAATAGTACCCTCGTGTGCCAGCATACTACTAGATATAAGGTAAGCATGCACAGTACAATACCATATACGTACTGTATGCAGTAGTCCATTTTTTAAATTAAATTTATGCTTTATAGAAATGTAAAAATTTATTTCATTGACTATGCCTGTGTCTTATTACAGTCTTTAATATGTCTGACATTTTCTAGTGAATTATATTGTGTAATTTTTTTATACCCGTGTTTGCAACAAAAATGAAGGAAATGAGGCTTGGCTCTGTAACGGAGGGGGAATCCGACATACAAACATTTCCAATTACGTAATGGGTTGAAGAACGGTCTACTTGCGTAAGTCAAGGGGTGTCTGTATTAACATGGTGCTGCAGAAACGCTTAGATGCAAGTCAATACCTGGGCGTCGGCAGTTTCTTTGAACCATTTTCCTGGTGATAAATTCACAGTTTTTACATTCTGCCCTTTCCGCTCCCATCGCATGTCCATGGATGATCTCACCAACTATTAAACCCTCTCACCAGTGAAACCTTTGGTGACACTCAAAAGCAGAGCCTCAATGCATTTAGCTCCTGTCTTGACCCAGTGCCGAGGTATTCTCTGCCCTTCAGTGTTTCCTGATCCAAAACTCATAAAATCTGTCTTTCTCCAAGTGTTCTTGATCCAAAGCCAAGCCAATCTGTCCTTCTCTCAAGGTTGTCCTGATCCAAAGGCCCAGTTGCTTAACAATTCTCTGCCCCATCTCCAGTGTTTTTCTGGACCAAAGGTAATTAAATCTCTGTTCTTTGACAATGTTATTATAACAGAAAACCCAATGACTTTCCAAACCACTACAAAAAACACCAAGGGCAGTGGGACACCTAGAAAAATCATGTTACCTGGCAGCGGATTACTGTGGTGTTTTCACTCCATGAGACAGGAGTCACTTTAAGGTCCACTCCAAAGGCTCTTGACAGAGAGCTTAAATTAATTCAAAGGGAAGTTCCATGGAATGATGAATTAGAAAGATAGAGACAGGGATATGAAAGTCAAACACTTCAGATCAACTTCATTGTTTCCACCTCACTAAGGGCTGGATGTGCTACTGATCTGTCAACAGCCTTTTGCCCATTTCCCACACTAACATCCACAAAACGCTGCAAGCTCTCACAGCCCTGCCCTGGCAGCATGAGAGACAAGACGATTGTCACTGATAGCTTCAAGTTCTTTTTTAATCTATTTATAGATTCTATCCTTTTGTCAATCAAATGGAAAGTGACATAAAAGTCCATTATCTAACTGGCCATAACATGTAACTCAACGTTAAACAGCATGCAAATGTATCAGATCTATTTATGAAATGTGTAGATCTATTTATAAAAACCATAAACCACACCTATCAAACATGCCCATTAAACCAAATGCTCGTATTTGCAGGGTTCTTTCGTAATTTTGGAAATGGATCCGTAGCATGAGCGCTTCATATAAATGAAGTGGGATTTACATAGACTTTCATCTGTAAGGAAAATATGGTAATATGATGATGCTGGGGAAAAACTTAAAGATGTAAACGCTATAACTGCAATCTAAAGCAGTACACAAAACACTTTTCTCGTAGAATTAAATAAAAGGGAAAAACAAGGATAATACCATTTGAATTCATTTAGCTGACATCTTTCTCCAAAGCAACTCACAAGGTTAAGCTACTTACAATTATTTACCCATTTATACAGTTGAGTAATTTTACTGAAGCAATTTAGGGTAAGTACCTTGCTCAATGGTAATACAGTCGGAGGTGGGAATCAAATCTGCGACCTTCAGATCCAAAGGCAATAACTCTAATCACTGTGCTAGTTCCTTTTGGGTTTTTTACTAAATGAAACAAGAGTGAACATATCTTTGAAAATTAAAGTGAAAAATCACGTTCCCTGACAAAAGTATTTAAGAGTGGAGAGGCCTGATGGTTGATCTTATAACATGCACTGTCTCCATCCATCCATCTAGCCACCCATCCCACAATGTCATCTCAAGGTTTAGGAAACGTTGTGGTGTTAATACTTTCTTGTAGTAGTATTTTTGTGAAGTGGAAAGACATGATGTGCTTCGCTGGTCTGTCGTTGCTGTTTATCTGGGTGACTACTAGTATGCCAGTGAACCCCTTCTGAAAACACAGCCATTGGAACTGCCTCTGAAGAAGCCCAGCCTTCCCCCACCATCCTGCACAGCAATCACTGGCACAAAGACACAAGTGCAACCAAATTCAAGACATCCTGCTCTGATTACTAGGCTTAAACTCACATTTTTCCCCCTATGTAGCAAGATCTGAGTTTACAAAACCATCTGCTCACAAGCAGATCATGTAGAAAATAGAGGGAAGGGGATTGAGAAAAGAAGGCCTGCTTTAAAAAAAATCTAGTAACCTTTAAACGTACAAACGGCAAAACTCCAGGCCCACTGCAACCAGAAACACTCAGTTTCTGGATATGGTCAAACTAGTGCAGAATTAAATCGCTGTCTGGGTTGTAACACAGCAACCGAGCATCGGGCCATGCTGACACCCACAGTGTGACAACGAAGGCTATGGAGAACTGAGGCCGTGCATGGAAGGATACCGCACAGCAGACGTAAACGAATAACTGCTGTGAAAATGTAGAGAAAACTGTAGGTGTCGATTACAGGACCCATCTGATTTTTCCTGTGAAAAAGTGTGTGTTCTTTCTACTACTTACCACCCTTTCTGTAGAACAATAAACCAACAGGCACAAGCCTAAACCCAGATTCCTCAGATGTCTTATTTATGTTTTAGTAACTGTATAAAAAGGTACTAAAAGGGGCATTAAGAACGACCAGTATTACACCCATTGCATTTTGATACGGACAGCTTTTTATTGAAGTATGAAAAAACAAGGCGGCATAAAAAGGAGCAGCTGGTAGTGAAGTTAGAGCTGTTGCCTTTGGATCTGAAGGTTGTCAGTTTGAAAACCAGCTGTAGTACCTTTGAGCAAGGTACTTACCCTAAAACTGCTCCAGTAAAATTACACAGATAGATAAACGGGTAAAATAATCTTTTGTACCTTAACATTTTAAGTTGTTTTGGAGAAAAACCATCAGTTAAATAAGAAAATGTAAATAATGAATAAGGCAATTTCTCCTTCTCTACCTTTTTAAAACATGACATCTAGGGCTTTCGCAGGAAGCTTTGCTCTGTCTTCCAAAAAAGAAGTGGTCTGGCTTATCAAGAAAAAAAAAAAAAGCTTTGAGTTGTTGACTTTTTCCACTACTGTCACAGTGATATTATTGGTATAATGCCTTAATGTCGGTACAATGTAATAAAATTAATTTTTTCATCAATGGCTTAACAGCTGATTCTGTGCAGAGCATTTCAGAGCAAAGAAGATTATACTGAGATCACAGTGATACATATACAGATGCCCCTCGACTTACGATGGTTTGACTTAACGACTTTTCAACGGTGAGTTGGCAATAGACATTCAGTAGAAACCATACGTTGAATTTTGATTTTTTCCCAGGCAAGCGATATGTGGTGCGATACTCTCTCACAATGCTGGACAGTGGCACTATCTCCCAGTCTATCACGCGGTCGCTATACAGATACCCCCCCGTATCTACGTTGTGCTTTGTGCATCCATATGTCACAGAAATACCCATCAGTGTCTCCTGCTACTGGTGGGGAGAAGAAGCGGAGGGCAATTACTCTTGAGGAGCAACTCAAGATATTTCCCCAGCATGAAGGCGGCAAGCCTGTAATGGCCATCGCGTACATGCTAGGCTATGATGTTCGGTAGGTTAGGTGTATTAAAAGTATTTTCGACTCACGATATTTTTGACTTACAAGGGGTTTCATGTAACATAACACCATCGTAAGTCGGGGACCACCTATACATTGTATTTCCATAAGTTAGGCCTTTGAAGTTATATTTTAAAGAAACATTCCTATATGCATAGATGTATTTTAAAAATCTAACTTACTATTTACCTAGGATTCTTTATGCCACCGATTCCTAATTATTTCCTAAAACTAAAGAAATTTTACTTGTATCTGGAGTATCGACGTGCTTCAGTAGTGTCCTAAATCATTAATCTCAGCAATAATGTTTGTATGTAAAAAGAACATGTTGATGCATTATCTTTAAACCAATTAAAAATAAGAAAGAGGCACGCATTTATGTGTAAACACAGTCCAGACGCTGCCTGCAACATATCGCATTTGCTCCTGCCGTTGCCATCTGAGGAGCTGCTATAGTGAGTGCCGAAAGAACCGGCCCTCCCAGCAGAGACAATTTTACGTGGTATGACCTCAAACAGTGTTTACGAATTAACGCAGTGAGTCGTTGCCAATCCTTCCCGCTGCGCTTCTGAAACCTACTCTGAGCATTTTCAGCAGATAAATGCCATATTCTCAGCCCCCTTTGTCTTCTTCAGTCAACACAAGGAGAACCTGTGGTACGGGCAGGGTGTGACTTTGCATCCTTGGAGACCATGTTACCATGACGCACTGGAGGCAGCTCAGGCAAGCTGACGTTTACTGCACTGACATCCAAAAGTGCAGTGTGTGAGGCTCACCGCATTGACTAGGCTGTGCTCCTTGCCCCACAACAGAGCACAGTAAGAATGCAAAACGCAAATGACAACGACTGGTTGGTAGCTAGCTAGAAATGTGACAAAAGTGAAGAACAAACAGCTAAATGAATCTTTGACACAAGGGACAGTGCAACTCTAGAACTAAACATGTTTGGCAGGTTCAGTTCATCATCTAGTGATAACAGCATATTATTATTCATATAGACATATAGACAAAACAAAAAGATGCTTGTACTTTTTTTCCAGTTCTGAACTATTGATAGTGTCATTAATTTATGATGTTCAGGCATATAAATGTATTTCTGCTTCTCTATCAGACCAGTGGAACTCTGGAAAATAAGAGCAGTGTGCATAAATCAATGGGATTAAATGGATGCTCAAAACATTCCCATTAGTACACCTGTCTGTGGATGGGGGTGGGGTGGGTTAAACTACATACTGGATAAATTCGAAAGCTGAAGAAAAATTCACAAGTGTAACACACCAGTGATAGACACAGAAGGTGTGTATTCTGAGAAAGACTGAGAATTGTTGTGAACACATTACACACTTCCATTTTAACTGTATTTTCAGCATTTCCAGATAAAACTGCAATGTTATTAGTGTGTCATTACCTCTTTTTTGGACAAATAACATCCCAGGCGACAGGAATAATTAGTATCTTAAACTCTATTAAAAACGACCTTCAGGACTAAAATTGGACCCACGTTTGTCTCCTTCCTCTTTCCAAAACACTGAGAGAAGATTTTACTCACTGCAAGTAAATCAGCTTTGACTTCCTAAATATAATTACACTCCTCTTAAAGTTCAAACACTTTTGACACTTAATCTGGTTACATAAAAAAATCCTTTTAATTCTGTTAGAGGGCTAGAAATATGTAAATCCAAATGACAGGCAGAAATACTGTATATTCATAGATGTTCCTTGAGGAAATAATTAGGCAGAGCACAAAAGTAATCCTGATGTGTAGGAGTCAAAAACGGGATATGGGGTGCTCTTCAATACAAGGGGAGGGCATGCCGTTTGGAAGTTTGTTGCTTGTGATTCCAATACAATCGCTCCGTTTTAAGAACTGATTGTTTTGATTTTGTTAGATGTTTGACACAAAAGGTAGATAAATGAGCATATGGTTGTGTCGAGTGAGATTCCGCAACTGGGAAGAGGTTGAGAAGTGCCTTTTATAGCCGAGAGGTCTCTCAGAGAGCATGTGTGCAAAACATTAAAGAAACTTTAATGTTCGCTTTTCCAATATTCGTTCACCTTTCTCCAATCGCTTTGTTATTTCCACTTTAGTTTCAGTCGTGATCGTTTTCCTTTTCTTGGCTGCATCACCATCACTTGCATCACATTTACGCCATGGTTAGGAGCGTAAAAACAAAAGAATTAAAGCCAAATACAGTAATACACGATGCACTGTTAAAAGCAACATGATCTGACTGAAAAGAAGGAAGTCTTTGTCCAACCTTGAGCCCACGAGTCCATGAACCGCTGTAGACACGCAATGTTTTGACACACGTCACAAAGTAGCGCCCGTTATTTATTTGTTACTACAAACCTTTATATGTAACTCGAATTCTGAATATAATAGGCTTACTTCTGAAATTTTTATTTGATTGTTACTTAAGTGTGACTAAAAAAAATTAACTTCCGGCCAGTAAGTGGGTGGTTCATAACTATGGGGTCTACATAAGTCGAACGTTCGTAACCCGGGGACTGCCTGTACATGTAAATTAGCCTGATGTCCTTTAACTTTGTTGTAAAGGCAGCTTTCACTTTTCCAATGGGATGCAATGTTACATTCTTCACTATGAATATATTTCAGCCAACATTTATTTTCACTTTTCTTGCATCTTTGTATTAGAAGTTAACCTGGATCAGGCCATGGGCTTTTCCTCTTCGCGGAAGAAAAAAAATGTGTTTCACTTAAAGGCAGCACTCAAAACCGCCTGTAAAACCTTTGACGGTCTTTCCTTCAGCCAAATATTTACCATGAGTTTGTCACTTTCACATAGAAAACGCAGTTGTGCATATGTAAAACTTATGAGACTTTAAAACCATGCAATTTGCTGATGATAAAAGTGCCTGTTAAGGAACTAAGTTAAATTACTTCCACAGCTGATGCTTTGAGTCAAATATTTAACCCCTTAAAGTCTAAAAGAATTTGCAGATGACTCTGTTCTGAATAAACATTAATGTCTCTTTGTGTTGGAGAGAGCGCACGAGAGAGAGACAGAGAGCACAGATTTGATTGTGTGCTTTTCCACCAACCTTCTCACAGCTGAGCTCTTGGAGAACTCTAACCTCATCCCCACCCACGCTCTCACTCCACCTTCCACTCTTGCACGTCTGCAAAAATAAAGAGAGAAGCGAGACTCCGAAGGGAAGTGGGGGGAGGGTCTGACAGAGTGCTGACACTGGCCTGGAAATCAGAGCTCTAACAGCTCCATTTTTAACATTACCACCACATTATCGGTCTGGTGATGCAAGGTGAAAACAGATTAAACATTTTAAAGTCTTTTAGTTTTAAGAGAACCTGGAAAACGTGAAAGGCAAAGAAAAGAAAACTGTAAAAAGCGCTCATGTCTGTGAGGGGGCATGGTGGTTCAGCTCCTGTGTTGCAGGTTCAGATGCAAGTTTGGACTTCCATGACCCTATACTGAACAAGAGGTTACTGATGGCTGGATGGCTGGACTGATGGATTGACGGACGGAAGAGTCAAGGGCATAGTGTATTGTGATAACGGCCATTACAAGTGTCCAACTATTCCAGCACCACTGAGGATCAATTTTGTCTATAAAGTGTAATCAGTTAGATTCACAGTCAGCCTTCAAAGTTATTTGGAAGTCACAAAGCAGAAAAGACTTTATTCCTCCCACGGCATGTCATAGGCAGTCTACAGTTAAAGGGTAAGCTCTACACTCTGTCCTAGATGTTGATATATTAGATGTAGGTCAGTAACACTCCCTTGGTGGCAATGAACTCGCTACCTCCATATCAAGGTCACCTTCAGTGAACTTTTAAATACTAGTCCAAGAAGAAGAAAATACTACAGTATAGTAAATAGGCACTGCTATCTAGCAAATAAAACTACAACACCTGCCCTATAGTCATTAAGGAATTCTCTCTGAATAATGAAGAGTAAATGAAACCCTAAATAAAAATGAAATTCTCACCATTGGACACGTCAGAAGACTGGTGAAATAATCAGCTCTGTGGAGCTTTCTGGAAACTTTGTTCATTTACTTTGTAAGTTTGATAAACACATTTTTGTTGACACAGGGAGGGACAACACACACACACACACACACACACACACACACACACACTCAGATAAGAAACATCAGTGTCACATGCTCTGTGTTTGTAATCAATGGGAAAGTAGAAAGGGAAGTTAAGAGAAAAGCCATGCAGAAGAAATAGCAACTCCTGTTACTCAAGGTATTCCTGTATGTATCTAATGAATCACCACTCTTAATGCATACGCCCATGTGTAATGCATTTAAAACCATCTCACGGTAATCACTCGCTCTAGTTTTTGGCATATTACACACACTCACACACTCACACACACGTGTGCAACCACTTGTCCCAATGAACCGGAGCCTAACCTGACAACACAGGGCACAAGGCTGGAGGGGGAGGGGACACACCCAGCTGGGATGCCAGTCCGTCACAGGGCACCTCAAGCAGGATTTGAGCCGCAGATCTGCCACAAAGCCGGCCCCAGCCAAACCTGCTGCGGCACCGTGCCTCCCTAGTACAGTTATAATAAAATCTAATGTTGCAACAAAACTGTGAACATATCTATCCTAAATCAGCAATGCAGCTTGTATCAGTTATTAAAAACAAAGAAAAAACAGATCACAACATGAGAAGAAAAAACACTGCTAAACATAAACGTGATTAATGAGCCTTTCCATAGTTAAGGAACAGTTACAGAGTAAACAGAAAAGTAAACCAACTATTGACATAAACAGCCAGTAGCATAGTGGTTAGAGCAACTGCCTTTGGATCCAAAAGTTACAGGTTTGATCGTCATCTTCAGCTGCAGTATCTACTTGAACAATGTGCTTACCCTGAATTGCTCCAGTAAGATTACCCAGCTGAATAAATGGTCAAATAATTGTAACCTGACAGTGTTAAGTTGCTCTGGAGAAAAATGTCATGTAAATATACATAATCACATTAATTAAAATGTATGGATGTCTCTGTGCAAGGCAAATTAAAATGTTAGATTTGAAAAAGTTACTTAGTATGATTTACCCATTGATATAGTTGGGTAAGTTTCACAGGAGCAAATGAGGGTAAGTACCTTGATCAAGGGTACAAGAGCAGGTGGTGGGACTCAAACCAAGGTTCTTTGACCAGACAGCAATGCATGTAATCCCTATGGTACCTGTTATATAGTGAAAGCACCGATATCACATTTCTATAAACATACTGTACATGACCTTGGTCTCCCCTTTGGAATAAGATGTAGTCCTGCACAGTTTTATTTCACATGGCCAGCATCTTTCTGAAATGCATTTTTCAATGCATAAAAAAAAAGAAATATCACTGTTCTACAACAATCATCCTCCTGTCAATCATTTCAATCACACTGACTGTGGCTAGACTTACAAACAATTCCAAGTTATGAACAGACTTCTCACCCCAATTGTGTTTGTAAGTTTTGAGGTATATTTTCATACACATGAGAAGGTTTTGGTCTGTTGTCACGATAAAACTGATTTGTTTTTGTTCATAATTTCTAGAATTAACACCAAGTATATCATAGTTCCAAACAGCAACAGAAAGACACTGGATAAAAAAGACCAAACTTGCAGAACTTATCTTTTTCCATATTTTTCTTTTTTTTCTGGAGTCATGAGCAGTGACTGATACCTGACATCATTGAAAGACAAGATCATCTCTTCCATTGAGCTTAATTGCTGAACATTCGACTTACATTCTAAGACTGCAAACGGACCGTACAATTCATCACTTTACTATTCTTCCTATGCTTAGAAAGGCAGCCGGGCAGCATATTGGAAATCTGCTAAACTGACTCTCTTTGGCCCTTAATATTGACCCATGTAACACACAGACATCCCAGCTGTGGGAGATATGACAGGTCTGGCATTGCATACTGGTTGGCTGGGCAGCAATCAGTGCAGACATTCTCCATCAGCGGGAAACTCAGTCTGCCACTCGTTCCTCTTAATCGTCTCCTGTTCACCCACACAGAGATACAGAGAGGTTTCCCATGATGATTCACTCAACAGGGAAACAAAGAAATAGAAGGAAAAAATTTCAATTAATAAGCAAACCGTTTCCTTAAAGAATATTGTTTTGTCATGCTGCCTTTCATATTTTCACGATATTGCTGTGGTTCCACAATACAGAAGGCATTATGTGCATTACTATGCATACTTCAGATGTCATTGGTCAGTTCATAGGTGCGATTCTCTTTGATCATATTAAGCAGGTAAGGACAAACAATTTGCAATAAATGCTAAACCCATAATGCTGAATAAACAACCCCTATTTCCATGAAAAATATTTTGGAAGAAAGATTCATGTACCATTTAGTTTATTTATACAACCCTACAACCCCCTACTATGTCTACAAAGCAGTTTCTCCTAAATCAACTATATAACAGCAGCAAAAATTAAACACTTCAAAAAAACACAGCAGAACATATGAACTAGAACCTTTTTATATCAACACTTCTCTAAGAGGAAGGAAACTGACACTAAAGGCTTTTTATAAGTGTCCCCCCCCACTATTAATGCTGTCCATGTGATTAAGCTCATTCCATGACAAGAAAGGCTAGAATACCTCAAGCCTCCCACTACCCTGAGGTTACATTATATTTACTCAGGCTTTTCTACAAAGCAACTTACAGTGTTAAGGTTATAATTACTTACCCATTTATACAGCAGGGTAATTTCACTGGAGCAATTTAGGATAAGTACCTTGCTCAAGGCTACTACAGCCAGAGGCAGGGATCAAACCTACAACCTTCAGATCCAAAGGCAGAAGCTCAAACTACAAGGCTACCAGCTGCACAGGTGCTACAGCTCCTTATTCTCTCTGTAAAGGGTCTACGCAAAATTTAGGTCTGTTTAAAAAACAGTGAGATCACAGTTACGGTTGCGTGATGACAAGTGTCAGAAGCTTAAATAAGAACAAAACAAGTAAACAACAATGTACTGCTCAGAAAAACAAAAAATCAAGCACATAATAATGAAGATGAAACAATGACAGACAAGTTCTAGTCTACTATTTCTTGCATTTACTTTTATTCATTTAGCTCATGAGTTTCTTCAAAGAATATTATAATGTCATGTTTGTATACTAAGCCACACTTGCTCCTCAGAATACAAACTTTTGAGTTAAAAAGACAAAATAAACCAGAAAAGACTAATTGTTTTTAAAGCTTGTCTCCAAAGCAACAATGTTAAGGTTACAATTATTTATCAAATTATACAGGTGGGTAATTTTAGAGCAGCAACTTGGGGTAAGTACCTTGCTTAAAGGTACTAAAGTTAGAGGTGAGATGTGAACCTGTGACCTCTGGGTCCAAAAGCAGCAGCTCTGACCACTATACTACCACTCATTCCCCCCCAGCAAGGTTTTTCAATTTCACTGTTCTACTTTCCAAAAGATTGCTGTGTGTTTCAGAGTCAGAACAACCTGTATTTCCATGTTCAGCTGTTAACTGACAGTAAAACATAAAACAAACCCACGCATAGCAGGAACATGGGACTAACTTGATCAGTTACAGCATTTACAGCTCCTATATGGAGTTCCTGAGTGTCGGTGATCAAGAAAACGATGAGGAATGGTGTACATCATAATTGAATGACTGGTGCAAAAAAGGGGGGGGGGAATCAGGTTAGGATGAGTTTGTCGAGGCAAAGAATGTTTATGTTCAGTCATTTTAAATTAGCTTTACCAACAGTACCAAGCGCTGAAGTATATTTCCTGTCCACCAGTCTGAGGCTGGAGTGATCATTTGTTTAGATTCTCCCGGAGGCCAACCTACACGTAGAGTCATATTGTATTTCAAAAGCAGTGGTTTCAAACCAGGCATCATGATTTCTTCTTTAGAGACATTTACATTTGCCTGAGAACAATGACGACTGACCAGCAAACGGTGACTATCATCTCACCATAAATCACACTCATTAACAGCACAGCAGGAAAAAAAAACTGAAAACGAAAAGACGACAAACAGGCTGGAAGGTTTGAAGCTTTTTATAAGCATGCATAAGTGCTCTCTCTGTTATCAACTGAGAAAAAAAAAAAAAAATGAAATTTAAAAAGAAATCTGAAGCACAAATAAAATGTAAATGAGGTATAAATTTTCCTATCAGAGGAATGGTTCTTAATATTGCGAGTTCCTCATCATGTTTTCACACCATCGGAGCGCGAATTAAAGGAGTAATTTATGCAGTCATGGATGAGTGGATTGGGGTGGTGAGGCAGAAGGGGTGAGTAACTGAGAGTATGATTGTTAGAAGCCATCTCACACTGGATCAGTCGAGTGACTGATGGTAAGGCAATTAAATACAGTGGCACAGTGAGCAGTGCCATTGTCTCACAGTGCCTGTATAGTGAGGAAGGACATGGGTTTGATTCCCTGCTCAGCCTGTAAGAAGTTTGCATGTTATCCTGGTGTCTGTGTGGGTTTTCTTGGGGTGCTCTGGTTTTCTCCCACAGTCCAAAGACATGCTGTTCAGGTTCCCCATAGTGTGTGAGTGACAGAGAGAGAGAGAGAGAGTGAGTGAGTGTGTATGTTCCACTGATGTATGGATGAGTGACCCAGTGTAAGTCACCTTGGTGAGTAAGATGTGTGGGCTGATAACACTACGTAGAGTTCAGTGGAAGCATCTGCTAAATAAATGTAAATACCCCTAATGACTGGAAACTAGACTGCAGAACACAGCTAATGGTAGGATAAATCTGACCCAAAATCAAACTCAGTGTAGACAGGGGGACAGCTGGTAGCATAGTGGTTAGAGTTACTGCCTTCAGATCCAAAGGTTGCTGGTTTAAGCCCCCCCTCTGGTTGTAGTACCCTTGAGGACAGTACTTACCCTGAATTGTTTCAGTAAAATGGGTGAATAATCATAAGACTGCCACCTTAACATTGTAAGTTGCTTCGGAGAAAAGCATCAGCTAAATAAATAAATGTAAAACTCTAAAAAAATAAGGCTTGAAATAACTTCATGCATGTTTTAATGCTTACTTCAAAACAACCAGATCATAGTAACAAACACCAAAACTGGGAAAAGTTGAATCTGTTCATATGCACTTTTGCAACTACTCACAGACTATAGACACAAAAATTAGATGCAGAAACACATGTCTCTCTGCATTGGGGGGGGGGGGGGGCGCACTTGCAAGATTTACATGTATTCATTTAGCAAATCGACATAGCTCTCATAGAAAATACAATATTTTCATTAGATGTGTGATTCTTAAGTGCAGTTACTTTGTTTCTTTCCACCATATGAACCAGTGTTCATCACATGAGTAGCTGCATAAAGGTTTATCCAAAATTACAGGGAGGATCATGGAAATGACCCTCTTCTTTCTGTGAATATCTATTAAAACGTGTGTCCGTTGAGAGGCCAGGTGCTGCGCCCCTTGAGTGCCTCACTGGCGGAGCTTTGCACTCTGCCAGCTTAGGTGTGGGCAGAAAGTGAAATGTGATGTGGGATGACAGGAGCGCAAGGCCAGGACTGTCACAGTCAGCCCTCATGGGCGTGTCCCGTGCAGGAGGTGGCGTTAAAGCTCTTTGGATTGCACGGTGTGTGCGATAACAGATCAGGTCTGGGCCCGGAACAGCCGCCGCTACCCTGCGGTGCAAAGAGCTGGCTCAGTGCACGAGCCCCGATGAAAGAGACAGGCTGCTGGAGCTGGGATGTGATTAACTCTCCTTGACAGGGGATCTCTGAAGGGAGTGCTGGTGAGCCCCCAGTGAGGACGGCGCATAAAGCAACCACTCACTCTGACCTGCTGGGGATAGTTTTGCACGGGGGTGTCGAGTATTAGGATGAGTCAAATTTTCATTCTTGTTTGCCACAGCAGCAGAACCTGTTTACACAGTAGTACATTTACTTGAGAAAAGCAAAATAAATGATTTCCAAAGAGGGACTCAGTAGAAATCCCAAGCAAAACTTACTATAGAGGTGCTGTGCATGGGGACTTGCACTGGTTTTACTCTTGGTACAGGTGAGATTTTATACATACAAGTCACAGAGCAAAAGTTGGTGTCAATGGGTGAGAATGTCTGACATATTGAAATTACATGATTTGTGTAAAGTAAGAATTACACAAGATGCTGAGGACCTAGTTACATTTATAAAATAAATAAAGATCCTCCTCGACTTTACAATGGTGAGTTGGCGACAGACATTCAGCAGAAACCATACTTTGAATTTTGAATTTAGTTTTTTCCGGGCAAGTGATATGCAGTGCGCCACTCTCTCGTGATGCTGGGCAGTGGCAATGATCCGCATGTCCCAGTCTGTCACGTGGTCGCTATACAGATACCCCCCTGTATCTACATTGTGTTTTGTGCATGAATAATATCTCAGAAATGTCCATCTGGGTCTCCCACTACCAGTGGGATGAAGAAGAGGAGGGCAATTACTCTTGAGGACAGACTCAAGATATTTGCCCAGCATGAAGGTGGAAAGCCCATAATGGCCATCGCACGTATGCTAGGCTATGATGTTCGGTAGGTTAGGTGTATTAAATGTATTTTTGACTTATGATGGGTTTAGTGGAACTTAACGCCATCGTAAATCAGGGACCACCTGTAATGTACATTCTAACACATGATGAATATTACAGTTCACGCAACACACACACACAGAGTCTGAAACTGCTCAGCCGAAGCGGGGTCGCGGTGAGCTGGAGCCTAACCCGGCAACACAGGACGTAAGGCTGGAGGGGGTGGTTACACACTCAGGCCAAGACACCAGTCCGTCGTAAGGCACCCCAAGCGGGACTTGAACCCCAGACCCGCCAGAGAGTGGGGCCCGTCCAAGCTCGCTGTGCCACCACACCCCCCTACCAAATCATGCCATTACAGCTTAATCACTTCATGCAGGACATACTATGCTAGTGCTGGAACTTTAAATACATACTGTCCATAGATGCAGTGCACATGCCTGCCATGCTACTGACATCCCCCTGAAACCAAGCAAAAAGATGTCTGCAGGTATTGGAGATTTTGTGAAAGTTCTCCAAACCCAACCCCCAAAACATGGTATCTTTTAAAAGCAAAGGGTGTCCTCTATAAAGAGCATTGTGACTCACCAATGAACATCTTCAAACTGATAACACGTCAAGCCTAGATTATTTACGTTGTTGGCAAATCTCGTAATCAGAACCTAAAACTGAAACATGCCTCTCTTCTCGGACACAATGCGCACAGGCGAAAGACATTTACCAAAAGACGACATCATGCTGCCTTACTGCTAGCCTCTGTTCGTGCACCAAAGAAGAAACTATCACCGTTTACTGGATTAAAAAAACAAATGTCATGTAATGAATCCAAAGAAAATCCATAAATTAGTAATTAGTTACACATATGCATAAAGAGGGAAATGGCAGGAAATATTACCTAAGTGTGTGGATGTCCAAGTGAGCAGTGCTGCCTCATTAATCCAGAAACTGAAGGTACATCAAGCCACCCAGACACAGCCAAAATTCAACACCTGCCCTCCAACCAAGAAACATCTTTGCAAGGACAATTTCTGAGAAGCCAACAGTCACTGTACAGGAGCCACAAGATTGAGTGGCACAGAGTGACATAAAGGGCCATCAGGCAGCTGTATAGAGATCTGCATAATGCTGCCCTTTATGGGAGGGAAGATGGCAAGAAAGGAACCCTTACTCAAGAATCATCTCAAAGCCTGTGATGGAGCTAAGATTTGGGAAAAGGATCACCTTTTTAGCTGTAACACAAAATGCTTTATGTGGTGCAAAAACACCTCTGGCCATTCCTCAAAAAACACCATACTTAACTTAAGTGTGGAGGTGGCAGTATCATGCTGGGGAAATCTTTTCAGAACTAAAGGAATGATTGACGGTGAACAAAACTGCAAAATTCTACAAGAGAACTTCTTTCAGAAAAACTGAGACTTGGTAGGAAATTAATCTTTCAAGACACACAGAGAGCCAGAACAGCACTGAAGTGGCTCAGAAAAATAAAGGTGAATGCCCTGGTGTGACCCAGTCAAAGTCCTGACCTCAGCTCCATGAAGAATCTGTTGCATGCTTTGAAAATTGTGGTGCACAGTTACTGTCCAAGTAAGTTGCAAGAGCCGGTTTTTTTTTTTTATAAAAAAAGTCAAGAGGAGCAGGGACAAATTATTCCTGACCAGTCTGTTAAGACCTAGGTCGACTCTACATTTTTAGGGTCCTCCACATATTAAATGTGCGGTATGAATGTTTATTCAAACAGCATATTTCAATTTTGGCCAATGTCTACGATTTCTACTGATAAATAAATAATTTGGAATTTAAATATTAAATACCTTTCAAGTGACTATTCCAGAGGAGTGACAGAATGGATCTGTACTTGAAAAATACGCTCCATATGTATTTCACTGAGTCTGAGTGGAGAAATGCCAAAATCCTCCCATTTTACACAGAATAAGAATTTCTGCACCATTTATCTCAAAAGTTCCCTTAATCTCATCAGTATCTGAGAGCGGGCTAGAGGGTGTTATCGAAGGTGTGTTCAGGGCATTACACCACTATTTCCATCAATATGGATGGCTGTTCAAAATGAGGGCATTTTGAAATCACAATCTGAAAAGATGACAAAGAGCCAAAAATAAAAGACCAAATAAAACAAAGGAACAGATCGTCGGTCATGTCTGGAAATTTAATTTCAGGTCCAAGGGACAACCGATGTCTCAAAATAACATCTCCATTTGGCAAACTGCATAGAAAAAGCCGCACAAGTATAGATGCAACTGTTGTGCAACAAAAGCACAGGATAGTGCTTTTGCTGTGATAGACATGCAGCACAGGCACACAGACACAGCCATCTCCAGGAGAGAAACAAAGAAGATCTAGATTCGGGTAGTGGCCGTGCCCTTCTGTCTCCACCCTTATGAGTGAGCTTGGGAGGTGTCAAACACACTGCCCCCCTGCAGAGTCCCTCTCCTCTACAGCAGTTAGCATGCAGTATTTTACATATCCCTGAGGACAGCTTCACAACCACCAGAGGAAAGCTGACTGCATACATTGTCTGCTTAGTCCTTTTGAAAACAGGACCAGATTCAGCAGCCCATCTGTGACTCTTCAGAGTGAAAATCCACACAAGATCAACAAGGAAAGAAAAATATATTTTTTTATATCGTCTCACTCCTTTTAATTTAAAGACGTATTACGATCAATGTTTACTGAAACATATTATGGTGTCAGTACTGGATGCAAGCTGCCTCCTGTTCATGGCTTAAATGAGACTGTATTACATACATATCGTACTGTAAGAACAGCTGTGGGTAATTAAGGCTGAAAGCTCTATTTACAGAAATACAATTTCCATTCAAAATGAAGAACACACCCCTTTTAATAAAATAACTGACAAGAGGCTGCTACAGACAAACGTAAATATGTAAAGCTATCTGCCATTTGGAATGATACTATTAATGACATTGTTTAGCTTGCATGGGAGTAAATTCAAGGACTAATCTTGCAATTGCGAAACTACTACTAAAATACCACATAATAAATGTCCTATTATTATTGTTGCACAACTATATACACTGTGTAACACCTCGCAGCCTTTAACAACTTCAGATTCCAAAAAATGAAAGCAATGCTCTGTGTACCATGTAAGAAAAGCATTTCTCCTGCATGACCAATTTGTGTCCAACTAGGAGGGAAAAGGTGGCAAAGATACAAATTCAAGTCTACGGAGAGCAGTAGTCATGGTGATGGTCATACATACCGTTATCCACACACTGAGCAGTGGTCATGACTATGATCGCTGCTCATTCATAACCCCACACAACCAATAAACACAAATTACTGCATGAACCCTGGCACGATTCGGGGGGTTTGTCCTCACCTGTACCAGGAGATGGTACGGACACCGCACTGCTATGGATACCAGATGGCAATTGTGGTCAATCCCGTGATTTCCCTACTCAATCGATACAGGATGAATGTATCGAAATGTTTCTCTGAAATGTAATACACATGAAACACCAACTAAGTGCATCTGTATTGCATAACATGTAAACTTTCAGATAATTCTGAAGAAGGGAATCCACAGCCTGTATGGCAACATCCCTCTTATTAGCCCACACACCACTGGGCAGCAGTGCCTGCTATTACCACACTTACTCATATGAGTAATAACCTTAAAAACTGCGCCATTGTCTGCATCAGTCCACGCAGCTCCTTTTTAGGCATCTCCTCCCGTCGACTGCATTCCTCACACACACGCACACACACACAAACACTCCCTTGTCTTCCTGCTTCGGACACGGCGACCCTGATGGGCGCCGATCGCTGTGGCGTTCGGTCATTCTCATGCAGAGCAGGCACCTGTTTGGCACTGCGCAAAACACCGCTCTCGTTGTTCTCTCTCTCTCTCTCTCTCTCTCTCTCTCTCTCTCTGAGAGACACACACACACACACACACACACACGCACACACACCGAGAATCAATGGTGCTACAATAAGTATTAGACGTGTCATTCGTCACAGAGCGACATCACGACTCCAGCCTCCTTTTTTTTTTTAAAAAAAAAAAAAAATTTATTTTTTGTTTTGGGGGGGCACTGAAGTGTAACTGCGACGCAGGAGCGCAATGTCTCGAGGTGCGCGGTGTCCACTCTGCTGGAGCGGCTCCTACCTGTTTTTCCAACACCGTCCGCGTGGGAGGGGGAGGGGGAGGGGGAGTGCCGCCGCGCTGCGGATGGAGAGAAGGCTGGACCCCCCAGAAGTGCAGAAGAACACCCACTGCTGCGTTCAAACCTGAATGTGAGCGCCTAAGCGCGTCGAGGTTCCTCTGGAGGTTTGCCTGAAGCGTCTCTCAGTCGCGCATCGTTTTTTACCCCGCAGACGCAAGATCGGACACAACACCAGGACGCACAGCGAGATACACACCGGTACGATCACAGCGAGAGCGCCGCGTGGAGGGGAAGCTGGTGCGAGAGGAGCGCAGGGCGCAAGCGTGCTCCGCGGCCGCCTTTCTTTCTCTCTCTCTCTCGCATACAGACACAGGCGCCGTGTTCAGCTGCGGCAGACTAAACAAACAGGCACACACACAAAACGGAGCTCTACTGCACGGCTGTACACACGATGCGCTGGAGCCCCCCCCCCCCGCAGTCCCCGGGGGGCTGAGAGCTGCAGCGATCCCTCCTCGCGCATCGCCCGTTCCTCATCCTCATCCCGTCAGACAGTCATTACACCGCATCTCTCCATTTAGAGAAGGCACCTGCCCAGCCGGACCGAGCGCTGTCAACTACCTGTAATAAAGATGCCGCGCAATTATATCGCACGGATTAACATATACACGCATCATGAATACGACGGTGTTATTTTCAAAATAAGCGCACAACGTTATCCGTTTAATCACGCGAGTGGCCATGTGTGATATAAGCACAAAGTGGGCGTTCTTGTTGTTGTTGTTGTTGTTTTTCTTCTACTACGCGAGAAGCGTCCGTGCCTGTCCCCGAGGGAGCAGCGGTGCGGGTCAGCAGCACTGACCGGGGCCTCCGACGCGCTGCGAGCGGTTGTGTCTGACAGCTCGATCTCCCGACGCGACGCCACGACAACAAACGCGCTCCTCACCGGAACCCACCGCGATCCTGGTCCGAGGGCGCGCCTCCTACCTGTCAGCGAGTGCAAGGGTTCAGTCGACGGGCTCGGTCCATGCGGAGAGCGGCGCTCCGGGATCCTCCACCATCTTTCCTCCCAATCCTCTCTCTCTCTCTCACTCACATCACACGGCTGCAGGTCCGCGCGCCGCTGGCCCCTCCCGATTCCCCGCCTCTCGGTGACGTCACATCGGATCGCCGGCGACCGGGGGATTGAGACACGCACGGTTTCTTTAATCCCCACTATCTCGAGTCAGAGAGAGACCTGTTCTTGCTAAATATTTACTTTTTACTCTTAACATAAGAGCTCGCAGAACTTCAAGTTCAGGCAAGACCGCTTTTTCCCTCCGTCGGCGCGCGCTTCACCGTCCCGTTCGACTTGCCGCACGGCACGGCTGTAAACATTTGACGGGTATTGCGAGGCGACCAATATTTTAAGCGACACTCGGTGGAGATACACACGGGTACAGTACTGGGAGGCTCGGCACAGTAGACTTGCGCTAACGCGTCTTGCCCTTGTCATGCGCACAGGAGAAACTGAAACTTAAGCTTTTTTTTTTTTTTTTATAAATTCACACACGCGCACAAAATACAAGAACACTAATTCAGAACAGTCAACCTAGACAGGGGAAATTAAAAAACCCTAAAAGCTACACTCCAACCAGACATTACATCAACACCTTAAAAATATTACAATAATAAACAGTTAATGACCTTATTATTACACTCCGATAGTGTTTATGTGTACTGCTTAACTTCAAGAAAAACAGAAAATATAGGTTTTATTTAATTAGCGAGTTTGGACCTGTGTATATACCTAAAATGATTAATTATGTCTGTTTCTTTATCAAAACAAAAGAATCCAAACAATGCATATTCAGTTTCAATCCTACCTCTCTGACAGATCCTATCAAGTGGTCTGGCAGAGCTCTCCTTGTTCTCTGCCTCTCTCAACCGGTGTTCCGCAGGGCTCAGTATTGGGTCCTCTTCTCTTCTCGATCTACACCTCCTCCCTCGGTCCGGTCATAGCCTCCCATGGAATCAAATACCACTGTTATGCTGATGATACCCAGCTCTTCCTCTCCTTTCCACCTGCTGCGTCAGACATCTCTGCACGCATTGCTGCCTGCCTGTCGGACATCTCTTCATGGATGTATGATCACCACCTCCAACTCAACCTCTCCAAAACAGAGATTCTTTACCTCCCAGCTGGCCTGTCCTCCTGTCACGACCTGTCGATCAAACTGGACAACTCACTCATTTCACCTAGCTCCTTTGCTAATAGCAGAGTCTGGGAGTAACGATTGATGCAAGTCTGTCATTCTCTCAACATATCGAAGCCACAACCCTGTCCTGCAGATACATCCTGCATAATATTCGTAGGATCCGTCCCTACCTCTGACTTCGCCCAACTACTTGTCCAGGCCATGGTGACTTCTCATCTGGACTACTGCAACTCTCTCCTGTGTGGCCTTCCTGCTAATGCCATCAAACCTCTGCAGCTTCTGCAGAATGCTGCTGCACGAGTTTTGTTTGATTTGGCAAAGCGCTCCCATGTATCTCCTCTACTCATTTCTCTGCACTGGCTTCCTATAGTTGCCCGAATCAAATTCAAAACCCTGGTTACTGTGTCCAAATGCATCAATAGAACTGCTTCCAGCTATTTACAAGACTTAACTGCTACACCCCTGCCAGGCTCCTCCGCTCGTCTTTCTGCTCGCTTGGTGGTCCCGCGCACGAAGGGTAAAATTCTGAGGTTTTCGGTTCTGGGTCTGTTGTGGTGGAATGACCTTCCCCTGTCACTCAGAACTGCGGAAACTCTGTCTGTATTGAAGGAGGGTCTGAATACCCACCTTTTCCAGATCCACTTTGCCCAAGTCCTCTCCAGCTCATTTATGGTGTAACTGTTCACACATCGTAACTCCATAAGCATCCCCAGATACAACCTTTACTGAGCCACTATTCTGGTATTGTACTTGCTTATTTGTGTATCTTATAATACTTCAAAAAAGAAATTGGTGGGAGGGTATTGGATTTGTCTATCCTGTGTTTTATGCACCTACTCGAATGATGAACCTCGGTGCAGCAAGTGGTAGGTAACAAACTAGGTTTGCTTAAGACTTTCATGTCTGCAGCCATGTCTCCTTCTCTTAATGTAATGCATAAATTGTACTTTTGCTGAGATGTATGTTGCTTTGGACAAAAGCATCTGCTAAATGAATAAATGTAAATGTCATAGTACAAAGCAAAATCCATACACAGTTTATCAATAATAAATTTACAGACATCTTTCCATAGCTTTCTGGTATAACGACAGTGCCAAAAGAGGTGAGGCACCGTTTCTGGGTGCAGGTTACAAAAAGAACAACTTACATCAGTCCCATCCTTGAATCTTCTAAGATAATACTTGACAGGGTAGAATTTGTGTATAATCTTGAAAGTGATGTCCTTAACCTTGTTTGTTAAGTAGTATTTGTGAGTCAGCAACCAAACTTTTTCCCATGGGACATCGTTAACAAAGCTATTCCAATAAGCAGTGACATAAGGAAAGGTGGCAACTTCATTCTGAAACAAAGACCGAACAGCTCTGTTATTATTTCTGAGAGGCCGTGAGAAACAAATCCTTCCACACAGTGTATCAACTGGATTCGCTAAAGAAACAACAGCAGGGTAAGAGACTCTCCAAGTAGTCACAGAACCATTAGGAATAGCCTTCGTTACCAGGCCAAACTCTTCTTTGTGACATGAAACCCAAAAATGACACAAATTCAGTGTAACTCATAAGAACTCCTCGTGAGGTCAGAAATATCCTTCTGGTGGGTCAGTTGCTGTTGAACCAACTCTTTAAAAAGATACTCCTACCCTTATACAGGACCTCACCATTGTTCCAAGTATAATACCGGTGTGGAGAAAAATTGTGCTTGTAAATTACTTTCCATGCCATGCCTTTCACTGTGAAAGGCTGACAATTCAACAGGTAACTTCTCTATATTATAATTGCACATCAGAAGGAATGAGAGACCACCGATTTGGTCAAAAACAAATTTCAGAATGAAATTCCAGATGGTGGCATCATTTCTCAGAAATTGCTTCATCCAGTTAATTTTAAGAGTCATATTCAAGGTAGTAAAGTCCAAGAAATAAAGCCCACTATTCTTATACGAGTTGACAACCACAGACTTAATATGATGGACTCGGTTTTTCGACAGAAAATTGAAGAACACCTGGTCTGTTGCTTTAAGTTTTGCTGTCTAAAGGTACTGAAGAGGCAACATAAGTGAGCCTGAAAATACCTTCTGCTTTGGACAGAAGGACCCACCCTTTTAAAGATAGATCCCTTTGTAATCAAAGATTAAATTTGTTTTTTGTCTTCTTAAATCATAGGGTTGAAGTTTAGAGCGATTCGGTCCAGTGGATCCTTACTTGTCTGAATTCCTAAATAATTTACTTTCTCTTTAACAGGGATGCCACTAACTGATGTTACAGGACAATCCTTAAAAGTAAGCAGCTCACATTTTTTAAGGTTAAGGTACAAATGTTAGAAAGCCTTAGAAAACACTTCAATTAATTCAATAGCAGGTTGTACCTGCGAAACATCTCAAGAGTAAAGTTGTATCGTCTGTGAGCAGACTTTTATTATAAGACTTCTTCCTGCAATGGAAATACCATGACAAAAGACTTGAGCAACAAGGAGGAAGAGGTACCCTGCCTAATACCTCTATTGAGAGCGAACCTTCGAGAGGTGCCATGACGTAACTTGACAGAGCTGTTACCATTTGTATAGAGGATTTTTCATCGCGCTATGGAAGTAATTCCCGAATCCAAAATTTTGTAAACAGTAAAAAAAATAAAGGGGTGCTCAACAGTATCAAAAGCCTTGTAGAAATCCTAAAACAATATGAAGCTATCATGTACAACAAAATCAGAATAATCAACAAGGTCTAGGACCAGTCTTATATTATTGAAAATATGCCTGTTACTAATAAACCTAGATAGATTTTCCTCAAGAACCAAATCTAACACTTGTTTAGATCTTCTAGCAAATACAGTGGCAAAAATTTTCTAATCATTGTTAAACTAGTTAGTCTCCAATTGTCAATAAAGAGCAAGCCTTTTTTAGGCTTTGGAATTAAACAGATTACACCTTGTGTCATACTAGCGGGAAGAGCAGTTCGAGCAATGCTCTCTGAATAAACTTCAAACAAAAAGGACACAATTAACTCAGGAAAGAGCTTATAAAATTCAGCAATGATCTCATCATTGCCTGGTGACTTATTTTTAAGGCATTTAATGGCATCCATAATTTCCTCTACAGTAATTGGAGAGTCACACATTAGTGCTTCATCTTCACTAAGGCAATTTAGGGTGCTGAGATATTTAGAGAAGGCTGCCATGTCATCATCACTAAACTTAGATTTGTACAGTGTGGAGTAATAGTTGTAACAGAAGTTGGAAATTTCCTCTGGGCTATTGGTAACACTCCCTTCAACGTTCAACTGAAAAACAAAATTAAGTTTAGCTTGTGACTTCTCAAGCTTGAAGAAATATGTAGACATTTGCTCCCCATGTTCCAGCCACTTCTGTCGAGACCTTATGAAAGCCCCCTCTGCTCTCACTCTGTACACGTCATCCAATTTGCTCTGTAGCTCAGTTAATCTTAACCTCTCCTCTTCCGATAAACTCCCTGGCGGTAAACTGGAAAGGGCAGCAACCTCTGAAATAACCTCCTCCTCCAAAATACGTCTAGATCTGGCTAGCGAGCTGCTGTATTTTCTCAAATATTTGCCAATTTCAAACTTTAAAATCTCCTAGTAACTAAACATACCATCCCTCTGGGCTTTATCCCAGTAATAAGTGATCAGCCTCTTCAGTTTTGCCTTTACCAAGTTATGTTTAAGCAGGGAGCTGTTCAGCTTCCAGTAAGAAGCCCCTCTACTACAAGATGTTCCAGCAGAAAAATAGATACAATAATAAAAGCTTTGTGAGCAGTCAATGGTGTTGTCAAAATATTAACTATAATGCTATTTTTATCTAATGCTTCAGAAACAAGCCAGATGTCTATATGTGACTGTCTACAGCCATCTCTGTTGCTCCAGGTGTATAGCCTATCATTTCAAAACTTCTCCCTCCATGTCAGCAACATTAAAACTTCTCATGGAAAAATTTTAAAGTAGATTTTAAGCACGAAGGTTGACCTGGGGGCCATCTATCCTTAGCCTCATCCAAAACAACAATAAAATCTCTTCCTATTAACAAATAAGCCTCTGGATATTTGGACCGCCAGTATACAAGTCTCTCCTCCAACAAATTAAGTAATTGGTCATTTTTAGATTGAGAGTTAAACCCATAAATGTTAACCACAATCAAAGTGGTGCTATAACATGTGATAACTAAACAAATGAAATGGCCATTAAGATCACAGTCAGAGTGCAGGACCTTACCTTCAAAATTGCTTTTTAGGCAAGAAACCCCCGCAGAGTGCTCCGACCCATGGAATAGCCAGATATCCCCACCCCATCATGATTTCCAAAAATGAAGATCACTAGCAATAGTGTGTGTCTCTTGAAGAAGGGGGGAGAAAAAAAAAAAAAAAACACAACAAAATCAGTTTTTAAGTGCTTGGTAAACAAAAACAAGGCCTTACGCTTCACATTATGTCTCACCCCCCCGGCATTCAACAACAACAACAGAAAAAGACATAAAAATACAAAAATAAATAAATAAAAATATAACTTTGAACCTCTATTGAGTCTGATACTCTAGAAAATAAGTAGCTCAGTGATATGAAGAGCACCACAGAACAGTTCAAGTTATATGAAAAGAAACTTCTAGAAAAAGCCTATAATAATCTAAGTTATTATCTTAAGTGACATCTTCAACAACGTAAAATATGCGTCTTAAATCAAAGTTATCCAGCAGTTTAGAAAATGGCATAGGTCCATGTAAAATTATGGCCCATACCAAGAGAGTGCAGATAATCTATGCCTAATAACAAAGCTATTAAATAAGACACATGGAAAAACAGCAACAGCCAAACAGTACAACAAAGACATCCTGCAAGAACAATCTCACCTTCTCCTTGGATGTAAGCTTTGGCTCCTACAAAGTAGGCTGTCTTCCCCGCTGCCCGGGCCTTCTGAACCTCTGGCCAAAGTTGGCGCCTCTCCCAGTCTTCCTTAGAGAAATCCTCCATAAACTGCAGGCCATGGCTCTTCAGGTAGGAAGAAGTCTTAGCAGTCCTCCATACAGCATCTCTGCACACGCGTGACATGAACTGCAGGATGATCGCTCTGGGTCTTCCACCTACATCCGTCTGCCGGCTCTTGCCGAGGCAATATGCCGTGTCAACGGCATCAGCAAGCTTATCATTTCTCAGCAATTGCTTCATCCAGTTAATTTTAAGAGTCATATTCAAGGTAGTAAAGTCCAAGAAATAAAGCCCACTATTCTTATATGAGTTGACAACCACAGACTTAATATGATGGACTCGGTTTTTCGACAGAAAATTGAAGAACACCTGGTCTGTTGCTTTAAGTTTTGCTGTCTAAAGGTACTGAAGAGGCAACATAAGTGAGCCTGAAAATACCTTCTGCTTTGGACAGAAGGACCCACCCTTTTAAAGATAGATCCCTTTGTAATCAAAGATTAAATTTGTCTTTTGTCTTCTTAAATCATAGGGTTGAAGTTTAGAGCGATTCGGTCTTGCTGGGTAAGACATTCTGGCAAATCGTCATAATTTCATGACGAACAGTCTCTTGGGAAAGTTCTGGAACCCCCAACAGCTTCAAATTCCGCCTTCTCATGTAATTTTCAAGATCTTCCATTCTCCTTTGCACCAACCTGACAGGCTGCTCCACTCTTTCAATGTGCTGCTCGAGGTTAGCAACTCTCACAGTGGCAGCCTTGAGGTCAGTAACAACAGCTTCCAGCTTCTCATTCAAGTTGGAGACCTCAGACCTCAAGTTGGAAATTTGCCTCTCATTTGCGTTGGACCTGCTGTTTATCAGCTTGGTGATGTTCGCTAACTGACGTTACCTCACCAGCCAGCATAGCAGCATCACGTCTCGTGTGCAATCGTGTCTCCCGCATGCTAGTGCATGTGCAGAGCTCACTGCCTTACACTCCTTGGCTGAAGAAAAAGACTAAAGTCCACACTTACGGACGATTGGAACAAAAAAGAGCTCACTGTTGCAAATGAATAAAAATAAATGCACTTTACTACTCAAAAATATGGTCACTGCTCAGTTAGAAGCCTTTTCACTATTCTTTTCCAAAACTTGGTGCAAGAGCTCAAAATATGTGTCTGATCAGGCAGCCATCTTGGTCTCCCTCCTCAGTCGTATGCGGTCAATAGTTCAACGAAGCATCATTAAGGCAGCGCATATTAAAAATACACAGAAGTTGAGAAAACAACACACTCTCAGACCAAGGACCTCGTTCCATCAAAAAACTACACTTTCATACAACCTACTTAGCATCCCTAGGCTCTCTCACTACTCACAAACATGGACACTCCTTCATTTTACCCATAAGTCCCCCCAGTGGTTGCACACTTACTCTACTAATTTTTCCCATAATGCAACTATTTGCAATAGCCCAGTTTCCCGCTCAAACTTACAGTAACACAGGTCATTACAATATACAAATAATATGTTCTCAGTCTTCTTTTCCCCTGCAAGTCTTTGTAAGGACTAAAAATATTTTGCAAAACAATTTTGTAACAATTTAAAACATTTTCTTTCTTTTGCGTTTTCTAAAATATCTATTTTATCGAGGTACCTGCCCTGAATTGACACAGTAAGAGTACTCTGCTTTATAAATGAGCAATTCAGTCTAAAATTGAGGAACACTACGTTTTCTTGAGGAAGGGAGATGTTACACTATACATCAGAGAAAGATGTGGGTAATATTCTAAAATATAGTCTGCACTCCTGCACGTGGGGCCACAACAATCATTTCTTTCTGGAAACCCCTTGCAAAGGGACTCCTTGTGGAGGGAAAAATGCAGTACAGCATTTCGACATGAAATATATGTTTACATTTAATTTGTATATTAAGTATATTGTATATAATTGTATGTCATTTGTATATTAAGTGTATTGTATATAATTGTATATTGAACATATTTAAACATTTTGGAGAAATGAAAATGCTTACACACACACACATTTTCAGAACCGCGTGTCCCATACAGGGTCACGGGGAACCGGAGCCTACCCGGTAACACAGGGTGTAAGGCCGGAGGGGGAGGGGACACACCCAGGACGGGACGCCAGTCCATCGCAAGACACCCCAAGCGGGACTCGAACCCCAGACCCACCGGAGAGCAGGACCGCGGCCCAACCCATTGCGCCACTGCACCCCTATACAGAGACACAATTTCATTTTTTACTTTATACTATGTCTGTGTATAGAGTATATATCACAGACTTATAAGCACATGTAACATGTGCCCAAAAATGGACATAATGAGTTATCAGGGCACACTTAGAATAAATACCTTACAGGAATAGATATATGAATCCAATATATGAGCCTTGGTGAAGCTAAGCACATCAGAAGGTGAACAGGATGAACAGAATCCCCCAAGTGTGGCTGATGCTTCTGTGCCTCTCATCTTACCTCTTGTTTTGTAGCCATGACCACTTGCAAGAAATCTCTTTACTTTCTACAATAGTGGGAAACCATATTTCATAATAACCAGCCTTAAAAAAAATTTTCTACAAAACACAAACAGTAACATAAATGACAAGTGAATGGGGGGAAGAGCATTCAAAAGTGTCATTTCAAAGGCATAGATGTCAAGCCTGGATTTAAAGGTGTCTGTAGTTATGATTTTCTGAATTTAATTTCAAAATATCTATTAAACAGAGGAAGTGTAAGGCAGAAGTTTTTAGTGAAAAATCCAACCTTTTGTGGTTCAGAAACGTTTTTTTCCCCCATTTCCTGGTAATTGAGTCCATTTAATGAATTCACTTTAGGAACAGATTTTCAAAAACAAATATATTTAAATCTATTCTTGGATATTATTCTATGCTGGATTTTAATGAACCATGCAGCATGGTCAGTAATGTTATGTCTTAGTGACTGCGTGGTGTTTTGCAATGTGAAGAATGTGAAAAACATCAAATGAAATTCACAACTCAAGCACAAAGACCACCGAAAAAAAAAAATCCAGAAACATACTTCAAGAACTTTATTTCACTTGTTAAGCAACTGGTACATGAAATAACTGTAAAGGTGAAAACAAGTCTTCAAATTTATTAATCTACAAATAAATATAAAATCAATTAATGAGGCTATTGATATGAACTTTTGTTTATCCTCACAACTAAATAAATAAAGTATTAACACTATGACATGTCTACCCCAAAGCTACATCTGCTTTTAAAAGCTTACTGAACCTTCATTAAAGGAATATTTCTGCATAGATTTACAGTTTATAATCTATACCTAAGGTTTGCATTAACAAACCCTCTTATTAAAGTAGATACTGGATATGCTTGCAGTAATTCTACAGATATGACACAAAAGCATTCTTTGTTCAATGTAACTGAATTACACAGACAATTTGGTACTGTAATATCTTGCTTTGTTCAAATAGTTAAGACACAAAGATTTTCTCCAGACAAACCAATGTAGGATGAATCAAATTCCTTTTTAGTATGCTTTAATTGTATACTTATTTTCTCTAGAGAACCCACGCAACAGCTTTGTGTTTAGGTGGAAGCCCTCAAAGCCGTTAGTGCCTGGCTAACCACTGACAACACAGTGCACAGCATTCAAATGAACTAAATAAATAAGGCTGCATTTCAATTAAGTTTATAATGATGCTCTTGGCACCTTGGCTCTCTTGAACTATGTCAGAGTTTAACATTTTAGTTGCCTGACATTATTTAAAAAAAAAAAAATAAAAAAATGTAATGGCCACATATTGCCTCTGATAATGCTTGGTATCAGCATTTTATCAACATATCAATATGTCATTTAGCATTAGAAACACCTTTCAGGTGCTTACAGCAAGCATCAGTGAGTATGTTCTAAATATTATCCATGTGTTACACGTTATTTGGTACAACAATGGGCATCAAACAAAATTAGCTACTTCTGATATCTTTTCTTGTCACAAAGATAAAAAATGAGATTTCAGTATCTGTTCAACTACTGTTACCCTGTTTACACCCCATATTCACCTGCCAGTTTATCCATCAATGCCTGTTTGGTATGTGAGAATTGGACTGTCACATTAGACCACAACCTCATGCTAAAGAAAGTGATAATTAGTGGGGTGGAAAGAACATGGCAAATGTTGACATTCAGACATTTCACAGATATTGCCAGCACTTGCACTGCTCTGGTGTTATTTAGAGATGGGAAGAAAATTTTTCAAATTGGAAAAACAAAGTCACAGTTCCTACATTTTATGAAATTATTTAAACAGAAAACTTACACAAAAATAAAGGAGGTTTAAACCATTCCCTTTTGTAAAGTCCCATTTATGAAAAATCATGTGATGTAGCAGAGGCTGAACATACAGCAGGTGTAACTTACAATGGCAAAGACAATGGATATAAAATGTTTCATATGATCAACATTATGCAGTGTAATGCATGTTATTTTCCATGTGCCGATATACACAATATACATGTGACTATTGATCTACAGCAATTTCTACTTGTTGTAAGTTTCAATTTTAAGGCCTGCCTTTCCCACAGACGAAGCACTACAACTGCAACTTGACACGTATTTCTCCCTGTATGACTTAGAGAAGACCGCAAATGTGCCCATGTGCTAGGGCATAAAAAGTGTCTTGTATCACCTGTGTGTGTGTGTAAGAAATTTCTGTGGTAGATTTCATATTGTAAACTAGATTTGTTAATCGTTACTTGAACAAGTTGCCACCCTGGAGAACCCTCAGTGGTACAACCAATTCAATTTTGTTTCATTGTACCTTGTTAAGTATACTAACTTGTACTTAAAATACATAATACTTTACATGCAATGTTGCTGCAAACCACTGACAGCTGAACGAACTCTTACATATCAAAATACTGTCAACATAATGCTAAAATATTTTAAAAGCTGACCATTATAATTTTCACTTTATATAAAATGACAGAAACATACATACATAGAAAAAGTTAAAACGAATTCCCACTTATACAATCTATTAGCTGGGGATTAAAAGCATAAATAAAAGCAGCAACCTTGCATTCTTCTCCCACCAAAAGTTATGTCTTTTTTGAAAAGCATACGTTTCATTTTGTCACTCACATTCAAACTGAGAACCCTTGTCAAGGAAACCCATCTTCACCAGTGCTTTAAGATGAGTGGTTAAAAGGGTGACATGGCTTGGATGTCTGTTATACTGCACTTCATGTTTAAATTGCAATCAGAACTAAGCTACCCTATTAGTTAAATCTTACTTCTGTACCACATGAAATTATACCATTATGAAACACACATGACAGGGAGAAAAGCAATACATAACATGAGCTCCCATTAGAGGAAGGGTCATGAACATTTATCCTGCCTGTACACCTGTAAAGACCTGAGGTACTGACCGGCTGTTATCAAAATGTTCAGCGTGTTTAGAACAAAATATCTACCTTCAATAATAATCATAAAATTCACCTTTTGATGACCTAGTGTTTTCCTTCTTCCAGCCCTACAGAATTTACTAACAATGTCAAAAAAAAAAAAAAAAAAAAAGATACTGTCTTAGCAGAAGACTGCAAAGAGTGTCCTTGTTTAGGTGTTCAGTCCTCTCTCCAAAAAGATCTTATGTAAGCAGTGATAAATCAAAAGTGCAATGTGGAAACATTTTCTGACTTAAAATGTAAAACAAAAATGAAAGTAAAGTTGTAATTGTGTATAAATAAATACTACACCCAAAATCAAAAGTGGACGAACAACAGTGACAATGTTCAGGTGAGATCCCAAACCTTAAGACGTACAATTCCCCTTCAGAATGAAAGCCCAGAAATATACAGGGTAAGACTTGCAACAAAAAGGAACAATGTACAGTACCAATTGTGCTTAAAGCCCAAACTCTGTTACTTTAGTGTTTTTGCTCCAGTAATAATAGTAAAAAAGATAAATATAACTATACACTTAAAGAGTGTGCTTTTTTTTTTTTTAGTCCTCTACAGCTGAACACCTGCTTCTGGAACCTTTCTTAAAGACAAATAAGTGTGAGGTCAGACAGCCAAACATGTCCATTCTAAATCAAACCTTCCAGTCATCAGCTTTCATTTTCTCATCTACTGGAAGACTCATCCCCTTTCCTCATATCTTTACTCAAAAAAAAACATGTTGAAGTGAAAACCCAACATCCATACAAAAATCACATCCATCTCATTTCCATACTTTGTTCAGTGAACTGTTTTCTCCATTTTGGAACAAAATGACAATGTTCTAGGTAATTGAACACTAAATACATTTTAAAAAAAAAATCAAATACATTTTAGCCACTAAAAGTTGGGAAGGTACTTTAAATTTAAACTTAAAATTTAGGACAACTTTTCAAAAATTTTTTGTAAGAGCAACTCTCCAATAGTAATGTATTTGTTATCCGCAACAAATATTCCTGGAAGACAATCACTTGAGGAAAAGGTGAAAGGTCAAACAACATACACATTTTCAGAGAGAATGAGAGACAACCAGCTCAGTGGATGTGGAAAAATGTTCCCCGACAAAAGAGACCTGAGGTATTGAAGTAACCTGATCTAAGCAACATGTTTCACACAACTAGACAGTGCTTCTTCGGAACAACTGGGCATCAGTTTTCATTGCGAAGGGGAATCAGGTGTGGATAGACAGCCTTGCCAACCGCTGTGTCCTATAAGACTGTGGCAGTGTAGGTGTTACTGACATGACCTATCAGGCCGTAGCTGCTTCCTTCTAGACAGAATCGCTACAAGTCACTGACCTATGACAGAGTCCAGCCACTTTCTGTAGGCAGCCGCAAAGCGGCCCTGCTCAGTGTTCCGGCAGCTGTGAAGGATTTTGGTGACAAAGCTGTGCTCAGAAGGCAACCCGGGGCAGGCCTGCATGGGGCCTCGTTTCAAGCGCTTGGTGTCCTGGGTGTATCCACCCTGCCTCCCACTGTCTGGTGCCAAATCTATATCCATAGCCTGCACACTCCGGTCCAAGCTGGCATCCAGGGAGCTGCCAAACATCTCGTCAGTGTGGTTAAGGGGGGATGGTGGATGTCCCCCAGACTGCAGATGTTCTTTCCGCCAATGGTGCCAGAGGAAGAACACGTGCCGTCTGCCAGAGAAAACGGGATTTATGTCCTCTTTGTTTGGCCCATCCATAGTAAGTTATGGCTCCTGCTGGCAGTCCATGCAGGAGCTTTAAAGTAAGGATCTAAACTCATCTGGGGACTGTAAACTTAAGTGAGTCCTTAAATAATGTATTAAAAGGTCAATGAGCACAATGACAATTCGTTGTTTGCTGTAATTTACATTGGCACAGGTACTTCTCTACTGATGCAGACAGGACTCACCTGTGACACCAAAGTGTCTCGTGACCAGGGTATGTCTCGATCAGGTCAGTACACAATTCCATCTCGTCATCGAAAAGCTCAGGCACGGTGGCAGTAACCAGGCCATCTTCGTTGGGCCAGTGGGCACAGTGCTGGTTGGTGGCAGCCTGCAAAGCTGCACAAGGGATTTCCACAGCCTGGGTTATCTCCCCCACCAGTGCTTTCAACAGAAACTGGCGGTAGTGGAAGCCACTGTGATCAGACACATGCATGGACACCCAGAGCTTCATGGAGGAAAGCTCATCATGGAGGATCTGTATGGAGACAGTTCAAAGAGTCAATCTCCAGTTCACATACATCTCATGCTTTTACTAGGTCTTGGAGTTTACAGAAGTCAATTCATATCAGGAATACTTTTCCCAGAAATCAGGAGTGCAGACCTCAGGTCCCTGAGAGCTGCAAGGTGTGTCAGTTTTGGTTCAGTTTCTGTGCTTTATGGCTGTACATGGAAAGCCTGTCACCTTTCCTGGTTTTCCATGTCTCAAACAAATCTGTCTAAATGTACTGTCTAAGACCTGCAGGACTCTGATCCTCAAGCATCTGAGTTGAACACCCCAACAACACATCGTCTTGTTCTGTTGTGCAAGACATATTATTCTCCTCCGATTCTTCAATCCCTAAAGAATCACTTTTTCTTGTACTGCCAAGTACAATCCACCCTGTACAGTTACAACAGTATACTATAGGTCAATATAAAACATTTTTGTTCCACCTCTGTATTCCTTTTATTTTTTTTTATAACCAGGATACCTTACAGGCCAACGGTACAACACATTTTAAAACTGCAGTCTTCATTCTGAGATGTAACAAACATTTTTTTTTTTTCAAGAATTAATGTTTTTGTAATTCATGTTTTCAGGTTTCACAGTACACAATGGAAATGTGTATATGGATTTATATGCATGACACTTTGGTTACTTTAACAGATGATCTTCTGGTTCCCCGTGTGTTTTATACTCGCATATATATAAATGAGCGGGCAAGGTCATTTTCACTGGTTCAGCTTGTGTGTGCATCACATAAGTGATGAAAAAGCAAGTTTTTGTGAATGCACCATCAGGTTGTGTTTTTGTGTGTGCATACATACCTTCAGGTTGCCCCTGGCAAGGTTCTGTAGCACCCAGATGCGGTGGGACCAGGCATTGTAGTTGCTTGGGTAGCGGCCAGCGGCGTCACTGCAAACCTGCATCTCCTCCTGCAGGAGCCGCTGTAGTTGCTCAGCCTGTGCTGCTCCTTGGGCCTGACCCTGCTCCACCTGGCCCATCTCCTTATGCTCTGCACCCTGAGGGCAAGGACGGCATTGCCGCAGAACCTGCTGCAGCACCCAGCGCCTAGAATTGGACACACAAGTAGAAACAAACCTCACTTTCATTCTGCTGACAGCATGTCACAGCACTGCTTACAATCACTCACTTCCCTGAGCTGTCAATCACTTATCACTCAAGATTCCCAAATGATTTACCTCCAAACACTTTTTGTGGGCCAGGCAGAATGCTTAGCTTTGAGGTATGAGCGCTGAGGTGTGGGATGAGGAAAGACTACTGACACATTCCAGCATAAAATTTTTACTCAGTTTACTCTGTCCCTGTCTCACACTGCACAAAATCGTTATGTTCAGTACTGCACATTTGACACAAACAATGCATAAACCCACCATGCAGTGAAGACATTGAAATGAATCTGCTGCAATATTCTCTTTCTTATATAATATTTACAGTGTATACACCAATACTTTTTTTTTGTGTCCTTACACAAATGGTCAAGTGTGTGCAGCATACATGCCAAATTTAATCACAATGTGAGACCAAAAAAAACACAGACACCTTCAGTGACCAGAAGTTCTCTTGAGATGAACGGTGTAGGTGGGTAAACCAGACTTTGAATGATGTGCGAGCACTGTGTATCACAAAGGGGTCTGAAATTGCCCAACCTGCCAACACACTACACTAGGCGTTAAACAAGACTGTAAAATAGAACATTAAATATGAGACAATGAAATGGAAGATTAAGTAAAAGGTAATAAAACAGCAGCGATAACTAGCTGTGACAGGATTTACGGAGACTTCAATGTCCAGCTCCAACTTGTAGGGCAAAAAAAATTTTAATAGGAAAGAATTTTCCCTGAAGGCTGAGCTAAGAGAAACGATTAGATGGACATCAAAGAGTCAGTGGCTTTATTGTCATTTCAACCATATACAGCTGATACAGCATAACAATTCACTGTAAATAATAGAAATTATAATTCACATCTCGAAATCAATCACCACAAAAGACAGTAATGTTTTTCCACACAACATTAGGTACTCAGATTACAAATGACTCAAAGTTACTGGGTTTGTTATAAGATTTAATTATAGACCCAAAGTACAGTTGACCGTTCCACATTGTGGGGGTTAGGGGCTCAGCCCCCCGTAACGTGGGAAAAACCGTGCAAAATTTTTGGCCACTGTAGGCAAGCAAAGCAAGCACCTCCATCTGGGGGAATCAAAATTTTTTAAATCAATTTCTGAAACAATAAGACCTTTACGGTTTAGAGCCATGATTATGTAAGGTACCGTACTGTGCAAAATAATAGGCACTTGGGAAGTTGTAAAGTGAGAATGCTTCCAAAGAAAATGTCCTTAATTAATAAACCTCCAACAAATCTTAGTAACCATCCACCATCAACAACCGCTTGTCCTGAGCGGGGTCGTGGCAGGCTTGGCCGGGTCCCACTCTCTGGCGGGTCTGGGGTTCAAGTCCTGCTTGAGGTACCTTGCGACTGACTGACGTCCTGTCCTGGGTGTGCCCCCTCTCCCTCCAGCCTTGCGTCCTGTGTTTCTGGGTTAGGCTCTGGTTCACCGCAACCCCTTTTGCGATAAGCGGTTTCAGACTGTGCGTGTGTGTGTGTACTTTAACGATATACAAAACTCTTACTGTAATACTGTAACTTTTTGCAAAAGGAATGCTTGGAAATCTGAAATATGCTTTCCCATTGACACTAATGCAGAAGACATTAAACCGTCTAAAATATTTTTGTGAAACATCCAAGTGCTTAAGATTCTTGCACAGTACTGTATAACACACAAAGTTTGCGAGATAACGCAGGACAACACTACGCAGGAAATGTTGTACGCACATCACTGAGACCATTTTGGTGTTCCAAAGGGCAGATGTCCAGTTCTGTTCACAAAGTATCTTTTTACAAAAATGTATATTGATGGTGTTAAATTATATGATACATTAATATTATACATATATTTTATCTTCGGTGGGCTCACCACCTGCCGGAGAAACCGTAAGGGGCCGGTGCATTGTGATTTGGGCGGTGGTCGGGGCCGAGTGCCCGGTCGACCCAAACCTCGGGCGCCAACTCTGGTTTTTGGGACTTGGAATGTCACCTCACTGGCGGGGAAGGAGCCTGAGCTGGTGCGGGAAGTTGAGAGATACCGTCTAGATATAGTCGGGCTCACTTCCACTCACAGCTTGGGTTCTGGAACCACTCTCCTCGATCGAGGGTGGACTCTCCACTATTCTGGCGTTGCCCAAGGTGAGAGGCGGCGGGCTGGTGTGGGCTTATTAATAGCCCCCCAGTTCAGCCGCCATGTGTTGGAGTCTACCCCGGTGAATGAGAGGGTCGTCTCCCTACGCCTTCGGGTCAGGGAACGGTCTCTCACTATCGTTTGTGCTTATGCGCCTAGTGGCAGTGTAGAGTACCCGGCCTTTTTAGAGTCCCTGGGGGGCGTGTTGGAAAGCGCTCCCACTGGGGACTCTGTCGTTCTACTGGGGGACTTTAACGCCCACGTGGGCAGCGACAGTGATACCTGGAGGGGCGTGATTGGGAGGAACGGCCTCCCTGATCTGAACCCGAGCGGTGAGTTGTTATTGGATTTCTGTGCTAGTCGCGGTTTATCCATAACGAACACCATGTTCATGCATAAGGGTGTCCATCAGTGCACTTGGCACCAGGACACCCTAGGTCGGAGGTCAATGATCGACTTTGTGTCGTTTCTTCTGACCTTCGGCCATATGTTTTGGACACTCGGGTGAAGAGAGGGGCTGAGCTGTCAACTGATCACCACCTGGTGGTGAGTTGGATTCGATGGCGGGGGAAAAAGCTGGACAGACCTGGCAGGCCCAAACGCATAGTGAGGGTCTGTTGGGAACGTTTGGCGGAGGCCCGTCAGAGAGGTCTTCAACTCCCACCTCCAACAGAGCTTCAACCAGGTCCCGAGGGAGGTGGGGGACATTGAGTCTGAATGGACTATGTTCCGCGCCTCCATTGTTGGGGCGGAGGTTCGGAGCTGCGGCCATAAGGTCTCCGGCGCCTGTCGCGGCGGCAATCCCCGAACACGGTGGTGGACACCGGAAGTAAGGGATGCCGTCAAGCTGAAGAAGGAGTTCTATCGGGCCTGGCTGGCTCATGGGACTCCTGAAGCAGCTGACAGGTACCGATGGGCCAAACGGAGCGCAGCTCTGGCAGTCGCCGCGGCAAGAACTCGGGCTTGGGAGGAGTTTGGTGAGGCCATGGAGGAAGACTTTCGGTCGGCCTCAAAGAGATTCTGGCAAACCGTCCGGCGACTCGGAGGGGGGGGAAGCGGTGTTCCATGAACACTGTTTACAGTGGAAGTGGTGCGCTGCTGACCTCAACTGAGGATGTCCTCAGGCGGTGGAAGGAGTACTTTGAGGATCTCCTCAATCCCTCTGACACGCCTTCCGTAGAGGAAGCTGAGGCTGGGGACTTGGAGGGGGACTCGTCCATTACCCTGGCTGAAGTTGCTGAGGTAGTCAAAAAACTCCTCGGTGGCAAGGCTCCGGGGGTGGATGAGATCCGCCCCGAGTTTCTCAAGTCTCTGGATGTTGTGGGGCTGTCTTGGCTGACACGCCTCTGCAACATTGCAGACCGGGGTGGTGGTCCCTCTTTTTAAGAAGGGGGACCGGAGATTGTGTTCCAACTACAGGGGGATCACACTCCTTAGCCTCCCTGGGAAAGTCTATGCCAGGGTACTGGAAAGGAGAATCCGACCGATAGTCGAACCTCGGATTCAGGAGGAGCAATGCGGTTTTCGCCCTGGCCGTGGAACACTGGACCAGCTCTATACCCTCACTAGGGTGCTGGAGGGTTCGTGGGAGTTTGCCCAAACAGTCCATATGTGTTTTGTGGACCTGGAGAAGGCATTCGACCGTGTCCCTCGTGGCATCCTGTGGGGGGTACTTCGGGATTATGGGGTTCGGGGCTCGTTGCTACGGGCTGTTCGTTCCCTGTATGACGGGAGTAGGAGCTTGGTTCGCATTGCCGGCAGTAAGTCAGACCTGTTCCCGGTGCATGTTGGACTCCGCCAGGGCTGCCCTTTGTCACTGATTCTGTTCATTATCTTTATGGACAGAATTTCTAGGCGCAGTCAGGGAACGGAGGGTGTCTGTTTTGGTGGCCGCAAGATCTCGTCTCTGCTTTTTGCGGACGATGTGATCCTGTTGGCTTCATCAAGTCAAGACTTGCAGCGTGCACTGGGGAGGTTTGCAGCCGAGTGCGAAGCGGCGGGGATGATAATCAGCACCTCCAAATCCGAGGCCATGGTTCTCAGTCGGGAAAAGGTGGATTGCCCCCTCCGGGTTAGGGGGGAGTTGCTCCCTCAAGTGGAGGAGTTTAAGTATCTCGGGGTCTTGTTCACGAGTGAGGGAAAAATGGAGCGGCAGGTTGACAGACGGATCGGTGCGGCGTCCGCAGTAATGCGGTCATTGTACCGGTCTGTTGTGGTGAAGAGGGAGCTGAGTCGTAAGGCGAAGCTCTCAATTTACCGGTCGATCTACGTTCCTACCCTCACCTATGGTCATGAACTCTGGATCATGACCGAAAGAATGAGATCGCGGATACAAGCTGCAGAAATGAGTTTCCTCCGCAGAGTGGCTGGGCGCACCCTTAGGGATAGGGTGAGGAGCTCAGTCACCCGGGAGGAGCTCGAAGTAGAGCCGCTGCTCCTCCGCATCGAGAGGAGCCAGTTGAGGTGGCTCGGGCATCTGTTCCGGATGCCTCCTGGACGCCTCCCTGGGGAGGTGTTCCGGGCTTGTCCCACTGGGAGGAGGCCTCGGGGCAGACCCAGGACACGTTGGAGAGACTATGTCTCCCAGCTGGTCTGGGAACGCCTTGGGGTTCCCCCAGAGGAACTGGAGGAGGTGTGCGGGGAGAGGGAAGTCTGGAGGACTCTGCTCGGACTGCTGCCCCCATGACCCGGCCCCGGATAAAAGCGGAGGAAGATGGACGGATGGACATATATTTTATGCATTTATGACTTAACTTTACGCTTACTTTTAGTCTGCAGCGCTATGTGATTTCCTGCACAAGGCCATAAAGCCCCCCAAAAATTCCCCATTTAGCTGTTTGTTGCCAACTTGCAAAAAATTGAAGTCACGATGCGGGAGGGTCAGCTATAGTTCTGCACTCTATCCTACAGTAGAAGAACATTTTATTGAAGTGCAAAAGTGAAAAACCTGCAGTTCTCAAATTAGAATGTGATCAATTTTTACATTATATGAAAAACAATATATTAAGGGTTAACTTGCTATTTGTAAAGTGAATTCTTGCAAAAAAAAAAACTCACTTAACATTAATCAGGAAAATGCACTGCTAAACTACAAAAGGCTTGTTTTTTCAAATATGTAAAATTCCTGACTATCTTTTAAACACTGAGAAAATCTGATTCAAAACCAAGTCCTGAATAAAATCTACAGACATCTTTAAATCCAGGCTTAACACCTTAAAGGGCCATTCATATTGGCCCACATCCAGTCTGCAGCTGATTCAGAATGCTGCAACTAGGACTGTCACTGGAACCAGGAAATATGACTATATAGCACATGTGTGTGTGTGTGTGTATATAGCATGGGTTCTTAAATCACTGTCCTGCATATGTTTGCTGCTATCCTTTTTCGTTTCTTTCACTGGAGCCACTGCTGACCCGTGATGCTTGGTGTACTTTACTGCCAGCACACTGATGGGACCAGCAACCTTGGGATTAGACAAGAAATTACAGCTTCTATAGACTGTAGTCTCAACAGCTGTACTAGATATTTAAAAAAATAATCTGCAAATAACTTATTTTGGCAATGAAAATTTAGTGTTACAGCATATGAGGTCACAATAAAAATACTGACTGGAAAAGTATGCCCAAGTCTCATTTGTAATTTAGGCAATACTAATAATGTTCAAGTGGCCAGAATACATTTGCAAGGCACTGTAGTAACCACATGAATGTTAGATTTGTTAGAAATAAATTTCAGCTTTTTCATTGCTAATGTAACCTTTACTACTCACTTCAATGAGACCTTAGAAATTCAGTTATTTCCATTAACCGAATGTCTATATTAATGATATAGGAATTCTTCCTGAAAGCTAAACCTATAGCATCCAGTTCCTCTGCCCAACAAAACATGGTGAATATAAGGTTTGTGCAAACACTAAATTACCACAAATTCATTCAGACAGCCTTGTGCAATGATTACCTGTGAATCCATGTCTCTGGGCTTTTGGGAAACTTGGTGAGCACAAGTTTGCCAAGGTAGAGATCTTTCTCAGGGTTCAGTGCACCACACTGCACCAGCTCCTTCCTAAAGAATCAGACACATATTAATGCACATTGTCAAAGGGGAAAAATTCACAGACCCTTCATTGATTCTAAGTAATGCTTCACACCTTGGGAAGCGGCAGTTCAGAGACATTCAACCAGCACCGATTCTGCCATACCCTTTTAGTATGGAAGCTGTACAGCAATTTGATGTGAGGAGGATAGCCATATGCACCCCATCTATTCAAACATATCAAGAGGCAGAGAGAAGTATATGAGGGGCTGGGATCTTTTAACCCTCAAAGGCTTAGCCAGCTACCATGTGCCACTGTATCATTTAGACCTTTTAACATGATCTAATACCATTATTTAAGGATTTGCATGAATTGCAGAGACATTTCATGCTTTCCAGTATCTAAAAGCATTGTTACAGCTGTGGGGAAACAAAAAACAGAGGCAGTAGCTGTTGTCATTAAATAAGGGCAGCAACTATTTAAATTATGAACTCCATCGTGCCTAAGACCACTATGGTGGTATTAGTGAGCTATCATCTTTATTTAAAAAAAAAAAAAAAAAAATACAAAAATGGGAATATCTTTTATAGTCAGGTTTATTGTGTGCTACATGGGAAATAGTGCTAATGGATGGACCAGACCACCGCAATGTCTTTTGTTTGAATCAGTGCTGACAGAGAAGATTCTGTCAAAATCAAGGAACACAAAATTGTAATGATTCAATGTGTTTTAAGCTATAGTGAATATATATACTGTTCATTTTGTGGGAAACATATCTACAGTGATAGTTATAGGGTTATTGGGCATTTGACCACTGATAAGAGCAGGATCTAATGTTACTTTCTAATCTACTGATTCCTGTTTACTGGACTGAAGATGTATTGTCCCGTTTTTTCCCCTTTGTCCTGTCAAGAAGCAGATATGTGGCTTAGCTGCTACACTGCCATCTCTAATGAGAGCTGAAATGTCAAGGTCATCTGTGGACATTCCTCAAGGTGTCTTACATGATACCCTGTTAAAGATGATTTGGCTCCACCAGTGACCAATCTACTTCCTTGACCACTTGGGCCACTCTGTGTGCTCTGTTTTTGCTCCAGTCACAGTATAAAATATTTAGGTTTGCTTGAGTTAACATGTATCCTATAACCAACACTGTCACTGTCAGGTAAAAGGAGCTGTTATATTTCATGGTGACCTTTGGAATTTCAGTTGAATACATTAAAGGAACATAATGTTAAGTATAATTCTTTAAAGTATGTAACAAGGGCAACAGACATAAAATGTAAAGGAGTGCTGTAACTTAGTAGTATTATATTGACCTATTATGATCAGAAGTGATAACTAAATACACTGGGTGCTCAGCTTACTACTGGGACAAGAAGTCTGCCCATAACTTGATTTGTTTGTAAATCCAACTACTATGTCTCAGTTCATGAAAGCTTTACAATAAAGACGTGCCTCAGTTTTTCTACAGAGAGGTGCTGTGAGGCTTGTGAAATATAATATTTGGAATTTATGGTCAACTGAATTGCAGCATATTAGTAAAACTAACATCTTTTCAGATCACAGGACAAATCAGCAAAAGAGAATGCTTTGACCCAGAGCAGCCATCATAGTAACAACACAAAGAAGTCCTTTTGATAACCAAGAAATACTAATTTGTTTTTCTTTTGTAATTTTACAAATGCTTTATACTTGGAATTCATTTACATCACTGCCATTGCTTCTAAACCCACTTCTAAAGACTGGTCAGTCACTGCTTACCAGTACCTAAATTTTAGCCAAAACGATTTGATATTTAAAATAACAGTACAGCACAAATATGTTTAACATATACACACAAACACTAATTATCTAGTGTTTCTGAGCTTTCACAGTAAGTGCTGACAAGCTTTTGACAACTACCAAAAGACATGAACACTAAAAATAGCATCAAGCAAAATCATGGGAACTAAGCAGGAACAAAAAGGGCATCATTCTTTAAATGAAAATGTTCCTTTTTTCTCTATTTTTTCAAATAATGATTTTTTTTTTTATATGACAACTCCACAAAATCTAAATTTAACTTCAGATAGGAAATGGAGTCAGTCTCCTCCGATTGCTTGTTGTCCCTTATCTCATGACCCATTTTATAATTAGTCACAGATAAATATATAAAAATGTAGTTACATATGAATACGTATAACTGAAGAGAAATGATGTTTATACAGAAATTGTTTTCAAAATTCAATTAGCAATGAAACAAAGTACAACAACAACAACTCATACCTCACGTTCCAGGCAGTCGTGAAGTCAGCATTCAGCAACAACAACGTACATGTGATATCTATCAGTGCTGAAAAGACAAATTTAATCAACCAGATGGAACATTACAATAGTGCACACACTACACATAAAATTGGCAAAAGGGCTTCGTATTCCTTATTATACGGAAAGCTGTATTAAGGTAATATTACATTTTGGAAAAACAATCACCCATGAAAAGGGGGGCTTAGATAATAGGAATGACATTTCCTTTGTAGAATTTTTGTTAAATGGGGCAAAAACAACATGATCGCTGCAAATATACTGAGATTTCAGGAGTCCATGCTGAAGTAGATCACAAGCCACAATTAATCACCAAAAAGAGGACAATTTTATATTATGGACTGGCATATCTTTCTGTTGAACTATTACTTCATTCACCCATTTGCTGAAAGTTGTCTATTTTTATCGTCAAAAATATGTTGAACATTTCTAGAGCTGTGTCATACACTGTCTAATAAGGGAGAACATAAGATGACACTGATTCAAGGAAATTTCCAGAGAAGAAAAATAGCTATTTCAATAACATATAATCATGTACCCAAAATATCAGGATCATGTATTTTTAAAAGACAGAAATGACAGGACAAATGCACTTTTCTTCAAAAGAATATGTAACTTCAAGCTTTGCTGCATCTCCAGCAACAGTCAAAATGTCAGCAGGCAAGCAATGCAATGTGTCAAGCCCATCACTGTACAAAGTTTAAAAAAAAAAAAAGGGGGGGGGGGGGGGGCACTAAAGGTTCTCTAAAAGGAAAATCAGAGCAGTGGTGGGACCTAGGCAATAAATGCCTTTAGTGCCTTTAAGAGCAAAGGAAGCAGGTCAGCAAGCCTCGTGTTTCCCTCCACATAAAGTATATTTTTGTTATTAGTTGTCCAACTGCTTGCATGCCCTTTGACACTTTTCATACTTTTAAAACTTGTCAGTAGCTAAACAGTAAAATCAACTACTTTTTTTTTGTTTACCTCTGTACAAGGCATTATGCAAAGGCCATACAAAACTAATATTACTAAATCACATTTTTCAAAACAATAAGATGTGTGCACTTTTTCCATCATATGTGCAATTTGTAAAAGCATTAAATTAATCTTACATTTTTAGGGGGGGATGGGAGAGACTGCACAGTAACTGATATGTCTGAATAACAATTGCAGCTATAATAAACATCTGGATATTTTTAGAAAAACAGATGAACAGCTACCCAAGAACACCACTTATTGTGAGCAGGGCAATATGCTGACTAAAACCTAAGGGTTTGTTTTAAAAAGCTGTAAGGGGGGGACGGGGGAGGGACACGCTTAAAAGCTCTGTAGCACTTCTCTTTCTGAACATAAATAATACAGGATTGAAGGCAGCCTTACCCTCCCTGTCAAGCCACTGCTTACGTTGCCGGTACAGCAGAAGCTTGTTGTGGACAAAAGGGAGAAGGAACTTGATACACCAGCTCTCCATGCCCAGCTTGTTCTCCACCAGGACAATGGGGCTTCGGTTGTACCTTGCTTCTGGGCATGGTATTACCCCTATTTCATCACTGCAAAGATGCCACAAGAAACAAAAAAATAAGCAAAAACAAGAAACAGCACCACAAGAAACACATGCACACATACTGCCCACAACACACACATATATTACACACTAGTAGTAGTTTAAATGGTTAGGTAGTTCCAGAAGTACACAAGGTAAGCGGGATCTGGAGAGCATGGAGGCAATCTGTTATGGCAGATCACCTCATACCTACAAGCATAGGCTAAGAGCAGAAGTGTTTAAAGAATACAAGTGCAGGGGAGAAAAAAAAATCTGTCCGATTTGTATATTATGCACAATGAATGAATATTATTTTTTAAACAAGCGAACAGGGCTTAGTGTACTGGATCGGAGCAACACAAAGCGCAGAGATGCCCAGTTTCTAAAGCCAAGGCTTAATCTTTACGAGCCTCGTCCAGGTTCTCCAGCTTTCTACTGAAGGAATCGGGCAACTTGAGCTGAGGGGTTAAGACTAAGATCATTTCGCGGAGCTGGAGAACGAGAATTTCTCTCTGCCATATCCATCTGTCCGGATATGTGGAGCACGTGCAGCCCCGTTTCGCCGCGCACCTAACACAGCGTGTATACATAACATAGCAAATATAAAATATTCTTCAAACGCTCTCATATTAACATGATTAAATTAACATTCGCCAAAAAGCCACTGACTTACCCACAGCACGGTACTCGTGCTAATACAGCGTATCAACTGTGAGGCTTACTACAACACACCAAGCCTGGGAAATACTAGAGCAAGAACTGGGATTCAACCGGGAACCTTTAAAACTGAGGCGAAAAATATGGAAAGTTCACCCGAATCGTACGTCTCGCCAAATCAAATGCGAAAGATTTTGTAACATTCCAGTTTTTGAACTGAGCAGAGTGAGACAGATCAAAGGTACTTTTCACCGTCATCTGCAGAAACGAAACCGAAGACCAAGACGAGGAGGAGTCGGGAGGACGAGGCGCTGAGCACACACGCCGGCTGTCCCCCCAACACCTCGAACCCACACAGCAAAGTTTCACGAGCCAAACTTTGCTCACTAAGTAAATTATTACTGCCCAATGAAACAAACTCACACGACAGTTTCAAAACAAAAAGTCGAGCAGAATAAGAACCCCACAATCAGGGGTGGCCGCTCGGCGAGCGAACACGAAAGGTGAGGTGTGATCCGGAGCGCCGCTAACTCACAGCTAACCGCCGGTTAGCTGGACTGACCGCTTTCAACGAGCCGCCGCCGGTCTCTGAAGTGACCAACGACGTCATCGCGCTCTACGTTTACAGGCGTGTACGTTCTGGATGCACCTACTAGCGAGTCGCTTGTGAAGAGTTTTTGTTTAACTTTCTTTGGGCACTGCTACATCGCCAGACCCCTGACATCGTCCGCACTTCAACGCCGCCGCAGTTTTTCCAGCTAGCACGTTAGCTGAGCGCTCGCCGTTCGCTTAACTAACGTAACGAGGTAAGCCCGTAAGTACACTTGGGTTTTAATCCTGTCCGGCGTTACTCCACTTTGGCTGCTGACGAGAATTACTTACATATTGGGATTCTTTTTAAAAGCGCTGTTGATATCTTTCACAACTCTCTGAACCAAGACGTCAACCTCCTCCTCCGACTCTGCCATTTTTCACGCGACTGGCGGTGTCAACGCCACCCACGACTACATCCGGGTCACTCCTCGCAACACCACGCGAAAGAGCTCCACCCACTGCCGAGGTCAGCGAGTGTTCAACCAATAAAAAACGCGAGCGGGTTGGGCTTCAAAATCAGGGCGCTTGGCAGCATGCCAAATATGTCACGCAAATATAGCAAATGAATTCATTTAGGCAACGGGCTTTCAAAAGTCAAGGCAGGGTGTTTAAAATTTTAACGCACATTTTCTCTGCTACAAACTGCAGCACTAATAGTATTACTTAAGCTTAAGAAATTGTCTATAACATACAATAATACACAGGGAAAGATATTCAACCCCTCGTGCCAAAAACCTATATGACATATAATAATATGTCATATTTTAAAATCATGTTGTTGTGCTTATTTTTCATTTTGTTTTCCTATTTATTATTGTTGTTTTTTGTTGTTACGTCTAAAATGGTAGAAAATGTTTGCATAACTCGACGGGTACTACGTCAGTCCTTGACTTTCTAATCATATAAGCGGTAAACTGTTAGACGATAAAAGTTGACAGTTTCACCCGCCACTCTTTTTAATTCTCAGTTGCAAAGCTATACGTTTAGTGCCACAACAAAACCCAAATTTTTACTAATCATTATTTAGTTATACCTAAGGTGATGTTAGAAAATAAACTTTACAATGATTTGCTTGTTTATAATCAAGGTATTGTTACTGTATCGTTTCAGTACTTTGATCAAGGGTTTAGCAAGAGTTGGATTTGACCGAAGAACCTTTTAGATTTGAAGACAACAGACTTGAACTGTATACAACTTGGTGCCTTAAATGCAAAAAGATAATATTATTCTTCATTATTTGGGCTACGAGTAGAGGTGCGGTGGCGCAGTGGGTTGGACCACAGTCCTGCTCTCCGGTGGGTCTGGGGTTCGAGTCCCGCTTGGGGTGCCTTGCGACGGACTGGCGTCCCGTACTGGGTGTGTCCCCTTACGCCCTGTGTTACCGGGTCGGCTCCGGTTCCCCGTGACCCCGTATGGGACAAGCGGTTCTGAAAGTGTGTGTGTATGTATATGTGTGTTTGGGCTACTTTTTACTTGCAGTTCTGGATAATAAATGCTTTGCAGTCTATAAATATATTCTCTGCCCTCATCCTGCAGTCTACAGTATTTTTATGTTTTTTTGGTCTTTGCTGGAAAATCATTTCTTTTTATTGATGACTGGGCTGTTACCAAATACTGATCTTAGTGCCATATCTAATTACAAATCTGTTTAAAAAAATGTTACATTAGCACAACATATTTAATAATGTAACTTATTTTGATGTTTCTCATATGCAATTAGAAATATCTTCAAATAAATTTATTACATATTGAAAATTATATAAAATTAGTCATTTTTAAAGCACACACTAACAAAATTGAAAGACATAGTTTCATTATTTAGTCTAACTTGACTTAGGGATACCTAATAGTGTAGTGATTTAAGCTGCTCTCCTTGGATCTGCAGGTTCAGATCTCCCCTTCAGCTGTAGTCTGATTGTTCAAGGTACTTACCCTAAATTGTTCCAGTAAAATTACCCAAACTATATAACTGTAAGTTGCTTTGAAGAAAAGCGTCAGCTAAATGTGTAAGTCTAAATTTAGATCTATAAAAATACTTTTGTCTTTAATTATGGGAAGAACTACTTTAAGTTGAGTCACTTTATTTTATGAGCAAGTAATAAATTAGCAGCTAAGCTTGCATGCGCTATTGGACTCAGGGCCGGAGCTGAGAAAAAATTGAATTATATAGCTCTTTTCATGTGTAACCAAATGATTTACAGAACTGATTTCTACAGAGATAACAGTACAGTTGCAGTTTCAGTAGAAACTGGCTCTGGGTGATATAAATTATATATCATCATACAGCAGTGAATTGTATTTTGCACCATGAGCCAGTCTGGAATAATACAGGAAGTCAGTTATGTTGAATTTCCTTTTGTTCAGTGTTGGAACACAACCACAGAAGCTCAGCTTTCTCATTCTCCTTTAAAGAAGCACCATGAAATTGGGGAGACACTTATATCATTCTGCAGGCTCATCTATTCTGGTCAGTACACTGTGCACATTAAAGTGGCTGTTGCATGTAATAATAAAGAAACCACAGAGAAAAGCATAACTTCAAAGTGTACTCTTCTGACCTGTGTCCTGAATACACACACCGGTGTAACGCTAAGTGTTAGAAAGGATAGGTTAGGCTAACAGCCTAACAATACTTGATATTATTTCAGATTGTTCTACATTCGACTGCTCCTTCTCCTAAAAATGTCAAGTTTCATATTGATCAGCAGCTCCAGCGCTTGGGAGCTACGGTACTGTATAACTTTCTTACACATTTCAGTTAGTGCCCGATGTCCACCTGAAACACCAGTCAAGAATTACTTCAATAAAGTAGTAATCAGCTGACCCAGCGTGGAAACCATCTTAGCCTAAGGTTCACCAAGTCCTTATAGACTCTTTTATTGCAGCCATCATAGCTTTTCTTCAAGGAAGCATCTAGTATTGGCACTTTCTCAGGTTCTTGTAAAGAATATGTCATTTCATGTATGGCTTCATTTTCTACCCATTCTGAGTGAACGCATACATTTTCAGCAATCAGCAGGTTTGCATCATTTTTGAAGTTTCATCTGGGTTTTACTTGTACTTCACCTCTTCTGGACTCACTTCACCCATGATCTATCAAGTTCATGTAATGTGTAAATGTTCACGCTCTATAAATTTGAGATCATAACTGTTAAACAATGGATAAACCTTCTAGCAGCTACTTCTGTAATAAAACCTGAATGTTTATAGATATATATATATATGTAGAAGTTGCTGCTAGAAGGTTTAACCATTGTTTAACAGTTATATAGCTTTATATATATATATATTATAGTATGTATATATACATTTTTTCATTTAGGAGATGCTTTTCTCCAAAGCGATGTACATCTCGTAGAAAATACAATGTGTTCATTACATTAGCAGAAAGAGAGACATAGATACAGATGCGTGATTCTTAAGTACAGTTAGTTTCTTTCCACCGTATGAACCAATATTCATCACACGACTAGATGCATAGAACTTTATCCGAATTTCGATGATTTCTAATAAAATTCCTAATAATTTTTTTCTTTTTTATATAAACATTTATGTTACATTACAGGAGTAGCTCCATGAAGGTTTATCCACTGTGTAACATGTGATCTCAAATTTATAGAGCATGAACATTTACACATTACATGAACTTAAGAGATCATGAGCGAAGTGAGTCTGGAAGAGGTGAGTTTTAAGACCCTTTTTAAATGTAGAGAGAGATTCAGCAGTTATGAGTAAGTGGGGGGGGGGGGGGGTCATTCCACCATATCGGAGCCAGAGCCAAAAACCCCTGTGCTTTACCTTTCGTACGTGGGACCACCAAGTGGCCTGATGTGGAAGAGCGTACCAGTTCGTTGGGGTGTGGTTGATCAAGTCTTGCAGATATCTGAAAGCAGTTCTATTGATGCATTTGTAGGCCATTACCAGGGTCTTAAATTTGATCCGGGCAGCTTAGTGAACAGCAGAACTGCATTATATCCTTTCACCACCATGTGGAGCATTTCGGCAAGTGAGTCTCGAATTGCTACTATAGGAGAGGTACTCGTTACGTAAGCGTGCGCACAGCTGGAATAAAACAGGAAAAAAGCTAATGTTGTCCTTGTTTGCTGAGGAAAGTTTTGCTCAGAAAAGAGAAAAAATGCAGATGAAGCCGCACAACTATTCTAACAATTGAAAAATACTGATAATAAACAAAATAAATGTACTGATGTAAATTGCATTGGTGTAATTGGTGTCACAAGGACAATGTCCACTGAGTACTACTGCTAATATTTCTGGTCCATCCTAATACCTGACAAGTTATATTGCAAAACTTTGTTACTATGTGCACTCATTTTCATTTTTTATAGTTTAAAAAGTAAATTATGTTCTGCTTTCAAGCATCATATTGTAGCATGCTGTGCTCTTTGTTCGGATGGGGCAAACAAGGATGCACAGACAGCGTTCATTACGAAGAATAGTGTTTATTGGAGCACCGGCACACAGTGCGAGCTATAGGAGCCAACACAAGGAAATAATGCTTTCAGTCCGAGGACCCCTTTTCCTCAAGGACCTGCACCCCAAGCCAGCCTTCCCAGCCTAATTAGCCTTTCTATTATTCATGTTATACAAATTCAATTCAATTTATTTCTATAAAGCACTCTTCTCACATAGCAGAGTCCTGAACAAAGGCATAAGGCAAAGAAACAAATATGACAAAGAAAACAGTTGACTACAGACTAGCGTAATACATTATCAATGCTTTTATAAAACTATAAGTATGCCTACTGGCCACGGAGGAAAGGAACAAAAAACTCCCAACTGAAAGTCGAGGGAGGAGAAAAACCTCTGAGGGTCCAAGTGCCAGTGGCTGCCCACCCCTCCTGGACATTCTAGATTAAACAAGACTTCTAAGTCAGTTTACACCTAATAGCAGCATTGTTGCAGTATGATAATTCGATTTCCCAGTTTACCAAGGTACGTCTCGTCCATCATGGCGGTTGGCCATCAACTTCAGTCAGCATGGGGTGCTTGTGTGACTGCCAGCCAGCCCCCTCAGGTCTTATTGTAGGGAAAAAATGCTCAATAAGAAGAAATTGTTAGTAATTTATATCTTAAAGAAATATATACGTTCAAGATACACGGGACATGATGTTATACCCCATGCTTATATTACAACGGCTCTACACAAGAATGCAGTGCAACCAACATCACTATGAAGCCATAGAGAACAATATTCAACCTTGCCAACAAACATATCTGCATGACTCGAGACCAAGAAGCTTAACTTCCTTTCCTACCCAACACTACCACAGGGTACCAACATGGGTATTTCACTGAGGTTGTCAAGTGGGCACCTCCTTTCGTTGATGTTTCATTGAATTAGGCCCATGACACCTCCGGAAGGCTCAGCAATGCAGTCTGGCTTCCCAGACCCACACCCCTCTAATTCTATAACAAATGGTAAATAATGCAATAGTTGTCAATAATATGAATAAGAGTTTGCGAAGTAGAGCAACCTGGGGTTAAAACAAAGGCTGAGAGCAGTAAGCAGAAAAAGTTTTTAACACTTCTGAAAGAGGTGTAGGCAGCCTAAAGGCATCATTGTGGAGAACAGCAGGATTGTGAGCCAATGCTTGCAGGTTTCAATGCTGGGAAAGAAACCACAGCTGCGCTCTTGAAAAAGATGCATCATTTCCTTCACTTCAGTAAATATCCGGCTGCAAAATCAATAATAAGTGTTTTTAACTAAGAGCACATACGGAATAATCTGGATATCATGTAACTTTCAGTTATGTTTCTAACAGCCTAAATCTAACATTATACTGAGTTTATCCAAGTTACGTGAACTATGGTTAGTACATACTTTGTCTGGGGTTGCTCCTGCTAACTGTCTGTGTGGGGGTTGGCAAAAGGTTGAAACTTGATCCTCTAAAGTTTTTTTTTTTTTTTTTAAGTAACTCAGAGTTCACATATCTGCTGGATTATCTACCCCAATCAGACTTCAGTAAAGATACTATGAGTAAACAATTGTATATTGAAGTTCTCAATATATTTCTCCAGAATTATTTTTTTATTAAATACAAACAGTTATGAAATAAATATGTTTTGTGATGCCATAGGTACTTTTGCTTGTGTGTTTGTTTGAATAACTTATCTCAAAATCATAGGCATATTCTATAAACTCCTGGGTACTAAAATACCTTTTTTTCTGAAAAGAAAGAAAACAGTGATGTACACAAGAATATCTTTAGAAGATTTCTATAAGAGATCACTGAAAAAAATAATTTGTTGGATTTACTCAAATAAATAAAGGACATTGGTTCCACCTAATTAGTTTGGGTTCACAGTATCCTACACATTCACATGGTTTTAATATAATAATTTCATGTTAATCAGATGCATTTTAATAAAGTGTACATGCTCTAATTAAGTTATCCTAACATAATTCAGTCATGTTGACTTAACATCATTCTTTTATATTTAGATACATGTTTGAATCATGTTATTTTTATGTAATCTAATCATGTCATCTTTACATAATTATCTTTGTTCAGTTTTAATGGTTTATGTTGTTACTCAATATGTTCCATTTTATTTTCAATAAAACAAACAGCTTTAGATTCAAAGGCTTTTTTCATTAAGTGATCCATCTGTCCTTTAATAGCAATATGAACAATACTCTTAAATGCACTGCAATGTGAAATACAGCGATTAGCTCTTAAAGGATCATGGTTATCAAAACTTAGTTTAAATTATATCTCTTTAACAGGTCAACTTGCAACAGTGTGACTTAAAAGCAACTTGAATCTGAAAATATTGTAACGACCCCGCGTTACTGTTTTAGGAGGGTGTGTGTGTTTAAATGCAAATAGTTGCATTATGGGAGATAATGTTAAATGTGTATGTGTGTGTGTGTGTGTGTGTGTGTGTGTGTGTGTGTAACCACTGGGGGCACTTAAGGGGAAAATGGTAGGGTGACCGTGTCTCCCAGTCTGTTAGAGAGAGTTGAGGAGCACTAAGACAAGTCAGGAAGAGTGGCTGCAAGCGCAGGCCCTGGAGGAAAAGGGGTCTTCGGACCGAAAGCATTATTTTCCTTGTGCTGGTGTTCGAATAAATCGTTCGTTATGAATACTGTCTCCGTGTCCCTCTTCGCCCAATCTAAATCCACGGCGCTGCGCACCACAATATGTAAAAAATGTGCTGATTTATACACACGCAACCATTTTACAGCTTGACATATTAACTATTTTATCATGAAGGTCACAAACATCATAAGCAACATTTTGTTAACAAGACCTTAAGCAACATAAGTTACACCTCACATTCCTGCATAAACATTCAACTGCATGTCTCTGTAAACAAACAGAACATAACAGCACTAATAATTTTACTTAATAAAATAACTTTGTCCTCTCAGACTCTTCTATACAACTTGAAACCTCAGAAGTGTAGCACAACTTTGTGGGGAACTTCAGGTCGAGAGCATAATGAGACCAAACAACACTGCAGTTGCAAAAGCCACATTCTTCTTGAGGTCTTGAAGCACAATCACACCCTCAAAGAAAAGAGAGCAGCAATTAGTCATGAATAACATGAACAACAATAAATAAGTTTAACTATTACTAATAATTTGCATCGAAGTTACATTAACTTGTGTCAGTAGTGACAGTGAAGCAAGTGAAGTAATCTAGCTATGGACAGGGTGGGTGTAACTGTAACTGTACTCAATGGAAGCTTTTAGTCTAGGTCTTGTGCTCATTACTGACAGAGATTATGTGGAAACGTGCGGCGCAATTATAAATGAGCTGTTTACTCATATCATTACCTACATATTCATATAATAAAATGTATAAACCACTTCCTGGTTTGGTAGCGCGTACAGGCCAATAAAAAGTTTTATGAAAAGCAGTGGTCTTTATCAATCAATATCAAGAGCTTGTGACATTTCACCAGAACATATCTTAAAACCGCTCTCATAAATTTTTAGATTCGCTTGAATATTCGTAAGATGTAATACTCGTAAGATGTAATATTATTTCAATATTATTCCCGCGTTCGCAGTAGAGTAGGTATTACATACATAGCAAGCTAGCCTAGATAAGGCAGGCAACATGTTTTAAGATGATGTACTAAGTAACATCATGTATTAAGTAACTGTATTGTTTTAGTATTTCCAGAGCTACTTTCCATTTTTTTCAGTGTACAACAGTCATTGGAACACCGGCACACAGCAAGAAGCCACTCTCGCGACGACCACTGTCGCGACTATCACAGCCACTATCGCGATTCGACGATTACGACACTCGGCGAAACTATATAGGCCTAATTTGTTATTATTTGTTATTATACCTAATTTGGGGGTGCGGTGGTGCAGTGGGTTGGTCCAGGTCCTGCTTTGTGGTGGGTCTGGGGTTCGAGTCCCGCTTGGGGTGCCTTGCGATGGACTAGCGTTCCGTCCTGGGTGCATCCCCTCCGACCTTACGCCCTGTGTGCTCGGTTAGGCTCCGGTTCCGCATAGGGTGAGCGGTACGGATAACATGATTTTAAAAAAAAGTGTAGGGTTTTCTTAAAACACAGTTTCTTATATTTGATGATGTTAGGTGGACAGCTATTATCAGAATACTATCAGACTTTTATTGCAATCTTACCTTCTACTAAATTACCAGGTTTCCTCAGGTGTTGCTCTCCAGACCAACGCAATCGTCGTGCTTTGCAAAGCTCGCTCACTTTGAAGTTGCTCCCGCGCAAACAAAAAAAAACTCGCAGAAGTAAGAGACAAAAATATGTGAGGAATAAACTTGATATTTCTTGAATACAAGCTAAATACATGGGCACCGTTTCAACAGAAGTCCATCTGTTTTATTTTCCCCATAGAAATTAAGCTGTGATAAACCTTAGTCTAGTTGGAACCACGCAAACAGTTCGTAAACAACAGTTGAGACTCGGAACATACTGCCAACATTTTCTGTCTTTTTATCATCTCGAAAAGAAACTTGAGGTTTTCTCCTTTTTTTTCGAGAAAACGACAGAAAAAACATGTATCCCTATGTCATCTGCATAACATTCTTAATTATATTTATTATTAATTACGTGTCATTCTATATATTTAATAAAGTGATAAAATGTTATAGTTATAATGTTATATAATAAATTATAACTCTATATAATAAAATATACTATATAACTAGATATATATTTTTAATAGAGCCTCCCTTTTTCAGTTCAGTTTCAGCAACACAAATATTATTCACATAGTCCCAATTAAACTGGATTAAGTAAACATAGATGGATTGTACACAATGAAATTGAGACAAAATGCAAAAGAACTGTGTTGCACAAACTAATTTTAATTAAGTAAATTGAATAAGCAGTAAAAATCATGTTGAGTGAACACCGTCTGTTCAAAGTCTAAATATTGGAATATTTTATTGCAGCATGATCATATCACTTTTTGATGACTGTGTTGAATTTCACTTGGACTTTATGCAATATAATTATGTTCTCATCTCGAACATACATGTATTAAGTTGATTGTAAATGCATTGTTTTAGTATTTTCAGTAGAGCTACTTTCCATTTTTTTCAGTGTATATTTAAGTGATAAATTGGGAGAATAGATAGTGTGGTGGTTTCAGCTGCCATAACTGGACTCTGAGGTCCTGGGTTTAAATCCCATTTCCTGATGTTGTACCCTGGAGCAACATACTAATCTTGAATTACTCCAGTAAAAATGTCCTGCTATTGAAAGGTCTAGTGCTTTTGGAGAAAAGCATCAGCTAACTGAATAAGTGTAAATGGAGGAAAAATGCAAAAAAAAACCCATCCCTATTCATTAATTACAGTTGTTTTTTTTTTTAAGTTGAGATTTACTTGCAATATTTTATTTTAACATTCAAATGATGTCTGACATTGTCTAAAATGAACTCTTAAAAGCTGGAGCAGTTTTTATTTTATATATTTGAGGGGTAGCCTGTGTTTTATCCATTTTAACTATTACCAGATGTGTAATATGGCTTCTAATCCCTGTCATAGGGATGCTTTAGAGCCCGGGACTTACCTTTGAGGCCCTACGGACAACATACGTTTCATTTTAAACCTTTTTATCCCAGAAAATTATTTCAGGCCGTAAGCAGAAAATAAAGATGCGAATCAGACGGCTGTGATTTCCCTCTGTTTAATATCTGTTACATAGATAATTTTCAAAGAGAAATGTGGACACCAAGTTTTCGTAATGTGTGAGGGGCCTGTTTAGAAACGGTATCAAAAATTTTGTCTGGTATGTGTGCAATAATATTGTCGGGCCTGAGCAACGTCATGACTTCTCGCTGTTTGCATACATTTCCATCTTATAGGTACTTTGACTCGATCCAATGCCTCCATTTTGTAGTTCTTTACATTTATCGTTCTGCTGTTTGTCTGGCTGTTTGATTTCACAATATGATTTTCAGAAGTGAAGAGAATTACTGATGATCAGGCTGGAAAGGTATACACAGGTAGGCTGATATAAGAAGCAAACTTCCTTAAGCCCACCACCTCCATTTGCCCATAAGTTCACCATATCATGGTTTGAGGATAGCTGTCTTTGTTTTTTGTTGCATATTATATCTAAAGTCTAACTTATGTTTTTAGCATCTATGTGGGGATAGCTGGTAGCATAGTGGTCAGAGGTACTGCCTTTTAATCCAAAAGTTGCAGGTTTGATCTCCAGCTGCAAAACCCCTGAGCAAGGTACTCACCCTAAATTGCTTCAGTGGAATTACCCAGCTGTACACACACACACACACACATTTTTGGAACCGCTTGTCCCATACAGGGTCACGGGGAACCGGAGCCTACCCGGCAACACAGGGCACAAGGCCGGAGGGGGAGGGGACGCACCCAGGACGGGACGCCAGTCCGTCGCAAGGCACCCCAAGCGGGACTCAAACCCCAGACCTACCGGAGAGCAGGACCTGGTCCAACCCACTGCGCCACCGTGCCCCCCTTACACAGCTGTATAAATGGGTAAATAATTGTAAGACTGTGATAATTGTAATTTTAACATTATAAGATAATTTGGAGAAACGTGTCAGGTAAATGAATCAATGTAAAGATACTATATTTGTGTACTTGTGTCTTAATAAACACACACACACACACTGACTCTGCTTGTCCCAAGTGGGGTCATGGTGAGCCAGAGCCTAACCTGGAAACACAGGGCACAGGGTTGGAGGGGGATGGGACACCAGTCTGTCACAGGGCATCCCAAGCCAGACTCAAACCCCAGATCCACCAGGGAGCAGGGACAGGCCAAGCCCGCTGTGCCACCGCACCCCTCTTTTAATAAAAACAATGTTTTCAATTATAATTATTGATTACATCAAAGGGAAATAATAGATGTCCTGTGGTCTTTTTTCCTCCATAGGCTGTGCAGAAGATTTTGTCTATCTGAACCCTCGTGTGCATTTCGCATCCCACTGGTATCCCCAGGGTATGCTCTCAGTAGCCTTAACACCCCATATTTCCAGGACGAGGGGTTAACAACAGTCAGCGAGGGAGTTCATGGCCAAGGCTGCTTCTGATCTGTGGGTATCTTGAAGATATCTTGCTTTGATAATCTCTAGTAGTTTGGTGGCAGCTGTTCAGAATAAAAACTTACGTTATTATGACGAAACCAATAGTGTTAGGCACATGATCAATGGATGTGGAAACCCAGTTATGTCAAAATACTTTAAGATCAAGGACATACGACCAGCATGTTTAATTTCAAGGAAAGACTGCCCATACAGACTAGTGAATGTCCTTTCACTGTGAGTCGGGCTGGTTCATAATTTGCTTGGTGACAGCTTTAACATCTACATTTACATTTACATTCATTCATTTAGCAGACGTTTTCTCCAAAGCGACGTACGTCTCAGCAAAAATACAATTTGTGCATTACATTAGGAGAAAGTGACATAGTTGCAGACATGTGATTGTTAAATAAACCTGTTTTGTTACTTTCCACTTGGTGCACCAATGTTCATCACTTGAGCAGGTGCATAAAATGCAGGATAGATGAATACTGATAACCTTCCTACAAATTTTTATTTATTTAAGGTACACAAACACACACACATTTTCTGAACTGCTTGCCCCATACGGTGTTGCGGGGAACCGGAGCCTAACCCGACAACTCAGGGTGTAAGGACACACCCAGGACGGGATGCCAGTCCGTCGCAAGGCACCCCAAGTGGGACTCGAACCCCAGACCCATGGTAGAGCAGGACCCGGTCCAACCCACTGTGCCACTGTGCCACTGCACCCCCGGTACACAAACATTTACATACAATACAAGAGTAGCGGCTCTATAAAGGCTTATCTGGGGATGCTTATGAAATTATGGTGCATGAACATTTACACCAGACACGAGCTGGAGAGATCTTGGGCGAAATGGGTCCAGAAAAGGTGAGTTTTCAGACCCTTCTTGAATGTAGATAGAGTTTCAGCAGTTCTGAGTGAGAGGGGAAGGTCATTCCATCACAACGGAGCCAGAACCGAGAACCTCTGTGCTTTACTTTTCGTGCAAGGGGCCACCAAGCGAGCAGAAGTAGATGAGCAAAGTGGTCTGGTTGGGGCGGAGCAGTTGATCAAGTCTTGAAAATAGCTAGGAGCAGTTCTATTGATACATTTGTAGGCAATAACTAGGGTCTTGAATTTGATTCAGGCAGCTATAGGAAGCCAGTGCAGAGAAATGAGTAGGTGAGATACATGGGAATGCTTTGGCAAGTCAAACACAGCTTGGGCAGTAGGATTCTGTATCAGCTGCAGAGGTTTGATGGCAGTAGCTGGAAGGCCAGACAGGAGAGAGTTGCAGTAGTCCAGATGGGATGTCACCATGGCCTGAACAAGTAGTTGGGCAGAGTCAGTTGTAAGGTAGGGACGGATGCTGTGAATATTATGCAGGTTGTATCTACAGGACCGGGTTGTGGCTTTGATGTGCTGAGAGAAAGATAGACTTGAGTCAGTCGTCACTCCCAGACTCTTAGCCGAGGAGGTAAGCAAAATGAGTGAGTTGTCCAGTTTGATCGATAGATCGTGTTAGGAGAAAAGGCCAGCTGAGAGGTGAAGAATCTCTGTTTCGGAGAGGTTGAGTTGGAGGTGATGATCAGACATCCATGAAGAGATGTCCGACAGGCAGGCAGCAATGCGTGTGGAAGTGTCTGATGCTCCAGGTGGAAAGGAGAGAAAGAGCTGGGTATCAGCATAGCAGTGGTATTTGAATCCATGGGAAGCTATGACCGGGCTGAGGGAGGAGGTGTAGATCAAGAAGAGAAGAGGACCTAGTACCGAGCCCTGCAGGACACCGGTTGAGAGAGGCAGAGGAGGAGAACGAGAGCTCCACAAGACCAATTGATAGGATCTGTCAGATAGGTAGGACTCAAACCATCTTAGTGCTGTTCCTTTGATCCCAAGCTGACTAAGAGAGGAGAGTAGAATCCGGTGGTTGACACTGTCGAATGCTGCAGACAGATCGAGGAGGATGAGGACTGAGGAGAGGGAGGCATCTATGTTTTTTACTGCTCTGTCACACCTGCCTTGGCTCTGAGGTAGAAATAATTTACCAACAAAGTTTTCTTTGAATAAATTCTGCTATGCTTCCATTTCTGTTCTCATCCAACAGCTCTTCCCCCTCCTTTGGAGCTCTTGGAAATATGATTTCATTTTTTGTAGTCCCTGTTTAGTATATTAGTGAGAACATCAAATATAATTGTCATTTTTATGCAGAGAAGTTCATGGTTTATTTTAAGTCTGAGTTGGGTCCAGACAAAAAATTTTAAAGAAGAAATGCATCCAGGTGGAATGTGTCTGAGATCCTTTGAATGGTGTTTTATTGTCTCATATAAAATTACACAAATTTTCAGTCTTGGTATGTCTGATCCTCTGCTTTAATTTCAGAATCTTTTTTTTTGTTCATACAAAAAGATACATAAAAGCTGTAAGATTTTAAAGTAATGAACAGATATATTTTTCTGTCTATGGGGGATCAGAATCTGACCAGTCTGTGCTAATATGGAAAAAATAATCATACCATTACTTTAAAAACAATCATACTGCTGAATGTTTTCTTACCAAGGCTGTGCTGCGGGCCTTGCAGTGTGACGTAATTTTCCTATATGTCTGTTTTTTATTCAAGGCAATATAATTTTATGGTGAAGATATCCACAGAAACCTCATACAAGTCTGAGTGCTTATTAGTGTGTTCTCTCATAAGCTTTCTAAGGAACTGTTACAACTGATACTACGACATTACACTAACGCAAACCTTCCAGAATCTATTTGTGTAAAAACTAAACCAGAAAGCTAAACAACAGGTGGTTTGGTGAGCAAAAAAGCAAGCCTGTAATCTGAGGGTTGCTGGTTGATGTCCCAGAAAGAGCCCTGCTAGACCTCCTTTGAGCTGAATACTGAGCCTAAATTACTTGCTGCTATATTTAAAAGAGCAATACACTGCTTCCCATGCCTGCTGCAGAGGAAAAGCCACCTGTTGTTCTGCACCCACCCGTAAGTTAGCAGTAAAATGCACCTAAACTGAACAGGAGTATAGGATCCACTAAATTCTACTTGCTTTCGCAATGTTTACAGCTTGCGTCTGAACTTTGTCAGTGCCGCTGATCAGTAACATGATGAGGAACATAGAGCAGTCAGGGTTTCACAGGAGTTTGTGGAGTCTACATATTTTGATGTTCAATTGTTTTGAAGAACTTTTAAGTTTTATGTAGCTCGAAGTTAGAGAAAATGTTAGTCTAACAATGTATTTTTTACAGCTAGGTTTTACAGAGCCTAACCCTTAAATAAAATCAGGGATATCTGTATTCATAGGCTTTTACTGAGCATAACTAAAGAAATTTGAAAGTGGCCAGAAGCTGATGAATGTTGCCCGCGCTTATTTGATGAATCAGTCAGTAGTCAGAATTGGTCAGAAGGTTGTGCATATTTTTTTTTTTTCATTATTTTTAAGTGAGTTTTAATTTCAATGTGTTTTTAAGTTAATAAAAAAAAATAAATGAAATGTTACACTGTGATGAACTTGCATCCCCTGAGCTTCTGGAATAAACTCCAGACCACTACAATCCTTCTTTGGGCAAGTGATTATTAATTATGGATGCACTGATGAATGGAATGGTGTTACTGAGTAATTTTTATTTACCATAGAGTTTTGTGAGATTTTACAGAACCCACACATTTTCTGAACTACTTGTCCCATACGGGGTTGCGGGGAACCGGAGCCTACCCGGCAACACAGGGCATAAGGCTAGAGGGAGAGGGGACACACCCAGGACGGGACGCCAGCCCATCACAAGGCACCCCAAGCGGGACTCGAACCTCAGACCCACCGGAAAGCAGGACCGTGGTCCAACCCACTGCGCCACCGCAGCCCCCTTACAGAACCCAGTCTGTGCATAAATGGAGTGATATCTACATTATTTTGTTTTTATTGACCATGATGTAGTGATGTGTCTGAGTTACAAACAAATGAAATGAAATGAAATGAATGAGCTTTATTGCCAAGTATGTTGACACATACGAGAAATTTGTCTTGGTGATAGAAACTTCCACAGCACAGACAGAATGAGAGTGACAAGACACAGATAATAAAAGTAGAGTGGGCTAATAAAAGGTAAAAAAAATATATATAGAGTATAAAGTACACAATATACAAAATAGACACTAGACATTATATGTATGTTTGTACAGGTATGTTATATACAATGCAAGGGAAAGTAAATAAGAGATATGATGTGAAAAATAAATATAAATAGCATTGTTTAATGCACCAGTTTACTCCCTAGGGGGCATTTAGCTGTTCATGAGGTAGATGGCCTGAGGAAAGAAACTTTTCTTGTGCCTGGCTGTCCTGGTGCTCAGTGCCCTGTAGCGCCGGCCAGACTGCAAAAGTTCAAAGAGGGAGTGGCCTGGGTGCAAAGGGTCTAGGATGATTTTGCCAGCCCTTTTTCTCACTCTGGACGAGTACAATTCTTGGAGAGTTGGGGGGGGGGGGGGGGGTGTGTGTGTGCCGATGATTCCTCCAGCCGTCTAGACTATCCGCTGTAGTCTTCTAAGGTCTGATTTTGTAGCTGAGCAGAACCAGACAGTTATAGAGGTGCAGAGGACAGACTCGATGACTGCAGAGTAGAATTGCATGAGCAGCCTCTGTGGCAGGTTGAACTTCCTCAGCTGGCGAAGGAAGTACAGCCTCTGCTAGGCCTTCTTCACAATGGAGTCTATGTGGAGCTCCCATTTCAGGTCCTGTGAGATGGTGGTGCCCAGGAACCTGAATGACTCCACTGTTGCCACAGTGCTGTTCATGATGGCGAGTGGGGGTAATGCTGAAACACTTTCAGTCTCAAATCTGTTCATAAGTGGAGGATCCAGAGTACTGTAATACAGGAGAAAAGCATCATATTACCCAATAGCAAGTACAGGAAGCTGAAAATTCATTTTTATCATCAAAAATGCAACATCCCCAAATATACTGAACGATGACATCTTTACACTGCTTTCTGTAATTTAGTCTTTAATTCAGTCAGATTTTTGCCAGTTTCCTTTATTATGAATATTTCTCAATGTCATTTTTTTTTATTCAGTATTTCACCATGACCTGTTATTACAATATCTTTGAACGAAAATTTTTGTTTATATTCAGTCCATTATGACATGTGTTTCCCTCATCATTGCATTTGCTGTAATTGTGGTTTGTTATTTCAGTATGTGAACACATTTTTCTCTATACATGTATCAAGATGTACACATTCTAGTTATCCTTTTGCAAATTTCTTTTAATTATTTTTTCTTGAGGGGGGCGCATTGGCGCAGTGGGTTGGCCCAGGTCCTGCTCTCCAGTGGGTCTGGGGTGCGAGTCCTGCTTGGAGTGCCTTGCAACGGACTGGCGTCCCGTCCTGGGTGTGTCCCCTCCCCCTCCGGCCTTACGCCCTGTGTTGCCAGGTAGGCTCTGGTTCCCTGCGACCCCGTATGGGACAGGCGGTTCAGAAAATGCGTGCGTGCGTGCGTGTGTGTATTTTTTTTCGATCTGTGAGTTTTGATTATTGACACTTGTTTGTCATTTGTTTACAGGTTGTTTTGACATGTTGCACCGTGTTTGAGTTATTCCCATCATTCTGTGTTATTGCTGCCACTTGGGGATTTATCATTTGCTGTTGGTCAACATACAGTATTATATTTTTATCTGTCACATAATCTTTGAATTATATACATGTCATAGCTTACGTATCACACTTACATGTTGATGAAGCCTTTCTGTTGAAATGCATCTGTCATGAATATTGAAAACTGATTTCGGTAAGCTCTGTGTACTCTGCCGAATTTTTTGTCAACTATGGGGATTTCAGCACCCATGCTCTTAGTCTGTTCTTTATAAAAAGTTGAGCACGTCTTCTGATTATTGTGATTATTAAAAAGTTAAACATGGTGCCAGTGGGTAATGTAATGGTTAAAAACCATACCATTGCAGTTAGAGGACACAGATTTGAATACTTTCACTTACTTCAAATCAGAAGCTGCCTCGAAATATATGTCCAATTTAGACAGTAGACCTATGAATAAAAAATTTTAAAACCCTGGTAGGATTAAGGAAGCATTTTTGTCTTTGTTGTGGGGGAATTCAGAAGGTGTCAAGAAGAGTTAATTGAAATGAAACAATGACAGTACATGATTGAAAACTAGAGGCAATTTTTGTCTGCCCAAGCTGCCTAAGGTCACACAAACCAACTTCCTGATTTCATGGCAGAAAAGCATGTTGGTATTTGCTGCTGGTGTTGACTAGCAAAGTGAATGTGCCACTCCGCATGGCTTCAGGGTATTTATAAAGAACACAGGCATCAGGAAAACCACTGCATTTCTTTCTATTTTTTCCAGTTCATAAATATAGTTCTGCCATCTGAAGGTCTTAGCAACAAGTTCTCTGTTTCAGCTACTCTATCTGGAGTTGTAAGATGAGAGCATGGCACATGTGGCAGAAGGAATATGATCATGTATATTTCCATTGTGGAACTGCCCACAACAGCAGCTGTAGCAAAATTTGATGCCCTGAAGACCCTGGAAATAACGTCTGAACTGAAACTGATGGGCAACTCGCACGTAATGAAGATGGGAACAAAGGAGATACAGCACAGTGTCAAAGTTTTCATTGATTATTTGCTTTGCATCTGACTCGGGCATTCAAAGGCATCATGCTTTTTGGAAAAGTTGTTTTTCGAATGATCAAACTACCTCTCATGAGCTTTCATATAAATACTGTTCTAAACATTTGGTTAAAAAACTTAAAATACAGTGATACTTGAAAGTTTGTGAACCCTTTAGAACTATCTCTTCAAAAATGACCTAAAACATTATCAGATTTTCATGCAAATTGTGAAACTCGGGAAAAAAAAAAGAACCTGATTAAACAAATGAGACAAAAACACACTTGTTCCTTTATTTATTGAAGAAAATGATCCAATGTTACATATCTGTTTGCAGCAAAAGTATGCAAACCTTTGAATTTGAATCATTGCTGTGATCTCGTGTGGCAATAAGTGCAATTAATCAATTCCGATAACTGTTGATCAGTCCTACACATCGGCTTGGAGGAATTTCAGACAAGTCCTCCTTATAGAACAGCTTTGACTCAGGGAAGTTTGTGGGCTTCCTTGCATGAACTGCCCGTTTCAGGTCTTTCCACAACATTTTTATAGGATTAAGGTCAGGATTGACTTGGCCATTCGAAAACATTAATTTTCTTCCGCTTTAACCATTCTTTAGTATAACGACGTGTGTTTAGGGTTGTTGCCTTGCTGCATGACCTACTTTCTCTTAAGTCTACAAAAGGATACACTAACATTTTCCTGTAGAATTTGCTTGTACAATTCAGAATTCAAAGTTTCATTAATGATAAGGCATCCCAATCCAGAAGCACCAGATCATGATACTGCCACCACCATGTTTCACAGATGGGATAACGTTCTTATGCTGAAATGCAGTGCTTGCTTTTCACCAAACAATGGTTCTCATTCAAGCCAAAAAGTTTTATTTTGGTTTCACCTGTCCACTGAATATTCTTTCAGTAACCTCCTGCCTTTTCCAAGTGATCTCTAGCAAATTGGACTGGCAACAATGTTCTTTTTGGAGAGTAGTGGCTTTCTTCTTGCAACTCTGCCATACTCACCCCTGTTCAGTGAGTTCCTGATGGTCAACTCATGAACACTGACATTAGCCAATGCATGAGAGGCCCTTAGTTTCTTAGACATTACCCTGCATTTGTGACCTCCCAGACTATAACACACCTTATTCTTGGTGTGATCTTTGTTGGTTAACCACTCCTGGGGAGGATAAAAATGGTGTTGAATTTCCTCTATTTGTACATGAGCTGCCTGACAGTGCACTGGTAGAGTCCAAATTCTTTAGAAATGGTTTTGTAACCTTTTCCAGCCTGGTGAGCGTCAACAATTCCTTGCCTGAGGTCCTCATAAATTGCCTTTGTTCAAGCCATGACATACTTCCATAGACCTGTGTTTTAAAGATCAGACTTCGATAGCAAAGCCCACCATTTCTGTTCTTTAAATAAGGCAGGGCCTCCCCCACTCACACCTGATTGTCATCCCACTGATTGAAAGACCTGACTCTAATTTCCCCTTCTAATGAGCTGATAATCCTTCAGTTCAAAGGTTCACATACTTTTGCCACACACAGATAGGTAACATTGGGTAAACATTGGACATTACTCAATAAATAAATGAACAAGTATAATGTTTCTGTCTCATTTGTTCAATTGGGTTTTCTTTACCTAATTTTAGGACTTGCGTGAAAATCTGACCACGTTTTAGGTCATATTTATGCAGAAATAAAGAAAATTCTAAAGCATTCACAAGCTTTCAAGCACCACTGTGCATTTAAGCATTTATGTTATTATGGAATTTATAACAACAAAATCAATACTGAACCAAAATATTTGGAAAAATCAGGCCTTTGATTTTTTCATTTAATGCTCAGTAGCTGTTTGTCCCGTGCAGGGTTTTGTGGTCCAGAGCCTGTCCCAGAAATATAGGTACATGATACATGCTGAACTGGACACCAGTACATTATAGGGCAATTTCACACACTCATTCACTCATACTTACATACAGCACTGTAGGGTCACCAGTTCATCTGAAACACATATCTTTGAACTATGGGAGGAAACCAGAGCACTCTAAGAAAACTAAGACAACGTGTGAGGACCTATAAGTGAGGACCAGCAGAGCCATTTGGCCCAAGCCTTACTACTCAAGGGGGCCACTACTCAGCTAAAGGTTTTCCATGGTATAATCTACTAACTAGTCAGACCAGAGTGTCTAAAGCTAAGTAAAATTATATTGCCATGCATTGTAACTAGAAACATTTTTTAGATGTCATTCTTTTCATTAATATATTTTTATTCCACTTCCCAAACAGTGAAGGGAGGCTGTTGATGTGAGATGGCACAGACCTCATCTGACCTCTTGGAAGATCTGACACACAAACTGAAATAAGCTCGAAGCCACATCTGAACCCATAGTTCATGAGCTGTGAGCCACCATCACTACCTTCTGCACCACTTTACCCCCCAGGCATTTGTTTATTAGGTAATTTACTCCACCAAAAATAATCCCTTTCATAGTGCTGAAATCAGAATTCCATGAGAAAAAAATATGCAAGTTCTAACCCTGATCTATTTAATTCATAGAAATATGTTGATCACAGTTCCTCCAAAATCTAATTTATGTTTTCCTCTACAAACCACATAATAGAAGTACATACATATTTAAGATTTTTTTTCAAATGGCTTAATTCAGCCATCCTCCTCCAATTTAAGTAATAGCAGACAAAGTTTTGGAACTAATTTCAGAATTTTTGTTTGTATAATGCTCATGTTGATAATGATTCTACAAAAAAGTGTTCTATCACTGAATTTGGTAATGTCTTTAGTAGTACTACTGATGCAGTTGGTAGTGGAATGGTTACAGCTGCTGCCTTTGGATACCAAAGGTCTGCAGTTCAAATCCTACCTCTAGTTGTGGTACCCTTGAGCCACACAGTTGCCCTAAAGTGCTCAAGCAAAAGTACCCAGCTGTCTAACTGGGTAAATGACTGCAATTTGCTTTAGAGAAAAGCATCAGCTAAATGTAAACATTAAGTTAAAAACATACCTCATCCACTGTTTAATACATTTTTTTTTGTCTTATAACTCAGTCTTACTTCATTGTCTTCTTAGCAGAATTCCTATTAAAAATATTTATATCTATGAAGCAAAAGTTTAAAATTTCTGTAGTTGTTCAACCAATTATACTGAAGACACTGAAAAGTTCATACATTACATTTAACAAGCCATTTTTTGTTACAGGTTCTCTTTGTTCCTGCTGTTTTCTGGATCAACTCTGGAACAACTTCCTAACAAAAGGGGTTCATTTTAATGATGATGCAATACTCAGGTGTAATTATATTATTTTGGTGCACTGGAAATCTTGAAAACTACCACAAACGTCCATATAAAATCTTTTGTCTTTTTCACAGCTGTGTACCAAAAAACACACCTCAAGCACAAAATAAAAATCCTGTTGCAAAATCAGTTTCCTATTGCATGGTTAGAATATATTTTATAAAACCACATGTATTATTGCTTGTAGTATGACACATCAGTGATACCAGATTTGTTTTCAAAACCTTTATTCAGTCAGTGAGGGGGCGTAGTGGCGGTCTAGGGTTTGAGTCCCGCTTGGGGTGCCTTGTGATGGACTGGCATCCCATCTTGGATGTTTCCCCTCCCCCTCCAGCCTCACACCCTCTTTTGCCGGGTTAGGCTCCAGCTTGCAGCAACCCCGCTCGGGACAAGCAGCTTCAGCCAATGTGTGTGTGTTCAGTCAGCATTATTCATAAGGCTTATGTCTCGCACTGGGGGCACAGTGGGCTTGGCTGGCTCCTGCTCTGTGGTAACTCTGGGGTTTGACTCCTGCTTGGGGTGCCCTGCAATGGACTGGTGTCCCCTCCTGTGCCCTGTGTTGCCGGGTTAGGCTCTGATTTGCTGTGACCCTGCTTGGGATAGGCAGCTTCAGACAATGTGTGTGTGTGTGTGTGTGTGTGTGTGTGTGTGTGTGTGTGTGTGTGTATGTTTAGCAAACAGCAGGGCTGTTGTTCTTGCAAAGTTCAGTGTCCATCATACCTCTCTACTGCTATGAACAAATACTTTCTTGAAGACAAGAACAAATCAGAAGACTTGTTTTAGTATGATTTTTCGAGCATTTTTTGCTCTTACAGACCTTTGATTTTTTTCTTGGTAACCAAGGTGTTGGGGAATGAGCTCAAAGACACACCATGAGAAAATTACACAAACATTTCCAGTCTTTGGTTCTAAAAAAGTCAAGCAGTCAAAATAAATAAACCTTTGGATCAGAGAAGCTTTTAGCCCCTTAGAAGAGGATGGGGACATTATTACATCAGAAAACACAGGTGAACAAAACAAGTCCAAATCACTGCAAGTTTTTTGCAACAGTCTTGACACGCAATGAATCTCCACAGACATCGAGTGATTGTTTTTCCTTAGACATGACATAACTGCTCCTGCTGCACTGTCCAATTTAAAAGAAGCATTTGTCTGTTAATGGTGGGTGCTGAGGTGATGGTGTAGCTGGAGATGATCAGGAGTAATAGGTGGTTGGAGTGGTCTCCTGCTGGCACCCATAAACCATGGAGTGGCTGACGGGTTTGTCTGAAGGGGATCTGTTATATATAGCTTTTTCTCTCTTTTTCTTTTGTGCTTTATACTTCTCTGGGTCACTTCTTTCTATTTTGTTCTCTTGTTAATATTACTGTTTCACTGATGTTACACCATTACTTTGTGGTAAAATAAAATATATATAATATATATATATATATATATATAATATATATAGAGAGAGAAATTAAACTATTTAGTGTTTCACTTAAAATTACTGCCTGGAATGTCAGTGTAATCACCAGAAAGAGGATGTTATCATTCTTTAAAAAATTCTATTGCACAACTTCAAGAAACACATTCTTGCTCAGTGGGGCATTTTACACTGAAAAGTGACTGGACTGGTCAAATTGACTTTCCTTCTAGGACTTCTTTCCCTGAAAATGACGTTACTTTTGCCTTTGACTTGTGATATTTACTTACATGTATTTGCATGTTTTGGAATTCTAATTCAGTCTCTTACGTTGTGACCAAATTCGTTTTTTCTAAACGAAAAAAAAAAAAAGAAATCACAGTCTATGAATGAATATAATTCAAAATCACTGTGGGAACTCTGAAAATGAGTTACTTGTGCATCCACAGGATGAAAGAGAAAGGAGGCTAAAGAAGCATGAGTGACACCAATATTTTATATATACATCAGCTGGAGGTTTGTTCCTCGCTTGGTGCAGCACTAAAGGAAAGGAAAGGGCTGGAGAACCAGATGGGCTGAATGGACCTAGGCCACAATTTGGTTAGGGAGGAGCATGATGGAGGTCCGCCAAGGGCCAGTAGTTGCAGCTCATACAAACTGAGGGCACATGGGGTTCATTATAGCTGCATAAAGAAACTAGTTTTCTGTCATTAGATCAGTCAGCAAAATGAGGTATAAAGAAAGAAAGAAAGAAAGAAAGAAAGAAAGATAACTGAACTTGATTTGTACTCTCAAACAAGGCTGTATTTATTAATTTGTTCCTCATTTTTTATTTTAGTTTTGCTTCTGCATGGGGAATGTGACAAAGGTTTTTTTAAACTTGGATTTCAACATTTTTTACTAATTTTCTATTAAAATATTTTTTTAGATGTCTTCTCTTTCTATGAACAATGTACCTACTTGGAACAAACTGTTATTTTATTGCCAAAGAGAAAATAAATATTATAGGAGCAATGTTAAGATACAGATGTTTGACAACAATTCTTAACCAAATGAGTTATTCATGTGAACTGTATTCATAAACTGTTTTGTCAAAGTATACAGTGCAACTCTTTAATCATAATTTCCTCATCCTACTTTATATACTTCTGGTTGGGCATCCAGTACTGATACCTCCAATTTTACTGATCCACACCAGACGAGTCCAATATTCCTTGAATGCCTTTACTGGCCTGACCGACCGCTGTGAAGTTCTTCCACTGGGAAAACAATGACTATAATAAGAACGCATCTGTGATAGATCTATCATTTATTAAGACAGTAAAATTCCTTTTCCCAGGAGCATTTTATAATGTCATTGCTATCCTGGTTATATGGTCACTCTGTCTTTCTCATGTAAACTTGTTTATATTTCCCTTTGCTTTTCATTCCCTTGCCTGAGGTACACTCTGCTTTGGACAGTCCTTTTCTGGCCTGCCAAGCCCCTACACTTCCCAATGTTCTGGTGAAGCAGAAGAGTGACATCCAAGCCAAACACTTTGTTACATAAGGGGCGGGTACAGTTAGTGTTAACTGTGCTTCCTGAATGAGGGGAAATTGAAAAACTGGTGTCCAAAGCTGTGCTCCCTGTGGCAGAGGTGATTTTGGCTGGCTGGTTGCGTAGCTGACTCATAGGATTGCTGGCTGATTTGGGGGCAGGCCCACATTTGGCTCATTCAAGCCCCATGCCCTGCATTTTTTACTTAAAAGCAAATAAATGTTAAGAGAACCAGTGGACTTCTAAAAAATAAATAAAAAGAGGATGCTATGCCCCCTTCTCCTCTGTTATATTCCATATAGCTAATATAAAGACTGTTAACTCTGTATTTAATTGTGTTACTTGTCATGATTTATGTGCACCACAATTGAACATGCTGGTAAAATAAATAAAATATATTGTGTTTTAGGGACGAGCAGTTTCTGACGACGTGTGTCTGTATGTGTGTGTATTGTGTTTTATACATTCTATTAATTTCCTAGTCTTAGTGGAAGATTTGACAGTTTTGCATGTTAGATAAAAATGCATCTCAGTACACACTGAAAGCTAAATCTTTCTTTGTTCCTTTGTAAAATGTAATACTTATGGCCAATTACATAAAATCTTGTAGAAGGAGCTTGTACTTCTTCATTCCACCTCACTGTATGTGACTCTCTCTTCCTCAGCTGCTGCCATAGTGCATGAGCAATAATGGAAAATGTCATGGTTTGCACTGATTTATTTATTCTACTCGGACACCCTCAGTTGCTAAACTTGGCATGGAGATGCTGAAAGGAGCTCAGGATGAGCCAGGCGCAGCGTTGCTCAACTTCTTCCGGCTGTTCTCACAAACATGATCGCACAGCTCAAAGCAAATACACTCACACGGAGACACATGAATATGTACACACACTCATGGAAATCTGGCCAGTTAAGAGGCTGTAAAATCTGCAACAGACAAAAAGACAGACATTAAATGCATTACATCATTTCCCTGAGGGAGAATTCCTGAGAAACAGCTTTAAAACCTGTCTAATAAGTGGAAAAGCAAATAAATGTTCGGAGAAGCAGTGGACTGCTCATGTGGGTCATGGTTCTTCTTGGAGTGTCTCACCATTGTTCTGGGGGTGTCTAGGGGCAATCAATCCAGGGCCTAAAGGAATGAAGAGTATACAGCTGCCTTGTGGGAAAATGTCTGCAAGAACATTCTTTTAAAAATCTCATGTGTGTAAGTTAGTCCACCAAGATCCAGGAGGACCATCAGCTGTAGGTCAGCTGCGGCGAGTCTATATTTGTGCCTGTCGGACTTGTCACAACAGCATGTTCATTTCACCTCGGCTGGACGAAGCCTCTGGGCACTGTTTATATTGTCAGAGACAGAAGGCTACAAGCTTGAAACTCAGATAAAACATCACTAATGTAACAGACCTAGGAGCTTCCAGATGGGACAAGGCTAGGACATAAGGAAGACTTATCCCATCCCAAGACCAGAGACATTATAAAGGTCTACACAGGTGCCCTTGTGTATGTCCTTTCGTACTTTCAGCCCACTCTGTCTGAAGAAAGCAGGGCCCAACTCTATAAAAAAGACAAGATACTTAACCCATCATTTCCTAGCCTGTTAGTAAGAGGTCCAGATTAGCATTTAAGTAGTGGCATTTAAAGCTGCAGTATTTTTCCTTGGTACTTTCAACACCTGTTTGTAATTTTTAACAGAAAAAGGTAAATGACTATGTTAAAACCTATACATAAACATCTCAATTATTATTCACACCTGAAAACTATTAACTGACTGCCAAGGTTCTTGGATGTTTAAACAAGCTTCTGATGTACTGTAACAGCAGTACACAGTCACAAGGAGATCATGAACACATTATGCCCCATCAAATAATGAACCTTCATGCCCTATTATTGAGAAGAAACAAAAAAAGACGGAGATGGGCCAGGGCTCATGTAATGTGTTACTTCAGCATGGATCTGGCAGTCCGAAGAACAATCTTTATTTGACAGCATTCACTCGAACACTTTCAGGAGCAAAAAAAAAAAAAAAAAAAAAAAGTGTACCGTGACAGTTTACATAAAAACTTTCTTCTTCTTTCCCTGTAGTTACAGCCAACAGAACCACTTTAAACTGTCCATTTAAGAGTTTCTTTCTGAACAGGGTTAGTCTTGGCAAGGCCATCGTCAGGGTCACCACAGAGCTACTAAATACACCTTCTGGGTCTTACTATGATTGTGCACCGCCCCTGATTGAACGCTTGTTAAAGGAAACTGCATTCTCAAGAAAAATCTTATTTTCTTAGTTTGACAAAAGCATAATGTGAGTAAAGCACACTGGGAAAACACATAGCTCTCAGGTTTAAATTCCTTCTCAAAAGACTCCTTCAACATGGATAAATGGATAAAGCCCTGTATCATGTTCTTTCGGGTAAAAAAATGCTTTTATTGATTTCTTGGAAACCATACATGAGCTGCCTTGATTGAAATGTAGAATGCAGAAATGTGGAAAGGCTCTCAATCGCACTGGCCTTACAGGTTTACTGCAAAAAATGAGATGCAGTTTCTCATTCTAAGCATGTTTTTTGAAGACTGCATTAAGTAAATTGTGCAATAGAGAGTGCACTTTTGCCTCATCCTCAAATGGATCATCTATCTAAGAAAGGATTATAAAATGCCCCCACACAAACCCCCTGTTAAACAGAAGCAATGACGTGGCAGCATTTTTCAATGTCCTGTATTGGTGTATCTGATGATCACAGATATACATAAAAATGGCCTTTTACAGGTGGCACAAAAAAACCCATAGCCATACATGTTGCACATTGTTCATATATTTATTAAAAAAAGAGAAAAAAAAAGATCCCTCACTGGTAACTGTTTATGTTACAGTTGGACTGTGGCAGTCCAGGGCCTATCCAGTAAACACAGAACACTGGGCTAAGCATGGTACACCCCGGATGGGACACCAGTCCATCACAGCATAGTCTTTCTCTCTCTCATGCACACACACTACAGGCAATTTGGAGTCACCAGTCCACCTGAATCACATTTGCATCATTTGCACATTTGAATCATATACATTTGGACTGCTGAAGGCACTTGGAGGAAGCCTACATAAACACTGGTTGAACATACAAATTCGACACAAACTAAGCTGTGCTTGAACCTTCAGCTGGTTGCACAGTCCAGGTATAGGAAGACACACAGCATTGTTTTCTTGTGAACTCATTGGAAGGACAGTCCCATTTCTATGGGCTAAACTTGTCTGAGGGCAAAATAAAATTTCTAGTTTGAGATGCAACTTTTCATTATGTGGTTAATCATAGACATTTTCCCTACACTACCAAAAAAAATTGACCTCAACACAAGAGTGTCTCACTGCAAAAGTATGGCAAGACCATTGACCGCCATTAACTACTGTACTATTTGTTGACTAATGTTTCTAAGTCAATTACATTCATATACTTCCTATTACCAAGAGATATGTCTACTGAAGTGGGCAAGCCATATTTTCTTAAAGGAAAATAATGACATCTTTCTGGTGCTAACACCTGATGATCACAAAGGTAGAAATACAGGCCCAGGCCATCATGGCCTCAGGTTAGTGAACGAGGTCACATATGGTTTTGGAATGGACCATGAAGTGACGGCTGCTTTCCCAGCATGCATTGCGGCGGCACAATCCCGTTAATTATCGCGTTGCTGTTACATTTTCGCTTTATTACTTTATTAACTGTGAATACGGAGTGCTTAAACAGAACAGATTTACACGGTGCTCACTGGTCAGAAGGGCAGTCTTTGTGATTAAGTGTCCCTCCCTGCCGTTACATAAGAAATTTCTTAAGAAAGTCTTGTTTCAGTTGGAGAACCTTTTCTGCTTCTGATGTACAGTACTATTATTAATTTGAGCTGTGTAGTTCGCTGAGTCCACATGTAATGACAGTTAAAGCGACATCCATTGTGTCGCACGATCATATTTTCCATTTCACGCGTGAATAAGTTCTACATCTAGCGAATAAGCGCAAGAAATCCTCCCTGTTCGCCAAATACAGGACAAAGACTAGGCTTGAAAGTTGAAAGTAACCTCACATACAATAATTTGCGTATCATCCTCCACGACCACGTGTATGTGTGGATGTTTAAAAAATAAAACAATAACTCTGCAGACAAGTTACTGACACCAAGAAAGGCGGGGGGTCAATAATCTTTGTTACATGTTAAATAATATGCATCGCGAGAATGGCTTTCTTTGCAGCAGCGAGCGGAGGCTGTTCTGCATTACGAGTTGAGTCCTCCTCTTTTCCCCCGTGTGTTAAACGAGGCCAAGAGCTGCGATGAAACAATGGACCGGTAGCACAAGAAGTGCAGAGGAGCGCTGTTCCCCTGCTGTCACACACAACTGTGCCGGGCGACCGAAGCTGCGGTACCGTCCGCCCGTTTCCCCCTCGTCCGAGTCTCTGCTTCGTTCACTCGAGCTGCCTGTTTCTGCCTTGAGCCTCCCACACAGTCGCGCTCCGCAGATGTCCGCCTTCTGCCTCCTCGCCCTGCTTGGTAAGTCTTCACATTTGTCTCCGAATCATCTCCGTGCTCCTCACGTGTTTTTTTTTTCTTTTTACATTTTTTTTAAACCAGGGAAAGATGCGACAGACACCATTATTAATATGTCGGCGCCGCGTACAGCTTCTCTTTGCTCTTCGCGTTCGCGCAGCCCGTGGACGATGAATTCGTTTCGCATTGCAGACATCCTCGCGCTGGGGCTCGTGGCGACGTTCCGCGCAGCGCAAAGCGACAAGCCGGTGTTTTCACGGTGTGCGCAGTGTCAGTGTGCATGTGTATCTCAGACTCTGTGTGTAACTATGTACATATCGCCGACTTCCACAAAGCGCTGCCGACCGCCTGGGCTCAGCAGCTGCTGCCTGGATCTTGCAACTTCGAGCACAATACATGTGGCTACTCGTCCGATCCAGCGTATGCCAGATGGACCATAAACGAAGAAGGTAAGACAATAAATGATTTAAACCGTAACTGACACTTTCCCGTGTGTAAAAACCTTTTTGTGCTTTTTATTGTGCAGGAAAAGAGTGAAAAGTGCTGAAGCCCCTCCAGATGCCCCCTTGTTTATGTGACTTACTTTGTATTCATCAGCTGACACTTTTCTCCAATGCAGCTCATATATTGAGATAACAATTGTTACAAGCTTACAGTTATATCACTGGAGCACTTTACAGTCAGAACCTTGCTCAAGGGTATTACAGCTAGAGGTAGGATTTGAACCTACAGCCTTTGGGTCCAAAGGCAGCAGCACTAACCACTACATTACCACATTCTGCCCATATAGCTTTATCAAGTCGGTTTGTTTGTCTTCACTGTTTCACATGCAGCTGCAAGCTGTGGTTCTTGACGGGATGCTGCACTTTCCTTGAATAGCAGGGTGTGCTTCTTCTCATCCAGACATTTTTTTTTTTTCCTCAGCAAGTTGTGGAATGAGCTCCAAAAAGCCTGGTGTCTTCATTCCTCGCTTAGCTGAGCTATACAAGTCGGTTGGACCAGCGCTGTGGAGTCAAGTACACAAAACCTCTGACTCCAGTAACCCAATAATTGCTTCCAACTCAAACTCCATGGCATGACTCCGACTCCACAGCACTTCCAAAAAGTTGCACATTATTTTGGGGGTAGACTTATGTGGCGAATATATAGGCCTAAACCTATATTACACCTCTCATTTTTGGGGGTCAACTTATACGCCTGATCGACTTATATGCCGACATATATGGTATATTTTTACCGACTTCAGTAACCCAGTAATTGCTTCGGAGTCCACAGCAGTGTTCAAAAGTTGCACATTATTTTGAGGGTTGACTTATCTGGCAAATATAGGCCTAAACCTATATTACACCTCTAATTTTTGGGGGTCAACTTATACGCCGGCATATATGGTACATTTAGTCGGAGTCGGTACATTTTTACTCACTCCGGCTCCAGTAACCCAAGAATTGCTTCCGACTTTATGACTCTGACTCCACAGTATTAGGTCAGACAAATCAGTTGACAAAATTTCACTGTAAAACTCTTTCAGAAGAGCGCACATATTTTTCTTTCCAGACACATGTAACACAAAATGTTATGATTAAGTTAGCAGATATCATTTGTGTTGTGTGCCACGAACAGCAGATGCCTTTAATTAAAAGAATGGTAAAATGCAGTGGCGAAGCTCTTACAGTGGCGAAGCTCTTTTGCATCTTTAAAAAGTTGATATGGAGGACAGCTTTACACCTTTTTTTGGCAGCTTATAGAGTGCCATTAAAGCAGCGATAACACATATGAGCTTGTTGATGGAAAGCCAAGAAGGAAGGGTCTAGAGAAAGAGAGTAGTCGTTCTGTTGGATTTGATGTGCAAAGTTTTGTGGGTTGACTTCTTGCAGTGTTTTTGTCTGAACGTTCAATGTTAGCTATTGTAGTTAGCAAGAGGACAATTTCCAAACATCAACAGTTAATTTTATCATTCGCTTCCAAAGTCTACAGTGCTAGCTAAAAATAAATGTGTCTATTGTAAAACCTCTTTCCCTCATCGTTGAAAGGTAAACTTTGGCTGTCAGTTTGCCAGCAAGCTCAGCAGGTGGCCATGCTCTGGAGGAACTGGGGAAGACACACATCTGCAAATGGAGGAAGGAAAAGGTTTAGGTGGCACAGCGAGTAGCGCTGTTGTCTCACCATGTCTGGGTGGTGTGAGAGGACATGGGTCGATCTCCACTCAGTCTGTGTGGGGTTTGCATGTTCTCCCTGTGTCTGCATGGGTTTCTTCTGGGTGCTCTGGTTTCGTCCCACAGTCCAAAAACATGCTGTTCAGGTTCACCCATAGTGTGTGAGTGACAGAGAGAGTGTGTTCCACTGATGTATGGATGAGTGACCCATTATAAGTAGTGTATCTAGCAGTGTAAGTCACCTTGGTGAATAAGGTGTGTGGGCTGATAACACTACATAGAGTTCATTGGAAGTCGCTTTGGAGAAAAGTGTCTGTTAAATGAATAAATGTAATGTTCACGGTCAGCTTTAAAACATGCTAAGAACATGTGCCAGATAAATTCCACAGAGGCTGCAGTGAAAGAACATAGTCAGTGTTTGACACCGTTGTGCGGATGTCAAGCGATGGTCCACATTGCTCCCAACAGTTCCATAAATCTAGCTGTCAAGCCACAACTGGGTTAAGGCAATGTTTTCTGTTTAGTTTCTCTAGCAACGCAGGGCTGTCAGCACAAAGGAACTTTGTAGGGAAAAGCACATGAACATCCATCCTTATGGTTATTTTTGTACTATGGAGGTATGACTGGTAAAAGCAAGAACTACATATGCAGAGCTCTTTCATCCCTTGTATCACAAGACACCACCAAAAAAGATTAATTATAAACAGGTGTTGGCCTGTTTTGAACCTTTATTCCTCACTGTTAGGATGAGAGATGGATTAAGTTTGTTGCTGGTACCAACTGGCTACTAAGACTGCATCATTCTCTGGATGGAAAGTTTGGTTCAAAAGCATTTGTGTACATGTTTCCCCACACTAATGTAGGTGTTTTCCTTTTTCCAAAGATCTAACTGCATTGGTTATTCTCATTGAAGCAGCTAAAATCCAGTACAACTCATAAAGATCCACTTAATGCAGTGCACTTCATTTGACTTATTGCCTTTTGTCTCAATAGCATCTAAGTGTGTACACTTTTACAAGCTTGTTCTCTTAGCAAGCACAGCCTGCAAGAAGGACATAAAAGGAACACGTGGAACTATAGAAGTCACAAGCTCACATCAGGCAGATTGAGTCAACAAATTGTAACAAGTTAGTCTTGTTATAGAAAAAATTAATTCCGTACCGGTTTGACAAAGTGGGTAGGTAGGTTTATTTTTTCCATTTTTTCCATCTGTTTTCTGGGTAAGAAAATCAAATATATTATTATTCAACAGAAGAGATATTTACCTTATGCAATCACAGAAACACACAGATATTTCTTTGCAATTTCAGCTTGGCAGTAATTGAGTGTGCTTATGATGGAAAGTAATCAATCTAGATTTATTTTGTTGCCTTTAGCTGTACACACACACACACACACTTCCAGAACCGCTTGTCCCTTACGGGGTCACGGGGAACCGGAGCCTACCCGGCAACACAGGGCGTAAGGCCGGAGGGGGAAGGGGACACACCCAGGACGGGACGCCAGTCCGCCGCAAGGCACCCCAAGCGGGACTCGAACCCCAGACCCCCCGGAGAGCAGGACTGCGGTCCAACCCTCTGCGCCACCGCACCCCCTCCTTTAGCTGTATTCCTCTTCAATACCGCAAATTAATGACTGAAATGGGTTTACTAAGTATTGCTGAAATGCCGAGCCAAGACACACTGTGGCCATAAATAAGCATTCCATTATCAGAGACCTCTGGACAGACATGCATTGGGTGGAACATATCATAACATGGGAACTTAATAAAGGAAGCTGCGTGTAAGAGAATGAGACAGCAAACTATTGTTCCTAATGTGATCATCATTTACAATTAGATTTATTCATCTAACAGACACTTTTCTCCAGAGCAACCTACTGCTCTTAGTAAACAAAAGTACATTTCAGCAACAGACAGAGAGATATAGATGCAGACACAATTATTCCCATCAGAGAGAAAAGTGGTAAGGTACGGTAACCTGTTTTTTTCAATTATTTGAGAAATGGCCTTGCATGGGTTCCCTGGGTCACTGCAGTTTTCTGAAGCCAAGTGATTGCATTTCATTGCTATGGCGTCAGCCTTAAATACAGTGACTAGATTACTACCATACTGCCATCAGTGGGATTAGACCTGTCACACATGTTCCTTTCTGCTTATTTTATCTAATGACTCTGTGGCTGAATAACTTAAGAGCAAGTGTTTTGAGGGGGGATTTCTTCTTCTCCATCTTTAAGACATCTGGAGAGAGAGACCTTGGAAGCGACAACAATATAATAAAACGTTTATGTATTTCCAAACCCTGCAACATGTCTTGCATATAGTGCATGTTGATTTAGTTTTACCAAAAAAGCTTAATAAGCATGCTCTTATTCCATTTTATGTATAAAGATCTCACAACAGTACTAGTTGAAGCTGTTTAGGCTTTTTAAACAACAAATCTGTTAATGGCCTTTTAAAACGGGAGGGATTTTCCATGTAAAGCTGTGTCTGCAGACGGGAAAAGAGTAGGAATTTTTTCTACCACAATAACTTCTTTTTCCACTGACTTCACAGTCCATGGTTTAGTGAAAAGCTAGAGTACATCCATTTTTTTTCGTGTAGCACAGACTCTGGGATTTCAGGTACTAGGACATTTGCCCTCTGCTGTAGTGCATCAGTGTCCATCATTTCCACTGATGGACAATGGATCCACTGTCCACACAAACAATGGTCCATCAACACCTTTTCTGCTTTTACTGCAGTGCAACTGTACTCTGTACCAGTACAAGGATGTTCTGTCTCGGTTTCATTTTTACTCACATTAAATCTTACCCAATGGATTTTTAAGGCATAAAGGAAGTGGTAAATACCTTTTCACTCTTGTGGAACTTTCAATAACAAATTAATTCTTCTGATATGCCTTTTTCATTTCTACCACAGGCTCTGGGGTTTGTAACCAAACTCCAATGAAAATCATTCGATAACTTTCTCCAGCATCTGCCGCACACGAAATGGCTCATGGTATTTCTGTCAAAGCTGAAATCTTTACTGATGTACTTATATGTCTGTGATGTTGTTCATACCAGTTTTGGTTTACTAATAAGTGCCCCTCCTATGTTGGTATTAATATTTGGTGGACTCATAGATGCCATCACCATGTTGATGTCTGCTCCTTATGTTGATACATATGTCCTCTCTCATTGCCAGGTCGTTTTATCACTGTGGACACATCTTTCATGGATGGACAGGAGAAAGCTTTTCTGTTGAGCCCAGAACTGGACCTGGTGGACTGGAGCTGCTTGAGGCTGGTTTACCAGATCACTGGAACAGGCTCCTTGCAGGTGCACCTGCGCCCTGAGGACGAGAGCTTTGATTATACCCTGTGGACTGCCAGTAAGCCTTCTGACAGCTGGCTGATTGGCAGTGTTGACCTCCGGAATGCGTCTAATTCCTATAAGGTATGATGTACAAGCATATGTGTGTCAATTGTAACGCTCCAGTATGCTAATTTGTTACCCACTGGGGTCAAAATTATAATGAATGTGACTGTGTGTGGCTGCCCTGCAGTGGACTGGTGTGCCATCAAGGTGTACCCCGATTCACTGTGTCACTGCGTGAGAAGAGCGCTCTATAAAAATACATTGAATTGAATTGAATTGAATAGCCCTGCACCCTGTGCTTCCGGGATAGGCTCTGGACCCCTGAGATTCTGACATGGAAAAACAGTTAAGCAAAGTGATGCAAATGCATACAGGTACTGGTGAAATACAAGGGGAAAAAGTTACAATTTCAAGCAGGATTTGCAGTACAAGAAGAGTACTCATTTGAGTTGTTTCAGCTGTATTAAGGCATTTCAATGGAGACAGCTGGTTGCAAAATGGTTAGTGTTATTCCCTTTGGATCTGAAGGTTGTAGGTTTGATCCTTCCCTCTAGCTGTAGTACCCTTGAGCAAGGTACTTACCCTAAAATTGATCCAGTAAGATTACCCTGCTGTATAAATGAGTAAGCAGTTTTAAGATTGGAATAACTGTAACCTTAACACTGTAACTTGCTTTGGAAAAAAGCATCAGCTAAATGTAAATATTAGTTTACTTCTGCTTTTTTTCTTGTGCAGAGAAGTGAATGGAACTGCGAACAATAGGGCCACTCAAGATAGATTGGACTGGATCAGCAATTGCATATTGCTAAACACCTTTCTAACATTCTTGTGCAGAACTTTGCTCAGCATTCATATTGATATCCAGACATTTTTGTGTTGAAGTTAGTGCTTTAAAACCAGAAAGTCTCCAAAAAATTCTTGAGGTTTTTACTTAAGATAAATAATTGTGTGGGAAAAATCACAGTCTCTGTGTCATTCATGCATTCCTTAATCATTTGTCTGAACCACCAAGAAATAATTGTCTTAACTTGCTGTGAGGAAGCAGCTCATTCTGAATCACATCCTATTTGTCTCCTTGCTTGAAAGCTAACAACCAAACAACATAGATATAACGTTGGGAGGGCCTTGTCCACCTCATGCAAGCTTAATGTTTCCCTGAATATTTTTTGCTGCTGTACCAGTTACTGCCAAATTAAGTGAAAGAAATCAGGGCATGAAATACAGATTGTCAATGCAAATGTCAGGTAAGAAACTGCCTAAAAAGGAGCAAGAATTTCACAATAGAGTTAGAGTTATTAATTCTCGTCTTGTTGATTTATTGCAGTATTTATCTTAATTGAATAAAATATTCTGCAGTTTCTAAAATTTCTGCAGTTGCCTTGGTAGACAGCTGCCTAGCAGAAACACCAAGACATGAAAAGGACTCTGTCCCAAATGCATATTTTACCTGTGAATCATACGTGGAACATTTAGTGGCGCAAATTTGGAAATACAGCTAGCTTCAACACTTAATGAAGGGAAGGGTTGAAAATGAGATTTGTTTGAGGCTACAGTCTGAGAGTTCTCATTACACCTCCTCTTTGCAGGTTGGCTTTTAAAAGCTGTAAACAGTCCGATCCCAGGAAAACTATCAATAAGATGTGCCCCAGTAGATTTTCAAGAGCTGTGTGCGATCTTCAACATGTTTCCTCTCTTTCTGTCTACTTTTCAGATTTTAATAGAAGGCCGACCTAGTAAAGAAGCTGGAAGCAGCGTGGCCATTTTTGAAATTCATGTGGTACCTGGCTACTGCATAGGTCAGTGAGCTCAGATGTGACAGGCTCTATTAGTTATGTAAAATCTTTTGGTTAATTCTGTATCCATTAGCAATATTTTTTTGCTCAGTGACTGGTGACATTTCTTTACCAGAGTGTAACTTCGAGGAGCACCACCTGTGTGGCTACAGTAACCACTGGAACCCCAATGTAAACTGGTATGTGGGAGGCAGCATCGCCCGGGACCCACGGTCCAACCTGCCTGATGATCACACCCTGAGTAATGAGGGAGGTATGGCATCTCCAGACCTCTTTCACAGACCAGATTCTGCTTATGCTGTCTTGGAATACCTGCACACTCCTGCTGCTCCATCCTAACCTTTTTTACCATTTTTTCCAGTTTACAATCAATAAAATTTACCTCTACCTCTTCTTTCCCCAAGCAGGTCACTACATGTATGCAGATTCCGTTTATGCTAAAAAATTCCAGGAAGTTGCCAAACTCTCGTCACCTATGACAACCACACCAATGGAAGGATGCTTATCCTTCTACTACCAGCGAGACCAGGCACGAGGAAACATATTCTCAGTCTTCACCAAAGATCAGCTTGGTCATTATGAGGAAATTTGGAGGCCAGAGGCCTATGCTGCTTCAACATGGAGATTAGTACAAGTTGACATCAAAGCCCCCCATCCCCTCGAGGTCAGTGTAGTTCCATTTCAAGGATTGTGATTCGACAACTGTAGAGGGTACAGAGAGATTCCATACAGAGTAACAAAACAAAGCTGCAGTGACAAACAAAGAAGCCGCAGTTCTATTTCTATAATCAAAACTGCAAACAACCTGAGGGACTGTGGAAATGATGCTCAAGCTATGGTTCCGCCAGAATACTTCAGTTGTTTTGGTGAAACAAAACATATGGCATCCCGAAATGTTCTCCTCCGAAAAGTCCATATCGGAACTGACTAAAATATTCTATAAACAATGTGGCAGAGATATGAGCTCTTTCCGCTAACTGAGCAGACAGTTTACCTCATTTAAAGAGCTTTGTATCTGTGTTAAACTTGCAGCTGTTTTTCCATCAAGGAGTAATAGGTTAGTATTTTCCTTTACAGTTTCCTGGATAATTTAATTCTATTTATAATGTCCCTTTCCTTTTAATTTTCTTTTTCCAGTGGGTTTTGTTTCTTTGACTTAAAATGGATGCTGAAGCCAATTGTCCTAAAAATAGTAATGAAGAAATGTGTTACCTTGAAACTGCGAGTACAGAGTGGAATCATTTATATCACACTCTCTGCATGCATCTCGACTTGTGTTTCTGCCAAAATATCCTTTTTTGTAAAAGACAGCACTGGGAAAATATGCTGGCACATGTGTATAGAATGTAAAATTGTATTATTGGCATACATTATGTTTTAATAGTACTCAACGTGGGCTTTTGTGTTTCTTTCACAACAAACCTGCAACTTGGAGTGGAGATTAGAGCTAGTCACTAGGATCACTGATGGCAAGTGTGTTATCCTGCTTGTTTTGGAAAACCTGTTCTTTGAGCATCCCAGACCCCTGCTGTGACAGCAGTATTAGCTCTCTGTAACTTTTCACATAAGTTGAAAAGTGCTATAGTATTCTGCATGTTTATCACTAGGCATATGAACCGAACAAGGCTGGAAAAAACTAGCTCTCCTTTACAAGTGTGAAACACCATAATGGTTTGGTTTACATGTCATATGATACAATAGACTGTGATTGTGAACAGGTTTAGATCAGTGTTATCCAGCAACATAGACTATTCGTGACAATGCGAATACCTTAGTGGCTAATTAAGGGTCTTGGTGAAGAAGACTTGATGACATAGGATGCTTTCAGTGAAATGCTTGACCTGTAGCATTGTCTTTACATGCACAGTTGCTAACTGAGCAGTGGAGAAGTGGCAGATCTCTACTGATGTGACACATTAACCCATGCAACTGCATTATATTACCAGCCAAAGGCTGTCAGTTGCATTCTTTCCAGCTAACTGGTATACAGAGCATGTTGCATTTGAAATTCCAAGTGCATTATGGAATACAGGATATTCAATATTTATTAAAAGTCGTAGATCTATTAATCTAACTTAATGTACATCTAATGTAATAACTCACATTATGCTAATATTATGAGTTAGGGAGATTTTTCATGGTTTCCAAACTGCCACATTTATTAATAGTCATTAAAATTTTATGCCGTTTTTTTATTTGAAAGTGCCGTTACAGTTTAGCTGAGATGGTAAGAATAGCTTTTTTTTTGGGATCTTACTTACTGAGGACTCCTCCGTGAACCGCCACCTTATCGTGGTGGAGGGGTTTGAGTGCCTGAATGAGTCCAGGAGCTATGTTGTCTGGGGCTACATGCCCCTGGTAGGGTCTCCCATGGCAGACAGGTCCTGGATGACAGACGAGACAAAGCGCGGTTCAAAAACCCCTTATGACAAAAAAATCAAGGCGTCCGTTTACCCCGCCCGGTATGGGGTCACCGGGGCCCCACCCTGGAGCCAGGCCTGGGGGGGGGGCTCGCATGCGAGCGCCTGGTGGCCAGGTCTATGCCCACGGGGCCTGGCCGGGCTCAGCCCGAAGCCACAACGTGGAGCCGCTCTTCGGTGGGCTCACCACCTGCCGGAGAAACCATAAGGGGCCGGTGCGTTGTGATTTGGGCGGTGGTCGGGGCCGAGTGCCCGGCCGACCCGAACCTCGGGCGCCAACTCTGGTTTTTGGGACTTGGAATGTCACCTCACTGGCGGGGAAGGAGCCTGAGCTGGTGCGGGAAGTTGAGAGATACCGTCTAGATATAGTCGGGCTCACTTCCACTCACAGCTTGGGTTCTGGAACCACTCTACTCGATCGAGGGTGGACTCTCCACTATTCTGGCGTTGCCCAAGGTGAGAGGCGGCGGGCTGGTGTGGGCTTATTAATAGCCCCCCAGTTCAGCCGCCATGTGTTGGAGTCTACCCCGGTGAATGAGAGGGTCATCTCCCTACGCCTTCGGGTCAGGGAACGGTCTCTCACTGTCGTTTGTGCTTATGCGCCTAGCGGCAGTGTAGAGTACCCGGCCTTTTTAGAGTCCCTGGGGGGCGTGCTGGAAAGCGCTCCCACTGGGGACTCTGTCGTTCTACTGGGGGACTTTAACGCCCACGTGGGCAGCGACAGTGATACCTGGAGGGGCGTGATTGGGAGGAACGGCCTCCCTGATCTGAACCCGAGCGGTGAGTTGTTATTGGATTTCTGTGCTAGTCGCGGTTTATCCATAACGAACACCATGTTCATGCATAAGGGTGTCCACCAGTGCACTTGGCACCAGGACACCCTAGGTCGGAGGTCGATGATCGACTTTGTAGTCGTTTCTTCTGACCTTCGGCCATATGTCTTGGACACTCGGGTGAAGAGAGGGGCTGAGCTGTCAACTGATCACCACCTGGTGGTGAGTTGGATTCGATGGCGGGGGAAAAAGCTGGACAGACCTGGCAGGCCCAAACGCATAGTGAGGGTCTGTTGGGAACGTTTGGCGGAGGCCCCTGTCAGAGAGGTCTTCAACTCCCACCTCCGACAGAGCTTCAACCAGGTCCCGAGGGAGGTGGGGGACATTGAGTCTGAATGGACTATGTTCCGCTCCTCCATTGTCGGTGCGGCTGTTCGGAGCTGCGGCCATAAGGTCTCCGGTGCCTGTCGCGGCGGCAATCCCCGAACACGGTGGTGGACACCGGAAGTAAGGGATGCCGTCAAGCTGAAGAAGGAGTTCTATCGGGCCTGGCTGGCTCATGGGACTCCTGAAGCAGCTGACGGGTACCGACGGGCCAAACGGAGCGCGGCTCTGGCAGTCGCCGCGGCAAAAACTCGGGCTTGGGAGGAGTTCGGTGAGGCCATGGAGGAAGACTTTCGGTCGGCCTCAAAGAGATTCTGGCAAACCGTCCGGCGACTCAGAGGGGGGAAGCGGTGTTCCACGAACACTGTTTACAGTGGAAGTGGTGCGCTGCTGACCTCAGCTGAGGATGTTCTCGGGCGGTGGAAGGAGTACTTTGAGGATCTCCTCAATCCCTCCGACACGCCTTCCGTAGAGGAAGCTGAGGCTGGGGACTCGGAGGGGGACTCGTCCATTACCCTGGCTGAAGTTGCTGAGGTAGTCAAAAAACTCCTCGGTGGCAAGGCTCCGGGGGTGGATGAGATCCGCCCCGAGTTTCTCAAGTCTCTGGATGTTGTGGGGCTGTCTTGGCTGACACGCCTCTGCAGCATCGCGTGGAGTTCGGGAACGGTGCCTCTGGACTGGCAGACCGGGGTGGTGGTCCCTCTTTTTAAGAAGGGGGACCGGAGATTGTGTTCCAACTACAGGGGGATCACACTCCTTAGCCTCCCTGGGAAAGTCTATGCCAGGGTACTGGAAAGGAGAATCCGACCGATAGTCGAACCTCGGATTCAGGAGGAGCAATGCGGTTTTCGCCCTGGCCGTGGAACACTGGACCAGCTCTATACCCTCACTAGGGTGTTGGAGGGTTCGTGGGAGTTTGCCCAACCAGTCCATATGTGTTTTGTGGACCTGGAGAAGGCATTCGACCGTGTCCCTCGTGGCATCCTGTGGGGGGTGCTTCGGGATTATGGGGTTCGGGGCTCGTTGCTACGGGCTGTTCGTTCCCTGTATGACCGGAGCAGGAGCTTGGTTCGCATTGCCGGCAGTAAGTCAGACCTGTTCCCGGTGCATGTTGGACTCCGCCAGGGCTGCCCTTTGTCACCGATTCTGTTCATTATTTTTATGGACAGAATTTCTAGGCGCAGTCAGGGAACGGAGGGTGTCTGTTTTGGTGGCCGCGAGATCTCGTCTCTGCTTTTTGCGGACGATGTGGTCCTGTTGGCTTCATCAAGTTAAGACTTGCAGCGTGCACTGGGGAGGTTTGCAGCCGAGTGCGAAGCGGCGGGGATGAGAATCAGCACCTCCAAATCCGAGGCCATGGTTCTCAGTCGGAAAAAGGTGGATTGCTCCCTCCGGGTTAGGGGGGAGTTGCTCCCTCAAGTGGAGGAGTTTAAGTATCTTGGGGTCTTGTTCACGAGTGAGGGAAAAATGGAGCGGCAGGTCGACAGACGGATCGGTGCGGCGTCTGCAGTAATGCGGTCATTGTACCGGTCTGTTGTGGTGAAGAGGGAGCTGAGTCGTAAGGCGAAGCTCTCAATTTACCGGTCGATCTACGTTCCTACCCTCACCTATGGTCATGAACTCTGGATCATGACCGAAAGAATGAGATCGCGGATACAAGCGGCAGAAATGAGTTTCCTCCGCAGAGTGGCTGGGCGCACCCTTAGGGATAGGGTGAGGAGCTCAGTCACCCGGGAGGAGCTCGGAGTAGAGCCGCTGCTCCTCCGCATCGAGAGGAGCCAGTTGAGGTGGCTCGGGCATCTGTTCCGGATGCCTCCTGGACGCCTCCCTGGGGAGGTGCTCCGGGCTTGTCCCACTGGGAGGAGGCCTCGGGGCAGACCCAGGACACGTTGGAGAGACTATGTCTCCCGGCTGGCCTGGGAACGCCTTGGGGTTCCCCCAGAGGAACTGGAGGAGGTGTGCGGGGAGAGGGAGGTCTGGAGTACTCTGCTCGGACTGCTGCCCCCGCGACCCGGCCCCGGATAAGCGGAGGAAGATGGATGGATGGACTTACTGAGGAGCAGTAAGATGGAATACGAGGATTGTTCTTCTAGGTATAGTGTTATCAAAATTATGACTGTTGAAGCCTCTTCCCTCCCTCATTTTTCAGCAGATTTTCCATCCATCTCACACAGACCACCATCACCACAACCATCCCTCCTACCTGCTGCAGTAACATAAACATGCATTTTTCACTCTCCCTGTCTCTCACACACAAGCATACACGCTGTTTGAGTTGCTTCAGCCGTCCTTGGAAAAGCCACTGTAAATAAACCATGTGGGATGCACAGGTCGCCTGGAGTGCTTCCCAAAACAAAATGCTTTATTATTCTTGGTTCATTTCTGAGTCACAAAGATTATTAGAAAGAAGGAGTCATGAATTTCATCAGAATTACAGCAAGCCTTGTACTGGCTATCATCAGAAGTCAGTGATGTGCCACCAGTATTCCATAGCCTATTTCATATACCTTCTCCCCTGTATGGCAACCAAGTGGGCATCATTTAGGTTGAGAATGTGTCATTAAGGTATGAGAATGTGTATGTTTGTCAGTGTACTAGACAGAGTGTACTGACAGTGGTCTTTTGTCATGGATGGTAAGTCAACCTGTCCTCTGTCTTTGCATGTACCAGGTCACTTTTGAAGCAGCCTTCAACAGTCCCCGTGGAGGTTATGTGGCTTTGGATGACATTTCTTTCTCCCCAGAGTTCTGCCACACAGAAACAGGTGAGGGGATGGATGGCAGAGTAATACAGTTACATTCTTATTAAACAAAGTGCATCCTGTTTTAAACAAAGCCTCCACCGATAGTAATTTTGCTGTCATGTCAGAGCTTGAGTATCCCAGGGATTCTGAAATCCACGTTACCTGGAGGCTTGTGTTCAGTGTTGGGACACATTTGACCAATTATTCAAAGGTGAGGAGCCAGACAAAAACTGATCCAAAAAACAGGCTCCCATGAAAGTTTTACGTTGCATTTAGTAACACTTTTCCAAAGCAGGGGGGGCATGGTGGGCAAGCAGGTTTGGCCAGGTCCTGCTCTCTGGTAGGTCTGGGGTTTGAGTCCCGCTTGGGGTGCCTTGTGACAGATTGACGTCCCGTCCTGGGCGTGTCCCCTCCTCCTCCAGCCTTGTGCCCTGTATTGCCGGGTTCAGCTCCAGTTTGCTGCGGCCCCACTTGGGACAAGCAGTTTCAGTCAATGTGTGTGTGTGTTTTCTCCAAAGCGACTTACAATGTTAAGCTACTTTGCAATTATTTACCCATTTTTACAGCTGGGTAATTTTTACTGAAGCAATTTAGGGTAAGTACTTTACTCACTACAGCCAGAGGTGAGATTCAAATCAGTGACCATTGGATCCAAAGACAACAGCTCTAACCATGAGGTGACCACCTTCTAAGTTTCAAATAATAATTGGAATGCCTTGGCTATATTTGAGTTGTTGGGACCTATCCCTTGAGCCAGGCCATTTGCTTATTAGGGTGGAGGCTGGGTGACATGTCATGATTGGTGAGACAGTCTGAAAAGGCTATGGAGAGCCATCTTGTGGGCTTGTCACCTGCAAGGTGGGATCATGAGCCAAATACAATCTGTTGGGCAACATGCAGAGACAGGAAAAATCAGGACAGCTGAGTGTAACGCAAAGGCAACTGGCTCCTGGGACATGGGATGCCACTACACTGTAGGGAAGGAACCAGACTTCTTGATAAGTGGTGATTTCTCCCTTATCTGGAATTGCCCCATGGGAGAGGCTTAAGGTGCAGGGATACTTGCTAGCTCTCACAGTTGTGCAGAGTATTAAGCCTTTCCAAAGAAGGTACCCAGTGCAGCTGTTTCCTGAGTACTTTAGGCCAAAGGTCAACGATCAGCTTTGTTGTAATGTTATCTGACCTGAGGCAGTATGTTTGGGACACCTGTCTGACAAAGGCTGCCTAGTTGTGACTTGATGGCCACCTCATGGTGAGCTGGATGTGACAGCTGGGGAGATCACTGGAACAACAAGGAAGGCCCAAGAAACTAGCAAATGTCTCCAAAGAGGGTATAGCAGAGCCTTTGGTTTGTGATGAGTTTAACTCACTTGTCTAAAAGATGTTTTGTATTTAGAGAAGACACTGGAGGTCAGGAGCAGTGGGTAAGATTGTCAGACCCTGTCATGGCGGTAAATTAACAATCTGTTAGTGGATGGTAATGGTGAAAGAAGCTCTCAGGTTGAAGAAAGAAGCCTATGAGGCATTACAATCACAAAAATCTCAAGGTTTGGTTGAAAGGTACCAACTGCATTCTCTACCATGTTTTTGTGACTGGTCTGATCTACGATTTAAAATCACCAAAAGAATATAAAGCATGTTAGACTTTAAAAAAGCACTGGCATCAATCCAATGTGTACAGTATGTGTACACCTGCCAAGTTAAACGTAAAAGCTGAATATGACTGCTGGATGGTGCTGTTTGTTACAGAGCCGATGTTTGACCCTTCCACTGCAAGCTGTGACTTTGAGGATGGATTTTGTCAGTACTACCAGGAACGTGCCGAAGGATCAGTATGGAACAGAGTGTCAGTGAAGCCCAATGCCTACAGGCTTGGAGATCATACCACAGGTTCAGGTAAGTTAGCTGGAAAAGGCTGCAACAGTATGTATTCTGCTTTAGCTTACATGGTAATGTTGGCAAGTTGGGGAATTGTGGGCAAGTAGAAATACTAAGTGATATCATTCAACACTACAGTTCAGTTTTGATACTTTGGTACTTCAGCTTAATATTGTTACGTACAGTACATATATACTGTGCTGTGGAGAAGTATTTACCCCCTTTCAATTTTCTCTATTTTGCAGCTTTTCATTACAGACATGAGCCGCTTAACGATGGGGCTATGTTCTGAGAAATGCGTTGAAGGGCGATTTCGTCGTTATGTGAACATTATGGAGTGTACTTATACAAACCTAGATGGTATAGCCTCGATCATAAAGTGTACTTATACACACCTAGATGGTGTAGCCTCTATCATAGAGTGTTCTTATACAAACCTAGATGGTATAACCTCAATCACACACACACACACACACACACCTAGATGGTATAGCCTTGATAATAGAGCGTTCTTATACAAACCTAGATGGTATAGCCTTGATCATAAAGTGTACTTATACACACCTAGATGGTATAGCCTCGATCAAAGGGTGTACTTATACAAACCTATATGGTATAGCCTTGATGCAGTCAAGAGACACAGTAAACATGAGATTTATGATGCTGCTGCCGGCGTAACACAGCAAACTGTTTTACAGTAAACTTTTTTATTAGTACAAAGAGTACACTGTAAAATAACGATAAAAGTATAGTATAGTAAATACATAAACCAGTAGCATAGGTGTTTATTATCATTATCAAGTATTATGTACTGTACATTATTGTATGTGCTATACTTTTATATGACTGGCAGCGCAGTAGGTTTGTTTACAGCAGCACCACCATGAACACGTGAGTAATACGTTGCGCTACGACGTTGCTAGTTGATAAGAATTTTTCAGCTCCATTATAATTTTATGGGATCATCGTCGTATGTGTGGTCAGTCTTTAAGTGAAACATTGTCAAGCAGCGCATGACTATTAAATTTGATTAGATCGCTTTGTCAATTTTAATAGTATATGAATGGAATGTCAGAGAGAAAAATTCAAACAAGTATTGTTTTGTGTCATTTCCTTGCTGTGGAAGAGTGTGAAACGTGCAGTCATATGCCTGAAAAAAGTAACCTTTAGTCAGTAAGTGGTTTCTCCGTCTTTAACTCCAGCTAAACGCTTCCTGTAGCTGTTGCCCAGGGCCTCACAGCACTTTGGATCAGCTTTGTCCCACTCATCCGAGCAGAACTGCTTTAGTTCAGCAGCATTTGCAAGTTTTTCAAGCATGAACAGCTCTTTTCAGGTCTCGCCTCAACATCTCAGTCAGGACTTTGACTAAACAGCTCCATAACTGTAATTTTGTTTTCTGCAGCCATTTTTATACTTGTTTCAATGTATGTTTGGAATCATTGTCACTTAGCATGACCCAGCTACACTTAAGTCTTCAGGCATAACGGGGTCCAAGGCATCCAAAAAGTTCTACTTTTGATTCTTCAGACCACGGAATATTCTTCCAGAAGTCTTGAAAGACGTCTAGGTGGCTTCTACATTTATTCATTTAGCAGACGCTTTTCTTATCATCGACTTACAATGTAAGCTACTCACAATTATTTACCTATTTATACAGCTGGGTAATTTTACTGGAGCAGTTTATGGTAAGTACCTTGCTCAAGGGTACTATAGCTGGAGGTGGATCCGAAGACAGTAGCTCTAACCGTTACACTTCTAGCTGTCTCTGGCTTTTGGCAAACTATTGATATAAGTGTGTATCCCATTTTTGTACAACTTGTGAATTTTCTTGTTGTGGACTCATAAACACTGACTAGGGTTTAGGCAAGAGAGACCTGCTTTCTTGGTTACCTCTATGTTGTGGCATTCTTTTTGAGCCCATTAATGTTTTTATGTCTTGCTCATGGAGAAATTTTCCAAGGATGGCCACTCCTAGGTAGGTTCAGTGAAACCCAATGTCTCATGCCTTCTGCTGGTAAATGCTTAGGTAGTTGAAAGTTTTATTGGACAAAGCTGCCCAAATCAGGCCTAACTGTAGCTGATTCTAATTACCCTGACATTTACATTTACATTTTCATTTACATTTATTTATTTAACAGACACTTTTCTCCAAAGTGACTTCCAATGAACTCTATGTAGTGTTATCAGTCCCCACACCTCATTCACCAAGGTGACTTACACTGCTAGATACACTGCTTATAATGGGTCACTCATCCATACATAAGCAGTTCATACCCTCATCATATCCTTGTGATTTGTCTGAGTAAAATTAGGGAGCAGTTGCTTTTTCCTCCCTATGAATGTACATTTAATTGTCTTCCACACTAAGGAAATGACATGAAAACAACACTGATATAATAATCTTCATTCATGTATTACTAGAGGGGATGCGGTGGCGCAGTGGGTTGGACTGCAGTTCTGCTCTCGGGTGGGTGTGGGGTTCGAGTCCCGCTTGGGGTGCCTTGCGACGGACTGGCGTCCTGTCCTGGGTGTGTCCCCTCCCCCTCCGGCCTTACGCCCTGTGTTGCCGGGTAGGCTCCGGTTCCCTGTGACCCTGTATGGGACAAGCGGTTCTGAAAATGTGTGTGTGTGTGTGTGTGTGTGTGTGTGTGTGTGTGTGTGTGTATTACTAGAACTGACAAAAATCTGATCCAATTTAATGTCAAGAAGTTACAAAAGAGGAGAAAGTTGGAAAGGGTTAAACACTTCTTTACACTACTCTATACATTAATTCCTATTAAGTTCTGTGTAGGAAAAGTTTTACCCCTTATTAGGAATTTCAAGGTACAAATGATTTTTTTTGCAGAATCCTTTTTAGTTTCGTGCATGTTCCAATACTCTGAAATACCAGTTCCTTTTGAGAGATGTAGTTTGCTTTGCTTTGACTTTTCAGTTTAATTCATCCCGTATAACTATTGCCCAGATGTACTCAAACTTTTGATGGGTATTCTAGAAGTCTGTACAACTGGAAAGAGGAATGTGCAAAGTGAAAATTGTTGTCCTCCCCAACACAGGCTCCTTCCTATTGGCTAATACCCGCTTCACCTCCAGACCTGGCTACGTGGGCCGCCTCCATGGACCATTCATGCCTGGGAACCTGAAATATTGCCTAAGGTTTTACTACGCCCTGCATGGTTTTGTCAAAATAGACAACGCCCTGTCGGTCTACATCTATGACGAGAACAACATAGCCCAGGAGAAGATCTGGACTGTATCTGCAAGCGCAAAAGATATCTGGTTTGAAGTGGATATCACCTTCCAGAAGCCCATGCCCACCAAGGTATTCAGTCTGGACAAGTTCAATAAGAAAAACACACCAAAAGTTCTAATTATAACAAAAGACTCTGTCATTAGGAGGAATACATTTGCTGCGCATATGTTTTCAAAGATGTCCAAGACAAACTGATGGGGTTTCACATCAGACAGGAATAGAGGGACCCTTGGGGTACACATTGGCAAAATATGATCCAATCAGAAGCAAAATCAAAATCAAATGAAGGTATAATAGATGCCAGATTTCAGATAATATAATAGCTGATCTCCAGCAGCGTTATAAAGAGTTTTATGTTAGGCAATATCATAACTGCGGGTTGGATTCATAACGGCATAGTGGCACAGCACCTGGGTGGTGTGAGAGGACATGGATTCAATCCCCGCTCAGCCTGTGTGGAGTTTGCATGTTCTCTCCGTGTCTGTGTGGGTTTCCTCTGGGTGCTCTTGTTTTCTCCCACAGTCCAAAGAGATGCGGTTCAGGTTCACCCATAGTGTGTGAGTGACAGAGAGAGTGTGTTCCACTGATGTATGGATGAGTGATCCATTGTAAGTAGTGTATCTAGCAGTGTAAGTCACCTTGGTGAATAAGGTGTGTGTGCTGATAACACTACACAGAGTTCATTGGAAGTCACTTTGGAGAAAAAAGCATCTGCTGAATGAAGTAACATTATAACAGGCTGCTTTGTAGTTCAGTATTGTGAGAATGGAGTGTGTGTGTGGACAGAGGTTAAAGCCTTTGAACCGTAAACAAGCAATCAAAGACATGAAGAAACTGCTGTTTCTGGAGTCTGGAGCTGCTTTTCGGCAAACAGCTGGCTTTTGTGGGGAGGAAGAAGACAATAACAAATACTCTCTTACACATAATCTGTTGTATATTTCTGATGTTCTTTAGATTGTTTTCTTCCACTCATGGGTCAGGTTTGTGGTTTACAGTTTGTCAGTGCATCAGTGTGGTGTGGTGTGCATGGGATTTTTGAAATTCAGATTCCCTTTGGTGGAGAACTTGTTATTAATAGCATCTGCTGCTGGGTCGCTGCACACTAAGCTACATATGCAGTATACAATAATTTCTCTTATCCAGATGTAATTGCACATTCCCACATTTTTAAAACAGTTCTTAAAATCAGTTTTTCTCCTCATTTCAACCCAAAGTAGTCAGCTTTGGCCAAATGTTCTTCACTGAGCATTTTGGAGCTATGACTATCACTTACTCCAGGGAATGATGATGAACTGGGTAATGCACAGCTCCCAAACTTGGATATAAAAACAATTATATCTGATATTTAGGTGAGACAGTCACAATACATGAATGATTATGAGCTAATGGAATTAATAACGGAAATTGCAGTGGGCAGTGAAATTTGAAGTGTGTTTTTGGGATTCATGCACAGGATGTCCCCATCCTGTTCTCCAGGTGGTGTTCGTCAGTATATGTAAGAACTTCTGGGACTGTGGACTGGTGGCTCTTGATGACATCACTGTGGCACTAGGGGACTGCCGTATCGCAGCCGGTAGGAAAAATTTTCACCTTTGTGGGTGTGGAGTTCAGCAATGGCACAAAGAAAGCATTATTCAGTTAACTGATGCTTTATCCCCAAACTACTTATAATTATTTATCCATCTGGGCAGTTTTACCAGAACAATTTAGGGTAAGTACTTTACTCAAGGGTAATACAGCTGGAGGTGGGGTTTGAATGTGTGACTTTTTGGTCCAAAGGTAGCAGCACAAACCCCTACACTACCAGCTGTCTCCATGTTTACATTGATCGCTCTTTAGAGGCTCAAGCTGTTCTTCCATCAGAGGCCAAAGGACTGTATTCTGCACCGTTTATCCCCAGAGAACGAAAGGGAACAAGGAACGGCTATTTCAAGGCAGAATGATTAAATACAGGATGTTGCAATGAGTTTCCAAGGAATAGATTTTCATTTCCTCCAGAACCCTTAACAGAGAGTGATTATTTTCTGCTTTGTTTTTAGCGATTAGGTTCAGTAACATTTGAAAGGAAGGCTAAGCCCGTGTGACGTGCACAATTATTATCGTCACAGGCAAAAAGATGCTAAGAAGGGGGTCAAAGGCTCAGCTCAGTTAGAATGCAGAGAAATCAGTGAGCAGTTACTGTGTGTATATTGTGTATATATTATTGTAGCAAGAGAAGGGGCCGACACGGTCTGGTGAGTGGCAGGTGAGGGATTTTATTTCTTTGTGTTTGTCACACAGGGACTAGTGAGGGGAGGGAACGGGGGTGCAGGGAACACGTGCAGATCAGGAGCGGTTGGTGAGGGACGTGAAGAACAGGGTCGCTGTCGCACTCGGCATCAATCGCTGCCTGAGGTCGTCGCCCCCAGGAAGTCCTCAGACTCTCTCTCTTCACTGTTGGAGGCCGGGAAAGAAATAGAGGTGTCGATTATTCTCAGCTGTCCCAGCTCCGCCCCCTCTTCAGATTGCCCCGTCGTGCTACAATTATATTACTATCCGAGTAAACGACAAAGCAACTTATGCTCCAGAATGGGAAGATATGAGTCTGAACATAATGTGTAAAGTACAGTCATCACTTGAGTCAGACTTCAGAAACAATAAGATCAGAGAGAAAAATTACAGTATGTGCCTTGTTACAGTGGTGTCACGAGGGCTGGTGTCACCCAGTGTGGTAACTCATGGTGTCACCCCCCTGCCCATGGACCTCCTCCCATATCAGACCATACAGAATCCTTAGTAATGATTTTTGTACTAATGTTACTTGTAAATCGTAATTCCCCTATATCACTGAATTAAATGGCAATAGTAGTGGCATAAACAACTAGCAAAATTAAAATTACACCTTTAGATTACAATAATAGCACAGCCTAAATGTATATATGTATATACATATATATGTATATACATATATACATATAAATGTATTATACATATACATATATATGTATAAATGTATATATGTTTATGTATAAATGTATATATGTATATAAATGTATATGCATTTACATACTTTCATGTGCTTAAAGTGAAAATTCGGTAAGAAAAAAATAGAATTTAAAGAAAAACGTTTAAGAACTACATCAAAATTATGCTTATTTTAACATTATTGATATATGTTCACAAATACTAATTACCACAATATTGTAGCTAAAACACCAGAAAATGTGACGAAATCAGTGACTATAAAAACAGCAGCGGCGACGAAAACAAGAGCGCGTGTTTGTAGCGCGCGGAGACGAAACCACGTGATTCGAAGCATCACTTAATTGAGTAATAATGAGATCTCTGAGCGGAGCGCATTGGAAGGTTCGAAAAGTAAATGAGCACCGAGTTTTATCCTTGTAGGTATATTGAGACATGTCAGCTGGGCTTTATTATGAAAAATGTTTCTGTTCTTTTGACTAACTACAGGGATATTTTTATAAAAAGTAATACATTTCCCCTGAAACACAGCACAAAAATTTTATAGACAGTCATTTTGGTATCACCCGGTGTAACCCAGACCCTAATCTAACCCTAACCCCCCGCACCCCCCTAGTGACTCCATTCTCTTGTTATACTAGTGCAAATGAATTGCTGTATTTTCACTGGATGACGTTCGCCTTTCAGAATGTTTTCCTTGCTGGTAGCTGGAGAAATTGAGGTCGAAGTTAGCATTGAGAACATGTGACATGGTTGTCAGGTCTCCCACGGTGAAGTGACGCTGGTCTGTTCACAGGTCTGCAGCAGTCCCTTACCAGGCAGTGCAGCTTCGAGGTGGACGACTGTGGCTATACTCAGGACAGGGAGAGCGACGCGAGCGACTGGGTGCGCATGCGAGGCCATACGCCCACCTCGTACACTGGTCCGAGGGGGGACCACACCACAGGGGTAGGTAAGTCAACAACTGGCTCACTCCCCTCCTCTCTTATTGCTTTAAAGCACTTTGAGGCGTGTGAAAACGTGAGGACGACTTCTTCGTCAGAGCCAGAACTTGAGCCTTCAGATCATTTCAGTTCATTTGAGAACAAGATCTCCCTCCTGAAGTGGTGATGTGTCCCATGAGGCCTCTGCTCAGTTATTACATCCGTTATTACTGTCCTGTGTTGCCTCCCCTGGTGCCATTAGTAAAGGACTGATGGGTAAAGGACTGGTGCGACGCTGGGCATCTTAGCAAGAGGCCAGTAAATTGAGTGACTGCCACCTCAAGGACATTTTTACGCCTCTTTGTTGATTTGCTTTTGATGCTCCAATGGAACCTCAAGAAACAATGTTATTTTCCAAATAACTTGCAAAGTTATGTGTTCCTGGTCTTTTGCGGAGTATGTTTTCTGTCCTTTCTGTCCAGCTTCTCTAAATGCCGGCACACTGAATTCAGGTTTAAGCTTCATCCAAACTGTTGGTGTCAGAACATCTTTAAAGGGTTTGTGTGCAAACACAATCATTCTTAAAGTCGTAGATGATTTGCGGAGCCTCGGCGAGATTCGTGCAAGTTAACACATGACGCTGCCAACAGTCTGTAGTTTTTTACCTTTTAAGGAAATGTACTAGATGAAGTTTACATGTGTCTTCCAAAGGCTACTTCATGTACATAGAGGCCTCCCATATGCTCCCTGGTCATTCGGCCCGGCTGCTCTCCACCGAGCTGCGCGGATCCACTGGGCCCCAGTGCCTCGTTTTCTTCTACCACATGCACGGGTCTGGGACGGGCCTGCTGAATGTCTTCCTGCGGAGGGTGGACAGAGAATACGACGCGTTGCTCTGGAGACGCAGAGGAGAGCACAGCATATCCTGGATGAAGGGCATGGTCGAGTATACATGTAAAACGAGACACCAAGTGAGTGACATACTCATTACAGCCAAAGTATAGAAAGTCCAAGTCAAGGCTTTACTAAAACATGATGGGGGGACAGCGCTGTCACACTAACTCTTGACATCTGTTCTGTTGCAGATTCTGTTTGAGGCCATTAGAGGACCATCAATAAGAAGCGATATTGCGATCGATGACATAATATTTAAAAAGGGGCCTTGCAAAAACACAGGTGTGTTCCTCTATACAAGTTTGCTCACTGTGCTCAAAAGTAATGCAGTTTTAACATTACATTTCTTGAAACTGTCTAACAAACTGTGATAAAGTGAGAGTATTGAATTACCATAGCTATCCAGACTGGATACCGGTTATCGTCACCGGGGTGTGAAAAGAGAGCGCGAAGTTTAACTTGTGTTTGCAATGACAACCAATGTTTTAATGTGTAGATGTGATATGTAAAGCAATTGGAAGTGTTTTTAAATATTTGTCATCCAACCCGGACAGTCTCTGGCAGACATACAAGGCCTTTTATAGCCCAATTAACCCTGAAAGAGTGACATCATTTCCTTTTTGCTGATTCAGGTCCCAAATGTGCAGTAGTGTGTGTCTGTTACTAGAAAGGGGTGTAGAAATGTGTGGCCTCAGTAGTGTCTCTTCCTGACACCCTGTAAAAGACCATGTGGCTTTAATCGGTGATGGGGTGTGGACTGGCAAGATGTGCAGATCCTGCCGCTGACTCAGCATCCCCCCTACCCTAAAGTACGCTGATGCCAGCATGTAAACGTCTCTGGAGCCAGAAGAGTGTGTGTGGCTTTCATAAGTGACCTCAGTCAGTCAGTCGCTCGCTCACACACTCACTCACTCACTCACTCACTCACTCACTTACTCAGGCATTCAGTCACTCACTCATTCACTCAATCAGTCACTCACTCAGACATTCAGTCGCTCGCTCGCTCGCTCACTCACTCAGTCGCTCGCTCACTCAATCAGTCAGTCAGTCGCTCTCTCACTCACTCACTCACTCAGATATTCAGTCTCTCACTCATTCACTCAACCAGTCAATCGGTCAGTCACTCACTCACTCACTCCCTCGCTCACTCATTCACTCACTGAGACACATCCAGGACCTGGTTCTGCTGTAAGATCTTCAACAGACCTGGCTTATAAACCCCCATTTTTTGGCAAAGAAGCCATTTGAACCCGTTTGAAGGTGCAGAATTTATGTTGCATATCTAATATTCCATACGGAAAAGGCACTCAAGCCAACTAGCACCTTGTTTTCTCTCTGTGCAGGCGCTGTGGACAACATTCCGTACTCCGGCTTCTCCGAGAACTTGAACGAGGTTGAGTACTGAGCGTGCTGCTGCTCTCGACGTGTCTGCATGGAGGGGGTGGAGATGAAAGAGTTGCACACTAAAGTTAAATAGAGTAAAGCAGTAATTATGTTTATGTTTATGTATGGAGTCTCGTGGGTGGACGGAGACGTTTTTATTACAAGCCAACTCAGACAGAGAGTATCCAACAGTGCACTGGGGTGGGGTCTCGAGGAAGATGCGGCCATTTGAAACATCCCAAAACTCTCTGTTTGGTGCTTTATATTCTAGGGAAAACATCATTTTACGATTAAGGGAAACAATTTAGGGTGGAGAAAGGTCTGCTGAAGGATCGCATGCTTTTCATTGGGTTATAGAAGAATCAGCCAGCTTTCCTCCCACTCATACCGGAGACTCATAGTATGCAAGAATCGATTTGGGGTCAGTAGTTCCCTGATTTCTTTCTTAGATCTTCTTCTGTCAGCATGGATTCCTCTAACGTTGCAACGTTGCAACGATGCCATAGTTCCCTGACTTGAGCAGTTCTCCACTCCCTTCAAAAAAGCCGTGATTGGGGTTTTCCTGGTTTTTATACACAATGTCAAACCACCAGAATTCCGTATCTCAAATGACTGAGTAAGGACTGTATTTATGCTTTGGTGGATGGAGACCCTTGTATGAGATGTGTTCTTCTCTAACGCAGGATTCCTTTGAGTTCAGATATTGTTGGCTCCCTCTTGTGGCCAGAGATCCACATTGCAGGTAAAGCCCAAGCACTGTACATGTGCTATGGGAGCAGCACAGAAAACAATAAACAGTTAACCAATTAAACAGTTAATCAAACATCAGTTTAGAAAGAGCACTGCCTTTATCACTGACTCTCCTGCATCTGATTGCATTAATTATGAATACAGTGTTTCTGTAGAGTTTCCATAATTTCAGTCAAGACCTGCCCAGTTGTGACCAGGGATGTATGGCCAGTCTTAAAGGTTTTAATCTTGTGGATTAATTCTTAGTGAAAAGTGATCATTTCAGATCACTTTGAAGTATTGATAGGTTGACAAGTTAAGCTGCAAGGACAGCAAATGCTTGTGGGTCAAGGCTAAGTTATTGATTAGCTCAACCTCTTTTAAGCATTATAGAAGCAGGTAGAATACTCTGCTACCAGAAGGTTACCAGTTTGCCCCATGTGTGGCCCCATTATAATACCTTTGAGTAACTTACATATCATGCATTCCTCCACTGGCTAGATATTAAGGTTGGCTATGCAGCTTTAATTTCTGCAATCGCAGTAAACCGAGAGCAGGCACAAAGTAACGTGGAAAGAAACAGAAATATCTGTAAGTGGACACATGGGGTTACTGTGGGTAATGAGTTTTTTTGTAATCAAGAATTTGACAAGATGACAGTTTGTCTTCAACATTTTGAGGTATATGTAGAATATTCTGCACGTTTACAGCACAGATATTTTACCGACAATGTGCTGATGCTTGATTTGCGATAAATAACCCTGCTACCCTTTACAAGATCAGCCAGTTTGTACAATTTCACAACGGATCTACAGTGTGCATCATCTTAACCCACTGTGTTCTAGCAGTAGTAAGAAAATTCTTACCCATACATTTATTTTGTTTTGATTTTCTTCTTTATTTTAGCCAACATATACTGCAGTTTGTAGGATTCCTATTTAATAAAAGTTAAATATTGTGGTCCAGCTTGTGTTGTAATTAATGTTCAGTCGACTGGCACAACTGCAAAAGCACAAGAAAAAGGTCATTACTTTTGGAGAAAAAATATACGTATAAACGTCTGTTCATAAGAAACCACGACACTGTACCTAAAAAAGGCCACAGTGGATGAATTTAATTTAAAGGTTATGTTTCTGAGTATGTTTTACCGCAAAACATACCGTGTACTGGTGTTTTACTGTGCCTTGGCTGTGTGTTTGGCTGCAGGTTCGAATGTCTCTTCCGATGTGGATGGTTTACCCTTAAGAGCCTCTAAATTTAACTTAACAAATGTCACCCACACACTGTAAAAAAAAAGTTTATTTTAAACTCGAAATGTTACTTTTCTGCCTTTCATTTAAGCCTCGATTGAACGTATTTCTGTACCGGATCAGAAATTTTATAAAAAACATTAGACACCACTTATATTTGGCTGTACAGTTTTTCACAACTGCTTAAACCCATTTCCTGGATTTACACTACGTTTTCCCCAAAATAAAAAGAACAGAATAAAAACATCACCCTGCACTTTTTAAACCTCAGGCTTCTCAGGCAAAATGGACGACTGATGCAGAAACATGTTAGAGCTCAAAATGAACCTTTGCTTCCAGGTGAGACGCAAAGCCATTTAGCACACAGAATACACACCCTACTTCGGCATCGTGTTTCTGGGCTGGGTCCGGCTACACGACTCCCTCTGCATTACAGGCAATGTTCTCCATTCCCCCTGGCCAGGCAGTGCTGCAAATACCCCCCAGTGTGCCGAACCCACCATGGTTCCACTCCACAGCTATAGTTCCACAGCTGGTAGAAGACTGTCCCTGTCACGGGGTTTCCCTCCTATGCTTTCCAGCACCATGCTGAGAAAAATTCTCCCATGGGCTTGAGGAGAAGGTAGCAGGTGAAAGAAGAGATCTGAAAATCGTGGGCTGTCATTGACTCTTGCTGAGTTGCGCTCCAGTGGCACATGGTGCACTTGTGGTTCTGCTGAGGGATGCGACCAGTGTGGAAATGCTGACCGCATTAATACCTCAAAAAATGTCGTCCTCCATTACTATGTCTCGCAGCTGCATAACATCGCTGGCAAGAGCCGTGTTTACAGTAAGAGTTTCTCACACAAGTCCGACCACCATGCTGAGCTCTGCAGAAATGCAATATGGTTGGCTACCATTTATTTGCATTTACATTTATTAATTTTGCAGACGCTTTTCTCCAAAGCAACTTCCAATGAACTCTATGTGGTGTTATCAGCCCACACACCTTATTCACCGCGGTGACTTACACTGCTAGATACACTACTTACAATGGGTCACTCATCCATACATCAGTGGAACACACACTCTCTCTGTCACTCACACTGTGGGTGAACCTGAACAGCATGTCTTTGGACTGTCTTTACCATGGTCCATTTTCACAAAATATAATTGTCTTTAAGTTCATACATTTTCACATCCCATTTATTGACACAGTGGCATAGTGAAATATACTGCCTTTACATGTATTCATTTTTCAGATTACAGACTACAGAAAACCCCAGAAAGCTCAGTAACCTGTTTTCCTCTCCAAAAAATCCTGATTACAGTCGCTCAGATTTGGTTGGATCCTTTGTCCTTTTTCTCTCATTGTGACACCATGGACAAGAACATAGTGGACTGTCATAGCATGTATCTCGCCAGAAATCGATGTTCTTGCCCTTCGTCTCCCTCCTTCCCTGCCTGATCTCTCCTGTTTTGTGATGCCTTCACTCGTGTGTGAAAACTGAATGTTCGCATGTAAGTTGCATGACCGACACTCAGATAGCAATGAGCATGAAGGACACTGCCGCGATCAGGCTTCCAAACAAGCAGGACTTCTCAGTGGGACAGAATTCCATGGGGTGCTGGTTGGGTTCATCTTTCAGAGAGAAAACCCTGGATTTTCTGTGAACTGCACGGAGTCAGTACAGCAGATCGGTCTTTGTGTGGTATACTAACGGAAAAGGAGGCGTGGGACTTCTTCAACCCGCCTGCAAGGTACCACCAAGCTTGTTGTCTTGGAAAAAGCCATGGCATGTACGCCCATCACTGCATGGGGCAAAGTGCAGGATCATCTGAGATTGGGAATGAAGTCAAATCCCACTTCTTTCCCAGACCCCTGCAGGCTGTAGCCCATTCAGGTATAACTGAGGTGTAACAATAAAGCAGTTTCATTACAATAATATGAGGGTTTTATCTTTTTTGTGTCCATCTCCGAGTTTCTGAACAGCTACTAATGGGTACAAGAAGTGATGTAGTGGTAACACACACACTGTCTACAACCGCTTGTCCAGAGCGGGGTTGCAGTGAGCCGGAGCCTAACCCGGCAACACAGGGCACAGGGCTAAAGCGGCAGGGGAAATGCCAGCGACAGGACGCCAGTCTGCCGCATCGTACCCCAAGCAGGACTCGAACCCCACACCCACCGCACAGGAGGACCCACCGAAACACACTGCACCACCACACCCCTCTAGTGGTAACACTTGTTGCATTATATTCATAGGACCTGGGTTGGAATCCCCACTCCTGTAGTAGCCTGCCTTAAGCAAAGTACTCACTGTCAATTGATGCAGTTGTAATATCCTGTAATACTCTATAAGGGATTGTGAAGTTGATTGATATACAAACCTAATGCTGGTAAAACTCAGAAAAAATGCAGTTCATTGCAGTTGAAGCACCACAATATATTATGAAAATCTGATGTGGAATATTTTATGGCAGTTTTAAGTCTAAGCCACCAAAATTATTTCACAATTCTAAAGGGGAAAAATGTGTCACATTTTCCAATCCCACAAAGCTTCTAGTTGGGAAACCGCTGCCTCCAGCGTGGCTCTGGGTGCACTGGTGTTTCCAGTCAGTAGGTGGCGCTATTTCCTTTCCGACACTCACAGCAGTAAACAGCACAGGGCCTGGTAATGATTAAGTGAAGGACACACAGCACTGGCTTCTTCACTTGACCACATTGTAAAATCTCAGTGTGCAAAGTGATGCCTTGAAGTCTGTATAATTCATTTGCTTTTATTTTTTAAATTTTTCTTAATGTTACTATGTTCATACGGGACTGGGTCCCATTCTCTGGTGGGTCTGGGGTTCGAGTCCTGATTGGGATGCCTTGCTGGTTGTGTCCCCTCCCCCTTTGGCCTTACGCCCTGTATTGCCGGGTTAGGCTCCGGTTCGCCGTGACCCCGCTTGGGACAGGGTGTGTGTGTTTGTGTGTGTCTACTACGTTCATTGTGTGTTGCTATAACTGCACTTTGTTGTTATGTGTCATGTTCAGCTGCTCTGCATGAATTTCCCTGCAGGAATTAATAAAATATTGTCCTATCCTGTCCAATTCTATCCTACCCTGTCTTGTCCTGTCCCGTTCTGTCCTATAGTACCCCATCCTGTCCTACCCTGTCATTATCCTATCATACATTTAAAATCCATCCATCCATCCATCCATCTTCCTCCGCTTTTATCCGGGGCCGGGTCGCGGGGGCAGCAGTCCGAGCAGAGTACTCCAGACCTCCCTCTCCCCGCACACCTCCTCCAGTTCCTCTGGGGGAACCCCAAGGCGTTCCCAGGCCAGCCGGGAGACATAGTCTCTCCAACGTGTCCTGGGTCTGCCCCGAGGCCTCCTCCCAGTGGGACAAGCCCGGAGCACCTCCCCAGGGAGGCGTCCAGGAGGCATCCGGAACAGATGCCCGAGCCACCTCAACTGGCTCCTCTCGATGCGGAGGAGCAGCGGCTCTACTCCGAGCTCCTCCCGGGTGACTGAGCTCCTCACCCTATCCATAAGGGTGCGCCCAGCCACTCTGCGGAGGAAACTCATTTCTGCCGCTTGTATCTGCGATCTCATTCTTTCGGTCATGATCCAGAGTTCATGACCATAGGTGAGGGTAGGAACGTAGATCGACCGGTAAATTGAGAGCTTCGCCTTACGACTCAGCTCCCTCTTCACCACAACAGACCGGTACAATGACCGCATTACTGCGGACGCCGCACCGATCCGTCTGTCAACCTGCCGCTCCATTTTTCCCTCACTCGTGAACAAGACCCCGAGATACTTAAACTCCTCCACTTGAGGGAGCAACTCCCCCCCTAACCCGGAGGGGGCAATCCACCTTTTCCCGACTGAGAACCATGGCCTCGGATTTGGAGGTGCTGATTCTCATCCCCGCCGCTTCGCACTTGGCTGCAAACCTCCCCAGTGCACGCTGCAAGTCTTGACTTGATGAAGCCAACAGGACCACATCGTCCGCAAAAAGCAGAGACGAGATCTCGCGGCCACCAAAACAGACACCCTCCGTTCCCTGGCTGCGCCTAGAAACTGTGATATTCATTGTAAAAAGAATCCACCACCCCAAATAAAAGCTTCAATATCATAAATATTTTTTTTTTTATATTTTACATTTAAAATATTTATGATATTGAAGCTTTTATTTGGGGTGGTGGATTCTTTTTACAATGAATATCACAGTTGATTTAGTTTGTTTTGAAACTCAGTGCAGAACATAGCCAATATTTTCCCACGGATGTGCAAGGAGTCTGCCACGCCCACACCTCCGGGCCAACACGGAACACCTGGGACGCAACGCAGACTACAGCATAAAAGGCTGCGTCAGACCACCAGCTGATGCGGAACCTTGATCTGCCTCCTCGTTAGCGACCTTCTCTAGCCATTTCCTGTTCCCGAACGCCTTCCCCGGACCCGTCCCTTATTCCCCCGATCTACTGCCTCCTTCGGATCATCGACCTCTTGCCTGCGTACTGACTTCGCCTTTTGGATCCTCCCTGTTACGACGTTCGCACCTCGAAGATCCTTTGCCCGTCCTCTGACCTCCTCTCTTGGATTTCCCCGAAGACACCACCACGATTACCGCTCTGCACTTGGGTCCACCGCTTCCCTCAGACCCGACCATGACAGAGTCCATATATTACACATTAATACAGGTATATCTTTTTTAAACTTAAATAAAACTGAACGAAATAACTCATGCATGTACAAAAAAATCACATTAATATTAAGATGGAAAAAAATGTTTAATACTGGTAAACTGAATGGGAAAACAGACATGTCAAGTACTATGAAAAACTACATTTAATCTTTTAATAACAGGAACACAGTGCTGAAAGCAATAAGAGTGCTGAAAGCAAGAATACATGTATTCTATCCCAGTCAGGAACATCTGATTTTTTTTTTTAACAAATCTGAACCATTTAACAGGCTGTCTTGTAAATAATCAAACCTAGTAATCTTTAAAAATTCATTAAAAAATGGCAAAAAACATATCAAAATATGTAAATGTAAACAAAGTTTATATTTACAGAAATGTATCCAGTGGCTGTATGAAAAGGAAGTTGATTAATGGGGTTGAAAGTGCAGTGGAAAATTCTCATCGGAAAGCAAGTCATACAACGATGGAAATTTCTGGTGGAAAAGCTGTAAAACAGAGCGAATTAAACCCTGAGGTGGCAGAGTAGCGGCAACAAATTTCCCACACTTTTAGTGTTAGAATACATCATTTCCAAAAGGCTACACACACACCAGAAAAATGAAACAATCACACTGCTTGTAACATGTCAATAACTGTTGTAACTGCTATACTGCTACACGAGACAGGATACATTAAATTACTTATATGTAAAATAATTAAAAAAAATAAGGCTCAAGGCAAAATAGAAATCTGTACCCCATTTTAAGGCTCAAAGCATTAATAATACATACCTGTAGTGACGGGAGACAGTCTTACAGGTCATGAGCCACAGCTTACGCGGCCGCATCCAGCAGAGGTAGACCGTGTCACCAATTCCTGTGCTTTGCAAGCTAAATTAAGGCAATCAGAATTTTCTTAATTGTTTTTTTTATGGCACATCAGGTGTATTGATTTCCATAATTTTACTCTGAACCAAAAATCTCTAGTTTAGTACAGGAGGCCTTATGATTTTCCAAAAGCTTTATATGATGAGCGCAAAATATAATAAAGATATTTCACCATCTCAAAAAAATATTTGAAAATCACAAACAAAAAAAAAATTTCTAACGCAGCAGGCCAAGGGGATATATGTATATACATATATATCCCCTTAGCCTGCTGTATATATTATATAATATATACGTTATAGACATACATGACTATGTTTGTATGTCGATAACATACTGGGAAACGGGTTCACGCATTTTCTGTTCACTACAACAATTTGTGGCCAGAAGAAATAGCAGCACCAACTAACAGCCATTCTGTGAGCCTTTGGCCACTGCGTCTTCCCAGGGTGAGATACCAGAGATGTGTTATGTACTTCCCACCCTGTTCTGGAGATCTGGGACCATGGTTCTATGAAGACTTTCTCTAAGTGTCTCTGAAGCATTTCCTTACTACACACAATGTCCCAGGTATGCACAACTTGAACCCCTGCCCTCCCCACAGCAACAGCATTCCACATAAAGAACTCATCAGATTAAAAAAAATGAGACACAACTCTTTGGTACCAGTACCGACATTGTCTAGTCAAAAAACACAAGTTGTTTGCGCAATCAGATGCAAAGCTTTGATTGTGACTGAAAAGTATTGCATTTAAATATCCGACTGAAAGCCAAAAGGTCTATTCCCTGAATTCTGAACAGTGAAATTCAATATATCTTCCACGCATCAATATAAAAAAAAAAGGTGTTGAGTGGTTACAACAAAATCAAGTAGTAAGCAAAGTTCTTAGTTCTTTTATATTTGGTTTCCTGTTGGCATAACCATTTTTATTCTTGCAACGTTTTAAGTGATATCGAGCAAGAACGTCCATAAACATGCAACCGAAGTAACAGAAATGATAAAATTACGATAAAGTGCAAGATCCAAAAAGGCCCTGAACTTTTAAATTATGTTAAACCCCTAAATATTACCTCCCATCATACTGTGTTTCTTTGCTTTTTATTTACACGTCAGCTTTCAACAGCGCTACATCTTCAAGCTCTACGGAAATCACTTTCTTAGCCGATCCCAAGCAGGCGCTTCACCGATGGTCTCTGGGTCTAAACACAACGCCTACTCAGGTGTTCCAGGCTGTTTTGTGCTCAGACAAGACAAGATAAAAAATATATGTGCGGTGCAAGAGGGCATCGAGCATTGTAATGAAGAGCTACATCCAGTGTGAATGCATTTATTGTGGCAGGACCCAAGCTGATGCAGTGTGCTGAGCATGATGGGACAGCGCTGTGTGGAGCTCTCGGAGTGGTCTGCTGGGCCGATCCTGGCGCTCTGCCTCCTGACGCGTCTTTCCGCAAAGTCACCCTGGCATCACACAGCCGTGGAGCTCTGGTCCCCTGAATCGGAGGAGGACATGGATGCCGAGGAGCGCTTCCTCCTCCAGCCCGATGTTCTCTCAATCATGCTGGGATGGAAGCTGGCGTGACGGCGGGCGTGCTTGGTCAGGTGGTCACTCCTCATAAAGCACTTGTCACAGAGCGGGCAGGAGAAGCGCTTCTCCCCCGTGTGGGTGCGGTAGTGTCGAGTCAGCTCATCTGAGCGGGAGAACTTCTTTGTGCAGTCAGGCCAGGTGCACTGGAAAGGTCTTTCACCTGAGAAAAGCCAACAGCGGAGGTCAAAAGGTCATGTCATCATTTTCTGCTCAGATATTATTTCCAGTAGGCCACACACACACACATGCACACACCATGTACCTTTTTCCCAAGAACAATACATATACATTCAAGATACACAGGAAATGATGTTATACCCCATGCGTATTTTACAAGGGCTCTACACAAGGACCCAGTGCCAGTGCAACCAACATTGCCATGAACCCACAGAGAAGAACATCCAACATTGCCAACATACATCTTCATGACTCGAGACCAAGAAGCTTAACCTCCTTCCCTACCCAACACAACCACAGGGTACCAACATGGATATTTCATTGAGGTTCTCAAGTGGGCACCTCCCTTCGTCTGTGTTCCGTTGAATTAGGCCCACGACACCTCCGGAAGGCTTAATATATGAATATACTGTATATATGTATTTACTTATATACATTTTTTGTATTGATGTATTTATTTATATACATATATATGCATGTATGAATTTATTTATTGTCTTGTGCTATGTTCTGTGTCGCACCACGGTCTCCGAAGAAGCGACATTTTGTTCCACTGTACACAAGCTGTACAGAGGAATGACAATAAAAACTACTTGAACTTGATATATATATATATATATGACCAGGATAGTTCTATATCAGCTGATGGGTGTAAGTGGTGTTTAGATCTCTTCAGTTGCAATATAAAAGCGTGGTTGGTGTGTGTGCAATATAAAAGTTTTGATTAAATTCCCTTGATCAAGGTATTTACCCTGAAGCGGTACAGTGAAATGACCCTGCTTTATAAATAAATGGGTGAACTGCTGTACATTTATTACCTAACACTGTAATTCACCTTGGATAAAGGTGTTCGCTAAATAAAGAATAATCACAGAGCATTAATTGGTGTTAAACTGGAATGTAACTCCTCCTTTCACATATAACATTTGGACATTTATTTACTTTAATTTAAACCTTTATTGGTTTTCAAAAACGACCAGTGCGGAGCAGTGCTTTTCCAGAGTCTATCCTGGAAACTGGTGGGTCAGTCTCTCATTCGGAAACATGCTGGGGGAAATTCGGAGTCATCTAGTCACCTGACGTCTGGCCTGCGGGAGGAAACCGGAGCAGCTGGAGGAAGCCCAAGGCAGAACAGAGAAACTCCACACAGACTATGGCCCCAGTGGAAAAAAAAAGAGATGAATGAGACCTAAAAGTGGGGCTCCGAGCGCCGCGATCCCCAGGGCTTCTCTTCACAAACGTCATGAGTCATGGAATCACAAAGCATTTCGCAACCACTCAGCACATGCTGTTCCTGACACTCCGTTCGTCAACAAAGTCGTGCGCAGCCCAACCCCCCCCCCCCTCACCCCGCAGTCCAGCCCACTCCACTCCACCCCCCATCGTACCGCGGGGCTGCTCCTCGTGGCCCGTTCGAACCCGGTTCGACCAGCCGACCGCCTCACCCCTCAGAGGCGCGTGCCGCCTACGTGATCCCTGCCCACGCTTCAATTACACAACTTTGTTTTGCAGTCCGGTGTACCTGCCTTTTCACCGTGATCCGTCTACACACGTGACGGGCCTCGAGCTCACGTCCACGCGTTATTATTGGCCGCTCAAAGGCGTACATCACACACGAGTGACAGGAAACACTACGGGGGGGCAGGTAGTGCAGAGGCTCAGGCGGGTCAGTCAGTGGGTGCCCCGCAATTTGAATCCTCTGGGTTCGAATCCCTCTCCTGCTATCGCCACCTTGATCAAGTTGCTTACCCTCACTCAGTCAATACGGAAAAAATAATGTGGGTAAATCGCTGTAAATCGACTCAGACTAGGGCCAGCGGCGCGTGTGTGTGTGTGTGTGTGTGTGTGTGTGTGTCGCTCCGCCACACTCACCGGTGTGCACTCTGAGGTGAGCCTTCAGGTGGGACGACTTGCCGTAGCTCTTGTCACAGCCCGCAAACGGACAGCGGTGTGTTTTCCCCGGCGGACTCTGCGCCTCGGACCTCCTGCGGATCGTCTGCTTCGGAGCCGCTCCTTTCCCGACCCCCCCCGAGTCCCGAGCGCTCCCCCCCGGGTATCCCGCACCGACTCCGCTTCCACACAGCTGTGCCGTGGCCGGGTTGCACTTGTTCAAGTCCAGCAGAATCATCGCAACCATGAGCACGGTGCCCTTCTCCTGGTTCTCCAAGGACACGTCCTGCGTGGACATCACGTCAGGACACCGCTGCGTGGACACCCCATTTGAGATCGAAACCAAGCACTCTGCCGCAAAGTCAACGTCCGACATCGTTCCTGTATCCGAAAAACTTGAATTCCTTCCAAAAACAAAATGTTACGTCCTTTAATAAGAAAGGTTTGTCAGGAATCAACACCGAAATGTTCCGCTAGCTAGGTGATTCTGAAAACATGTGCGTGGCTCGTGCCCCCCACACGTGTTTTCTCCTGCAGCTTTAAAGTATCGGCACTACGCCTATATTTAACAAAACAGACAAATTATTCAAAATCGAACGGGCAAAATAAATAAAAAGTGCAAAGTTTCAGAAGGCTGCGATAAAAAATACTGACATACAACATGCCTTACGAGCCACACGTTACTGTAAGTCACACATGCGCGCCTGCGGTTCCAACTTGCTGAATTTCAGCGTGTCCTTCTCCGAGAAACAAGTTCGCGGAATTCCGGGGTGTCATAATAAATCTCATCTCTAATTGGCTACCACTGTCTATGACGTGTACGCGTCTCCGCCCCCCGCGTCACTTTTGTACTGACTCAACAGAACGTGCCATGATCCAATCAGAATAAAGATATGTAAAGAAGGCGGGACAACATCACCATTAATGTTCAGTTTTGCTGAATAAGAAAGCGCTTCATAGTTCGTGTGACTTTGCACAAAAGAGGCGCAGACTGAGAGCGGAAGAAAGCGTAGCGGCACCGCGTGGTGTCTTATTTAGGACCGTTATTTTACAACGAAATCCCACCCGTGTGGTAACGAATACAGTAAAATAACCTGCTGTATAAATAGGTACAAACTGAAAATCACTGAATACAGGACAGGGCTGATAAGAAAAAGATATGCCGGATGGTACAGTCCCTGGCTGGATTACGTACGAGTACCGTTCCTAAATCCGTCTTTAAATCGAAATTGTACGTAAGTCGGAACAGTTAGGTACCTTTCGTATCTTACCTCAGTTAGTCAAATGAAACATTTGAAACATTAAGACAAAGTCTTAATATACAGTGCTGTAGTTGCTGTACACATGAACCGCTGTAGACATGCAATTTTGATGCATGTTGCAAGTAGAGCATAATGAAAATTGAATCATATGGTTGAAAGAAACAAACTAACTACTACACTTAGTCATGCATCTGTATCTGAGTTTCTCTTCCTAATGTAATGTACACGTTGTATCTTCTATGAGATGTACGTCGCTTTGGAGAAAAACGTTTACTAAGTGAATAAATGTAAATGTAAGAGCCATTGCTTGTAACTCAACTGTTAACATACTAGGCATTACAGGGTGGTTCGTAAATACGGGTTGTACATAAATCGGATGTTCGTAACCTAGGAACTGCCTGTGTAGACCTGTAATGTTCAGAGAAATATCACAAATGAAATACATAATGACACGCACACACACACACACACACATTTTCAGAACCGCTTGTCCCATACGGGGTCACGGGGAACCGGAGCCTACCCGGTAACACAGGGCGTAAGGCCGAAAGGGGAGGGGGACACACCCAGGACGGGACGCCAGTCCGCCACAAGGCACCCCAAGCAGGACTCGAACCCCAGACCCACCGGAGAGCAGAACTGTGGTCCAACCCACTGCGCCACCGCGCCCCCTACATAATGACATTAGTTTGAATATAAGAAATTTCATCTTTGGTTCTGTACAATCAATGCAAAACAGCACATGTTATATATGTAATAGCAAATCATATAGACGGAATTACAGAGAAGATACAGCATTTTAAAAGTACTGGAAACTAGGAGATTTCATTAGTGACCGTTTCCCAAGTGTAGCAATAGTAAGGGGACCCTCTCCTCACATATTGTTACATTTTATTTAATTTTTGTACTGTATATTACCCCCAAACTCGTGGAATATGACAATATGAATAGATATGTTTTGCAATGTTCCACTTCAACAGTGTATTGTTAGTTTTGGAACTTTCTTTAATAAAATATCCTAACCTGTTAAACCTCCTACCTTTCCCAAAATATTTGCCATGTGCTATCTGTGATGCCAGTGTAATTAAGCTGTCACAGTCAGGGACGGCAGGTAGGTGGTTGAAACCCAAGCGCGGGTGAGGTCATCCCGGCTCCAATCCAACACCAAGAGGCAAATGAAATCGGTGGTCAGGGACAGGCGTAGGTCGAGCGAGGTGCAAACGTCTTTTGGAGGGCAAGACAGTACTCAGAACAAGGGAAAGCAAGCAGAGGTCGAAAGCCAGGTAGACACAAGAACGAGGAACAGGGTACAAGGCCTGAACCGCTGAATTTTCAAGCCAGGGCATTGCAAGATTCCGCAACCTTGTGCCGGGACAGCGCTGCCTTTATCCCTGGCCTTGATTACCGTCAGGTATGGCTGCTTTGCTTGTAGGCGTGACAAAAGCAATAAAGCGTAAAGTATTGAAACCTGAATCATCCTTCTTGCTAACACAGCTGTCATATGCTTTGCTATTAATGTTGTAAATGATAATAGCAGAAATTCTTGTTAAATGACAATAAAAAAATCTTGTGGGGCACAGAGGCATTTTCTGATAAAACTGCCGTTTTAATGTATTCGCCCGGTGCTTCTCAGGGATGGTTGTTACAAATGTGAACCATTGAGCGTTTATGAACATAATTCCATCTATAATGCTGGAGTTTGGATAGCGAAGAAGAGATTCCTGTTATTTATGGCAAAAAAATGGGTCCATTCCTGGACCTTCACAGGTTCACATTAAATGACCTAAAACATTCACAGCCATGACTAACATTAATCAACGCTGAACATTATTCTTATAATATTACTTGTACAGTATTCTATGATGCAGTGTCCTCCTCGTACCTCTCAAGACCATGCCTGCACCTCAACAAGCAGCACCTGGCTCCGATTAAGCACCTGGCTTTAATCGGAGCATTTGGCTATAAAAAACACCACTCAACTACTTCCCAGTTGTGGAATCTCACTCGAGACAACTGTACCCTCTATGCTCTCAAACCTATCTTGCTTTGTTTTTCACAAGTACTGTTCCTCATCGGGGGGCTGCGGTGGCATTGCAAGTTTGGCCAGGCTCTGCTCTGTGGTCGACCTGGGGTCCTGTCCGGGGTGTGTCCCCACCCCTTCAGCCTTGTGCCCTGTGTTTCCAGATTAGGCTCTGGCTCGCTGTGACCCCACTCAGAACAAGTGGTTGTAGATAATGTGTGTGTCTGTTCCTCATCGTTCCCCAGTCCTGCTCCACATCTCTTTGGTAACGACTGCCTGCCTCATCCCCCAACCATGACTTCAGATCCTCACCTCTGTTCAGTTTGCCAATCGACTGACCATTTGCTCGTAACCCTTTCGTTCTGAATTAACAATCCTACACTTGTGTCCAGCCTCCTCCGTGTCCTCTGTTCACCATGACAGAAGATTCCGCCTTTAACATGGACCCAGCAAAGATCGAGTAACTGCTGCAGGTTGTCTCTGTTCAAGGAGCAGTCCTCGGATCCTATGAGCAGATGCTGAAACAACTGTCAGACTCCATATGTGAGGTCTTAATTCTGCTCCGACAGAAGAGGGATTCAAAGACCGAGATGACGGCTGTTCCTGTGCCAGAACCCAAGTCATCGTCAGGCGCTGTCCCAGTTCCAGCGAATGACCCCCCGGCTCGCCGCGCCCAAGTCAATGGTAATCTGGAGAAGTGCAAAGGTTTCTTGCTGCAATGTGAGCTGGTTCTCTTGAGTCGGCTGCATGTCTACCACGCTGATTCCAGCCATATAACCTACCTGGTGTCATTGCTGATGGGCTCTGCCCTTGACTGGGTTACGACAATTTGGAGGCATTGTGCACCCGCCTCGTATGAACAATTCAGGAAACAATTTGAGGCCGTCTTCGACCACCCTGCTGCCGGTAACACAGCCAACAGTTGCTTGGTGACCCTGCAACAGGGTGACCAGTCAGACTCTGACTACGCCCTACAGTTCCACACCCTTGCCACAGCAATGCAGTGGAAAACGGCAGCGCAGCTTGTGTGCTTACAACAGGGTTTTGAATCCTGGAATCCAAGCTGAGTTTGCCTACCAGGCTGAAGACTGGACCCTGGACCAGTACATGGAGAATGCCATCGCCCTGGATAACCTTGCCTGTGAGTGCCTGTGACACCCTCGGGCAGCATCAAGCAGCCCTGAAGCCCTCTTGAACACCCCAGAACCCCTGCAGGTCTGCCGAGGGCACTTGACTCCCACCAAGAGACAGCGGCGACTCCTAGAGGGCCTTTGCCTCTATTGCGGCTGTTCCAGCCACTTCAGAGCAACATACCCTGAGCGGCCATCCTCAGGAGCCCCCCAAACACGGCCCTCTGTGAGTGACCCCTTCCATCCAGCCTCACAGCTCACAGTTCCGATTGTCCTGCCTTGGGGAGGGGTGCCAACCAGATAATTGTGTGCATTTGTAGACTCTGGAGCAGCCGGTTGTTTTATGGATACCACTTTTGCTAGCTTGCAAGACATTCCCACGTGAGAATGTGATGTAGTGTTACAGATCAGTGCACTCGATGGGCAACCACTTTAGAAAGGTGCAGTGGTCTCTCGCACCTAGACCCTAGGACTCCAGGTAGGGGCTTGCCATAGGGAGGCTCTCTCCTTTCTTCTTATTGTGTCCCCTGACAACTCAGTTATCCTAGGGTACATCTGGCTGGCCCAACATGACCCTGTATTTTCTTGGAACACGGAAGAGCTGCTTTCTTGGGGAGAGCAGTGTGCCTCCTCATGTTTGCCCTACCCTGTAAAGCCACATCTGTCGAGAGCCTTGGGTCAGCATAGCCTCTGGCTGTGCCGCAAGAGTACAGAGATGTTGTGGAGGTCTTCAGTAAGGCCCGAGCATCTGCCCTGCCCCCATGTGGGACTGTACCATTGACCTCCCCTCCGAGAGGCCATGTATATCTGTTATCACTACCTGAGCAGAGGGCCATGGAGGAGTATGTGACCAAGGCCTTAGCCTTGAGCATTATCAGACCATGTATCTTGCTGGCCTCTGCAAGCTTCTTTTTTGTAGGTAAGAACGATGGCAGGCTGCATCCTTGTACAGACTATTGTGATCTTAATGAGATAACGGCAAAATACCCCCATTCCTTGCCGTTGATCACGGCGGCACTGGAACAGGTTCATGGAACGCGGGTTTTTACCAAGTTGGACCTATGTAGTGCGTATAACCTGATTCATATTAGAGAAGGCGGCAAGTGGAGGGTGCCATTTAGCACCGCCCTGGGTCACTATGATGATGCCGTTTGGACTGGCTAATGCTCCCTCCATTTTTCAGGCCTTCGTGAACCACATATTGGGGGATTTGGTGAACAAGTGTGTCCTGGTGTCCCTGGACGACATACTGGTGTTCTCGCGTTCCGTGGCTGAGCATGTGGAGCACGTACGTCAGGTCCTTCAGTGTCTATTGGACAATAGGCTCTTTTTCAAGAAGCATGTGGCCTTCCTTGGCTTCATTCTTGACCTGGACGGGGTAGCAATATAACCGGCTAAAGTTCGGGTTGGCCCTGTCCTACCTCTGTATAGGCTCTACAGAAGTTTTTTAGGGTTTGCAAATTTATACATTTACATTTTACATTTATTCATTTAGCATACGCTTTTGTCCAAAGCAACATACATCTCAGCAAAAGTACAATTTATGCATTACACTAAGAGAAAGAGACATAGCTGCAGACATGAAAGTCTCAAGTAAACCTAGTTTGTTACCTACCACTTGCTGCACTGAGGTTCATCGTTTGAGTAGGTGCATAAAACAAATCCTGATAATCCTCCCACCAATTTTTTTTTTTAATAAATATTCTAAGATACCCCCTCCGTGAACCGCCACCTTACCGTGGTGGAGGGGTTTGAGTGCCTGAATGACTCCGGGAGCTATGTTGCCTGGGGCTATATGCCCCTGGTAGGGTCTCCCATGGCAAACAGGTCCTGGATGACAGACGAGACAAAGTGCGGTTCAAAAGCCCCTTATGAAGACAATCAAACTAAGGCTTTTGTTTACCCCGCCCGGTATGGGGTCACCGGGGCCCCACCCTGGAGCCAGGCCTGGGGGGGGGGAGGGCTCGCATGCGAGCGCCTGGTGGCCAGGTCTATGCCCACGGGGCCTGGCCGGGCTCAGCCCGAAGCCGTGACGTGGAACCGCTCTTCGGTGGGCTCACCACCTGCCAGAGAGACCGTAAGGGGCCGGTGCGTTGTGATTTGGGCGGTGGTCGGGGCCGAGTGCCCGGCCGACCCAAACCTCGGGCGTCAACTCTGGTTTTTGGGACTTGGAATGTCACCTCACTGGCAGGGAAGGAGCCTGAGCTGGTGCGGGAGGTTGAGAGATACCGTCTAGATATAGTCGGGCTCACTTCCACTCACAGCTTATTAATAGCCCCCCAGTTCAGCCGCCATGTGTTGGAGTCTACCCCGGTGAATGAGCAGGTCATCTCCCTGCGCCTTCGGGTCAGGGAACGGTCTCTCACTGTCGTTTGTGCTTATGCGCCTAGTGGCAGTGTAGAGTACCCGGCCTTTTTGAAGTCCCTGGAGGGCGTGCTGGAAAGCGCTCCCACTGGGGACTCTATCGTTCTACTGGGGGACTTTAACGCCCACGTGAGCAGCGACAGTGACACCTGGAGGGGCGTGATCGGGAGGAACGGCCTCCCTGATCTGAACCCGAGCGGTGAGTTGTTATTGGATTTCTGTGCTAGTCACGGTTTGTCCATAACGAACACCATGTTCATGCATAAGGGTGTCCATCAGTGCACTTGGCACCAGGACACCCTAGGTCTGAGGTCGATGATCGACTTTGTGTCGTTTCTTCTGACCTTCGGCCATATGTCTTGGACACTCGGGTGAAGAGAGGGGCTGAGCTGTCAGCTGATCACCACCTGGTGGTGAGTTGGATTCAATGGCGGGGGAGAAAGCTGGACAGACCTGGCAGGCCCAAACGCATAGTGAGGGTCTGTTGGGAACGTTTGGCGGAGGGCCCTGTCAGAGAGGTCTTCGACTCCCACCTCCGACAGAGCTTCAACCAGGTCCCGAGGGAGATTGGGGACATTGAGTCCGAATGGACTATGTTCCACACCTCCATTGTCGGGGCGGAGGTTCAGAGCTGCGGCCATAAAGTCTCTGGCGGCTGTCGCGACGGCAATCCCCGAACATGGTGGTGGACACCGGAAGTAAGGGATGCCGTCAAGCTGAAGAAGGAGTTCTATCGGGCCTGGCTGGCTCATGGAACTCCTGAAGCAGCTGACAGGTACCGGCGGGCCAGACGGAATGCGGCTCTGGCAGTCGCCGCGGCAAAAACTCGGGCCTGGGAGAAGTTCAGTGAGGCCATGGAGGAAGACTTTCAGTCGGCCTCGAAGAGATTCTGGCAAACCGTCCGGCGACTCAGGAGGGGGGAAGCGGTGTTCCGCCAACACTGTTTACAGTGGAAGTGGTGCGCTGCTGACCTCAACTGAGGATGTCCTCAGGCGGTGGAAGGAGTACTTTGAGGATCTCCTCAATCCCTCCGACACGCCTTCCGTAGAGGAGGCTGAGGCTGGGGACTTGGAGGGGGGCTCGTCCATTACCCTGGCTAAAGTTGCTGAGGTAGTCAAAAAACTCCTCGGTGGCAAGGCTCCGGGGGTGGATGAGATCCGCTCCAAGTTTCTCAAGTCTCTGGATGTTGTGGGGCTGTCTTGGCTGACACGCCTCTGCAACATTGCGTGGAGTTCGGGAACGATGCCTCTGGACTGGCAGACCAGGGTGGTAGTCCCTCTTTTTAAGAAGGGGGACCGGAGATTGTGTTCCAACTATAGGGGGATCACACTCCTTAGCCTCCCTGGGAAAGTCTATGCCAGGGTACTGGAAAGGAGAATCCGACCGATAGTCGAACCTCGGCTTCAGGAGGAGCAATGCGGTTTTCGCCCTGGCCGTGGAACACTGGACCAGCTCTATATCCTCACTAGGGTGTTGGAGGGTTCGTGGGAGTTTGCCCAACCAGTCCATATGTGTTTTGTGGACCCGGAGAAGGCATTTGACCGTGTCCCTCATGGCATCCTGTGGGGGGTGCTTCGGGATTATGGGGTTCAGGGCTCGCTGTTACGGGCTGTTCGTTCCCTGTATGACCGGAGCAGGAACTTGGTTCGCATTGCCGGCAGTAAGTCGGACCTGTTCCCGGTGCATGTTGGACTCCGCCAGGGCTGCCCTTTGTCACCGATTCTGTTCATTATCTTCATGGACAGAATTTCTAGGCGCAGCCAGGGAACGGAGGGTGTCTGTTTTGGTGGCCGCAGGATCTCGTCTCTGCTTTTTGCGGACGAATGTGGTCCTGTTGGCTTCATCAGATCAAGACTTGCAGCGTGCACTGGGGAGGTTTGCAGCCGAGTGCAAAGCGGCAGGGATGAGAATCAGCACCTCCAAATTCGAGGCCATGGTTCTCAGTCAGAAAAAGGTGGATTGCCCCCTCCGGGTTAGGGGGGAGCCCCTCCCTCAAGTGGAGGAGTTTAAGTATCTCGGGGTCTTGTTCACGAGTGAGGGAAAAATGGAGCAGTGGGTTAACGGACGGATCGGTGCGGCGTCCGCAGTGATGCGGTCATTGTACCGGTCTGTTGTGGTGAAGAAGGAGCTAAGTCGTAAGGCGAAGCTCTCAGTTTACCGGCCAATCTACGTTCCTACCCTCACCTAGGGTCATGAACTCTGGATCATGACCGAAAGAATGAGATCGCGGATACAAGCGGCAGAAATGAGTTTCCTCCGCAGAGTGGCTGGGCGCACCCTTAGGGATAGGGTGAGGAGCTCGGAGTAGAGCCGCTGCTCCTCCGCATCGAGAGGAGCCAGTTGCGGTGGCTCGGGCATCTGTTCCGGATGCCTCCTGGATGCCTCCCTGGTGAGGTGTTCCGGGCATGTCCCACTGGGAGGAGGCCTCGGGGCAGACCCAGGACACGTTGGAGAGACTATGTTTCCCGGCTGGCCTGGGAACGCCTTGGGGTTTCCCCAGAGGAACTGGAGGAGGTGTGCGGGGAGAGGGAGGTCTGGAGGACTCTGCTTGGACTGCTGCCCCCACGACCCGGCCCCGGATAGCGGAGGAAGATGGAATTGAAAAAAATTCTAAGATACACAAATAAGCTCCAACTGGTAAGCATCCAGGTCCGATAGAGTTTTGGATTCATGCCATCTTTGCTCTCCAGCCCGCAGTTTGGTACGTAACGTATCAGACAGCCATGAGGTAGCAATGGGACATGCTGGTCGAGAAGACAAGGGAGAGAGAGTCAAGGAAGGAAGATAGGGCAGAGAGGAAAGTGTTAGTCTCATCATCTGTAGATAGATCTGAGAATTGTGCAGCAGAATGGAAAGTGGCCAGAGTAGCAGAGGCAAAGCGGGAAGGTGAGAAAGATTTTAAGTCGTGGCGAAAGGTGACAACGGTTGCAGAAAGAGATGAGGAGTTAGTGGTGAGGGAGGGTTGAAAAGAAATGAAAAAATGGTCAGAGACATGCAGCGGAGTGATAGAGAGGACGGGCCAGCCACAGTTGCTGGAAAATACAAGGTCAAGACAGTTGCCTGCTTTGTGAGTAGCAGGAGATTGGGACAGGGAGAGATCAAAGGACTGTAGGAGCAACAGAAGGCCGCTTGCATGAATGTCATTGACATGCAGGTTGAAGTCACCCAAGAGAATCAGCGGAGAGTTGTCCCCTGGCAGAGAGCTCAACAAGATGTCAAGGTCATCCAAGAAGCAGCCAAGAGGGCCAGGAGAGCGATAAAGGACAACCACAACAAGAGTGATTGGGGCAGTGATAGAGACAGCATGCCATTCAAAGGAGGACAGATCATGCAAGTGAAGAGGAAGAATAGAGTATTCCCACCGGGGAGAAATGAGCAGGCCTGTGCCTCCACCTCTGCCAGAGGAACGGGACGTTTGAGAGAAGGAATAGTTAGTAGAGATTGCTGCAGGTGTGGCTGAGTTGTCTGGGGTGAACTAGGTTTCAGTTAGAGCCAGGAGGCCCAGTGTGAGATGTGAGGCATAGGCAGGCATGAAGTCAGCTTTTCTCACAGCGGACTGGCAGTTCCAGAGTCCCATGGAGAAAGTGAAGCAAGATGGAAGGTTTGATAGGTGAGGATAGACCAGGTTGCTGTAACAGCGAGAGCACCCAGGTCTCCGGCGGTGGCGAAATCGCATTGCTTGCTTACGGTAGAAGACTTTGATGGCCAACATGTTGGACGCATGATCACTTGTGGACAACTGTACTGGTGGGTTCCTTGGGACTCCCACAGGTACACTCCCTTGTCTTTGCACCCCGAGTCTTTGCACCAAGAGGCTGCCGCTACGGATCACCAGCCGGTACTTAAACCAGGCTACTGCCTATCAGCTGACTTCCTAATCGAAACCGAAACTACGCCAACAATGGTGACCAAAACAAACAACCAACCAGACATGATTAATCGAACCACGGAGTCACACCCACTCCCGCTATGGGACACAGAAATGATCCGGAGAACAGTCATCCTAACAAACCACAAAATACTATTTAACAAACAAAATAATTACAGTGCCACGCAACACTACACAGACACACAACCGATTCTATCTATCAATCTGCACAGCTACGCAACACAGATGCATAATGGGAAAACGCAGTACCAAAACACCTACACTTACCTGAAACACCACGAACAGCAGCAACGCACCTCCAACGCAAAATATAATGCACAAAATACACTGCCTGGCCGAAAAAAAAAGTCACACTCTAATATTGTCTTGGACCGCCTTTTGCTTTGATTACGGCATGCATTCGCCGTGGCATCGTTTCGATAAACTTATGCAATGTCACAACATTTATTTCCATCCAGAGTTGCATTAATTTCTCGCCAAGATCTTGTATTGATGATGGGAGTGCCGGACTGCTGCGTAGTCTTCTCCAGCACATCCCAAAGATTCTCAGTGGGGTTAAGGTCTGGACTCTGTGGTGGCCAATCCATGTGTGAAAATGATGTTTCATGCTCCCTGAACCACTCTTTCACAATTTGAGCCTGATGAATCCTGGCATTGTCATCTTGGAATATGCCTGTGCCATCAGGGAATAAAAAATCTATTGATGGAAAAACCTGATCATTCAGTATATTCAGGTAGTCATCTGACCTCATTTTTTTGGGCACATAACGTTGCTGAACCTAGACCTGACCAACTGTAGCAACCCCAGATCATAACACTGTCCCCACTGGCTTGTACGGTACGCACTAGGCATGGGTGCATCACTTCATCCGCCTCTTTTCTTACTCTGATGCGCCATCACTCTGGAACAGGGTAAATCTGGACTCATCAGACCACATGACCTTTTTCCATTGCTCCAGAGTCCAATCTTTATGCTCCCTAGAAAATTGAAGCCTTTTTTTCCGATTAGCCTCACTGATGAGTGGTCTTCCTAAGGCTACACAGCTGTTTAGTCCCAATCCCTTGAGTTCTCTTTGCATTGTGCGTGTGGAAATGCTTTTACCTTACCTTCACTATTAAACATAGCCGTGAGTTCTACTGCTGTTTTTTTTTACGATTTGATTTCACCAAACGTTTAAGTGATCTCCCATGACGATCATTTGAAATTTTTTTCTGACCATATTTGTTCCTCAAAGATGATAGTTCAACGCTATTGTTCAAGGTTTTAATAATGCATTGGACAGTTCTTGGGGGTGCGGTGGCGCGGTGGCGCGGTGGGTTAGACCACAGTCCTGCTCTCGGGTGGGTCTGGGGTTCAAGTCCTGCTTGGGGTGCCTTGTGACGGACTGGTGTCCTGTCCTGGGTGTGTCCCCTGTGTTACTGGGTTAGGCTCTGGTTCCCCGTGACCCCGTATGGGACAAGTGTTTCTGAAAATGTGTGTGTGGACAGTTCTTAACCCAATTTTAGTAGTTTCAGCAATCTCCTTAGTTGTTTTCTTTGCTTGATGCAGGCCAGGAATTTGATCCCTCTGAAACAGAGTAACCTCTTTTTCACGACCACGGGATATGTCTTCCCACATGGTTGTTTCAGAAATGAGAAACTACTCACTGCATCAGTTAGGGTTAAGTAACTTGTTGCCAACTGAAACATATTCAGCACTGCAGTAATTATCCGATGGAAGGCTCTTACCTATTTACTTAGTTAAATCCAGGTGGTGACTTTTTTTTTTGGCCGGGCAGTGTGTAATGTACAAATTTCTACCACTGATTCATTCGTGGCTTCAGTAGTACTGCTGCTCCCCTCACTTCTATGCTCAAGGGAAAGGGGTCCGGGCTTGGTTGGCAGCCAGAGGCCCTGAAGGCATTCCAGGAGCTCAGACAAAACCACCCCAGTTCTCAGGCACCCCGATCCCTCACTGTCTTTCGTTGATGAACTGGGTGCTTCGACCTTGGGCGTAGGGGTGTGTCTTTCACAGAACCAGGGAACTCCTGCAAAGCTCCATCTTTGTGTGTACATCTCCTGTAAGCTGTCACCCACCCAGTGCAATTACAACATTGGGAATAGGGCATTACTGGCCATTAAGCTAGAGGCAGAGGAATGGAAGCACTGGTTGGAAGGGGCCATTCACTTGGTCCTTACAGACAACCGGAACCTGGAATACCTCAGAACAGCTTGTTGATCAAACCCTTGACAAGCCCATTGGGTTCTCTTTTTCACCAGGTTCTGGATCAACGTGTCGTTTTTCCCTGGGCTTGAAAAACACCAAAGCCGATGCCCTGTCCAGACTTTACAACAAGGACCCGGCCCCTGTCTCGCCGGAAACCATTCTACCAAAGTCCTGCTTTGTGGCTCCTGTGCGGTGGCAATTTATGCAGGATCTCCAGAGGGCCTAAGAGGAGGATCCAGGACCAGTGGCCACCCCTTAGGGCAAGAAGTATATCCCAGTGAGGATGCGATCACAGCTGCTCCAGTGGGTACACCATGACCCATTGGCTGGCCATCCAGGGAGCTGATGGACTCTTTCCCTGCTAGAAAAGAGGTACTTGTGCCCCTCCCTTCGTGAGGATGTACAATAATTTGTGGAGGCCTGAGAGGTTTGTATCCAGGCCAACACCCTGAACCGAAAGCTCGGAAGATGCCTCAGTGTCCTGTGTTCGCCATAACAGTATCCTTTGGGTGTGCACAACATGGAATGTACATGTCAGGACAGACTGCAGTATGATATTCCTTGCTTACAAAATTGTAATTTTTTATTTGAATATTTATGCTTTTATGTAAAATGTTTTAAACTGTGCCATCATCAAAAGTGTTTACATTCAATTGTTTCTGTCAATTGCTGGCAAGGCTCACATGCACATTTCTTTATTTAGCTGACGCTTTTTTCCCAAGGCAACTCACAATGTTAATCTACCTGCAATCATTCACCCATTTATGCAGCTGGGTAATTTTTACTGTAGCAATTTAGGGTAAGTACCTTGCTGAAGGGTACTACAGCTGGAGGTGAGATTCGAACCTGCAACCTTTAGATGCAAAAGCAGCAGCTCTAAGCACTACGCAATGGCAATAAGATGGGATCTAATTAGCAACATCATAAGCAAATGGGATCACATTACAGAGCATCTTTCTATTTAAATTATTGGGCACCAGAAGGCCTTTTACTGTAATAATCCATGAAACAACAACATTGTTTATATACTCATTTTTATTTAAAAATGCATGCTAAACAATAGCCTATGCACATTAAATAATACATAGTTGTATTTGCATTCAGATAGCATCATATTAATCCTGAAATAAAAATCTCTGTCACTTTCTTGCTCTTACTCATGTGTTGTTATACAGAATGCATTACAACCCCGGTGGAAGATCTGCATGCATTTGTACACACAAAATAAACTCTTGGAAGGTAAGTTGCTTTATTTAAACTACACTATTATTGCAAAAAACGTGTGCTTAGGCTCCTCATTAGCATACAAGTGCTCACCAACAATATGAATAATGTAAAAAAATTAGACAGAGTTGTATATAGTTCACGAAACTGTATTCTACTGTATAGGAAAATACTTAAAAATACTGTACAGTAAGTTCCATTGTATCATTGGCACATAAATCTAAATTTTTGTGAACAGTTTTGGGAGCATCAGTAAGACCTAATCAGTTTAGTGTACACTCACTATCCTTTTAGGACTTTCATTCTGAGAGATTGTTATTATCTTGCCCTATGACACCAGGAACAAAACATTAACAAAACTTAGAAGTGTGAACGTACTTTGTGTGCTTTTCAATACATTTTCTGTGAATGATTTGTTTAATTGAACCCAGTTGTGCTTAAAAAGTAATATTTCAATATTTTCATTTGTAATATTTATTCAGCATTCAGTTTGGAAAAGTAAATTAAACTTGTTTACCAGTTTACTACTTATTAAGAGCTATTAACAGCAACCAGAATATGGGCTTTTTATTTAGTTCAAAGATCCATTCTCCAGAAAGCCAATCATTATAAACTGGTGTCTTACATTGTCATTGTTCATTAACATTCAGAATGATTTCTTGATGTTTTTCAATGTAATGATAAATTGTCCTTATTTAACATAATGCTTTTCTATTTTAACCAAATATTTCACAGTGTGCTTAATACTAAAATGTTGAGTATGTCTATTTTTAGTTTTAGGAGTACACCTAAGTGCACAAACTTTTATTTGCATTTGAGTGCAACCCTATACATTACAGGCAATTTATTCTTTTAATTTGAAAATTTGGATTTCACAAGAAAGTACAAGTTTGCCACACACATTATTTCATTCTTAAACTGAACAAAATCTGACACAAGTACTGTTCATACATACGCAAAGCCAAAGAAGGTGGCAGAAGTAAATTAAGATACCAGCAGCTGTGCCTTTGTGTATGTTAGGGTTGGTGGCATTAATCACCTTGTAATCAATGCAGAATGTTTTTCTGTCTTTGTGTGGCCTAGGTTCATGCCTTCCCTGGCTTAACTGGCAAAGGTCTAGACTACAATACTGTTTAAGAAATTAGGGCAGGCATAAATAATAACTGGTATGAAATTTTTGTTTAGTTTTCACATGGTAAGTATTCATTTTTAATAAGGAATGCATTGCTGAAAGCTTTAAACTAATGCCCTTTTAGCTGGTATCCTATGTGTCTTTGTACTTTTAAAGAAAAACAAATAACGCAATTCCAAAATAAAGTAATTGACTCAATGCAATAGTGTATATTGGGTATAGTGCACAGTTTTGCTATATCTCTTCACTGCTGTTGTAAGATAATTTTAAAATAATATAATAAATATTTTTGTTTGTTTTCAAATATACAATCAGTCTTTACAGTAAGTACATAATATATGCCTTGAAATTCATAATCCCATCTGTTTTATATACATAGAGCTTCCATTTTATCATTCCGAAGTAACAATGAAAACCGTGTAAAATAGCATACTGAATCAAATACAAATATTTAAACATACAATAAAGCAGATAATTATAAACCGCTAATCATATATAAAATAAATGTAATCTAATTAATTAAAACATACTGAAGTAGAAATAAACATATTTTCCAAGAACCACAGAGTATAAATTAAGTAATTTTTGGAAAATAAATAATTAGTTTGATAAGCCCCATATAAACAGGGCCTCCAAGAAAGACCTCTGAAGCACTAAATTCTGCTTACTGCTATCTCAAAATAAATGCTTTCATTATAATGAAATGTAAAAAACATCAGACAACACGAAGCTGATAGTAAGTAAATATGTACAAAATCTGAACAATATCATTAAAATAACTGAAGACATCTGTGTGATGCATCTGCGACGCATAAGGTCATAACAAGCCTGGGAGGGTAAGGACAAAAAACAAAACTGTTAACAATTGTTAACAAATATCTAGCATGGACAGCATGAAGAGGTTCTCCTGGCAAACTTTTGTTTATTTTTAATTCCACAACTTCATACTATTTTGGTCTCTTTAGCACCACTGCAAGACATAAATTTTCCAGCATTTCAAAAGCTGGTAATCCCAATGTTTCATTCTGATCTCCCACAAATAAATTAAAGATTGTGCACAGTGGTCATAATAAGATTGGATTAATCACTGAATGAACGGCAATTTAAATGTGCATATTTCAAAGAATTTTATGCTCTAAAGTGCAGCAACCTCCACATTTAGCATATGACTACATATAACTTGCATAGCAAGTGCTCATACTATAACAAATTTAGAAGCACAGATGGAACATAATTTTTAGCAATATTATATAATTTACATTTCGTATAGTTTTCAGGCATCAATAAAGTCACAATTATTAAAAAGTTCTAAATGTGGCACAAAATTTGGTAGTAAAAGTTTTAAGACACAAATCGTACAGTTTTGGCCAAACTGGGACCCAGATGTTCTACCTTGTTATCATGCAGTTCATTTGACCTGTGAATTAACACAGTGTAAGATAATAAATACAAAAAGAAATGGTCAGAGTTTGTGAACATGCCTAATGATATACTCCGAAAAGCAAAATTATACACTATAACGTTTTTGTTGATCCGTTGTTTTGTAAACACAAAAATTAATGGGTCAAAAAGTGAGATTATCAGATAATCACTGTGGCTCATTTTGGATTTTGTTATATTTATATTTGTTCTTGCAACTTTGGATATATTTGTACAGAAATTTTAATTCTCAGGTTTCACATGACTGACAACAGTGAACTTTTGGAAAAGTAATAAAACAATTGCTGTAGTTGTAAGCCCTGTTTCCATGGCTGAAATGTAACTGGTTCTGCTTGCATGGTGTGTGTAAATGGTGACATCGTGAATATGGAGCTGCAGTGAAAATAATCAAAGTAAACAAAGCAGAATTCATTCAATATGCTGAATGTGATTATGACTTAATGCCGTTCATCTTTGCAAATCACCCTACAGGACTGTAATAGTTCAGTGCCAAAAAAGTGGAAGCATATCAGAGTCTGAAGAGTAAATAATCTGCATTTTCAGAATGGTAATATGGACGAGAGAGGATCTGGCTGCAGCTTTAACAGTGAAAAGATACATTTTTTGAACGTCCATTTCTCTCAGTTACGTTATTGGATTGTGTGCTGGAAAGCAAGTCACACATGCTTTTAGAAAGATGTTGCATGTAAAAAGCATCTGAAATGTTCAAAGTGCTATTAAGTTCATAGTCCCATCACTACTCTAAAACTTAATAATGGAATGTGTGGAGTTTTCCTTTGCAAAACACTGAAAAGTACAGTATAAAATCACATCAGTATGTCTGCCTGTGTGTTGCATACAAACTTCTAAAGTACATGTGGCAAAACATTGTTGTTTCACAAACATGGGAAGAATTTCAGTTAATATTTTAGAATTCTTTACACATACAGAACCTGAAATAACAATGAGTGAAGTAACAATAATCATATTATTGTTGTCTAGTTTATTTATAATCTTTCTTCTTAAAATGAGCAATCAGAATGTTTTGTGTCTGGTTATAGACAAAAAAACAGTTAACATGAAGTATCATTTCATTGCTCAATGTTTGGAGATCCTCTTAATTCATTTATAGTTTTTACTTGTAACGTTGCATGCAAAAAATGATCATATTAGATCACTTTTTTTTTACACAATTATAGTGCTTCCTTCTAAAAATACACTAATATTTAACTTGGTGTAACACACATTTGAAACAGAATTTTAAATTCATCACAATCTTTCTTAAATCCAAAATTTTGTTAGACTTGCAAAGCATAACTCAAATTCCCTTACATTTAAAATAGAATTTTTAATCCCTGTCTTTTCATCGGAACTAATAAGCACTTTGCATATGAAATATTCACACGCATGTAGGCTTACTGTTTGTCTAACTAAATGCTTTGAGTTTAACATACAAACATTGATTTCTCCTATTCGACATTCAAAGTTAAACAGTAAAGTGATTAAATAAGAAACAATTAGAAAATCTCTTTTTAAAAAGAGAAGAGAATGGCAGACTGTGTTCAATAGCTACGGATTTTTTTTCAGTTTTGAAAACTTTTCTCTAGAATATAATTGTTATGTCTTCACAATACTGCAACTACTTTACAAGCCATCTCTTTTCATCATGTAAGTGAACATGAATAAGTGACATATTTGGCATAAATATTGGATTTGAACATTGTAATTGCCATTTTATTTTTAAATGATCAACATCCGTCGACATTCCTCCATTCAATAAATGCTGCAGTTTATCATCAGCCAAATCCTGTGTTTCTTGTGAAACTCTATTCCAATTAATTCAATCTAAAGAGTGTTATCAACACCATGCAAAAAAGTAGGTTCACAGCACTGAGTGCAGTGTTGTATGTATTGAACACAGCCTTGCTTTTGCTGCAAGGGGACACTGGGCAATTTCTCTGACACAGATGCTTTGTTTGAAGAACTAAGCCTGGTTCAGCTCTGCAAAAGGCATAAAAGACAAGAAGTCCAGTCAATTCTGCTGAAGATCCAAATGTTTATGTTAATGATATATTAAAGTAGCATATTTGGAATTTTAAGTATTCATGGAATTTCCCATATGATCAACCAGTTTGTTTTTACACAAAGACTTTCTAGAGAAAAAACCCCAGGACAAGGAAATGGTTGAATACTTTCATGAGTGCTCTGGTTAAACTATCCAAAAAAAAAACACAAGTGTCTATGGTACGCAACATATTTAACATACATATGACAGATGAAATAAGATGATGTTCTTGAAGGGACGTAATTCACTCAATCAGCAGTGATGCTTATTTTGTTTCACCTAAATATCTTTTTTGGCTTGGTGTCTGCCCTGTCACCAGATGATATGTATCTTACACATTGCAGTTTACAGCAGTGGAGTAAACAAACTTTGGACAGTCCACAGACAATCTAATTGCTTCATTGATGTAAAAGGCTGTTGCCTGAACAGAACGGGGTACAGGTGGAACTATGATTTTCCTTGGAGGACTAATGGAATGACCCACTACGTGTAATTCTGTCTGCTGTCAAAGCTACGGAAGGCAGAGGGCTTAGTCATCTTCCTCGTGGTGAGGCTGTCTGTCTTGCTGTCTGGCTTTGTCGTAGACTTGCTCCTTTGAAAAGGGTTCCGAGAGTATCGCTGTCTGTCCATCTTCTCACTGAAGGAGAAAGTCTTATGGGCATGGGCGTTGGCTGTGTGTGAATCCTCAGACGAGCAACTGTTGGTTCGTTCCAGGCGGGAGAGTGGGGTACAGAAGGGGCCCGTGGCACCTGGCCCCCCTTGGTATGCCAGTGTGGGGCCTGTGGTGGCTCTGCGGGCCTCGGACAGTGCCTCGGGCTCCTCGGGGTCGGATTCGGCATGGCTGAGCTCAGCTTCACGTTCGGGATGCGAGGTGCCTAGGTCCTGGGGCTTGTCGAAGAAGCAGGAGCTAGGTGACTCCGAGCGCTCGGGTGGGGCATGTGGGGCCGAGACACAGCGGGTGTCAATGCAGTCGGTGATGCTTGTGTACTCAGCTGCCTTCACCTGCACCCCCAGGCCACCGTAGTAGCCACGTGGTGTGAACATCAGGCTGTGAGACTTCACCAGAGGTGGGTCCTCCAGGAAGAATGGCCCACCAGCAGATAGGTAGCGACTGCTCTTGGAACGCTCCAGGGGCACAGGTGGCTCCAGGTCCCAGGGTGTCAAGGTGTCGGGCAGCAGGTGGCTGGAGCACAGTGACAGGTCAACAGCGGCACTGTCCTCAAACACAGCCGTGCCTTCAGAGAGCCTGTCGCCTCCAGCTCCTGCTCCTGCTCCGATCCCAGCCCCAGTGTAGGAGTCTCCACCATGCATGGCCTCTAAAATGTCCGAGTGCAGGGAGCAGTCCCGCTGAAAAGGAATCATCCGCAGTGAGTCAGGTTCAGCTACAGGCGGGTGTGCCTCCTCGGATGCCGACACATAGATATCGATGCAGGAAGAGGGCCGGTGCTGGTGGCAAACAGAGAGTGTGTTCAGGGGGATGGGCTTGTGGTCCTTTGGAGTGGCAGAGGCCATTGACTGTGAGCTGTTGGCACGGTGCAGGCTCAGGGACCGTTCTTTGAAAAAGCCTTCGATCCTGTCTGTCCCTCCCCTCTCCCGTGACCCCCCCACATAGAAAGAGTGGCTCCTGGCTCGGGGGGCCAGGATGGTAGGTGAGGTGGGAGAAATGGACTCTTCTCCGCCTTGCTCCAGAGCCTCCTGGATGCGGTATGCATTACCCTCCTGGCTGTTGAAGCTGCTCTGTCGCAAGATGTACGCGGTGTCTGTGCAGTCGGAGGACGTGCGGGACCGGACCTTGCTGACCTCAGCCCGTTCCACCCCCGCCACTCGCTCCAAGGCCATAGTCATGCGCCCGATGAGCTCCTCCATCTGTGCCAGACGGATGTCCACAGTCTGCAGGGAGGCCTTCATGAAGTGCTCCCGCTCGTTTACCTCCTCCAGACGCATGGCCATGTTCTCCACCCTAAGAGGAAGAACCAGAGAAAGGGGCTGAGAAAGGGGACAGAAAATGTAATGGGAAGAGAAACACAAAGAGTTTCTGTGCTCTTCATGGTGTGATCTAGTACTCCTGTTTTTTTCATTGACAAAAATTTTCCTATGCTGTCATAATGCAATAAAAATTGTTGTAAAACCAACAAACCTCTTAATCTCACATCTGTAACAAAGAATCACTTTTTTTTGTACTAGAAGTATCTCAACAAACAGTGTTTTTGTTTCACAGAATGTGTATGTTTACCTGACACTTTTTTCCAAAGGGTCTTACGGGGTGAAGTTACTTACAAATTATTTACCCACTTACACAGCTGGGTAATTCTACCAGAGAAATTTAGGGTAAACAGGTTGCTCAAGGTTACCACAGGCAGTGGTAGGAATCAAACCTGCAACCTTTGGATCCAAACCACCACGCCACCGTCTACCTTACTGTTTAAGGGTACATCTCTTTAAATACAGGCCTGGAAAGCTGTTAAACTATCGACTTGTCTAACTTGCCCAACCTCTCAGATGTTACTCTGATCCTTTCATCGTTGGAAGAGTTGAAGCGGTCATCCTTTTCCCTGAAGTACTCTTCAATGCACTGCTCTTCAAAGTCATGCACCTTCTTCAGCTCATCTTCTGTGATGAAAAGCTCTGTGAAATGGGAAAAAAATATGACATTTCAAATGGACTCATAGGAAAATTACAGTGATTTTCTCTGTCAGTTGCAGAGCTTGTCAAAGTCTGTTGTAAATTCATCGGGTTTTATTGAAGAGTTAATTTATCACGTTTTTCTCAAACATAGAGTTAGACCTCATCAGCCTGTGGGCACTCACTCAGCCCATAGTCATGTTCGTCGTCATCATGCTTTCGCCAGCGACAGCACAGGTGCTTCAGGAGCATGGTCATGTGGCTGAAGATAATAAGTGGCGGGGGCAACACGGGCCTCTCGTGGAATGTCATGATCAGCTGGTATCGCTGAAACTTCCACACTTGGTTTGAGATGGATTTCACTTCAAAAAATGTATTACTGCAAGAAAAAAGAAACAATGAAAGCCACAAAAAATAACATGTGACGTGGGCCCACACAACAGTGGACTATGATCTACACATTCAAGAGGTCTGTCAACAAACAAAATATCTTCTGACCCCCTGAGGAAAGCGTCCCAACAATTTCGGAGATAATAATCATATCAAATGCGCTTTGACAGTTCCAATAAGACTGGTTGGTTAGTAAAGCAGGGGACACTTTTTGAACCAGGTAAATTACCAGGTAATTAAGATGATGGGACTGAAGGTTGTGTATAGAAAGAATGCACTAAACTCCATGTAATACATGTCTAGCTGTGAATCTGAAGAGATAGGCTGGATGCAGGGAAGGGGAACCAGCTGGTGTGACCATCACTCTTTTTACTTCACCTGAGACTGTTTCCTGTTGAAATAGCAGGTCTCCTGTCTATGCTACCTAAGGCACCAACATATTGTCACACAGTGTGCTCTGGGCTCAGATAGGATGAAGGACAATGTTCATTGCAAATGCTTATTAGAACACAGTGAGAGATATTTGCACAAACACAAGGAAATAATGGCCTCAATCCAGGGACCCCTTATCCTCAAGGACCTGCACCTCAAACCAGCATACTTAGTACCCCCAGGCTGTCCTTTCTCTTTCATGCCCCAACACACTCACCCCCTTATAGGCCCCGTGAGGCCCTACAGCGGTTGAACACAATTCCATTTTACCCACAATTCAACTATTTATAATGAACCCATTTTCCTGCTCAAACTCCTAGTAACGTGGGTCGTTACAATATCATTTAGGGGCCATAAAAGGACAGTGCAGTGGACACACTGGGGACTCACAGAGAAACAGTCTAGTATCCTGAACAATTCACACTCCCGCCAATTAAAACAACCTATTGTGTGGGTCTATTAAAGTACATTGGTATACCATAACTTACAGAATTGGAGCAGAATTACAAATCACACCCAGATAGACAGAAACAGATTCCAGCTTACTTGAATACGGCTATCAAGAGGTTCACCAAAAGGATGTTGGCGACTAACAGGTAGCAGGCCATGATGGCAGGCACAATCCAGGCCCCAGTCTTGCATGGCGGGAGGGCTATGATGGCACCATCTTCGGCTGTGGTGTTCTGCCCACATGGAGCTATTCACCAAACGGGAACAAAGGATCTCTGCTTTTTAATTTTATAAATCGCACTACCCAGGCATACATGTTATGCTTCTAAAATGGAAAAAAGCATATGCATTGAAATGAAAATAAAATGTTCATAAAAACATATCTGTATAAATAACTTGCATCCCCAATATATTTAAACAGAAGTTTAAAATATATTGTAAGTGTATGCACGCAAAAAGGAACCTTGTTAAATATGTTGGATATCAAATGAAAAAAAAAATGTATTGAGAACACATCATTCGTTTTTTCCATCTGGAATGGTTCAGTTGCTGTGGTTTGCAAAGAGACAACATTCCAGTATCACTGATTTTGGGGATAAACACTTGGGAAATCTTTCTGCAGCGAAACACACAGGGAAGCCCAAAGGGAGAGAACTGAAACAACAAGTATTACTGTTGGCAATGTCCTGCCTTTTAAATGAACATGATTAGTCCAGAAACTCTGACAACTGAACCAGGTGAAAAAACTCTTATGATGAGGGGACACTGAGGTACACTGGGACTTATCATTCCCATTACCCCATCTCCCCATGCTGCTGTTGATGGGGTAGTCCTGGTAAAAAGGTAAGGATTTTTTCACATGCTCTGACTTAAATGTCTTGGGTGACAGTGATGGCGATGGTTTGATGCTGAGTTTCTATGACTTTTTCCAGTATTTTTGGGGAGAAACGTAACATGGAGCAAAGCAGGAATGTCCAGCCAACACGAAGATTGGCTCTCACACTTCCTTTGAGGCTTTACTTTGTAACGTAAAGTCTGTCATTGATCACAAAATTAAATGTCGTGCAGGGCACTGAACTCTCTAATGATTTGCACATGAATGCTGGGGATGAAATGGCAGTGGAATGATGCAGTTTAATAATTGCTGTGCTGTATGGACCATTGTTACGCCATGTTCCTTGAGTTCGAAAGTTATTTTCAACCAGCCAGAGTTTTTCATTCAGCCTGTGCTGTAGCTTCCTACTATTCATATCTGAAACAAAGAATGACAGTATTATTTCAGTTCTCTTTTTGGGCTACCTTTTCCTAAACACACTCACCGTCACACACATGTGCAAAGCACACACAGTACACACATACAAGTTGAAGTGATCTAGCAATAGCTACTTTTAGACACATACACATACATTATGTTAATTGGTTTAAAGGTCTATTATCCATGGAAGTACAAATTGTTTTCTTTTGAAAAGAAAATTATAATTGCAGTTTGACAGGTTCATCTCATTGTCAGGTATACTGATGGAGCACCTGTAGTGTGTTTCAGAAGAATGTAGGCAAGCCTGAGTTGTGACTGTCTTTATTAAACAAACTGCCCGAGGAGGATTCTACTTCAGTTGAGACAAACATGTAAGCCAACTTTGCTCTTTAGTGTAACTTCATGGCGGGCAGCTTACGGTCAATCTGGTCAGCAAACACCTCTCCGTAGATCATCCAGTAGGGCATGAAGAAGATGTTGCGTGCCAGCATCCATGATGGGTCCTCATTGGGATTCAGAATGGCTTGTCGTGCCACACCAAAGCTCATTAGTACTACCAGCATTATGATGACAAAGTACATCATGTCAATCATCTGTGGACAGAGATCCAGACCAGGGGTGAGATAGAGACAATAAAACAATGAAATAACTGCTGAACAACAAACTGAATGCACATCACATCATCTGCAACCTCTTGTCCCATACGGGGTTGCAGGGAGCCAGAGCCTAACCTGGCAACACAAGGTGTAAGGCCGGAGGGGGAGGGGACACACCCAGGATGGGACGCCAGTCCGTCACAAGGCACCCCAAGCGGGACTTGAACCCCAGACCCACCGGAGAGCAGGACCCCCAAACTGAATGCATTAATTGATAATTTAGCATCATCAACTACCGAGTTTCAAAGGAATTTCTATTACAGTATGAAGTTGTGAGAAAAGTTGTGTAATTGGCCTCCAATGTCTAAAACCAGTCCATACAGTGATCCGGTCAACCAAGTCGAAAAGTAATGATTCATTTGGATGGTGAGATGAGAGACAAATCAAGCTGCAGTGTGTTTGTAGAAAAACTGCATGGATTTGGCTGCATACCTGTAGAAACTTTAAAATTACAATACTGCTCACTTGCACACACCTTATACAGGCTGAATAAGACTCAGAGTTGTGTTTATCACTCACCATCTTGCCTATCATCATGACGTAAGGTCCCAGATACTTGTTGACTCCAAAGATATCCAGCAGGCGGATATACCAGTAGATGATGTTGACACAGTAGATGACCCTGCCATAGCTCATGAATGGCGGGTCCTGGAGGCGCAGAACCATGCCCACAGAGAAGATGAGGATGGCCATGAGGTCAGTGATGTTCCAATACTCCTGCAGCCACACCTTCACCTTCTGCAGCAGCTTGTCAGGCTCTGACATCAGGATCTGAGGTCAAAAAAACAGGCATCAAAATAAGGACGTACCTGGTAACAGTCCGAGCTGGTTGTGAGACACAGCAGTGAAGATCACTACTTGCTAAATGTGTTTCTAATTTTGTATTTGTAATTGCACTTCATTAACCTTATAGTATTTCCATGATCACTTGTATGCATTTCAATGTTAAATCTTAGGATATCTATCCATAATCATTAATAATATAACCATGCTGGTCTGAAGTAAGTCAAGGGGAGCCCATAAAGTGGAATATACCTTTTAAAGGACTTCAATAAAGGTGATTTTACCAGTGAAAACCAAACAGAATTATTTTCACAATGCAGAAACAAAGAAAAAACAAAAAGGACACCGACGTAGGCAAAGAGAGATTATTCAAATTCGGGCCAAGTAACCATGGTAACTGTGGAGACACCAAACCACTTGATTTTATACAAACTTTCTGATCAAGGTTAACTCATATCTAATGAAAATCTTCAACCACAGACAGAAAATTCCCCAGACATGACTACTGGCATATATCTCTTTTATTCTCAACACGTCCTCAGTAAAAATATTCTGTTTTTCTCAGAGTGTAAACAAACAAATCTCTACAAGTTTCTAAACTTGCAAAGCCACAAACCACTCCTTATAGTTTCATTTACGCCGATCAGCCACAACATTAAAATCACTGAGAGGTGAAGTGAATAACACTGATTATTTCGTTCCAATGGCACCTGTCAAGTAGTGGGATATATTAGGCAGCAAGTGAACAGTCAGTTGTTGAAGTTGATGTGTTGGAAGCAGGAGAAATGGGCAAGCGTAAGGATCTGAGCCACCTTGATAAGGGCCAAATTGTGATGGCTAGACGACTGGGTCAGAGCATCTCCAAAACAACAGGTCTTGTGGGGTGTTCCTGGTATACAGTGGTTATACCTACCAAAAGTGGTCCAAGGAAGGACAACTGCTGAACCGGTGACAGGGTCATGGGCGCCCAAGACTCACTGATGCTCGTGGGGAGTGAAGGCTAGCCCATCTTGTCTGATCCCACAGAAGAGCTACTGTAGCACAAATTGCTGAAAACCTTAATGTTGCTCATGGTAGAAAGGTGTCAGAACACACAGTACATCGCAGCTTGCTGCGTAGCCGCAGAGTTCCACCGCAAAAAGCGTCTACAATAGGCACGTGTGTGTCAGAACTGGATCATGGAGCAATTGAAGAAGGTGGCCTGGTCTGATGAATCATGTTTTCTTTTAGATCATATGGATGACTGGGTGCGTGTGTGCTGTTTACCTGGGGAAGAGATGGCAGCAGGATACACTATGGGAAGAAGGCATTGTAATGCTCTGGCCAGTGTTCTGTGGATGTTACCTTGACACATACCACCTACCTAAAGATTGCTGCAGACCATGTACACCCTTTCATGGTAACGGTATTCCCTGATGGTAGTGGCCCTGCAACACTGCAAAAATTGCTTAGGAATGGTTTGAGGAACATGACAAAGAGTTCAAGGTGTTGGCTTGGCCTCCAACTTCCCCAGATCTCAATCTGATCGAGCATCTGTGGTCAGAAGTCTTGTAGAGTACATGCCTCGAGGGGTCAGAGCAGTTTTGGTGACACGAGGGGGACCTACACAATAGTAGGCAGGTGGTTTTAATGTTTTGGCTGATCAGTGTATGTTGTGTAGGCAGTTAGAAATATTAGACAAAAACTATTGTATTTTTCACTGAATCTTATTAACAAAATTACTATATTATTATGAAAACTGAGAATTTAGATTTCTCTTATGCTTTTCTCCAAAGCAACCTATAATGTTAACGTACCTACAAATATTTATCTTTTTATATTGCTTGGGAACTTTTATGGGAGCAATTCAGGATAAGTAACCTTGCTCAGGTGTTCAGCAGCAGGAACCTGTGTCCTGGGAGGCCAAATGTGGCAGTGCTAACAACAATACTGTCTCTAGCTTTTAAGACATTCAGGCTTTATATGCATATATGAACTATATGGGGGGTGTGGTGGCGCAGTGGGTTGGACCACAGTCCTGCTCTCCAGTGGGTCTAGGGATTCGAGTCCCGCTTGGGGTGCCTTGCGATGGACTGGTGTCCCGTCCTGGGTGTGTCCCCTCCCCCTTCAGCCTTACGCCCTGAGTTGCTAGGTTAGGCTCCGGTTCCCTGCGACCTCGTATGGGACAAGCGGTTCCGAAAGTGTGTGTGTGTGTGTGTGTGAAGTATATGCTGCACTGCTGTGAGATATGTATGTCAGAGGGAGAAAGAAAAGCAGAATTTTGCCAAGTTAGGAAAATAAAGCTAGAAGTGAACCTCAAGTTTATAGAATGGAGAGGGCCTAATTATACCTGCAGGGGGCAGTATAAGCCTATTCAAAGGAGACTGGGGCTTGCAATGTTGCAACAAACTAATAAACATATACAGAGTTGAGACAATATAACAAAAGAAATTGCATTCATCTTAAAGTAACCAGTTGAAAAGATTATACAGTCCTTGAGGACGATCAGTCCTTTGCGTGGATCTGTGGGCAACCTACCTCTCTCATTTTCTCGATGCCGTTGGTGAAGATGTATGCAATGACGATCCACTCCTGTGGTGAGGGCCACAAGTCCATCTTGACCAGCACGATGTAATTGAAAAGCATGAGGTATCCGACATAGGCCATCTGGAGAGCACAGGCAGACAACGGTAGAGCGCATCTTTAACCCAGGTCTTATTAACACCTGTTGAGGCTCTCAGGAGGTCCACGGTGACAGTGTGAGGTGTCAGTGGGCTCCATCGTGACACAGAAAACACATTCCATCTGTCACTCCACACTCAACATAGATGCCGCTCAGGCTAAAAAAATCAATTCAAGCTTCTGAGCACTGCTGAACCTCTCCGCACAGGATTTAATATTTCCTGCATTAGTACACCCTCAGAGAGCTTCGAGAAGAAGAATCAGAACAATTCTGCATATGGAGAAGATTGATTTTAATATCAAGCTCTGTCCCGCTATACCTCAGATTGTTGTGTGGTATTATATCTTTTGTTCACCATAGGCAGTAATCTATCAGATTCAGTAAACAGCAAACATTTTTAGTTGTGAAATTCAGTCCCTGGTCTTGGGTGGGTCAGTGTATGTTGCGTTCATTCATTTTTTGATTCAAAATTGAAAAACAAAATGCGAATTATGATGCCTCCATTCATTTTTTGATTGAACACTGAAATGCAGAAAAATTAGAAAAATGGCTTTTTCATTGTTTCTGAGCACACAAACAAAAATAAAAGGACTTGTTTATTAATTTTCTCTTTTTGTTTAATCATACAAAGTGTATAAATCAAAATCTCACAACACCAAAAATGATGAATGCCCTAAAGTGCACAATATTTCCAATCTAACAAGTAGCCTAACCTAGAACTAGAACCTAGAACTTCATGGTGCTTTTAACACCTACGCTTAATTAGTAATAAGATCCTTAAGAAGTATCCTGCCAATTTTTCAGTGGACATGGCATCTTCCCTTACTGTCACTGTCTTGCTGCTTATGAAAACCACCTAGTGATCTATATTAACTTATAGTTCAATCACTCGGAGCGAAGCCAGTGTGTTCGATGAAGCTACTGATGGATTATGCATGGTTTCGATAAGTTTACCCCTGGGTTGTTCAAAAATACCACAAAACGAAATAACTCATAGTGAAAAAATAAGATGGTAAGAAACAATAAATGAGGCAGATTTTAAATATTTTACATTCTGAGCAAAAAATGGTTTTTAAACATAGTTAATTCATAATTTGTTTTTAATTTTTAAAACAAAAAACGAATGAAGGGATCATAATTCGCATTTTGTTTCTCAATTTCGAATCAAAAAACTAATGAGTGCAATATACACGGTGACAGACCTGGGTGGCTCCTATGAGACCTGTAGATGTAGATTAAGGACAGCACAAACTGAGTTTCATACAAAAAGCAAAAATTACTTTATATCTAGCCTTGGACCGCTATCAAAATACACAGTAACTCAGAAAGTTGAAATTTATTTTTATAAGTACCTGTGAAAAAAATCCTACTCTAAAGCGTGTGTGATTCTTTCACACAGCTTAGAGAAAAACAAAAATCAAGTGTGACAAAACTGGGCCGATATTTTCCTTAAATAACTCATAACTCAAGGTGTAGAAGAGAATGACTCACAGTGTGGAACCAAAACTTGACGATTGGCGCATTGTAAAACTCATAGATCTTTCGTCCAAACGGTATAAACCTATGTCTGTTTTGGACTTCTTCCACGTCCTTCTTATGGGATGTTTCTGATGTTACTTTCCCCAACATAGCCTGGAAACAACACAGGGGAAGTCAAACAGAGGGGGGAAAAAAGGGTGAGAAAAGATTACGAAAATTAGTTTTGTCCCGAAACACAGATATTACACAATGCTACCAGAGAGAGGGATGTGAACTGATCTGGGTTCAGTTTACCCGAGACCACAGACAACTCTGACAGACTCGACGCTGCATTCATTCTCATGTCAGGCATAAAGCAAGATCTTGCTGAAAATGTGCTCTCACACTGTTGAACGTCAAGGGCCGAGAAGCCAAACGCCACACAGTCCGATTCACAGTGCAATGCAGTGAACACACATCCTAAAGAAACCATGAGTGGAGCAACAGATCTTGCTGGTGGATATAACAACTCACTCGGGAGAAATAATCTCATTGTATTGCAGTGACCATCTTTGCTTTGCTTTGATCGTGGTGCCGCTGAAAACAGTATGGTTTTGAACAATACATTAGTGTTGTCCACCTGTACCTCCATGCCTCTCTTTCACCTCCAGAAAGTAAATTTCATACGGAACTTAGTTATAAAAATGCAATATTAAAAACAACACATCAGGTGTATTATGTCACGTACACCACTGAAAACAAAATGAATCATACAGTACCTTCCTTTGGCAAACATAATTTTACCTGGTTGACAGCCCTGTTTGGAGGGGCAGACAACACTGTAATTCTATAGATATGATCTCCTTTGTAAATGTCCAGTACAAGAGAAGCTAAAGTTATATTACATTTACATTTATTTAGCAGATGCTTTTATCCAAAGTGTGTTGGACCGGGTCCTCCTCTCTGGTGGGTCTGGGGTTCGAGTCCTGCTTGGGGTGCCTTGCGGCGGACTGGCGTCCCGTCCTGGGTGTGTCCCCTCCCCCTCCGGCCTTACGCCCTGAGTTGCCGGGTTAGGGTCCGGCTCCCCGCGACCCCGTATGGGACAAGCGGTTCAGAAAATGTGTGTGTGTGTGACATCCAATGAACTCTATGTAGTGTTATCAACCCACACACCTTATTCACCAAGGTGACTTACACTGCTAGATACACTACTTACACTGGGTCACTCATCTATACATCAGTGCAACACGCTCTCTCTGTCACTCACACACTATGGGGGAACCTGAACAGTATGTGTTTGGACCGTGGGAGGAAACCAGAGCATCCAGAGGAAACCCACACAAACATGGGGAGAACATGCAAACTCCACACAGACTGAGTGGGGATCAAATCCATGCCCTCGCAACACCCAGACACTGTGAGACAGCAGTGCTACTCGCTGTGCCAGTGTGCCGCCTCAAATGTATATCCCAAATCCTGTTACAATTTAGTCCTTTTTGAAAGAACTGAATGTCCTGAATGAAAGGATAATGTTATACAGCCATGTGCAGAGAGCAGGTCTGATTCTTGTCTGTATTAAAACTTGTTTGACACAAATCTTGTGTCTCCAGCAGCATGCCTGGGGGTGTCTCATATTTGTCTTATCTTGGAAGCTCACAAGCCAGTAGAGCCACCAGTCATTCAGGGTTCCAGGAAAATCAATTATGCAACAGCTTGTTCAATCAAACTTGAGATCAACACAAAGATTTAATTTATTTGATTTGAAGCAACAGATTATGAAGACCTTTTTCAAAAAGCACATAAGCAAAGCAGAGGAGCAATACAATTTCTCCTTGGTGTGAAGTTATACAGATCTGTGCAAGATTAATGTTTTTGTGTGGGTTGTGCAGGAAGATGCAGAGACCTGGGTCTGAGAAGCTCTGACAAATGCATGAGTTTGATTTGACCTGGGATGATGGATGCTTGTTTCTGGTTTTTGTTGCATAGATGGAAGCATTTCTCTGGAAATGAACAGAAGTGCACTGTATGCATATCCACTCGTATACAATACCGTACCTCTGTTGAAACGGATCAGGCTAGAACTTATCAAAAGGAAGAGAGACAACAGACGAAACAAAACTACAGCAAATTGTACAAAGGCATTGCCGTTCCATTCTGATGTTCTGTTGCGGGCGGGGTGCTGCTCTCATCAATAAAGCTGTCTCTCTTGAAGATTCAAAGTTCTCTTCTCACCCGAGAAATGCAGAAGTGTAGCAGTACTTAGTGCAGGTGAAAGGGAAAATTACACTGTACCACGAACACGTGTTTGTGAAACCTGAGGGGGGCGTCACGGTGTTTTAGTGGACCTGGACTGTACATGTAAAGCAGGGTTAACGAGGAACTTCAGCTGGATGGTTGGACCTGGAGCCTGAACGGGAAGGGTTGTGGTGGAAGAAAAGACTTGACAGCAAAGTACAGGGCAGACGGACATAAGGGATTGGGTCACTTTGACAGTCTGTCATAGGGAGGAGGAGGATTGGGTTGCATTGTTCGGAATGAACTGGGTTGATATATGATCCTGCAGGGGCCATGGCACAAGGAGGGGGAGGGGGCTGATGTGGGTGCTCTCACCACAGAGTTGTACTGCGTCCCACAGTAGGACCTTACTGTGAACTCCATGTCCTCCTCCTCTTTCTCCTTGACCGGTTTCTCGGGCTCCTCTACGTCCTTCTCCTGAAGGTAGGTCTCCTGATCCTGGGGCATGTAGGACAGCTCATCCTTGTTCTTAAATTCCAGACTCAGGATGGATGGTGGTAGAAGCAAGCCCAGTATCACCTGTGCAGGTAATGTAACATGAGGAAAACAAAAGCGGGAGTAAGTTGTGTAGCTGTTAGAACTGTGGTCTTCCACTTGAAGGAGCCAGGACTGAATCGCACTTCCTAAAGGGGTAAATCATTATAAGTAGTTTAACAATGCAGGATGGTTTGAAGGAAAGTATCTGCTAAATTATTAAATGTAAGATGAAAGTGTCATGCAAAATCTGTGAAGCAGCCATGTTACTGACAGTATAATTATAAACGTGGTTTTTCAAGAAAAAAATGTACATGTGTTACTAATCGAAAAGTGTAATGATTTAGGGGAAAAGAGCTCATTCTAATTTTTCCAAAAATTTGATTTATGTTCCCTCTTTGAAAGCCTCTACAGTATTTTCATACTCAGTTAATGATGTCTGAATGAATCCACCATAAGAGGCAATTAAAAACGGATTAGTTAAGACAATTGAACTGTGGCGTGAAACAGGAATGATAATGGTTATTGCCACATTGATAAAAAGCTTGCCATCTGACAACTGCTGAGATACCTTAATAAAAAGCATAGCTTTAATGGTTACAAAATCAGAATGAAAGCAAAAGTATTTCAAATAATGTCTAAGGAATTTTTAATTCTGGGGTTCCAAGCTTTTTAGCTTCAGCTCCAGGTTTAATTTCCTTACAGCAAAAGGAAATCATCCACCTGGAAGCATCCTGGGAAGGGAAACGTTGGACTGTTGAATGTTGCACTGCACTAAACAGTGAACCAGTGATGACTATTTTTCAAAAGACATCTTGTTTTGTAAAATCCCAGTGCTGAATGAAGTTCTGAAGCTAACAGAGGGACTTGGTGTTAGATCAGTTGATTTATGGCTGAAGAGTGAAGCACAGTGTGTTTGTTAAAGGGAGCTATGGCCTCTGAAAATCAATATTTTTTTGTATAGAAAGCAGCAGATGGATGGAAAAAGTGAACATGCTAGTTGGTCAAGGACTGAAACCAAAATGTATTTTGTGTCCAGAAAAATACATTTCTGAGCTCTTTCTTACTGAAAGTCAGAGCAACACAGTACCATTTTTTCTTAGCGCTGATGGTTCCCTGTTATGGTCATACCTTTATTCATTTAACTGACCCTTCTTTCCAAAGCAACCTACAATTATTTACCCATTTATACAGCTAGAGCAATTTAAGGTAAGTACCTTGCTCAAGGGTACTACAGCTGGAGGTGGAGATTGAACCTGTGCCCGTTGGGTTCAAAGGCAGTAACTGTAACCATTATGCTAGCAGCTGGTAAAAGACAGGGTTAGGGTAGGTGCCATGATGTGAAAGTTTACGCTTTAGAAATCACCAAGGTGGAGGAGGGTATGCAGTTTACCATTGCTTTCTTATATGCACACTTTTGGATTGTGGGAGGAAACCTACAGAAACACTGGGAGAGCATACAAACTCTACAGAGGTGGTTTCAATCCCAGACCCAAAACCACACAGGACAAGAGCTGTAACGGACCCTTGCTACCTGCCGTACCACGAATGCGTACCTATTAGGGCTAAGAGGTTGTAAATTTGAATGTTTGGAAGGAAGTCTGATTGAAGATACGCTCATTAAAAAGAGACTCTATTAGGGATTTCAACATAGTGCAGAAAAACATCACCAATTTACTGCTCTGTTACTTCACAGTGAGACTGAAATACAGATGCTCATTCTGATAAACCCATCGTAAGTAGAAAAGTCGTAAGTCGAAAAAGAATACAGTATCGCACCTACCGAACATCATAGCCTAGCCCAGCCTACCTAAAATGTGCTCAGAACACTTACCAAAGCCAACAGCTGGGCAAAGTTAAGCAAGAGACACACATGAGCATTTAGTAGACATGATGGGATGCAAAATACAAAATAAAAAAATGCTTTCAACACTGTATTGGTTGTTTACACTTGCGGTTGTTTACACTCGTTGACATGATCACTACAGAGACTGCGAGTGTGGTTGAGTGGATGATGAGGCTCGCTGCCACCGCCCAGCATCGGGGTAGAGTATTGTACTGCATGTCGCAAGTGTGGAAACAGATCGAAATTCGAAGTACGAATTCTACTGAATGCATATCGCTATTGAACTATTGTAACTTTGAAAAATCATGTCGAAACATCATAAGTAGAGGAGCATCTGTAAACTTTAAAAAAATTGTTCCAGAAGTTAGGCATTGAATTAAATAATTTAAGGCCACTGATACTACACAGCTGTTGGCTTAACACCTCTGGAACCTGTCTTAGCTTTGTGTCTGTTGGTATGAAATGCTCAAAGTGTAACACACTTCATGCCTAAACTCTTTTTTGTGGATATAGCAGCTTTCCATAGGTCAGGCTCTTTGTCACCTTTCTGTTTTCCACCTTCTTCAGAGGCGTGCTGGAATCCTGCAGGCCATATAGACTGGCTTAGCTTTTCACTTTTGTGTAAACAGCATAGCAGGGTTCTTCCTCCAACAAGTCCTGACTCTTCTCTGCACACCAGATTCCCCTCAAGTCATGAAGGAGGAATTTGAAAAAGGAACCGACTCACTCAGGGTTTGTCTTAGTCAGTGTGCCCTCACTCACCAAGCCTCCTCAAAACCAACCAGTCAGCTCTCACAAGTGCCCTCATTCTCTCCTATGTATATTGCCCCCAGAAAATTCATCAATCTCTGTAAATTTACATTTATTTATGTAGCAGACACTTTTCTTCAAAGTGACTTCCAATAAACTCTATGTAGTGTTATCAGCCCACACATCTTATTCACCAAGGTAACTTACACTGCTAGATACACTGGGTCACTCATCCACACCTCAGTGGAACACACACACACAATGGGGGAACCTGAACAGCATGTCTTTGGACCTTGGGAGCAAACCCACACAGACAGAACATGTAAACTCCACACAGACTGAGTGGGGATCAAACCCACAACCTCTCACACCACCCAGGTGCTATGAGACAGCAGCACTGTGCCACCGTGAACAAACTCTGCACCTCTATCCACCACCATTCTTTGTCCACATATTGATTAATGCTATACTGAGCACTAATTTTGTGGACTTTTGTGACATTTATATTACTATACTACTACTATACTACTTTCTAATTTCTAATTTCTGAACACCCTGAATGTAATTTTTCAATTTCAGAGTAGAGCAGTTTTTTTTCCACTTTAGTTTGGTCCCTCTGTACAGCATGCATCATTGGAAACAACAGTCTCATTACAGTCAGAATCAAAAAGCAAAAAGTGTGAAAGTGCTTTCATTCTATGTGCTTCTACAGATCATATCTGGTGCTCCTGATTAGAGCTGTTGCCTTGCACCTTCCAGCTGCTAAACTGAACAAATGATTGTAAGTAGCTTAGCCTACAAGCCTGTAAGTTGCTTTGGACAAAGGTTTCAGTTCACTGACTGTCAAAGTGGTCTTTCATTTGTTTTATATGACTGTTTGATCAGTCTAATTGACAATATCAAATTTTATTCCCACAAGAAATTGAATTAATCCAAAAAGATACACAGATGCTCCTCTGCTTACGATGGTTTGACTTATGATTTTTCAAAGTTATGATAGCAATACACCTTCGGTAGAATCCATACTTTGAGTTTTGAATTTCAATCTGTTCCCGCGGTTGCGATATGTGGTACGATACTCTGTCCCGATGCCGGGCTATGGCAGCGAGCCGCAGCATCCACTCAACCATGCTCACAGCCTCTGTAGTGATCACGCCAACAAGTCTAAACAACCGATACTGTGTTTAAAGCATTTTTTTTTTTGTTTTGTGTTTTTACATCCCATCATGTCTACTAAACACCCATCTGTGTCTCCTGCTTAAATTTGCCCAGCTGTAGGTTATGGTAAGTGTTCTGAGCATGTTTGAAGTAGGCTGGACTAAGCTACTATGTTCAGCAGGTGCAGTACTTTTTCGGCTTACGATTTTCACCTCGTACGATGGGTTTATCGGAATGTAAGTTGAGGAGAATCTGTTTTGATGTATTTTCTCCATGAGTTCAAACTGTACTAAAGATTGATAGTGTTTCAGCACTTTAAAAATCCTAATCTGAATCAAAACAACTTGATCCCTGACTTGTTTTTTGACCCCAAATACTTTTTTTTTTTTACTTTGACTTTACTAGTTGAAGAATACTTTACTTTAGAATTAAAACAATGGTTTCACTTGAGAATTGTTTTGGACTCCTCACCTCTGATGGATTTCTACAGAACCCTAATGATGCATATTTTGTAATAACAATGTATGTTCATATTCCTTTTTCATGGTTTAATTCATGTGGGATCATGCGATATTTTTTATTAGTTTTTGATAGAGAGCTGTGTTCCAGGGAATTAGGGCTCCACATGAATCATTATGTGATTTTTAATAATTACATTTGACTTACTATTTGTAAGCATATTACTTGCTCTGGGTTATATTTTTCAGCACTGTTAGCCTGGGTAGCTTTATCCAGCTGTGCACTGATCACACACAACATCTCCCACAGCTGCCTGCTCCATGCCCACTCGTCACAGCAACCCGTGAAACTGATAGGCCTATTTGCTGTTGGAAAAGGTCATCTCGGTAGGTGCTGAGAAATTCACCAATTATTTCAGATCATGCTATGGCACATTTTCTACATACTGTGAGATGAACAGTTTACCTGAAGTTTAGGACTTAACACACCCTGGGTGATTGTTCTGCTGGTGCTGATGTTCAACCTCACAGCAGTAGCTATGAATATGCGATGGCGGGATAGCTGTCACCTTGAGCCCAGAGTTTTTGCGCATGCGCAGGCGTCCCATCCACATGTCGGTTAGCAGCATTTGACTGCAGGTGTGAGCAATGAAGTCTCGGTGCTTGGCAGCAACAGCCAGCTGCAGGCATGTGGCATTGCTCCAGTTCTTCAGCTCGTAGGTGAGCAGCTTCATGGCCATCTGCTCATCTTGCTTGTAGGACTGGTCCAGCAGCTCGACCGCCAGCTGGCCAAACTCTCTGAGGAAACACATTTACACCGTGATAACAAGCACAAATACACACACACACACACACACACACACACACACACACACAAATTGGGTTAAACTGCATAGAGGAATGAGGATGAACTCTAAATCAATATAGCAACATAGTGAAAAGAATGCATATGCATTTACAGATTATAAATTTTTTTCAATGTTTTACATGTACTACAACACACATTGACATTGTTTGTGGAGCACAGACTCCCAATTAAACTTAAATGGCCATGATTTCAACACAGTAAAATTACACATATTTTGATGTCAGTTTTTGTACACGAGTGTAAAATTTCCACAGAGAAATATTATAGCAGAATATTTGGAAATCCAAGCAAACATGGGAGGAATCCATGAGTGAGGGAGAGAAGCATTCAATAGGACCAGTCGGGATCTTCACGCTATCAGTTTTCTGCATGTCAAGACCATTTTGGTCTTTAAGTTGTGAGCAGGTGTAGGATAGAAGCACCTGGAGTTGTGGTTGAGCTCCTGTGAGATGTCGTCCACCATGTCATTCTCGGAGGCCTCATGCGCCATAGCCTTGCACAGCTTGCAGGCCACCAGTGCTTTGGCCATGGCCTCCTCACCATGCTGCCAGAAGAAGAGTGCCATCTTCTGTCGCTTCAACAGAACTGCCCACACCATTAACTCATGGAACGGAAAGGGAAAATGGTTGATCTCAGGATCATCTAGATCAATGTCCACTTCCTCTTCCCTCTTCCTGGTGGTCTTTTGCCTGCCTCTCCTGATTGGCATATCGTCCTACGACCGGATAGAGCAGATCAGAGCAGAATCGTCAGTTCCCATTCATTCGTAGGAATTGCTGTCTGGCTTCATGATAGTACATTTAAAAATGTTAGAGAAGAGTATAAAATATACTGAGCTGATTATTACTATACATTAATAACACAGTATCAGTCATTTACAGAAATCCAGCTGATCCTATTATCTATGAAATTTTATTAAGAAGAGCTTTACGACAAAGTTTAGGGAAATATGACAGGAGATTTGCTATCACAATGATTGTTAGAAGATATCAGAAATACATGTTGCAGATTCTGATTCTGAGAGCAGAATAATGACAATTTGCAGAGCTTATAAGGTTAATTTCACCTGGATCCATAAAAAATGAAGAATAAAGGCAACTATAGTATATGGCATACTGACAGTTCTCAGTTCTGTGTAGTTACAGTACTACTGTCCATTTGAATACCAAACACCATTTGAATGGGGTTTCGCAGAAATTTATTCATATGGAATAAATTTAATTTCTGAAAATTTAATTCCACCTAGTGTCATTTTTCAAAGGATTCAGAGGGAAGTGCTATGTCATTCATTCGTACTCAAGATTATTAAAGCTCAATAGAACTATTGAACATTGAGAAATATGAGAAATAAAAAAATAGTTAAAATTTCAATGTAAATCATATGACTGCAAAACAAATTAAAAATCTATTTTTAATATAAGTAAGTGTTTTAAATTTTAGTTCAATTAATAAATGATACTGCACATGTAATATACTCTTACTCAAACATCAGAGACAACTTCTCTCAAAAGCTTTTTCATATTATTATGGCCATTTACAAAAAACATTTCCTGGCTTAGATACTATAATACTCAGCAGTGAAAGCTGGTGTCAGGTTAATTTAATCATTACCTACCTCCATTCCCAAGAGCTTTAATGCTTTTGGCTAGAAAATGAAAAAGTACAATCAGAAAAAAAAGATCCACAGTGTATTGCACATTCAGAAATTAGTGCCTCGAAGCTACAATTACAGTCATTTTACATGATAACAAACACCCTTTATCTGTTTAAGGGGAACAAAGTGTGTGCTGTTGAACCAAAGCGCTCCATTACTCCATTATTCCCATAAACAGGTAATGGTTTAACTTGGGAAATTAAATAAGGGGATGCTCCTGGAATTCTTGCAAGCTTCCTTAAATCCAAATCTACTCAAAGGCTTGTTCCTGCCAGCAATGGTGTGTGTCAAAATCAAAGTCTGGTTTTAATCACATTAATTGCCATCATTTGCCTGAATTATGTCATATCCGGTAGCATCTCCCTATCTAGTACATGAAGGAAATGCCATTGAGGATCCAGCTTTTCTGAGCTGAAACAGGACACACAAGGTTCTCACAAAAAATCAGTTATTGCTCTCATGAGTCCAAGCCCACTTGTGTGCTCCAGTGCAGTAGCACTGTGGCAGTGAAATAGTCACTGCACTGCTGAACAGCAATAGTAAACCATCTGTGTCCTGAAACATGTGTTTCTCTTATCTTTTAATTTTACTCCTGACCATTATATTCAGTGTAAGCTAATTAGCATTTGTCTGAAAAAGAATAAAGACCTTTTAAGTTCCAAATCAAAGAATACTGGCAACGACCCAAAGTATAATTTACATCTTTGGGAAGTGTAAAATGTACAGCATGGGGATGATTTTTAAAGTTCTGGCCAATACATTGGAAGAATAATTATTAGAATCAGCTAGGGATCTGTTTCCCAAAACCATCATGACATTAAAATGATCATAATTTCTTTTACTTTCTACTGAATTACAATCAAGACAGTGCTGCAGTGCTTTGGAAAAATGGACCTCAAGTCAATGAGGACAATTATTAAAGTCATGCTAGTTTAACTGTCCCTGAATATATAACTGGAAACCTTTCCTACTAAACATCCATAGACACATGCAATGTGTTTATAGTGATAATTATTGTGACTCATTAAATCAGATCATTATTATCAAACAATAATTATCATAATGAAGCAATTATTTCATATAAATCCCACCAATTAGAAGCAACCCACAACTATCCTTCAAACATAGAAAAAAGAAAGCATAACCCACTCACTCTCTTGGGGCCGAAGAGATTGTGATAAAGAGTTCGAAACCTTTTCCTGGTGTAATTGCAGCGGTAGGCTCCTCCCATCAAGTACTCAATCACCAGGCCGATGTCAATCAAACTGATCCGATAGTCTGGCGGGAGGTTGCCCTGGAAACCAAGAGTTCATTCAAAGATGCTGGACCCTCACAAGGGAAAAGTCCAAAGATGAAAAAAATCAAACAAATGGTAAAGCTAATCTGAAAGGAAATGTTATTAGCTGATTCACCTTGAAATAGATCCAACTGAACCCTGGATATTCTTGCTTGGAAAGAACACACAAGGTCAGTGAGAAACAACACATGGTGTGGTAAAAGGAAGGTGCTGAAATCCCTCTAAGATCCCCTGTTTAAGACAGGTGTCAAACATGACTGTTACTAGAGAAATCCTGTGGCCTTATCACTCTACGTAAACAAATGCCCTCCCTTATAGTTCAGGTTGTCCTTGTCAGGATTTCAGCGCTTAAAAGTCAGCAGCCGAGAAGCATACAGGTGTAAAAGATTGATGGATTTTTTCTAACTTAAAACAGTACCTCAATGGTAAACAGCCTTGGCAAAAACAACAAAAAACAAAGAATAAAGAGGTAGACAGCAGAAATGACATGTGATGCCATCAGTGACAATTTCATTTTTCACTAGAATGCTTGTTGTGCCTTTATATGAGTAGAAATAAAAATGCTTTGTTGTGTTGCATCAGTAAAATGTCTTCAGTTAATTTTACCTCACATTAATTCTTGCATGAAGCAGAAGCTTGAAACAAATTGCTGTAATATGCTGACAGTCCCAGCTTTAGCAACTAATTGTACTGGTTTGAAGTATCTACTAAAAGCAGGAATCAATATTTCAGAGATCTTCCTTCCTGGTGGCAAATTATGGAAGTTTTATAATATATAAATTTATACATCATAAATTCGCAAAAAAATAATGTTCCCTTTCAGGGTGAAAATAAGTGCCAGGGTCAGTTTTAATGCTTAACATGTTTTTTTTTTTTTTGTCACCGTTGCATGCTAATAATTGACACAGAAATATTAAACCACCTACTCCACATGACAACTGTAGGTTAACGTAAATTTTTTTACTTTAGATTTGGGCCCTTGTGTGTGGGTCCCTTCTGAACTCTTACTCGCTCAGCCTTGTTTGGGGCTGTGATTACTTTGTTCCATTTCAGTTGTGCCCAATTAAATATGAATTAAGAATTCCAATTTCTAGTACATGCTGGTATATTGATTAAACCAAATTAGTATTAAACAAAGAAAAACTATATTAAAGCTTAAAACGCATGTTTTCCACCATAAAAGGAACATTAATATTCCTTATTAAAATTAATCAGTGGCTGTTTAATCATTCCCAACCCTTGAACAACTCAGCACTGAAAGACTGATGGAAGGAACACTTTTGCAAGACAGATGCACATACCATCAGTCAGAATCCTAAATAAAGGTGAGTAATTAAGAGCTCAGCTGGAATGATAAACAAACATACGCTCCGGCATGTCAGGACCAAGGTTACCTATCCTGATGTAAAAATAGATGTGGCTGAGAGCTTGGAAAAAAGATCAGAAAATGCTGCTTTGAACATCACATTTTTATGCCACAGCTCAAGACATAGTCATGAACCCAAGGCACTACCAACATACCAGTGAATGAGCAGAAAACACCCCTACAGAGTACACACACATAAACCACAGGTAAAGCAAGCAGCTGTACAAGGCAAAAAATGGCAACTCTACAGCAATCTGTAACTCCCACACACAAGTGCAAGGACACAAAAAAAAAAATAAAACAGCATGTCAAAACAAACATCACTGGAGTATAACTCCGAATGTGACATGTGAGAATCGTGATGATGGTGGGGGGTGAGGGGAACCAGGCAGGTTCTGAATCCTCCAATAAGGTGGGACTTGTATGTACTCAGATAATTTATACACTGCTTTCACTGATCTCATCAGGTATGCCGGAAAGGCACTGAATTTCTTTACTTGCCACATAGTGAATAACTTGGTGCACCTTGTTAGACAGGTGTAGACAGGTATTCACATCATTATATACACTTCCAGTATATAAGCATTTCTACATATGAAAGTGCAGAAAAAGTCAGTGAGGTAACAGGATTTAAGAAAAAGATGGTCATGGAGGTCACCATGCTGGGTTTTGAGGTCATGCTCATGTAAGCTCATGAGATATTCCCCTATTTAATGGAAAGAAAAAATGATCTCAGTGCCAAGTAAAAGTATGGATATAACACATGGGATATGAGTTTTCCAGCAGTTTTAGCAACGACCTGAACAACAGTTACATTCAAAGGCAGTCACACCTATAACATCGCAAAAATTTCCCACACTAAAGCAGCAAAAGAAAAACTAAGCAACGCTAAAAGCACAAACGCACAATACAAACGGGAAAATAACAATACCTTTTTGACATCTCTGACCAGATGGTACAATGTGTTTGAAGGTCCATGTCTCTGATGAAGAGAAAAAAAATAAAAATGAACACAGGACTTAAAAACAAGTCTCATCTGAAATAAATCATCATATGTGATTCTCACAGCCCATAAAACTGTTCTAGCGCTGTACATCCAGAAAACATTGCAAGTCAGAGAAATTTTATATATGATAATTAATTGTCGCATGGAATAATTATGCAAAGAAACATAAATTTTAGATTCAGGGCAAGTGTTAAATATGTGATTTGGAATGTAATGAGGTCTGAAAATGTTGTGCTTGTAGACATCACCCTTAACTGTCACTATCAACCTGGAAGAGGGAGAAATAACCTGGTTTAGTTTACACTTTTAAATAGCTCTGCATTTTCATTTGCTAAAAGGGTTAAAGATCTGGTTTTATATTCTTGGCAATTACTAAGTCATTCATTTCTTGTCAGCATTGCATAGCAGTTATGCTAAGTTCTGCCTTTATGAAAATATTTCCAATCAACCAATTAACAAGTTACCGATATTGCAATAAGGCTATTTACAGGTGAACAGAACACACACACACACACACACACACACACACACACACACACACACACACACACACACACACACAGAGTCTCAAACCACTTGTCCCAAGTGGGGTCACAGTGAACCGGAGCCAAACCCAGCAACACAGGGTGCAAGGCTGGAGGGGACATACCCTGGACAGGACACCAGTCTGTCGCAAGGCACCCCAAGCAGGACTCGAACCTCAAACCCACCTGTGAGCAGGACCCAGTCGAGCCCGTTGCGCCACACACCCCCCCAAATTAAAAGTTCAATACAGAGATCAAACCCTAGCCACAAAAACTCAGTTTAAGCTTGGCATTCCTTTCCTCCTCCAAAAAGAGAGAACAGGTAAAAGAGGCTATGTGACATATTCCAGATTCTCTGATTTAAATTTTTTCCAGTCTTCACTGTCTGAAATGAAGTTTCACCATGATGAAGGCCATAGTACAGATGGTGCTTCACACATATCAATTTGTCCATGTCTTAGAGACAGGTAGCACCTGCGTGCAGGAAGCACCTGTGCATGGAAATACTGTAATCATCATTGCAATCTTTAGCACTAGTCAACAAAGGCAATCTGTTTCTTTTAGCTGGACTCTTCTTCCCCCAACTCACACTTTCTAAAAACAATTGAATCTCACATAAGCAAGTTTGCATGACACTGATTATGATGCGCTAATAAAATAAAGGAAGGTGACATTACACTATGTGGTAGCATGGATTTTTATCGGATTCAAGGGTAAAATTTATGAAAAAAAGTTTGTTACATGTGGTGTTATACTGGAGAATAAAGTTATTTTTTTCAGAAAGACGACGGCGGAAGTTTTTCATCTGATTTGGAACTGCAGTTTGATTACAGTAAATTAAACAAGGCAAAAGTTCCTCCTTGAAGTAAAAGTTGCACCTTTTAGTTTATCAAAGTTTTTATCAGAAGACCCAGAATAATAACTGAGATATTCGCAAACACGAGCAAAGAAACAAACAAATAAATGGGAAAAAAAATTAAATTAAAATGCAGAAATTAAAAAAAGAATTCTGAAAACACACAGACACACACACACACACACACACACACATTTTCGGAACCGCTTGTCCCATACGGGGTCGCGGGGAACCGGAGCCTACCCGGCAACACAGGGCGTAAGGCCAGAGGGGGAGGGGACACACCCAGGACGGGGATTCTAAAAACATAAATAACATATTGTTTATAGAATGAAAGTCAAATTTATCTACCGTGTTATAAAGCTCCTCCAGTCTGGAGAGGGTCAAGAAGCGGTGCATGCTGACCCCATTCTCAATCAGTAGCTTCACAAAGTCCACTCTGTCCAGCACCAATGCGTCCAACATGGCCTGCTCCAGGGATCCTACCTGCAAGCCAAGAAAAAAGGAAGGGAAATATCAGTACCCATCAAATGACATAGACTCTTCCGAATCCACACATGCACTTTCAGGGGCAACACCCTTTACTTGCCATTCTGAATTTGTCCTCCATCTGTATATCTCCTGGTACATGAATGTAGTCTGATATTATTATGGGAAGGACTGGAGTGTGCTATAACTGTCTGGTGCTTCCTGTTCTTTGTCAAACTTAATTTTACATGAAATGAAGGTAATAAAGGTTTTTGGACCAAACTAAAATACAAACGGAGAAAAAAGACTTTGTAACATCACTCAGCAAGGCACATTTGTGTTTTCCATTCAGTTTTGTCATCTTGAAAAACATGTGCTTCAAATAGAAACTACTCTGTAGAACAGAGAATTAATAATTTTTGTTTCCAGGGCAGGGGGGGTGCAGTGGTGCAGTGGGTTGGACCACAGTCCTGTTCTCCAGTGGGTCTGGGGTTTGAGTCCCGCTTGGGATGCCTTGCGACGGACTGGCGTCCCGTCCTGGGTGTGTCCCCTCCCTCTCCGGCCTTACGCCCTGTGTTACCGGGTAGGCTCCGGTTCCCCGCGACCCCGTATGGGACAAGCGGTTCAGAAAATGTGTGTGTGTGTGTGTGTGTGTGTGTGTGTGTGTGTGTTTGTTTCCAGGGCACCATTCTTTGCAGTTCTTGGGTGTCTATGGTGACAAACAGTCAGAAAGTGGTATGGTAAGACATTAATTTACCGGCCATTGCTGCCCGTAGATAAAAATCTGACTTCTGGCAATGTCCACCCTATTCCACGCCAAGGCCAGACTCAACTGGTCAGGAGCTGAAGCATTGGTTCCTATGAAGAAATAAAGTGGAGTGGAAAGAATTCAGAAAAAAAGTGACCGGTACTATCCAGATACTGTAGTCATTTTCACTTGGCATTATATTAAGAGTTTTGAAGGATCTGAAAAAAGTCATTTATCCACTATTGGTGGGAGTTTTGGAATTTGAGCTATGAAGACAAATATAAATGTGTATGAAATAAAGTATATACTTTATTTAATCTGCACGGTGAGAATGATTTGGTCATGGCTGAGAACACCTCACACAAGATTTCTGTACTTCACTTGGTTGCTTGACAGCCTACAACTGAAAACTCTGTCTTGGGGCTGTACTAATGAGAACAACCTAATGACCTTTCATATGCTTGTAACGCTACAATTTCATTTTTATGACATTTCTGCTTTTCTCTTGCCAGAACATCCCATCAGTTATAGAGAGCTCAGATCTGCTACACATATTACTGTGAAAGGCTCCCAGTTACAATACTGTATTGCTCATGTGTGAATATTTGTTAAAGAAGTATATTTGAATAAAGGCCCAACAATTTCCTGATTTTTTGGTGATAACTGTCCACCTTTACTGTTTATTTTATACTCTATTTTGATCACCTTTATCAAGGGTAACTCTGCCATTGCCAGTCCTAAGCCTGGATGAGAAAGGAGGAAGGTTGGGCGCAGGGTTAGCAACCCTTCCCTGTAAAAAAATGATCTCGCTGCAGAAACAAGTGCAATAAACTGAAATCAATCTCAGCGGAGGAATGCAGGGCAACTTTTGATGACGGCAGTGAACCAAACCCGAAAGCATGTTCAGCACCTGTTGCGACCACGTATTCTCAATGCAAAAAATGTTAGTTGAATGACGAATGTGACCAGCAGGTCACATTTTACGACTTCCTGACCAGAGACTTCCAAAGGGTGCCACCAAAGGGAAAGCACAAGCAGGGTTGACCACCGAAAACGTGGCTTTCCACCTTTCGAGAAGACCTCAAAATCATAAACATCGAATGGACAGATGCTGAGATCATTGCTGGCAACAGACCCCATTGGAGAACACCCGTTGCCCAATATGTCAACCGATGTGGGAGGAACTAACTTATCAAGGGTGCTAAGAATTGTGGAGGCAACAGTGAATAATAAAAATGTGAACTTTTTATGTTGTGAAAAGCATACAACCATTGAATTGTGAGCAAGGAGAATCAGTCAGTGGACAGGCAGGTTTATCAGACTAGCAGCATTAGAATCAGCTCTGAAAAGAAGTACACGGTGTGTCCAAAGGCAAAACAGACTTTCAGATTTGCAGATCTGTGACTACTGAGATTTTCTCTTTCAGTCAGTAAAAGTCTCCTTCAATTCAAGCTTCATATTGTTAAAATGACTTCGGCTGCCGTGCCCGAGGGATAGTTGGCTGAACATTTATTCTCCATGCCGGTCAGAAGGAGAAGATCTCTGTTATTCTAAATCCCTTGGCTCTGCTTGGCCAAAGGTGGCGCCACAGCCCGATGGACAGGCAGCACGCAGTGGGACCGCCACTATTTGAGCCAAGGTGTACAAGATAAACCCGGTGGGGGGTATCAACAATAATAAATATATTGGTAAGGACACAACCCCAGAAGGCCTCCTTCCTGCACCTCAGTCCTAAGGCAGCTGTCAGAAGTATTCTTTGCTGCAGAAAAATATTAGGAGGGATAGAGGCAAATGCCAGATCACAGCAAAGGATTCCACAGTGTCCTGGGTTCTCTGGGTACATCTCTTAGAGCCATGATGGATTTTAATAGTCATATGGGCTGAAAAGAGTAGAGATGAAGAGGGGGACCTTCAGGTACACTGTACCTTCACTTCATGTGTATATGTGAATGTAGATGGAAAGAGGTTTCAACAACATTTACATAGACAAAGAAAAGCTTTTTAAAGTTTGTGCAGAACCTTCCTCTGTCTCACAATATTTAAAAAGCATTTTTAAAACGCAGTGCGGTATGCAGTTCTCAAGGGAGGCTAAAGAGCTGACTGAAACCCATTACCTTTCAGAAGAGCAGTGAGGATGGCCAAGTCTATGTCCTGATGTCCCTCGGACCCCATTCTAAAAACTGTTATCTGGAATTGCAAAGGAAAAAACGCGATTCATCATACAACACATAACAAAACAGAATACTGGGTAACTGCTGTATCAACCAGAAAAATCACCCAGAATCCTCAGCTGAGAAAGATAGCACGTAAATATAGAGAGTGAATAAAATAACGTGGGTGGAGGCTGAACCACATTTATATTAAATTTATGCTATGCTGTGAAGATGAGTATTTTGAATGAAGTAAATATTATTTATTAAAGCTGCAACGAAATGAACCACAGGAGCCGAGCAGCTGTTCCGATAGCTGATTATGACTGCAGTGGTAATAATGATGATGATAGAAGTGTGTGTGGATTCAAAAGGCAGGTTCCTCTGCAGACTCTAACTGTGCTTTCACACAGAGCCATTGGAGAGAACAAGTAGCATCCAGAACAGTGGAAAACAATGAGATGCCAGAGCTTCTGTCGACTGAGCCCGAGGGCCATGGGTTCCCTGTGAATTAGGGTGCTTTCAAGAGTTCCATTTCCTCTTAGAATTTAGGCAGCAAAATGAACTAAATATTCAAAGGTCTGCTGGAGGAAAGGATTCAGAGAGAAAACCTTACTAATGTGACAGGGAGAAGTCTCCAGTCCTTAAGGCACACTGAGCACTGACATTCAGTGTTTGTCAATTTAAGCTCACTTGAAATAAAAGATTTTAACTGTACTGCTCTTTTGCTTAAAATAGGAGAATATCCAAAGGATAATATTTTTGGTTAATTATTTTTAGTCGGGGGGGGAGGGGGGGGGGGGTGCGGTGGTGCAGTGGTGCAGTGGGTTGGACCGGGTCCTGCTCTCTGGTGGGTCTAGGGTTGAGTCCTGCTTGGGGTGCCTTGCGATGGACTGGCATCCTGTCCTGTCATGAGTGTGTCCCCTCCCCCTTCAGCCTTACGCCCTGAGTTGCTGGGTTAGGCTCCGGTTCCCTGCGACCCTGTATGGGACAAGTGGTTCAGAAAGTGTGTGTGTGTGTGTGTGTGTGTGTGTGTGTGTGTGTGTGTGTGTGTGTGTGTGTGTGTATTTTTGGTCATAAATATGTCTTTCTGGGGGAATAAACGTCATTCATCCACATGCGTTGCCGAAGTGTTAAGAACATGTTATGAGATTGCAATATTGTTTCTGTTCATTCACCCATGCGGCTCACATTTAGTGTGATTAATAGCGTGTGTCTGAATAAAAAAGTACCCACACAAATTGGAAAGTGAGACAAGTAGATGTTTTGAGGGCATCCACACAAATCACACACACACACACACACTGTCTGAACCGCTTGCCCCATACGGGGTCGCGGGGAACCGGAGCCTAACCCGGCAACAAAGGGCGTAAGGCTGGAGGGGGAGGGGACACGCCCAGGACGGGACGCCAGTCCGCGGCAAGGCACCCCAAGCGGGACTCGAACCTCAGGCCAACCGGAGATCAAAACCAGGTCCAACCCACTGCGCCAACGCACCCCCCCTCCACACAAATCGAAATGGCTTTTTTAAAGTTTGTGGGACTTCATGTGTTTTGTGAGACTGTGCATCAGAATGTGTGTCTGGGTGTGTTTTTCCAAGGCTTTCTTTCTTCCTTTTGGCTGGACCACAAAGGACCCAGTATGTAATATTCTGACCTGTGCTCAGTGGAAATCCACATGAAAAGAAATCAATAACATTTAATTAAAAGACCTTCAGAGATCCACATGATCTCGATGATGTTCAAAGTCAATTTAAACTGAAAATGACTCACGGGGTGACTGAAGCATAACCACAATCCCCTCTGCATGATGCACTGCTCACTGTTCACACTTCATACTAACACTGCTTAGCTCTACTTATCCACAGGAATTGATACAATATTCATATTTCTAACTGAAGTTAAATGGTATCTGACAGATCCTTCATAAAATGCCATATCCTGGGATTCCAATTATGCCAAAAGTGAAAATGCAAAAAGGAATTTTTCCAATTTGAAAATGACAAGAGCTAATAAAAGATGACAAGATTATAACCAAAGAAAACAAGTGTAGGTAAAGTTTTACCCGTTACTATCAAAGAATGAATCACAAAATTCAGCTAATTGCAAGAACTTTTCCTTTTTACTGCAGTATCAAACTGCTCCACTTTCCACTGTCTAAGTGCTGAACAATATCTGCCATGTGCTTACACTTCCACTTTACTATCGTCTTTAGTCCTTTTGTTTATTGAAACTTGTCTGGGCCATGAACAAATTATGAAACTGAAAAGTAGTTTATTCTGTATTTGTGTTTGTACAAATTTCTGAAAAAAAAATTGTGGAATTAGAAGAAAGGTTTGGAATAAATTATTCACAGTATTCTGTCAGCCTACAAGTGCATGATGCTCCAGAGCCAACCGGTCCACTAAATCCACAGGGCACTTCAGCTGATCTTCATATCACAGTCATATTCATTAGTCACACCGCTTAACCTCTTAATTTTACCAATATAAAAAATTTTTTCTTGAAATGTCCAGAGACACCATAGTTTCAATATTTAGACCATGAAACAAATCAAACCAGAGGAATCTAACTGTGCCAAAAAAGATCAGAATGTACTCTCTTCTGTAATCCTTGACATTTCATGTAGTGCCAGGGCTCTTGGACGTGTTTGCTGTGTGTCCATATTGTTCAGGCCCTGAGACAAAGGAGAAGCATTACAGCCCCCCCAAGAGAGAAATGGGAGGGTTAAGGTACCTTGCGTCAAACTGCAATGTGACGCCACCTTCAGTGGTCCTTTCCAAGGGCATCTTCACATTTCATGTATGTCTGCCATGTCTCGCTGGGCATGCTCAGAATGAGAAAGTGCGCTTTCATGGACCGGATAAGCGCCGCAATCCAATTTATTCCGCTTCTCTCTGTTCAACCCCCATCCCTGTAGCAAAGCCCCTTGATGTTCTGGCCCCTCCGCAATCTATCATCTCAATGGACTTATGCATATGCATACTTCTGAATATGCACAAGTATGTTTTTTTCCCTCTTCACAACCCAGTTAAACTGAGAAAACATTATTCTACGTGTAATGTAAAATGTGTAGAACTAAACAAATGGTTTCTTCACTCTTTGCAGATTGTACAAAATGACACAACAATGCTGTATTGAACACAATTCACACTCTCCCCTTATTGTCAGTGTCCACACTAAAGCTCATCCCAGGTGACATAGTGTTTCCTGAGCTTCAGATTTTAATTTTTTATTCCTTGCACTGTATAATGCAAGTCACTTTATGCACATTACATCAGATAGACTAAATGTAAATTATCAGAATTAGATATTCAATCAGATACCTTACAGTGATCTAATTATTTGTATAACGGGATCATTTTTGCTGCAATCTAGGGTAAATAGGTTGACCAAGAGTTTTACAGCTGGAGGAATTCAAACCTGGGTCCTTTAAGTACGAGGCACAAGCTGTTGTCATTATTCTAGAAGCTGTTGTTTGACATATCTATTGAAGCGGAATATGAGAAGAATGATAAAGTATCACAAAAAGAGGAGAACATGGGCCAGAAGGTGCTCATCCAGAGGTGAAAATGAGTCTGAGGTGAAGAATAACCTTAGCAAAGATAATGGGACCTAAAGGAACTGACTACCGGGTCATGTGCTCAAGAAGAGAGTGGACTCTCGCCTACTCATGTTTTTGTTTCATACTTCATCACTGCAGTGAGAGTAACTGCCCACAGTGAGCGAAGATGAAATGGCAACTCATTTCTGTGAGCTGTGAATGCTGGGACATTTCTGTACCTCAGAATAACATAAAAAAATCAGTGTTACTCTTGGCCTCAACACATGTAGGCATTCTGTGCATTAGTTCCTTATCAAAAACCAGATGATGGAAAAAAGCTTACAAAAACAGCAATAATAATAATAATAATAAAAAGAATAATAATAATAATAACAATACGCAGAGGATCACATGATGGCACAGCAGGTTTGGCCGGTGCCTGCTGTGTGGCAGGTCTGGGGTTCGAGTCCCTCTTGGTGTGCCTTGAATGCACTGGTGTCCCATCCGGGGTGTTTCCTCTCCCCCTTTGACCCTGCGCCCTGTGTTTCTGGGATAGGCTCTGGCTCACCATGACCCTGCTCGGGACAAGCGGTTGCTTAGATTGGTTGGATAAAATAATCTGGGTGATTCACAACAGCTACATCCAGCAGGAGATCCCTGGGGGTGGAGATGGACGTGTGGCGCTTGAACTTTCTGCTCACTGCAGGTCCCTTACTGGTGATGGGATGCTGAGAATCCTGCAATATATTGCATGTCAATTCATTGCTGTCATATCGCCTCATCTGATTCAAAGGCCACATTAACAGTCAGCCTCTGGACATATCCCCATCACCTACAAACACCCCTGTTACTGCTGTTTAACCCTGATAAATATTTAAATTTTGAGTGCTTAAAATACACAGTACTGCATGGCCTAGTTGGGCTAAGAAAAGCCATTCATCTTAATTTAATTGGAGGAAATTTCCTGTCCCTGCCTCTCCTGGCGGCATGCTGTTATTGAAGGTGCTCGACCCAGTTCAGGGCTCTGCTGTTGTGTTGAAATCGTTTCTTTTTAGCCTAATTGCGTCAACACGTCCCTCGCGCGTAATTTAACTTTTTTTCTTCCTGGAAATCACTGGAGAAAGACACTGATACCGCAAATCGCAGCTGGCACATAGGTGCTGAAGAACATGATTATTATTTATGATACATGGTGATTACAGCTTATTGCTGTGGTTAGGATACGATAACAATTCCATGACTGCTGAAGGGCACTGAATGTTATTTCTGTACAATACTTTCCTTCTTCATCCTTCTACACCAAGTTCCCTGTGAACCATCTGAACCCATAGAGAAAGTATTCTAAGCTGAACACTTTGTCATGTTATGGTGATTCAGTTAAACAATTCTTAGATTTCTTCTCAAATCTTGAGGGAAGAATGATAAAGTATCACAAGAAGAGGAGAACATGGGCCAGAAGAATTGATGAAAAGAAAGCAAAATGCCTTAGGATATTTTAAATCACACATACATGCATCTGAGAAAACGCTGGAAAAGATGTTCATACACTGATGTATGTGTGTTTGTAATTTTCTTTGTGCTTTGTGTATATATGGATGGATGGTAAATATACTTCTATCTCCAGGCTGTTAAACTCTAACAGTCAAGCAGCATCAGAGTTCAACAACTCTTTGGTTTTCCTTAAATAGTTTTACCTGTTTCAGAACCTCTTGTCCCATACAGGGTCACAGGGAACCAGAGCCTACCCGGCAACACAGGGCATAAGGCCGGAGGGGGAGGGGACACACCCAGGACGGGACACCAGTCCATTGCAAGGCACCCCAAGCAGGACTCGAACCCCAGACCCCCTAGAGAGCAGGACCCTGGTCCAACCCACTGTGCCACCACGCCCCCGGTCATTCATCCATTCATCACATATGTAGTATTTAAAATGTTATAAGATGTTCTCTCTGATTCCTCATTATTGAAGTTTCCACCTGAAAAATGAATGGCAACCTGAATAAATTCTGCACCTCAAATTTCTGGTGTCGATCTTGGTTGTATGACCATCTCGGTTGGGTTCCACCTTAGGCACTGTCCTCAGCACATATGATTTGAGTGTGCAGTTTTGTAAGGAGATGCATAGTAATCAAATTCATACATCTTCAAATTACTGTAGAGCTGCACTATGACTCTCCGTATAAGAATTGGACTGAAAATTGAAATTGTGTCATATCACCAAATACATTACATTCATTGCCTGCAGTTTGTAGACAGAGATACACTTGTGACTGAAATAAAAAAAAAAAACCCAAAAAAAGCTGGCATTCCCTTTTCTCCTGAGATGTTTTCTCATTTTAACTGAAATGGGTGGGTTTTGCATTAATTTTGATTTTAAAAAAATGTTTGCAGTATTTTCATAATTGCAATTCTATAACCAAGCAAGTTGGAACATGGAATCACACACACACACACACTTTCAGAACCGCTTGTCCCACATGGGGAACCAGAGCCTACCCGGCAACACAGGGCGCGAGGCCAGAGGAGGAGGGGACACACCCAGGACGGGACACCAGTCCGTCATAAGGCACCCCAAGCGGGACTTGAACCCCAGACCCATGGGAAAGCAGGACTGCGGTCCAACCCACTGCACCACCACACTCCCCCCCAGAACATGGAATCATCTTCATTGAAATATCAGTTCTATTTTTCAATCAGAAGAAACAATGTACACTGCAGGTGAATAATGAATATGTGTGTTTTCACAGCTGTTCCACTCCGACACTCCAACTTCACTGCAAAAACGCAGATGTTTGTGTCCTGAAGGTAACCCTCACAGGTTGCTGTGTCACTCTCTGCACACCACCCGTCATGTCACGCAGCTGTGTAGAGAAATAAAATGACTGTTATAAAAAGACAGACAGGGAAAGTACTAGAAACTGGTGCCTGGAAAACATACAGGTAAAGATGTATAATAATTAGCCTATTTTTAAGAAAGTGTTATGTACGGCAAGAATTTCTTTTCATGTTCACAGCTTAGTAAGACTGTAAACATTGCATGTACCTGAAATTTTTTTTTTTTAAATTATTCAACTGATTCAGCTAAATGAGCCAAGCCAATATACAAACAGAATCAAGCATAGACTGTTTTAAACAAGCTCTGACAGATGAATAATTGCCCAATGAGGATTTGCATGGGCATTACATCAGCTTGTGGAAATCTGAACATCCTGCTAGGTATCCAGCCAAAGACTGATTAAATTCTGGTGTCTTACATTCTGTCTTATCTCAGAGGGTTTCAGATGGTGCACACTTAATGGTCTTCAAAAAATACAGGTTTAAAAACTGCCATGCTGCTAGATATTGAGCAAGAGGTGGCATGAAAAAGCCATTTAAGGACCTACCTTATCGTGCATTGTTTAAACATAAGCTTATCTGCTATTCACAGTTAACCTGAGAAAAAGGTGGGTATCGCTGCCAATAGACTACACTCATTTCATTCAGATAAGATTTATATCGTCTTCATGTGGAAGTGTATGGAAGAGAAATCGGTGATTTGATAACCTGACTTTGTGACAAATGTATCTCGGAAAAATAATTAGGTTGGCAAAGCAGATTAAAGTATTTCAAAACCAATTAGTCCAGAGGTCTGGAGTGGAAGCTCACGCAGAACGAGAGAGATTGCTGTTAACTACTTGACTAACCATTATCATGAGTGGTGTGAGCAGCTTTTACAAGGAAGCACCCATCATTTTACATGTATTTATTTAGCAATAAAAAGAGACTTCCAATGGATACTATGTAGTGGTATCAGCTCACACACCTTACTCACCAAGGTGACTTACAGTACTAGATACACTACTTACACTGGGTCACTCATCCATACATCAGTGGAACACACTCTCTCTCTCTGTCACTCACACAGTATGGGTGAACCTGAACAGCATGTCCTTGGACTGTGGGAGGAAACCAGAGCACCTGGAGGAAACCTTCACACATGGGGAGGACATGCAAACTCTACACAGACTGAACGGAGATCAAACTCAAGTCCACCACCCAGGCGCTGTGAGACAGAGTGCTACTCACTGTGCCAACATGCCACCCATCCAGTCATTATTAGCAAAAATTGATCCTGGTCGAATTCTTTTTCCACGTAAGGGAATAAACGTTCTTTCTTTAACAGTGAACTAGGATAAAGAAGTATGAAAAGGAATGGAAGTATTAAAGAAGTAAAGCACCTTTTGAAAGCCACTTTAACCAATCACTTCCATTAACTCTTTGTCAGGGTTGTGATGGTCTGGAGCCTGTCCAGGAATCACTGGGCATTTGGCCATAAGGGGTACAGTCCATTGCAACATTCTGTAGTCACAAAGACACACATTCACACACTATGGGCAACTCACACACACACATTTTCAGAACCGCTTGTCCCATACGGGGTCGCGGGGAACCGGAGCCTACCCGGCAACACAGGGCGTAGGGCCAGAGGGGGAGGGGACACACCCAGGACGGGACGCCAGTCCATTGCAAGGCACCCCAAGCAGGACTTGAACCCCAGACCCACCACACAGCAGGACTGTGGTCCAACCCACTGCAACTATAGGCAACTCATTGTTGTCTATTCTGAATCATGATGCAGTGTGCCGCTGCCCCACACTTCAGCACTTCTGTTCAGAGCTAAATATAAGTTTATATCTACAGGTTTGCTTAATAATGAAGAATCAAAACATCCATGCAAAAAGATTGGATTTACCTTCTCTTATAATTGCTCTGTTAATTGAATACATCTGCTTGCTCCATTTTAGGGAAAAAGAAATCAATAGTTATAAATGCCACATATGAAAAATTCCTTGAATTAGATGCAGATTTTTTTTTTCTGCTGTTTTATACAGTTCAAGCTATTTATTGAAAAGAGTTTATTCTGACTGATATCACACATTATATGAATGGCACCTATCATATCATGTAATAAATTATGTTGGATGAAAGCTTGCTCAAGATTTAGAGTGATTGTGACCAGCCCTTGCACCATGAAGTGTGTTTGGGAGCAGTCACACTACACACTGTGTTCATTTCCTTCCCAGCAGGCCTCCATGGTTCATGAGAAAAAAACAAATAAGCTGTGATCAGTAATCTCAGCAGCCGCTGAGAGAGCAGTTTCATAGCAAGCAAAGACCTCAGCATTTAGAACACAATGCAGTCCAAGGAACAGTTAATGGGAACAGCAAACAGCAGCATAATGAAATTGACAGATCTTCACAAAAAGACTGCTGATATAATTTTCTTTCACTATTTCAGATTTTAAATGCCATTATACCCAAAAGTATTTGTTACCAATAAATCTCTAATATGCAAGTCAGAGAAAGAAATAGGAAAGTTTAGTTATAGTTACAAAATAAATACAGGTGGTCCCTGACTTACGACGGGGATACGTTCTGTGAATCCCATCGTAAGTCAAAAATATCGTAAGTTGAAAACGCATTTAATACACCTAATACACACCTCTGCATGACAGACTGGAAGATGCAGATCGCTGCTGCTGCCCAGCATTGCGAGAGAATATCACACCGCATATTGTTTGCAGGGGGTGCAGTGGCACAGTGGGCTGGACCACAGTCCTGCTCTCCAGTGGGTCTGGGGTTCAAGTCCCGCTTGGGGTGCCTTGCGACGGACTGGCATCCTGTCCTGGGTGTGTCCCCTCTCCCTCTGGCCTCACACCCTGTGTTACCAGGTAGGCTCCGGTTCCCTGCGACCCCCCTTGGGACGAGTAGTTCTGACATATTGTTTGCAAAGGAAAAAAATCAGAATTCAAAGTGCAGTTTCTACCGAATGTCTATCTCCCGCTCACCATCGTAAGTTGAGGAGCATCTTTTGTCACATCCATTTGTTCAGCTGATGCTTTTCTCTAAAGTGACTTACAGTACTAAGGTACTTACACCTATTTACCCATTTATACAGCTGGGCAGATTGTTACTGGAGCAATTTAGGGTAAGTACCTTGCTCAAGGGTGCTACAGCTAGAGGTGAGGCTGGAACCTGTGAGCTTTAGGTCCAAAAGGAACAGATGGAACCACTACACTCCCAGCTTCCACTGTCATTGGGATACAGAATATTTATTCTCATGCACCTTAAAGGACAGACGTTTTGCTGGTTTTTGAAGCCTAGTCAGTGAAATCATTTCGTAAAGGTTGGTGCAAATGTGGGTGAGGACTCAGTAAATGTGTTACAGCATTTAGAAGTGTTGCTTCTTCTGTAACAGCAGCCTTTAGTGAGAACCTTATGTTGAACATTTGTTACTGTTCTTTAATGTGCTTTTTTGCATATCCTAATCCAGTCTGTGTCACCGATTCTCTGGGGCATTCAGGGAAAAAAGAGCATAATTTTTTTGTTCCTACAGTGCTTTTGCCCACCTTGTTGGTAATTTAAAGCTGAAGGGAGAATACACAGTCTCTGCAACTTCTAAAAATCCAACGATCTTTGTATGTTTATTTGATTTTATATTCAGTTTGGGATGCTTGACAAAATAAAGCACCCCGCCCTCATCCACCCCTGCCAGAATCTATTAGAGTCAAACTCCTGCCATAGAAGTAAGAGGTACCTGAAGACACCATATGTTAACACAATCGCTTTGTAATGGAAGTACATTTACATTTGCATTACATGTATTCAATTAGCAGATGCTTTTCTTCAAAGTGATGTACATCTCATAGAAAATACGATGTGTTCATTACATTAGGAGAAAGAGACATAGCTGCAGATGTGACTCTTAAGTAGAGTTAGTTTTCTTCACCATATAAATCAACGTTCATCACACGAGTAGCTGCGTAAAACTTTATCAGAATATCCATGAATCCAAATCACCTTCCTAGTAATAACTTTTTTTGAGATACATGTAAACATTTACATTACATTACAGGAGTAGCTGCGTAAATGTTTATCTGGGGATGATCTTAAAGTTATAGTGCAAGTATAACAATGAAAGTACACTGAGAATAAACATTGAGTTACATTCTATATCTTGAAATAACTAAAAAACAGACATTAAAAGGGAATATGTTCTTTCGTTGGTTTATATATCATAGAGGTAAAAATAAGATATTATTTTTAACATGGAACACACTGACTGGAAACCTTTTATTGAAAGCAGAGCAGTGAACACTTTACCCTCATAAATGTATAATCTATAGTAATTAAATGATCACTAAGCTGCTCCCATTCCCCGGGAACACTGTGCCACTGAAGGGAAGAGATTTGCATTGCGCAGTGCTTTGGGATGGCGTGAGAGGCTTCTCTGTTGACAGAGCTGACAGCTCCCTCAGGCCCTAATTGTACAGAGACAGGCTTTCCTGCTTCAGTGCCGGTGGCATCGCATGCGCCTTCCGCACCTTGTCATCAAACACCGCCATGAATGTAGGCAGGGCTACAAGTGGCACACCTTATTACGGCAGAACTAGGACTTAGCAACTTCCGACAAAAATTATCCAGATGAAAAGGCTTGACGGAGTGTTTCATTTTGCATTTCAGAGAATTTCCCCAATAGGAGTTCTGGGGCGCCAAGCTTACTGCTGCTTTTAATAAACAAGGATGCTCTTCATATAGACAGGAGAAAGAGGAAGTCAAAGGAGTACATGTTGGAGTTTGACTGCCTTGACTACACACCCCTTAGCTATCGGCATCACAGTGTCATAGTCTTCTTTGAGGTGTTTAAAACACACACACACACACTTTCTGAGCCGCTTGTCCCATACGGGGTCGCGGGGAACCGGAGCCTACCCGGCAACACAGGGCGTAAGGCCGGAGGGGGAGGGGACACACCCAGGACGGGACGCCAGTCCGTTGCAAGGCACCCCAAGCGGGACTTGAACCCCAGACCCACTGGAAAGCAGGACCATGGTCCAACCCACTGCGCCACCGCACCCCCCTGTTTAAAAAACAGTCTCGACCCACCTTGCCCTTACATCATTGTGGCAGCACAACAGTGCGTTTTGTGTGTGTGTGTCTGTCTGGGGTAACTTCATTAAATGTGTGTATAGTGTAAAATATTATAGAAATACAGCACCTAGCACAGCATTTTGTAGAAATGGCTGCCCAGAAAATGTTTTTATTATAGTACAGTCTAAAAGCTTAACATAGAACTGCATTATGGACTATTTTAAGGATTCTCCCCACTCAATAAATGTCATTTGTGCTTAGCAGTAAAAAAGAAGCTTAACTAATTAAAAAAAATAGTTTCAAAGCATACAACATGTGAAAATATAAACAACAAAATAACGCATATGCACAACACACAGAAATGTATTATTCAACTACATGAACCGAAAAAATTATCTGAATAATTAAACAAGACAGAGAGAAAGAAACACAACAAAACAAAGACTCATCAACTATGAAATATATTTTGTGATTTAATGTGAATAAAAACAGGGTTGTAAAATACATTTAAATGGAAAACAAATACTGGCTGCATGAGGACACTGATGTCATTGTAAGTGCAAATGTAAAAGACAATGAATATATCCAAAGACACTGTTTCATAAAAAACTGGGGGATTAAAGGGCGTCTTGAAAAAGTATCACATTTTACATAGTATGGTGCAGTAACTGGCTAAATTCTCTATTTAGACAGTAATTACTGAAATGTAAACCATGCTGTATTCAGAATGGATATATATTGTAGTTCTCCATGATGTAACAGATTATGTATTGAACTGAGAAATAGAAATATGTTATACCTAATGGCAAGATGGAGACGGCTGTTTTTAAGTGAGGAGTTGGTTTTTTTCCCAAAAATTTGTCATTATGCAAATTCATAGTCTACCTGGAACTTAACTATACCACATGTAACACATGAAACTATTCATACTTAGAGTATTGAATTTTCCAAAATCTCAGAAAAACTGTAATGTCACGTGGGAGTTTTTCCAGTAAGGCACAACATCCCACTCACCAGCTCCTTCTTCTTCATGCACTCCATAAGGATGATGAAGAGGTGCTGAGCCTGGGTCCGACTGTAGTTGAATGTCTTCTGGATGGTGACAAGAAGCTGGTCTCTCAAAGACTCATTAATAATCCTGAATGGTGACAAGTGTACAGGGTACAGGGTAGAGTTATGGGTGTTAGGATGACAGGGTGAGGGAAGGGATAGGAGACAGAAGGGAAAAAAAGAGGTCTAAAAAATGAAACACTTTTCAAACAGGAATCATTAAAAGCTGCATTTTCATCCTTCTCACAGAGATTCCCAGGCCTATATATGCTAATAGACAATGGCCATAGTTCATATGAGTTCTCAGTTGTTATGTAAAAGAATAACAGAATTCTGGTAGGACTTTTTGTGCTCGAAATGGATTTTATTTGCACTTTGATTGCTCACTGAAGCAAGTATTGACTTATCTGTCCAACGTACCCGCCTTCCTCCGAGTACTTGTGCCCAAATGCCAGGATGTCTGAAGCTCGGCCACTGCCATCACACACCACAACAGGCACAGGTGGCGTGTCCCTCAGGTACTCCAACACAATAGAGATGACATTGGGCCCACCCTCCACTATGAGTGCAACTACAGGTACCCCCTGCCCGATTCCTGCAGAAGACATGCGAGGAAATACTGTGAGATAGATACCACCCAATACCATCAACACTCAACACAGGGCTTCTTCAAAACACTCCTGCTCTTGAAACAGACCATGGAATAACTGGACCACAACATGAAAATAAACCCTTGGTGGCAGATCTTGATTGGAAAAAGCTCCAAAAAATAATGACAAGAATTTGTACAATTTTTTGAATGGTCAGATTGCAGCAACCAGAGTACTTCATGGATGCATAGAGATGACCAGACCATATCATAAACGTCTGGTCCAAAAGACATCTTACAGTGAATAAAAAGTCTGCACATCAGTGCTTACCTTTTATTACATTATCTCATGAGTAAGAAAAGTTCACAGTGAATAATTTAAAACTGACTTTGCATTCTAATTGATTAACATGTAAACTCAGAAAAAACTGGACTGTGTAGGTACAGTCATTATATTGGGTGTGAAAGGGGTCTAAATTGTTAACAGCAGTAATCAATGATCTATGATTTTTATTCCCACCAGGCACAAATGCAAATCCCATATTTTTCAGGTGAAACAGTTTGACAAAAAACTGGGGGAAAAAAAAAAACATATATATATAGTGAGGACGTTGAAGTCAATATGTCAACGGACTGTTTCAAATTAATCTTTGGAGCACTATAGTACGTGAACACTTTACATAACTAATCATCTAGGGACCACTGTGTGGATTTGGCTTTAGGAAGCTTTCACAGTCATTCGTCTCATTACAGAACCTCAGCAGTGCCAACACACTTATCTTTAACTGAAATAACCAACAGTAATGTACCTAAAATAGTCACAGGACATGTTTTATTACCTTGTTCGATATATTCCTGGGAAAGCGTATCATGAATATATCATGAATGCTGTAACATTTTGAAAATTAAACTGAGCCAAATAATTACTTTTGCATAACCCTAAAGATTGTAAGGAAGTATCGTTTCGTCGCACAACCTAAGCACACAATTTTAAATAGGTACTGCCAGCCACAGCCTCACATGACACTTATCGACACCTGCAGTCTCACTAAGATTCTCTAATGCCGCCCCATCATTCGTTCCTGGTGTAATTGGACAGCAGCACGTACACAGTTTTCCTGTGATTCTACAGAAATGTCCCAGCCAAAAACACCCACTTTGGCATAAATAATTCACTTTGGTGGCAGCTGGAACAAGGTGGGCTGCATCACTTCTAACATGTGCTGTCATTGTGCCTCAGAACACATGGTTATATAAACGGGACTATTCTGGTTCTTACCCACTTCAAAGTTGCGTCATCCTTGAGCCTAGTAACTGGGGTAAAAAGCTCCTGCTCATGGAGGTGAACCTGAGTAATATTTATTTTTCTTTCCCTCTGTATATTTCATCTGTCTGTCCATCATGGTACAGGGACTGTAAAAAATGTGTAATTTTTCTGGTGGTAGTAAGAGCACCTAGGTACTGTACAGTTTTCACAGGGGTGGATAATCAGGAAGCACACAAATAAGCTGACAATTTCCATCAACATGGTTAACAAATCATACCCACATATCAACATCATAACCACTGATCAGTGCTGCTCTCCTACTCTTTATGGGTGCCTCGATATCCGTATATATACAATAAATTTCTGGAATTTCTGTTTCCATTTACTGAAATATTGTGACTGCTACTCTAAACATGGACCTTGATTTATGCTCGGTGAGAACGAGAACGGATCCATGAAATTTCAAGGAAGGTATCGAATGTGCTCTTTAAAAGCAGCCTATACAGGTATTTTAGTCACGAAAGAACATGAATGACTGACGTAGAAACAATACATGATTTTCAGTAAACCCTTGCTTCTATATTTAGATTAGGAATAAGAAGCAGATAAGCAGACACATGTAACAGGATTAAACAAATCTATTTATGCATGGAATGACTCATTAGAAAGACACTCGGGCTGGAGCACAAATGCTTACTTGTAATACTCTTGTATCACCAAATGCTGCCTGTGTACTAACGTAACACCAAATGTACCCACAAAGCAGTGATGACTATCATCATAATGAATGCTACTTTTTCTTCTTTCTGGAGGAGTTGGAACATTAAAACTAATGGTTATATCAATTTCATGATCACCAACTAATCATGCCTTTACTTCACTTATCATCTTTTGTTTCGTTAACAGCAAATTTACCTTCAGTTAATGTTCCATGAAGGAAGTGTCCATAAAAATAGACTCATTAAGAAAATGAAATCCAACTTTTTGTGTTGGGGATGATTGAAAGCTATATAACTTTTGACATTTATGAAGGGTCTAAAAGCGCATATCTTTTGGGCCACTTCTTTCAGGATTTTGTTACTGCTCTACAAACTTACATTTAAATGTATTTCTTTAGCAGATGCTTTTCTCCAAAGCAACTTCCACTAAACTCTATGTAGTTGTCACGCCCCCCACAATTGCGCAACAGGAAACACCTGCTTCGAATTAGCAAGCACAAGCTTAAAAAGGGGCTGCAGAACACAGGCCGATGTGGAACCTTGTTCAGCCTTATTGATCACTTATGCTCCTCGAGCCTCGTTCCTCGCTCCCTGTCCTGCTCCTCGTCTCCGACTCACTGGTTTGCCTGATCACTCGCCTGTTTCTTGGATTACGGTTCTTGGATTTGCCCCTTTGGATTCTGTTTGTACATCGGTGACCCTTTGCCTGTTCCCTGACGATGTCTACTGAACCGCCCCTTGACCAAGCTTCTTGTGCCCCGCACTTGGGTCTGACGCAACCGTACCGGGGAATAACATAACAGTAGTGTTATCAGCCCACACACCTTATTCACCAAGGTGACTTTCACTGTTAGATACACTACTTACACTGGGTCATCCATCCATACATCAGTTGAACACACTCTCTTTGTCACACACACACACTATGGGTGAACTTGAACTTGCATTGAATCAGCTTTCACAATCACCACATTATTTCCTAATAGTCTATAGGTTGTCACTTGTGTAGTGTGAACAGTAAAACTGGCAGTATTGAGGAAACTGTTTCTGCTTTGAGAACTGCATGTCTGTATGTATAACTCTTCGTCTGTTCTGTATAATCCAAGATGTTGAGAGAAATTCATCTGCTATATGAATAAATGTAAACGTCAATGTAAAAGTCATAAACCCAGATGCTGTACAAATACAGTATTCCTTTGCTCTGTTAAAAAAAAAAAGTCAGTCTTTAGAAGGAATTTATGGTGACAACTTTTTAGGATTTGTAGAGAAAAGTACTTGACCTGTTTTTTATGTGCATAAAACCTCCTGTCTAATATAAGTGTGCTGTGTATCAACTGTGTCATTTTAAGACTGGTAGCTATCATTCTAAGATGGACAGGTGTCATTTTAGGGCTGGCAGGGACGCATTTTGAATCTGGGAGGTAAAATCAAAACCAACTGCCAGAATTATTGGATAGGAACAATTTAATAGATTCAGTACTGAGGAGGGAAAAAAAAACAGACTAAACATGTGTAGGCATTGGATTTTGCATTATTTTTAAAAAAATTTAGTCTTAATTAGATGGAATCATTCAGGCAGTACTATGTAACCCTGTTGTCAAAAACCTTCTACGAATGTATTGCTGATATTTTTTCAAGATTGACTGTAAATTTAAATTGGGGTTGCTCTGAAATATTCATATTAATGAGCTGTAGTCTAAAAGGCTTTAATAATAATATAAAATTGTTTAAAAAAATTAAGAACATCAATGGGATGGATTTCATCCAAAACATAACAGCTGGGGATAGCTGATAGAGTAGTGGTTAGCCCTGCAGCCTTTGGATCCAAAGGTTTGAGGTTTGAGGTTTGATTCTCCACCTCTGGCTGTAGTACCCTTAAGCAAGGAACTTACTCTAAATTGTTCCAATAAAATCACTCAACTGTACAAATCGGAACATAATTACAGCTATACTAATGCTGTAAGTGGCTTTGGAAAAAAGCATCAGGTTAATGTAAAAATAACCCATTACTACTGGAGCTATTAATTCAAGTTCCTATGACAGCTGTACATTATACCAAAATATTGAAAAATGCAGATTTTATTAATAAAAGAGTGAAGCAATTGCAGTCCTTAATATAACAATTAAAAAATTAATACTTAGGAGGACTCCACATTGTAAAAACACTGTACAGTCAAACCTTGGGTTTAACTTTCGCGGATTTGATTATTTGCGAGTTTGCCATCAATAATTAAATGGGGTTTTGTGGGCTGCTGTGGAAAATCGCAGACAATGTGCATAGACTAGAAAATGTAAAGAAAATTTTAAAAAGTTTAGTAAGTCATAAATGCATAAAATATACGTATTTTTAATCAATTTTATCATTTACAATCATAAATATATACACAAATTTATTATAAAATAATAAATTTTGTAAAAAGTGTGCTAAAGAACTGCGGACTACGCACTCTGTTTGGGTATGGCCAACATATGACAACAATACTGTTGCAGTGCAGTGTATTGTTTTACTTTTTTGTGTATTAAACAGGGTCAACAGTATTAAGAGTTAAGGTTTGGGGGGCCTAGAGATATTCATGGTTTTTCCACTTTTGCGGGGGCCAGCTGTGTATTTAAAGTACTTAGAAATACTAGTATGGTGATGTGCTTATAACTTCACACTGCTTATAGTATAAGTGAGACAATAGTCTATGCAGAATATCTTGAAAATATATATCTTGAAACACAGCAAACAATAAATCTCATGTTCATTAAAACATGGTATACATCATAATAATCTGGTGTCTTATTTTTTGCCTTGTGTTTCTCAGTGTTATCCCTTCTGCAGCAGTCAGACAAAAAATGTGTATGTCCTTCACTGGAAAAAACTGAGAAGAAGGAGAAAGCTGGAAGAATGAAAGACGGAGGATATGGAGGGAGTGGAGTAGAGGATGTGGACAATGCACATGCTGCGTTCAGAGGTGGAGCAAATGGCTTGGAAGGGGAGATGCTGATGATGGCAAGCAAACGTCCCTTTGCCTTCCCAGCCCCCATTTTATATCCTCAGGCATAGGATGACAAAGGGAAGCCCACAGGCCACATGAGCAGATGGTCAGATTGTTAGCTCTCCTCCTGCTACCTGCTGTTGTCCCACCCGCTGATATATTTCTATAACTGCACTCACACTAAAGACCCAAGGAATGTGGACACGACGCTGGTCATAAAATTGACAGTTTTAACAATGTCAGATATTGTGCATTGCGATTGCCGGAACACATTTTTTTATCTGCTATGAGACCCATGAAAATAAAAATTGTTCAATTTCATGGTCAAACACTGAAGAACAAAAAAATCCCCAAGAGTTACGAGATAAAAAATGGAACTGAGCAACGTTGTTTATGCATGTGACTGTGGTAGTCACATAGTATGCATACTGCATGTGTTTTGGGAGGGAGCCTTTTGTACTGAAAATCTGGATGATTTTCATGCAAATCCAGTGCAAATGTTTTTTGTCTTAATGAGTTTTTTCTTAATGAGGATATACTTTATCTTCCATCCCAAGCACTCCCCTGTCCGTGTCGGGAACACAAACATTACAGAGAGGTACCCCAAAGCCTCTGGCACTTGTCATTACTCTTCTGGCTCAGTGGCTATTCTGATGCTGTTATGCATACAGAAATCACAGCAAACTTTATTACAGCTTCTTCAAAGAGGTTCATACACAACACTGTGGTGTAATACAGTATATCTTCATTTCAGCAGAGAACCATACAAAAAACATTACAGTACAGTTTTTTTCAAATAGATTAATAAGCAATCAATTAAATTCTACAATGTGTACCTTCAGTTAAAACTTCATTTCCTCATTCAAATTATTCTAGTACACATTGGAATAACTGAAATGTACTTAATAGCTACACTGCGTGATCATAAAGAGAAACAAAAAATCTTTTGACTTCTTTTGAATCTGTCAAGTTCATTGCCTTGGTAATACATTTATCATGATCCACACCGAAATTGTAACCCTGTCATTGAATTGGTTAAATGTCTGTGGTGAGTTACACTATGTTTTTAAGTAAATATGTTAAGGTATATTTGGGTAAATTTATGTTAACACTATGCCCAAAAGAATGAGTTTCAGAAGACAAAACAGCAGCACTCACTGAGTTTATACGAATAACTGATAATCTTAGTCTAGATACACTGCTTTGTGAGCTGAGTTTAGAAGCAGGTACACTAATTAAAAAACAATACTCCAATAAACATACTGTTACATTAAAAAAGGTTACTCAAAGTATCTGTCTACAACTCTATTTGAATTCACAGTGAAACAATGTCAGGTCAAAAAGTACTCAAGTAAATTATCATTATTCAAATTTACTTTTCAATGCTGTCATCCATTAGCAATATTAATAACATCAATATATGATTTTAACCCATGGGATAAATATATCTTTACATGTTTTAAAGAAATTACAGGTGGTCCCTGACATACCATGGGGTTACGTTCCATGAAACTCATCATAAGTTGAAAATATTGTAAGTTGAAAAGGACCACAATCGGGTGGCTAACAACCTGGTTAGTCTTAATCGACCACTTGCTTCAGAAGTCACATTCAACATTAACTTACAATAAATTGTAAAGAAGTAAATAGAATCAATATGGAAAGATTATTACAACATTATAATAGTTAACGTTTGACGCAACACTACCCCAGATGCAAGTTTTTCATAAGGGAATATGCAATGTCCCACCCCTGTGAATGAACCAGTTTGTCAAGGATGGATGAAATTCAACACTAAACTCTGATTGGTCAGCATTAACTGTAATTGGTCAACGTTAAACTCTAATTGCCCCTCCGTGAACAGCCACCTTACCGTGGTGGAGGGGTTTGAGTGCCTGAATGACTCCAGGAGCTATGTTGCCTGGGGCTATATGCCCCTGGTAGGGTCTCCCATGGCAAACAGGTCCTGGATGACAGACGAGACAAAGTGTGGTTCAAAAACCCCTTATGAAGAAAATAAAAGCAAGGCTTCCGTTTACCCCGCCTGGTATGGGGTCACCGGGGCCCCACCCTGGAGCCAGGCCTGGGGGGGGGGGCTCGCATGCGAGCGCCTGGTGGCCAGGTCTATGCCCACGGGGCCTGGTCGGGCTCAGCCCGAAGCCATGACGTGGAGCTGCTCTTCGGTGGGCTCACCACCTGCCGGAGAGACCGTAAGGGGCGGGTGCATTGTAATTTGGGCGGTGGTCGGGGCCGAGTGCCCGGCCGACCCAAACCTCGGGTGCCAACTCTAGTTTTTGGGACTTGGAATGTCACCTCACTGGCGGGAAGGAGCCTGAGCTGGTGCGGGAAGTTGAGAGATACCGTCTAGATATAGTCGGGCTCACTTCCACTCACAGCTTGGGTTCTGGAACCACTCTTCTCGACCAAGGGTGGACTCTCCACTATTCTGGCGTTGCCCAGGGTGAGAGGCGGCAGGTGGGTGTGGGCTTATTAATAGCCCCCCAGTTGAGCCACCATGTGTTGGAGTCTACCCCGGTGAATGAGAAGGTCATCTCCCTGCGCCTTCGGGTCAGGGAACGGTCTCTCACTGTCGTTTGTGCTTATGCGCCTAGTGGCAGTGTAGAGTACCCGGCCTTTTTAGAGTCCCTGGAGGGTGTGCTGGAAAGCGCTCCCACTGGGGACTCTGTCGTTCTACTGGGGGACTTTAACACCCACGTGGGTAGCGACAGTGACACCTGGAGGGGCATGATTGGGAGGAACGGCCTCCCTGATCTGAACCCGAGCGGTGAGTTGTTATTGGATTTCTGTGCTAGTCACGGTTTGTCCATAACGAACACCATGTTCATGCATAAGGGTGTCCATCAGTGCACTTGGCACCAGGACACCCTAGGTCTGAGGTCGATGATCGACTTTGTAGTCGTTTCTTCTGACCTTCGGCCATATGTCTTGGACACTCGGGTGAAGAGAGGGGCTGAGCTGTCAACTGATCACCACCTGGTGGTGAGTTGGATTCGATGGCAGGGGAAAAAGCTGGACAGACCTGGCAGGCCCAAACGCATAGTGAGGGTCTGTTGGGAACGTTTGGCGGAGGCCCCTGTCAGAGAGGTCTTCAACTCCCACCTCCGACAGAGCTTCAACCAGGTCCCGAGGGAGGTGGGGGACATTGAGTCTGAATGGACTATGTTCCACACCTCCATTGTTGGGGCGGCGGTTCGGAGCTGCGGCCATAAGGTCTCCGGCGCCTGTCGCGACGGCAATCCCCGAACACGGTGGTGGACACCGGAGGTAAGGGATGCCGTCAAGCTGAAGAAGGAGTTCTATCGGGCCTGGCTGGCTCATGGGACTCCTGAAGCAGCTGATAGGTACCGACGGGCCAAACGGAGCGCGGCTCTGGCAGTCGCCGCGGCAAAAACTCGGGCTTGGGAGGAGTTTGGTGAGGCCATGGAGGAAGACTTTCGGTCGGCCTCAAAGAGATTCTGGCAAACCGTCCGGCGACTCAGAGGGGGGAAGCGGTGTTCCACAAACACTGTTGACAGTGGAAGTGGTGGGCTGCTGACCTCAGCTGAGGATGTCCTTGGGCGGTGGAAGGAGTACTTCAAGGATCTCCTCAATCCCTCCGACACACCTTCCGTAGAGGAGGCTGAGGCTGGGGACTTGGAGGGGGGCTCGTCCATTACCCTGGCTGAAGTTGCTGAGGTAGTCAAAAACTCCTCGGTGGCAAGGCTCCGGGGTTGGATGAGATCTGCCCCGAGTTTCTCAGGTCTCTGGATGTTGTGGGGCTGTCTTGGCTGACATGCCTCTGCAGCATCGCGTGGAGTTCAGGAACGGTGCCTCTGGACTGGCAGACCGGGGTGGTGGTCCCTCTTTTTAAGAAGGGGGACCAGAGATTGTGTTCCAACTACAGGGGGATCACACTCCTTAGCCTCCCTGGGAAAGTCTATGCCAGGGTACTGGAAAGGAGAATCCGACCGATAGTCGAACCTCGGATTCAGGAGGAGCAATGCAGTTTTCGCCCTGGCTGTGGAACACTGGACCAGCTCTATACCCTCACTAGGGTGCTGGAGGGTTCGTGGGAGTTTGCCCAACCAGTCCATATGTGTTTTGTGGACCTGGAGAAGGCATTCGACCGTGTCCCTCGTGGCATCCTGTGGGGGGTACTTCGGGATTATGGGGTTCGGGGTTCGCTGCTACGGGCTGTTCGTTCCCTGTATGACCGGAGCAGGAGCTTGGTTTGCATTGCCGGCAGTAAGTCAGACCTGTTCCCGGTGCATGTTGGACTCCGCCAGGGCTGCCCTTTGTCACTGATTCTGTTCATTATCTTTATGGACAGAATTTCTAGGCGCAGCCAGGGAACGGAGGGTGTCTGTTTTGGTGGCCGCGAGATCTCGTCTCTGCTTTTTGCGGACGATGTGGTCCTGTTGGCTTCATCAAGTCAAGACTTGCAGCGTGCACTGGGGAGGTTTGCAGCCGAGTGCGAAGCGGCGGGGATGAGAATCAGCACCTCCAAATCCGAGGCCATGGTTCTCAGTCGGAAAAAGGTGGATTGCCCCCTCCGGGTTAGGGGGGAGTTGCTCCCTCAAGTGGAGGAGTTTAAGTATCTCGGGGTCTTGTTCACGAGTGAGGGAAAAATGGAGCGGCAGGTTGACAGATGGATCGGTGCGGCGTCCGCAGTAATGCGGTCATTGTAACGGTCTGTTGTGGTGAAGAGGGAGCTGAGTCGTAAGGCGAAGCTCTCAATTTACCGGTCAATCTACGTTCCTACCCTCACCTATAGTCATGAACTCTGGATCATGACCGAAAGAATGAGATCGCGGATACAAGCGGCAGAAATGAGTTTCCTCCGCAGAGTGGCTGGGCGCACCCTTAGGGATAGGGTGAGGAGCTCAGTCACCCGGGAGGAGCTCGGAGTAGAGCCGCTGCTCCTCCGCATTGAGAGGAGCCAGTTGAGGTGGCTCGGGCATCTGTTCCGGATGCCTCCTGGACGCCTCCCTGGGGAGGTGTTCCGGGCTTGTCCCACTGGGAGAAGGCCTCGGGGCAGACCCAGGACACGTTGGAGAGACTATGTTTCCCGGCTGGCCTGGGAACGCCTTGGGGTTTCCCCAGAGGAACTGGAGGAGGTGTGCGGGGAGAGGGAAGTCTGGAGGACTCTGCTCGGACTGCTGCCCCCGCGACCCGGCCCCGGATAGCGGAAGAAGATGGATGGATGGATAAACTCTAATTGGTCTCAATATACAGAAAAATCACTAATCCTTAATTAACACACTGCTTATCTGGTTGTAGGTTACACAGGATTTGTAATAGTGTAGTTCCTAATATATTCAATTGTATGGTTATGGAACAAGGTAGCAGATAATGACATAAACTGCAAATTGTCAGTTCAAACCCTGGTCGTGTCAATGCTGCATTGCCATTTAACAATGTGATTTTCTTGAAATGTTCAAGTATGAAATTCCTTTTATGTAAATTGGTTTATATAGTTACTATGAGAATAAAGACCCGCTGAACAACTAGCGAATGATATAGCGAATGACTAGCGAATGATATTTTTTATTAACATACATGGTAACTCTTCTGTGGCTCTGAATCAATGAGAAAACTGACTGAACACTAACAATAGCTAGTAAAATCTACAGATGAAATCACTTGACAACGATGAGCTATTACTAATCGAAGTTAAAACATGAAATGCAAAAAAATTCATACGTGACCAGAAGTTGGAAAAAATGCATAGGGAATTTTTTTCTTTAAAAATACCGTAAATGTTAAAACATATTGTTGCTAAAAATTCTCTTTAAAAGTACAATTTCTCCAGAAACATTAAGTATAAGTAGTAGATATTACAACGCTAGCATTGTTAACATTTGTTGCAACACTACCCCAGGTGCAAGTTTTTCATAAGGCAATATACATGCAGATAAACTGACAAAGTTGAAGTTAACCTAAAAAATCAAAATCTACACATTGCCTTACTATACTATCAGTCTCATTTATGAGGCACATGAAATTAGCGTGTTACACACACGCACATTTTCAGAACTGCTTGTCCCATACGGGGTCGCGGGGAACAGGAGCCTACCCAACAACACAGGGCGTAAGGCCGGAGGGGGAGGGGACACACCCAGGACGGGACGCCAGTCCGCCGCAAGGCACCCTAAGCGGGACTCGAACCCCAGACCCACCGGAGAGCAGGACTGTGGTCCAACCCACTGCGCCACCGCACCCCCCTTAGCATGTTAATAAACAGATTTATTCAAATTAATTAATAGAAATTTGTGAACTCCCTAGAACTCAGTTTAAATGTGACTGTCTACCTCTGGAGGAGTCTGTGGTTGCATGAAACAGTTCTGGCCTGTGATCAGTAGATTCTGTTCCCAGGATGTTAGTGCAGGCCAGTGGTTGGACACCTATGTTGCCATGGGCTTTTGCCAATGCAACCATACTCACTGGTGTTGATCTTCTGCAGGGAGATGTGTTTCTCCAATTGCCTGCGCAGCTTCACCTCGGCGCCATACTTCCCGGTAGTACCATTGTCAGCCAGGATGAAGTGGGAATGGAGGCTGTTCAGCACTGTGAGCTTGCTCAGCGGGTTTGACATGGTCTGGTACGGCCTGACCACCTGGACCATGAGCAAATGTCACAGTGGCTAAAGAAGCATTCATCACCATTGCCACAATATTTCCTTTTCATATACATTTCTGACACTCTGAATAACTAAGAGAAAGAGACCAATCCTGCTCAAGATTTCATATAGTAATGTGAACATTTCAAATGATGCCATACAAAATGAAATCTACATTTTACGGAGAGGGGGAGACCACTAATACTCACTTTGAGACTGAGTACAGACAGGTGCGGCTGCTGTCCACTAAGCAATTACAAAAATTTAACTCTTCCCTAATTTCTTTTGTGCACCAAAAGTAATCACACATTTGACTGGTAACTTAAATGAGCTCAACTGAACACCATTCCAGTCCCTTTGCAATTCTTTTTGCAATTATGTTTACATTTTCACAGGATTTATTATTATATTTTAGTATACTTTTTAATTGTCTGTATGATAATACATTATAATATATAGTTATATTCTCTTTGATGTATCGCCATGGTCCTGCTGGAACATTGTTTCTTTTCACTGTGTACTGTACCGACTGTAGATGGTTGAAATGACAATAAAGCCACTTTGACTTGACTTTGACTTTGAAATGGGGGTTATAGGCATGGACACCTCGGGGCAAAAGATAATTTCCATCCTTCCACTACACTTTACAAGTTTTCTCAGTACATTTGGGTTTGAGTATGAATACTTGATTTTTCTCCATTTCACTATCTGCTCCACTGCAGTGGTAACTCAATAATTAAAGCCTCAATCAGGGTGAAAGCCAGATGTCTTAAGATCTGAATTTATAGTCTCCTGCTGTCAGTTACACTGCCTGGAAAAAGGACTTTTGACATTTTTTTCTCATTATCAAATGTGACGAAGGTGGAACATGATGTCTTCATGGTGAAGAACTTTTAAAGTTGTAGCAGCAGTTTCTAAGGTGGTATTTATATAAGAATGGATCCAACATTGCTGGACATTGATATTCAGAGATATTACAGGATACCAGAAAAAGAAATATTACACTTTACTGTGTTATTTATTACTGTAGATTAAGAATTTGGTCAGCCTACAGGATAAATCTTTGAGAAAGCAGCAATATTCAAGTCAAGCCTGAATGAAGTTTCCCCCACTGTGGTATGTCTGCTATAAGGGGATGACTACTGAATTCCTTTTGAGTTTGTCCCTGAACTGTAATTAAAATCATTGCTATTATACTATTAAGGTATTTTAAGGATACATTACAAACTCTGATGTGCCCTTTTCTATTTGATTACGGTACATGATTTATGAAGCATATAGTGTCATACTAATTTATTGGGAAATAGTGTGTAGCTGCACTATCAATGTCATGGTTGGTTTTCTATCTTGCATTCCAGTTTAATGACAGGTGTAAGAAAAAAATAAAATGAAACAAATGCAATCGTTTCAATGGAACTGTTGTTAAAAATTAGCAGCATTATTGACTGCAGTCTGTTTATTAGATGCACACTAAAAATGGGCCTAGAACAGATCCCATGTTGATTTAAATGGGTTTACTTTAACTAACAAATAGGGGTGCTAACCAAAATCTGTGGAGTTTTGTACTAGTTACATTAACCCAGATAAACACTTTCCAGTTTGAAAGTTTGTGCATCCTTTGCTATTTTATTTCAGTCTTAAACTTAAAATAGTTGGAAAGGTTGTGACTGGAATAACAACTACTCTTTAAAGTAGATAAACATATATACATTCTAATTTAACTTGTAATGAAGTGGTACAAAACAATGATTAAGCAAGTTTTTTGACTAAATTTCAGAATTTTTTTCATGAAAAGATGTTAAAGGTTGTGAATAGTATACATAATAACATACAGTTGGACAAGTCAATATTTGCATAGTTACAGCACATGAACAGAAATTTTAAACATCTAGGTCCCAAAATGTATCTGAATTATATTATTCATATATTGTGAATTATAGAGAAAGATCTTGCAGCAGATGTTTTATGTAACATTTTGCATAAGTACTCATTACATAATGTCTATTCACAAAACTGCAATATATTCATAAAGCAATTCGGGCTTCCTGCAGCAAGCGTCCCTGTCACATGTCTCCATTTTTGAAACCTCCATGAGGAAATACGGTCTAAATCCCCTTTTTTCATTTTTCACTTGCAACAGCCAGTGAAATGGCTGATGCAATAAAGGGAAAAAGGAAAAAAAAGAACTATGAACAACCGTTCCTTTTTAAAAGAATCAGTTGTATTCTTAACAGTAAACCAAAAAAAAAAAAACATTGTTCATACCACATAAACGATTTCAAAGAACCAGCGAGCAAAACACTGTATACTGTTTGGAATTTGTGATGTTTTGATTGAATTATATATAAATAAGAGTGTATATTTCCCAGACTCTGCATCACTGTAATTACTTATTATTAAGTCATGGATTGCTGCTATATAGTATAGAATACGGTATATAGTAATTTTCAGCCACTAACATACTGAGTCATTGGCCAGCCGTGTTACACTCACACGTTTTTGCAACAACCTACTTTTGTTTCCATAAGCCTTTCAAGGTTCAGAACTGGAGAGGCTGATCTAAGCTGAGACTGAAGACACAAGACTTACATAACCACTAAGTGAGTCAGATATGCCTGGTAGTACATAGTAATGCAGTACATCACGTCTCTTTTATTCATAGAGTTAGTTCTTTTTATTATCTTTTCTTTCCCAACATTGTCCTAGTGCACACAGATATACCATCCATTCTCAATATCATTTTATTCTATGGTGGTAACCAAATGTGTAGCGAATAGATTCAGTAAAATTTTATTGTAAGTATGAAGCTGATTACCTGCTAATTACTCAGTCAATATACATAGTATACAGGATGGAAAAAGAGATTTCAAGTTTCTTATTGTTATAACTTGCTACTTTAAATTCTCTAGAATGTATCAGGTAAGCATACAATTAAATAAAGTGCTATAGTCTTTAATGTAAATGTAAACATTGGAATTAGACATAGAAACCAAAAGATGAACAAACACATACGTCTTTGCCAATGAGGTCATCCTGGTTTTCCACAATTCCCCACGGAGCAATTCCAATGGTGCAGATCTTACCCCTGGATTTGGAGGCGTGGTCCTTCAGTGCATCACCTACATGCCGGATGACCCCTGCAGTGGGCCGCACAGATTTACACTCAATTAAAGACATGGTCTTATGGTGTAAAAGTTCAAGCCCCACTTTCTAACACCAATGTAATACCACTGAGTAGATAGTTACTGTAAAATGTTACAGTAAAAACATCAATTTGTATAAAGTAGTCTAATACTGTGAGTCACTTTGTAGCATCAGCCTGTATGGACATAGAAACTACCCTACATTAAAAATCACTGATTTGATCAGTTTTCACCTTGTTTAGGTTTAGTACTGTAACTATGCATATGTCAGGACATGGTGTCTCCATGTCATTGACTGTAGAGATCTTAGTGAGAACCATTCTTTCACCTGTGTTCACTCCTCCAGTGAAGATCCAGGCACCTGTTGTCATGGCAGCCTTTATGAGCCCCTTGCCAAAGACCTGCTTGAGTTTGGGTTGCAGTTCAAAGTTCTGCAGGCCACCGTGGACGGAAATGAGGAGCTTGGGGAGGTCCAGCTGCCACTCCTTGGTCATAAGGTGCAGGAGGAGGTCAGGTTTGGTGTCATAAGACACCCGGACATACTGCAAGAGCACCGAAACCCAGGAGAACGGTTATATAGTTCTATTTTATATGTCAGCTCTGCAAAGAATTTGTCAAAGACAAAAAAAAATACTGTATTTCTCTATGTGAATGAGAAAAAGACCAATTGCCTGTAATATTCAGAAATTAAACATGAGCAGTACTGTCACATGCAAAATAAGAATAAACATGAATAAATATTAAATTCTGCTTCATTCAGGTTTCAAGCCAACATTTAAGTACCAGGAGGTACAGTTCAGCTATTACTATAAAAACAGTAATTAGAGTAACTATCTGATTGAGGCGCTGATTTTCTCAAATTATCAGTGTCTAATCAGCAAGATTTTATTAGGTAAAAAGAAAAAATAACGTGGTCTTGGGTGACCTCAAGATCAAATCCCTCAATTAGAATTTTTTCAGTATTTAAATTTTGATGTGAATACAAAAGAATAATGTATCAGTATAAGACACAGTAAACAATAAAAAGTGAGCAATAACACCAGACGCGCAAGAGCCCCTTTTACTATGAAACACATAAAATATCTTTATAAATGTCTTAAAAAGGTGAAACCTATTTACTCAATTCTAACTTAGATAAGTCTAAATTATTAAGAAGAGAGGTATTGCAGTACCCCCAACTTTATGTTTTTATTGCTTTATGAGCAGAGGGGGGTGCGGTGGCGCAGTGGGTTGGACTGGGTCCTTCTCTCTGGTGGGTCTGGGGTTTGAGTCCCGCTTGGGGTGCCTTGCAGCGGACTGGTGTCCCGCCCTGGGTGTGTCCTCTCCCCCTCCGGCCTTATGCCCTGTGTTGCCAGGTAGGCTCCGGTTCCCCACGACCCCGTATGGGACAAGTGGTTCAGAAAGTGTGTGTGTGTGTGTGTGTTTTATGAGCACCCTCAGGAAATGTAATTACAGATGTTTGTATTCATTGTGATGTGTTTGCATTCAGCACATTTTAACTGGCTTGTGGTATGGCATCTCATTTACATTGACATGTATTCATTTAGCAGATGCTTTTCTCCAAAGTGACATACATCTCATAGAAAATGCAATTTGTGCATTACATTAGGAGAAAGAGACATAGTTGCAGACGTGTGATTCTTAAGTACAGTTAGTTAGTATCCTTCATCATATGGACTGATGTTCATCACACAAGTAGCTGCATAAAACGCTCATCACTCATGTTCATCACTGTGACCTCAAAGTTCCATAGTTTGTTGCCCGGAGTTGAAACTTTCTTTGGGCAAATGTTACATGTTCAACTAGTGTTCATTCCAGTGTTGTTCCAGCGTTCTACTCAGTGTAAATCCAGTGGCTGCCGGCTTCAGTCTGATTCTATATGGATGAAGAGTTATGAATTGATTACCTTGACATGACTATCAGTGAGGCTTTTTTGCTTGTAGCTTAATGCTTGAGTGCCTTGTTATCATTTCACTCAGTGAAAGGTCTCAGACTTAAATTTCATTGATTTTAGCAATTCTTGGGTTCAGAAATGTTATGTCTGAAAAGGTTGATATGGTTGCATGGTCCATATGTAACCTTTCTCCACAGAAAACAGATTGGTTAACTGTTTATGCATCAAAAAATCCCAAACTAGTTATATGGCCATGTCAATGAGTAATTGACTGAGGCTGTGTTATTTTTAATCAGTGCCTTTTTATATGGCTGTGCAGATTTACAGTTTTTCCTTTATAATCAGATATGGTATTGGCACATTTTTGGCTTAGACTCTCTACACCGGGCTGGTGTAACCTATAGGTTAGGGTTAGTCTCCCTGCACTGAACCTCAGGATGGCACTGTTGTGTCTGGCTGACATGGAATGCGATCTTCATGGCTCACTCACCAGCGGTGTCAGTAGGGGGGTAAATTAATAACTGTCTATAAAATTTTTGTGCAGTGTTTCAGAAGAAATGTATTATTTTTTATAAAAATATCTCTGTAGTTAGTTATAAGAACAATAACATTTTTTGTAATAAAGCTCAGCTGACATGTATCAATATACCTACAAGGATAAAACTCTGTGCTCATTTACTTTTCGAACCTTCCAATGCGCTCCGCTCAGAAATCTCATTATTACCCAATTACAGTGACACTCTTGTTTTCGTTGCCACTGTTGTTTTTATAGTCACTGATTTTGTCACATTTTCTGGTGTTTTAGCTACAATTTTGTGGGAATTAGTATTTGTGAACCTATATCAATAACGTTAAAATAAAATGTTGATGTAGCTTTTAAAGATTTTTACTTTGAATTCTATTGTTTTGTTACCAAATTTTCACTTTAATTACACAAAACGATTTAAATGTAAATACATATTAGGCTGTGAGTATGATATTGTAATTTAAAGGTGTGATTTTAATTTTGCTACTTTGTTTATCACTACTATTGCCATTTAATTCAGTGATATAGGGGAATTACGATTTACAAGTAACATTAGTACAAAAATCATTACTAAGGATTCTGTATGGTCTTGTATGGGAGGAGGTTCATGGTGGGGGGTGACACCATGAGTTACTGCACTGGGTAACACCAACCCTAGTGACGCCACTGCCACTCACCATTGCTTTGTTGGAGTGCCCCCCTCCCTGGAACTCAATGGTGCCAAAGGCATCTGTGGGGCTGATCTGTGTATGCTTGCTGATGGACCACTTCTCCAACAGGCTGTCATTTTTGGTGAGTCGCTCGCTCTTATCATTCTGGCTGGAGGAGATGCTGGGGGGCAAACCGACATGCTGGCCAATCAGGCGTCCGCAGCAACACCTGTGAGAACAGGAGATCGCACATTAGTTTCTTTCGTATCAAAATAGGAAGTGACAGGGCAAGCCAGCTCACTGTGAGATAGCAAGTGACAGACACACAAAAAACAGTAGTCTAATATTTGTGATATAGGTGTGGAAAAGCAGAGTTTGGAAAAGTTAAGTTTTGGTTTGTGTTTGGATCCTTTATGGGGTGAGGCTTTTTGAAATGATGCATGTTTTAAATAATCACCAATTAGTAATTTGCAATTATGGGTGTTTAAATAAATAAAAATTTAATTAGTCTTAGATTACAAGGGATTACATGACTAATTTATTTTCAATTTCATCAGGTTGTAGGATGGGAGTACTGTATGTATACACTAGTTATATACTGTCAGCTACTATGTAGTGGTAGTATCATATTATACATAGTTGAAAACATTAATTAAACAGACAAACATATTAACTTTACAGGTTTTTTCCCTGAGATGACCTCAGTATCAGGTTACACTATAACCGATTTCTTTCAGTTAGAAAGCTAGAGCTATCGTTACAACTTGTAGTGCTCTGCAGTTTTATTTCAAATCCAAGGACTAACCTATGTGCAGACAATCAGTTATGTAATCATGCCTTGTTATTATGTGAGTGATGAACAGTGGGGTTAATAGTCCATAATTTAACAACTAATTGCCCTCTGCTGGTGCTGTTTGCTGTTCAGTGTTTTTACGCAAAAAACAAAACAAAAAAAAAATTCTAATTTTAACAGCAATCAGATGGAACCAACCTTTCAAGAACGCTATCTTCTCGGCAAGATTATAAAGACAACTTGTCAAATGAAGCGTGGACAAAAAATATTCTGCGTGAGGGCAGATGGCCACAGACACACAGTTGATTTCCATTCCGAAGGTCAAACTGTGGTAATTGAAGCTTAATTCAGATTTCGCAGTTCTCTCTATTAACGAGCCTCAAATGAAAGTCTGTCTGAGAGAACATATTACAGGCACACTGTATGGCATTTCAACTAAACCCATCAGAGTACTGTCGTGGCTGTGAGGTTCCTAATGAATATTTTATTGGCTTTTCCTCATTAAGCCGCCATCATTCTGCACGCCATTAATTTGTTTGTGTGGGACTGTTCCTTCAAGTCGTATCATTGCGTCCTTTCCATGCGCAAGGCTTCTTTCATTTTCCCTCCACATTGTTGTTTGAATAATGGAAGAATTGTAGAAGTGATGTGTTAACTGCAACAAATTAATTAAAGTCAAATAGAATATGCTTTGTCTTACATTTCAGTTCTGTATAATTACATTTAATAAAGCAAATCTTCAACTAAGTTTTGTTTCTCACTGTCTCTTTTGCCAGGGGCACAGCATATTTATTCAGGTGGTCCGCTGTGCTGTTCTTTTGGAATCCTTCTAGTGCACCTTTACAGACAACTCAATTCTCACCTGTGGTGGTCTTTCGTGCTCACGATGACATGGACACATTCCCGCTTACTGAACGCTCTTTCTATCCAGGATTTCTGTGCCTATGGACACAAGAGTGATAAAAATTCTCAGTAATTTCAGTTGGGAAAGTGAGATCTGACAAAGGAGAACAAGTCACGAGATCAAAGACATAGAAAAGGACAATAATTAAGAAAGAACCAAACTGCATACACTTTATACATCTCCCAAAAAAAAAAAAAAAGTAAGACAAACTGGTAGTGGAGGGGTTAGAGCTTCTGCTTTTGGACCCAAAGGTTGCATGGTTGAGCCCTACCTCTGGCTGTAGTACCCTTGAGCAATGTACTTACCCTAAAAACTGCTTCAGTAAAATTACCCAACTGTATAAATGGGTCCATCTCTTTCTCCTAATGTAATACACAAATTGTATTTTCTCTGAGATGTATATCGCTTTGGAGAAAAGTGTTTGCTAAATGAATAAATGTAAATGTAAATAATTGTAAGCTTGTAACTGTAATACTTGTAACCTTAACAGTGTAAGTTGCTTTTGAGAAAAGTGTCAGCTAAATTAAGAAAAGTAAATGATCGGTATCATTCTCAGCATCTCATTCATGAATTTCTTTTTGGACCTCTCATGTCTGGTGAATGTAATGCAACTGAGACCCATTAAACATCATAAATCTCAAGCAAAACTGCCATTTTTCTTGTTCCTGCTGACATAAGGAAGCCAAATTATATAAATGTGCTTTGTTGGTGTAATGTTGGCAAAACATGTTCATCAGTGCTGATCCAGGGCCAGTTTAAGTCTTCTAGTATTTGCAAGAGAAGATCATATTAATTTATTTTCGAACAGCATAAAATACAACATTAATTCCTGCTTTTACAGAGGATTTGTTTATTGGTTCTGTTTTTCTATGTGTAAGACTTTAAGGCATCAGCTCACTTTTTCAAAATTTTCTGTCTGCTCACAGTTCCTACCTGTGGACAGTGATACATTTATTATGCACCTGATGGCAAAGCCCTCATCCACAGAGAAAAATAACAGTTGGAAACAGGAGGGGGTTTGAAAAATAACAAAAATATTTTAATGAAAGAAGATTCAAGTCTCTTTTGTATTTTGAAAGCACAGCAGTCATTCACTGGAATTTTCACTCTAATTATTGAAATTCTCAGTGCTGTTGATGGGATGGTTGATAGCGTAGTGGTTAGTGCTGTTCTCTTTCAACCCACAGGTTGCAGGTTTGATCTCTATTTCTGGCTGTAGTACCTCTGTGCAGGGCATTGGATCAAAGTGTTGCTGTATCATTATCAGAGGATGTAGAAGAAGCTAGAAGTAATAAGAGAACTTGTTTTTCTATGGAGTGGAGAAGCCAAAGTCCAGAGCTCCAGCAAGTTAGAGTAGATTACAGGTGATGTGAGTGACTAGAGGTGGTGAAGTGGAAGTTCTGCGATTGTACACTGCTGAATGTCAGTGCTAGTAAATACAGTAATTGGACTAAACAACACAGAGGCAAACAAGTTCAGCAGTCAGATTATGTCTGAGAATATTGAATGCCTCAGTCCTATGAGAACATGATACAGGGCAGCATGCTTTTATTGCATATTTCACAATTAAGACATGGCTTTTTATATCTAAGTTTGCAAAAGCTGTTCAGCTCTGCAAAGGGACACGTAAAGAGTAAAAGAAAGAAGCTGCAAGCTGGTAGCGTTATTGGCCTTTCTTTAGTAAAGAGGCAGTCGGTGGTGTTCTGCTTTTTGATGTGACATAAACTCGTGCTCTCTATGCGGCTCTGTGGCTCAGTCCTGATGGCATCGCATTGCCTCAACACCTCTCCCCTACACTGTTGTGTGCACTTCCGCTCAAAGGAAACTACTGTTTAAAAAAGAGTGACCGTGTCTCGGATCGCCAGGCTTTAGTGACTCAGTGCTCCGAAGCAGCTGTCCTCCACGATGCATTCAAATTGTTAATGCACCAGTGCACACAGGGAAAGTGACAATGTTCCTCCAAAGAACAACAGCACTGAAAGATTCACAGCAGAGAGACAAGGTAGTGACATGATTAAAAGAAAATAATATTTTTTAAATTATTAACTACAAGGATAAGTCAAAAAGTATTTGTGGATAATCAAAAATTTGTCGATGATCATGCATTTAATATTGCAAATTCTAGGGAGGGCTGGTAGTGTAGTGGTTGGAGCTGCTGCTTTGGGACCCAAAGGTTGCATTTTTGATCACCACCACTGGGATAATACCCCTGAGCAAGGTACCTACCCTAAATTACTCCAGTAACATTACCCAGCTGAAGGGCTAAATAATTGTAGGTAGTTTAATATTGTAAGTTGCTTTGGAGGAAAGTATTAGCTAAATGAATAAATGCAAATATATTCAGATTTACCCTCCTACATCACATGGTTACTGTTAACAAATGTTCTGACACCACATGACAAGAACACTGGTGTCTCGCTCTGTTTTCAGTGTTGTCTTTTACATGCATATATCAGACAGTATTAATTAATTTTAATAATGTAATTTGTTGGCTAAACAACATGAGGATATCAAGGAGGAAGATATGTCATGTTCATTGCATTTTAAGGATTAATAAGCTGCTGTAATATACGGTATAAAATAATATATTCCGGAAATATGATGCTGTAAAATGTAATGAGAGGGTTTTTCTGAAAATGCTGAAAAAAATTCTGGCTCTGTCAGCATCTGTCAAGAGCAAAAGACCATGAGAATAAAAAGGCAAAAATTGGTGGATGAATTGGTGGAACAGTACATTTTTCCACCATTAAGTCTTGTTGATGGATTCTGACATAGTTTCATGGTACGAGTACTGTTGACAGCCTGGTTTGTGGTTCAGATTTATCATAAGGGAAGCCTTTTTCATGGCAACCCGCCACGTTGGCAGTGGGGTGCTGCCTTTTGCAGGCTTGAATATGCTTGATTTGTTGCAGAATCTGTATTTATGCTCTTCATAGACACGGAATTATATTAGCTTTATAGTTCATATTAAGAGTCCTGCTGATGGGAAAATATTTGAACTGTAAAAGCTTCAATGCCACTGCCCCTTAGAACTGACTTCAGCCTTATTGAATTGTCCTTTCTATTCTATTTTCTTCTTCCGAGAAGAACGTCTGAGCTGAAGTATACTTCTTTCCATTCTCATGACAGAACTATTTACTCACTGCACAATAATGGCAGCAAAGAAAACATTTGTTTTGGAGGAAGTTTCTCAAATCACTGACCACAGTTTAACATTTTAAACTGTAATTTAATGTTGAAAAGAAAACAATCAATACACCAATACATTTAGCCCAGTGTGAAAGGTCCAGAAATGTCCTCTTACAGCAAACATAATTCCCGTACCAGTCAAAAGTTTGGGTACACTGGTGGAAAGCAATTTTTTTGTTTTCCACATGACATTCTTTCATCAAGTATGAGCAAGACATGTCTTTCCTGCTCTTCTGCAACAACTTTCCCAGAGATGTTGGACACCTGTGGGTTGCTTTGCTTTCACTCTTCTCTCCTGTTTATCTCATACAACTTTTTCCCAGGTTGACCTGGTGAATTCAAACTTTTGAGATATACTGTACCAGCAAAATAAAGTGCTGTAGACACACCCTTCAAGTAAGAGTGAAGTTCTCAGAAGCAAACAAGCAGCTGCAATTTTGCAGAACAATTCATACCTGTCCTTACGTCCCATTCTGCAGGAAACCCTCATTGGCGTAATGAGTGTGTTGCTGTTGGTGCTCCTGCTCCAGGGCTAACTTCACTCATGACTGGACAACCAACAACTTGTCCATTCAGCGGTCTGGCTGGGAAGTTTAAAGCTAGCCCAGCTCTTGGGCCCCATTAGGCACCTGGAATGCGCTGCTGTGGGATTAGCCTCATTAGATGGCCTGGGCGCCCTCACCGCAGGGCCAAAACAACGAAGTCCGGTCCAGGACCTCTAATCCGACGCCCAAACAACAACAAATCCCTTCAGCTCCGATCTCACTGGCACACGGGTGTTGCCAGGTTCCACACTCCTTCTTAGAAACTTGTAAGTTTAATTTCAGCTCCTTTGTGTCTTTTAAATACACTCAAGTACACAAAAAAACTAGCTTCTGAATGTGTATGATAAAATGGCAATTGTAAAAAATTCCATGTTTACATTCCATAGTGAAGAGAAGAGAAACCACCAATTAATATGTGCCAAATACATTTAAGAATGTATGCCGTAAGTGCAGTAGGTGGAAAGGGAGCCTCTTCTCCAGACTCTTTGTACCTGTAACCCTCCTTCATGCTCCATAGACTTTGTATATTTCAAAGCTCAAATTTCAACTCTGGGGAAAAAAAAAATAACTTCAACTATAATTTCTCAACAGTGGCGGAAGAATCATTTGCTTCTGAAATGCAGCTAACTGACATTTCTAAGGAATTTTTAATGTTTAGGAGGTGAGTGAAACTTAGTGAGGTTTTTGTCTGTGAGATGTCAAATGGAGGGTGTTGGACTCACAAATCAGGTTTAAAAACAGTGATGGTTGAATTAAAATCCTCAAGTTAGACACAGTCCCGTTCGCGAGCTGTCCCACGTTTTCTCCTGTATCACAGACAGGACTACTTCTTGAATCGGTAGTGGACACTGATGCAATCTGATGCAAGTGTTGTTGTTAGATTTTTGGCAAGAAGGACACTCTGAAAAACACCTAAAAAAACGTGACTTGGCATAAGATGCTGCTTTTAGTTTTCACATATCTGTGATGGACTTTCCACCCCAAAACTTGCTAAAATAAAACAGCTATGCCAAGCACTGCAAAATGGAATATAGTGTTAAAGTTATTTGGATTTAAAAGACTAATAAGACATTAATAAGAGGCACTTTGGCTGAACACATCACAAGAGCAAGCTCATGAACCAAACATCTATGAACACCAACACATGAAACACACAAAAATACTAAGTGGTATGAAAGCAATTAATTATTAAGGGCACCTGTTAAGTCAAAAAACAAATATAGCTTGCGTGAATTTAAGATCAACAGGGTTTAAGAAAGCTTTCAATATACTGCAATATATAAAGGATTGCAACTGATGAGTGAACATACAGCTCAGTAAGGATTCACATACAGATAGAAATGACTACACATTGGAGTGTAGCAAATGAAAATAGAGTATGTGATGACAAAATTAAATGTAAAGGAATGGATCCAATATAGACAATGTGTATCTTCAAGGAATATTGCATTTTTTCACATGCCACTTATACCATAAAAACATACAGTATCTTGTCAGTTTGCAAAACCTTAAGGAAAAATGTGTGAGAATGAAACAATTACATTTATTTATTTAGCAGACACTTTTCTCCAAAGCACCCACACACACACACACATTTTCAGAACCGCTTGTCCCATACGGGTTGCGGGGAACCGGAGCCTGCCCAGCAACACAGGGCATAAGGCTGGAGGGGGAGAGGACACACCCAGGGCGGGACGCCAGTCCGCCACAAGGCACCCCAAGCAGGACTTGAACCCCAGACCCACCGGAGAGCAGGATCCAGTCCAACCCACTGCGCCACCACGCCCCTCTTCTCCAAAGCAACTTCAAGTAAATTTAATGTAGTGTTATCAGCCCACACACCTTATTCACCAAGGTGACTTACACTGCTAGATACACTGCTTACACTGGGTCACTCATCCATACACCATTGGAACACACACACTCTCTCTGTCACTCACACACTATGGGTGAACCTGAACAGCATGTCTTTGGACTGTGAGAGGAAACCAGAGCACCCAGAGGAAACCCACACAGACACAGGTAGAACATGCAAGCTCCACACAGACTGAGCGGGGATCAAGCTCACATCTTCTCACACCCCCCCGATGCTGTGAGACAGCAACCCTATTTGCTATGCCACCATGCAGAACATGCCACTAGAAGATTATTTTCTGAATAATATTACACATTAACACATTTGCCAGGAGAAATTCTGTTCACCTCATGAAATATGCTAAACCATTAAAACAAATGACTACATAATATATGTCCTTGTCAAGAGAAGTGTATTAGTAAATACCATTTTGTACCGTATACGAAGAAAGGCTATAGTAACAGACAATGGGAGGAGAGTCAGATGGGTAGAGATTTAACTTCAACAAGTCTTATGATGAAAAGGCTGCAAGGAATTACAACTGCAATGTCTGATGTGGTACTTAAAGCTCTTGGGGTTGATTTTCTAGACAGAAAAGTTAGTGCAAAAGTTGTACTAAATTAAACTGTCAGAGGAAATTCTCCATTAAAAATCGTTTTCAAGCTGAGACTAGGACTTTATCTCCACATTGAAAACTGATCCTTTATTTCAGTTGATTTGTCTGCCAGAAATAACAAGAAGCTAATTTAAGTTCTTACTGCCTTGGCCTGTTTTATTCCCTTGTGTTTACTTTTTGTACCAATGAACCAGCGTAACTAGTGTTTGCCAATTTTTATGTGCAGCAATGTAGTTTGTTGCTTAAATGTTATATAATTACCCCTTGTATCTTCTGCTGGAATGCATTGTATTCAAACAGAAAAGTCAGGGATAGTACATAGAGACACAGCCCAGTTAAATGAGCAACGAGACACAGCAGCATTAGTCAAATATTTCTTGGAAAGAACCAGAAACAATTTTTTCGAAGTGGGAAACCCTTCGAGATGCCAGAGCAACAGATAACAAATATTTCCACAACACACTTCCCAAATGGTCTGACAGCTTCTTCCCACACAATTCAGCATTCTTTGTGAGGGCAAAAGGAGAGTTACTGAACCTGTTTGCAGGAACCCCCAATGGACAAGACACTCATTGCGCTAAAAGCTGGATCGCAATTCATTTTGCAGCAGGAGAAGTTGACAGCTGAGAAAATGCCTGGAACATTCAATGCTGTAATAGATACCATGCGCAAATTGAACCAAACATGTCCGTTTCTGTCAGTGAGAAGTTGCAAAAACTCACACTGAAATAACTTCTCAGAAATAGTGTATGAGAGGAAATGGAAAATTATATACAGAGTAAATCTCAGCTTGATCATGCTTTGCAATGTATTAAAAAATTCACAGATATTAAAGGATACTCAGTCAAACACAACTTTAGCAACAGTCTTTTTTTTCTGACGTAGATTTGATTTAACAGCTTTCACAGCTCTGAGAGTTTGTGGTAAAATTGCATGGAAGGAAGAGCCACCCTGCCTAGCATCACTTATTCCCAGAAGGGTTTTAAAAGCTTACAGTGACTTTTATTTGAGCACTATTCTCCATCATCAACACCTTCCTTTTAATCCTATCCTACAATCCCCAAATGACCCTGGCTGCTCTAAGTAAACCATGAGACAGGAGAAAGACATTCACAACTGATATCTATTTCAGTGAGCCTGAGCTGCTCACTGAATTACTGTGATCAGCATAAGGAAAAAATGTGGTGTTGTTAAATTTTTTATTTTATTAGGATGCCATTCACCACCCTTGTCAGAATGACAGAAGCAGGTATCTGACTTTTTAATGATCATCACCACCCATACAAGACCTGTTATAATACTGTCTTACCATGTCATATGAAAAATGTTTGACATAATGAACAATTGAAAGAACACACCAACCAGCCAACCAGAATACTTTCACTGGACACCTACACAAGGTGCTTAATACCTTTTATAGCTCAGCGCTTGTAGTGTGTCCTGACACTTCAGTTATACTTTGCGCAAAAATTAAAATATAGTTTTTATAGGGTTTGAATGGTGGCACTTTTCAGCACTTTTTGTTTTTGTTTGTCTTTGTGTCCATATTCATCTAAATGTCACGTCATTGTCCAAACCACTTGTCCCACCCGGGGAGCCAGAGCCTAACCTGGCAACAAAGTGTGTAAGGCCGGAGGGGTAGGGGACACACCCAGGACAGGGCACCAGTTCGTCACAAGGCACCTCAAGCAGGACTCAAACCCCAAACCCAGCGAAGAGCAGGACCAGGACCAACCCACTGTGCCACCATACCCCCTCTATATTTAGCTACATTTAGAGGGGAATTTCCCCCTTTTCATATTTGACATTTTTAACAATCTTGAACATTTGTCAGCACCTCACTTTCATTTTTATTTTTATTTAAGATGCTCAGGAAATGAAATCTCTCAATAAATGCTGCTTTACTCTCTCATGGGTGTATGCCAGGTATTTTATGCTGGTTTTATTGTAGAGCAGTCTGACCTCCATGCATCGAACCCCTTTCTTTCTGCATAAAAGTATTGCAGGAGGTCTTGCAAACCCAGAGCTGTATTGATATGCTTTCTTTGCTGACTAATATACTGTGAATTTACATTTACATTTATTCATTTAGCAGATGCTTTACTCCAAAGTGACATACATCTCAGAGATACTTCTATACTTTTCCAAAGGCCTGCCTACCTTAGACTAAAAAGTTTCCTGTTTCTTTTCCTTTTTTCTTCTCTTGTTGTAAAAATTTTGCTCCAGCTCTTAAGATTCTTGCATATCCTTCAGCAGAATAAAATCATTTTGAAATCTAGCAAGGAATACTATATCAAGGCATGATGATGTCTGACACAAAGTGCCAACAGACAGGACAAGAGTAGAAATGCAAATCTTTGATCTAACCAACATTTTTGGGACATCTACTGAAATCTTTTACATTTATTCATTCAGCTGACACTTTTTTCCAAAGCAACTTACAATTATTCACCCATTTGCACAGCTGGGTAATTTTACTGGAGGAATTTAGGGTAAGTACCTTTCTCGACAGTACTATAGGCAGAAGTAGGGATCAAACCTACAACCTTTAGATGCCAAGGCAATAACTCTAACCACTACACTGCCTGTTGTCCCTATCACCCACACTGTACTTCAGTACACTTGGAATTTCAAAGAAAAATCTGCCTACTGCAAACTTCTGCTTTTATCTAAAGCTAGCAATTACATAGAGATATTGCTATATTCTTGCTATTTCTTTATTTCCTGTGCTGCAGTCCCTGCTTTATTCCACCTCCTTTTGAGCAGAATATGACAATGGCATGGTGGCATAAGGTAGCATGAAGTGGCCTTGAGATTCATGAGGACTAAAGACAGCTAACAACAATGGACATCTTGCATTATGACAGTAGAGGACAGAGAGAAGATAGTGGAACTGGTTTACTATGGACATGTGGGAATGGTAAGCTGAAGGACCACCAAGCTGGGCACCTGTAGACCAGGTACATGCTGGTGTCCTGGTTTTGCATGCCTTTCTCTGAAATTTCCATTGGAAGGTCTATACTAGACGCTTCATAGCAAAGCTTTCTCAGCAGAAGCAAGTGCTGCCCCAAACAAAATCTAGAGTAAGACATGAGCGGTGTTGGTGGGTATTGGGAGCTGTGTAGAGGAATGTGATTACATGGCATTCCTCTACATGGCCTGCACCAGGCACCGGCAAGTAACACGCTGTGCCCCCATTGCCGGTGCATTGTTTCACTGACACATTCTTCCAAAATTTCATTTACACAAGATTATGTAGTTTTTTTTGCTCACAGCTCTAGATAATTAAAGCTGCTCAAATTTGCTAAAGACTGTTTATCCAACTAGATTAGAACCGAGTGTCACAATGGCTACCAAAGGAAAACACAAAGAGCTTCTTGTGTACTTGCTACTGAGCAATAAATTCTCTCTGTGCTGAACAAAGTTGTTTTACATCAAGTGATCAGCCTGGTTTAAAAGTGATGAAGATTAGGGGCTCCAAAAGAATTCAGGTCTCTTTTTGTAATTATACTGTTGAGGTCATTGATGATTCAAACTGCATGTTAATTTAACAATATTTCCTGAGTATCATATTATATCAGTAATTGTTATATAAATGTTCAGGAACTAATCAATCCATCTTCTGTATCTGCTAACCTAACTAGGGTTCTGATGATCCAGATCAAATCCTAGGACGGAGTGAGTGTAAGGTGAGGTACACCCTGCACAGATGACCATTTTATTTACAGTGCCATCATACACAGAAATGCTCTGTCATGTTGACCAGTCCTCTGAGAAAACTGAATTAAATGTAAAAAGAACCAGTCTGATTTGAACTCATAACCCTGAAGTAGGAAGGGAAAAACCACAACTCAGTGTGTAACCACAGATCATAGAAACATTGTGAGTTTCATGCTGCAGTGACACCACTGTTCATGACAAAAGAATTAATTTTCATTGTTGACTTTTATTGAAATGAGTGACATCAGTGAAAACTATAAAGGGGACAGATGAGAGGGGATAAAGAGGAGGCTTTGTTGGTATGAAAATCGAGTTTGTCTATACACTGACGCCAGTCTGAAAATGCTAGTTAACAGCTGAAATCTAAATCTTTGCTTTACTTTAACATAGAGCCAAAGGAAAAAGTCTTTTATCTTTAAAACTGTAGCAGGGAAAGGACACCTAAACACCTGGAATCCAGATTGTTAAGAAACCAAATACCCAATGTAACCTGCACTATATAAACCGAATATGGAAAACTGCAGCTAACATTAAATCATCTGGTGTGAGACAGAAGCATATTGTGGTTTAAAGGAAATTGAAATTGTAACTAGGCAGTGACAGGTTGAAATTTACTGGAGAGATGCACTGATAAATCATACTAAATTATACAGGCCTCTCGAGGGTGTAGAGGACCCCAGGGCTCCAGCGCAATTTTGCTCTTTTTTTTAAAGCTGCCAACAAATTCCATCATTCTCGCAATTCAATGTGGAAGAAATTGTTTTCATATTTGGATGTGATATTACAGTTTGGAAAGAAATGAGTTCATATGAGTACCATTTGTGGCATTGACTAATTAGCATTGTCTGAAACACACTAATTTTTAAAATATTCAGAATCTGAAATGTCAAACAAGAGGAATATGAGAGTATTACTAATATGGCTGACACTTATGCACATGGGAAGGGTGTATCAAGTTCAAGAGACAGAGAATTCATTTCTCTGTGTTCCTTTTACGCAAAGAATTGCTTTAATGCTGTATCAGAGAGCAGGTGAAGTCAGACATCGTTACTCACCTGAAAATTACAACTGAAAAAAAAATTGTAAATAGATGAATGTGAAATAAATGTAAATGTATATGTAAATGTAAAATACAAAAATACAAATTGAAACTAGCCATGTTATAGCCATCACAACTGAAGTTCATACTTAAACATGCACCGATCAACAGAAAAACACACACATCACTGGTTAATTTCTAAATTACAATTGTCACTTTAAATACTGATCAGTCTCAAAGTCTCAATATAGGGAATTTAGAATATTACTGTAATTGTATTGAAATACAACCAATATTTTCAGTATTCACATGCTGAATTTCAATTGTTCCATAGTCATTTTTAGATATGTTGGATATGTTTTTGATGAAAATGAAAGACTTTGTCCCTGCCATTTTTAACAAGGAACTACTTGTCGTATGATTACATTTTTATATTGCATTTTCTATTGTACTACTACTACTAATGCCTACTACCCCTCTTGGGGCATAGGCCGTCAACAAGGGCTCTCCAGGCATCTCTGTCCTGGGCCAGTTTTTCCAGTTTTCCCCAGGTGTGGCCCATCCTGTTGGTTTCTGCATCCAGGTGGCGTCGCCATGTGTTTTTTGGCCGGCCTCGCTATTTTCTATTGTAATTAAGAAAAAAACCTGAACTCCAGCAACACTTCAAAGTAAGTTCTGATAATTATGAAATTTCAGTTAAAATTCCTTGTAAACCGTAATTAAATGCCTTAAAATGAATGGGCAAGGTATTTTTCCAAAGACAAAAACAGTTGTGGCTGGTTGTGGCGTGGAGGTGAACTTAAAACAGAGTTTATCTAAAACCAAAAGAACCCTTTTGGCCAACTTGTAAAAATCAAGAAAAGCACTTTCAAAACATTCCTCCCCATAGTCATCAGACCAGCTGCTTTAACTTCCCTCCTGATGCCGCTCAACTGCTAGCACCTGGTCCTCAATGAGGTAAGACAGGGGCAGGCAGTGGTGCTTTATCTATCAACTCAATCCCATCCCTGCCAGGGCAGTACCTACCAGCTCACACAATCTTCCATTTCATTTACTTCAAATGGATTTAAAAGCTATTATGCAAACTGAACTTATGTACAAAGTTTAAACATATGCCTCCATTAAATTAATCTGTTCAAAATAATTAGTTTTCTGAATAAAAAGACATGACAGTTCTTCTTAGCTGCTATCCAATTGGGGCTTTTTGGCCTCAAGCATATTTGAAACCTCCTGAAACCTTATGTTAGGCTTCAGACATGTTCATATTTACTCAGCTGACACTTCTCTTGAAACCAATTTACAATGCCAAGTTACGAACACTTACACATTTTTATAGCTGGGCAATTTAGGAGAAGTACCTTAAGGGTATTATAGCTGGAGATCGGATTTCAACCTGTGCGTCCAGTGGCAGCTGCTCTAACCATTACACTACCAGCTTTCTACACTTGAATACTCACTGTTCAGGACAAAAGCTTACATTCAGTCACATTTGTACAGGCATTCTGAAGACCTTTCTACACATTTCAACATGTAATTAGACAGCGTTTTTCCAAAAAATGAATAATTTTCACTTTTTTTCTGGCGTTTTTCTCTTTTTTTTGATTTTTAAGCCATAAATTTATTTAATCAATTGATTATCTGTATACTAAATTCAAGCACTCGTTTTCACTTGCCCTAAGTCTTATGAAACAGCAGCAAACACTCAGTAGTATTACAAGGTCGCTATCAGAGGGGTATTATGGGAAAAGCTGAAATGTACAATAATATTAACCACTTGAAAAAAATTACCTACATAAGCTTCCACAGAGTTTGTGTGTAACAGTACCTGTGTATTATAGATTGTATGTATATTATATTTGTTTATGTGTTCTGTTGTTGCTGATTCATTTATACATGCATCTGCAACAAACTGGAAAGTCGACTTAATCCAAGCCTCTGGCAATATGACAACCAGCATTCACTGGTTCTACAAATCTGCATCAAAGTTTGCCATGTCTGCATTATGCATGAGGCATCAAAGATACATCAGAGTAAGTAAATATCCTTAGTGAGTGTAGAGTTAAGGTTAGTACCAATGAACGTGCTCCTCGATGTCAAATAACTGTACTCTAAGAGACAAGGATGTAATGCATAATGATGTAGTGCTGGGGACTGATGGGAGGTTGGGGATGGCCTTGATATAAGCTAAGAAGTAAATAACTCAGAAGTTGTAACTGGAGAAGGAAGGATTATGTTTTTATGAGTTATGAAAGCAACAAGCTAGCACCATTCTTCTACTGTTCAAGTTATGCAAAAAAAAAAAAAATCTAAATTGCCACTAAGCATCGTCACTGCAAAGGTAGAATGATGGTATGGGAAACACAACACATTAAACACCCCACACATGCAATGCAAACTACTGTCAGCAGTCTGATGAAATACCAAATTATTGATGATTACTACTTATAATTATTTGCAGGAAAAGTAAAAAATTTGATAACACCTGGGCAAACTGGCAATACTTATATGGGATGACCTGGAGAGAGTAAAAAAGTGAAAGCAAAGCAACCCACAGGTGTCCTACATTATGCTGGCTCTCTGGCTAAACTTCAACTTCATTATTTTAGAAATAAATAAAACTAATGCCCAGCAATTGTGTTCCAACTTTTGACTGGTACAATATCTCAATGCGCATACTTTTCTTTAATGGTAACCAGTGAATATGAGGCAAGTTCAGGGTTAATTCACTTGAATTATATTACTGAAAAATGTCACATTTACTCTGGTCTGACAATTAAAGTGGCAAAAGTTAAGCTTTAAAGTCCCTGTCCTTAGCATTAGCCCTGCCTGTCAGGCAGATCCAATAAAAGTGTGACCTTGAATATGATGGTCAGTCCCACTAGCTTCATAGTGTTGATATGACATTAAGACAAAGCAAAACATGGTACTGGCAGTTTTTTTTTTTCTGAAGGGCTCAGGGAAATACGTGGTGTCAAGTGATGTGGAAGTCCAGTCTACACCAAGAAGGTCCAGAGAAGCTGAGGGCCATTTCAAAATGTTACACGAAGGAAAAATCATCTCAAGGTCAAAGTGAAACTACACTGATGTTCTTTGGACTGCCATATTTCCCATTTACAAGTATTAATTTAGCAGACACTTTTCTCCAAAGCGACGTACGTCTCGTAGAAAATACAATGTGTTCATTACATTAACAGAGAGATACATTTAGATGCAGACGTGTGATTCTTAAGTTCAGTTAGTTTATTTCTTTCCACCATATGAACCAATGTTCATCACACATTATGGTTAAGTGAGCCCGGAAGAGATGAGTTTTAAGACCCTTTTTAAATGTGCACAGGTATTCAGTTGTTCTGCGTGAGAGGTTGAGGTCGTTCCACCACATCGGAGCCAGAACCGAGAACCTCAGTGCGTTTGCTTTTGGACCTTTTGTGCATGGGACCACCAAACAGGCAGAGGTGGAGGAGAGTAGCAGTCTAGCTGGGGAGTAGAAGATGATCAGATCTCTAGATATCTGGGAGCAGTTCCATTGATGCTTTTGAGGCCATAACCAGGGTCATATAATTAAACCCTACATACACATCATACATCTATATTTATAATAAAAGTATTTACCCATGACAGAAGAGTTTTCATTTCAAGAACATGATTTACTGTTGAATTTTTGAAATGAGACTTTTGATCAATGTTGTTAATGAGTTATGGTTATTAAGTTCTCAGAACCTGTGAACGTTTTTAATGGGAGAAAAGACCTGCAGGAGTCTTAGGAGTTATTTTAACGACAATTTCCTGAAGCTAATGGAAGGGTTATGATGTTTGCCAAAATAAGGCACCCAGGGTACAGAGCTGTAACTAACTGCCTAACTGAACTTATCCTGTAAACATTGCATTAGAGCAAATACATCAATGGTGGTCATCAAGCGTGATAAGTGCAAATGTTATTTAAGATTTTACATGAATGCACTCCGTTTTCAAGACCTGTCTGTGATGTGATGGCTAGGGATCCTTCACAGAACCACCACTACGAGTCTCTTCAGTGTTCTGTGTTTCTGCCTGTAGCAGCGCCCTTTAGTTCAGCCACCAGGGAACCAGAAACAAGGAACAAGGAACAGGGACACAAGAATGATATTGACCAGAGACTACACTCTTCATGAAAGGCAGTAAACCAGGAGCTGACATACTGAGAAGTCACCTGCACTTAGTGCTGCATATCACTCACTTCTAGTTTAAATAATATATGAAGCAGTCAGAGCTGACTCACTGGAAAATTCCTACTATAAGCACAGAAGACAATGTACATATATTTACTTGCAAATGCATATGTTGGCCTCAGTGAAAAGTGGAGATGATTCATTCACTGAGAAATTAATTTAGCTAAATTAATCCTGTTTCAGATATAGACATATCTGTTAATTTATGTTATATGACAATACGCATAATTTAATTTAAGGTTTCCTAGCCCCAATCGAAGTGATCAATAAAGCCCCTATTAGCCTTGTGACTCAAAATATAATGTAAACTGACATTTTGATAGCCTTGGCTATTACTGTACATCTCCTGTCCTTCTTGTGAATGCTTGCTAATCCTGAGTTGTGTGGGCAGAAATCCACAAACAATTAAACTGATCTCACACCACTGAAAAAGTGACTTCAAAGTCATTGAGCATATACAAAATTTATGCAGCAGCTATAAGGAGCTAAAGTGGATTTAAAATTAGAGCCCTCCCAAATGGTGCCTCTTTATTGATGCTGGGTGGGAAATCCATAAACAAAGCCTCCAAGTTCTCAGTCTGCTTGCCTCAGCACACTTCAGATTAACTAAGGTTTACGCTCCAACGGACAGATACCAGAACAGAGCAGTCACTCCTCTTGTGGAATGCAAGAAGGGTGTAATCAAGGTGAGCACAGACAGAAAGCCATTCCAGCTGAGCATGTTGCATCTTTGAGTGGCTTGGGGGTTTTATTGTGTTGTTTAGATGGATTTTTCATTCTAATTCTGAGCATCTTACCATTCGCCCTTTAATAATACTGATGATTATTTTTACTGGAGAAATTAAGGTTGAGAACGTTGCTTAAGCGTGCTGTGACAAGCCCTTTTATGAGATTATGAGTCTTTTCTCTGAACAATGACAGAGATTTCTTTTTGGAAACAGAAAGAACGTATTTAAGAACCTGTGGAAGGATAACGTAATCATGTAATAGGATTTAGACCCACAACCATCAGGTGCAAAACACACTGTATCTTCCAATGGCTCCAAACCAGTGCAATTTAACTGATTTAATCACAAGTTAATTTGCTGGAGCTTAGCAAACAGAAATTATATTATAGCATATCTAATCATTAAGACAAAACAAATTACACCTAAAGGAGATGACATCTGAAGATAACATACATTTATTTAGCAGACACTGTTCTCCAAAGTGACTTCCAACGAACTCTTTGTAGTGTTACCAGCCCACACACCTTATTCACCAAGATGACTTACACTGCTAGATACACTACGTACAATGGGTCACTCATCCATAGATCAGTGGAACACACACACTCTCTCTGTCACTCACATACCATGGGTGAACCTGAACAGCATGTCTTTGGACTGTGGGAGGAAACCAGAGCACCTGGGGGAAACCCATGTAGACACGGGGAGAACATGCAAACTCCACACAGACTGAGTTCAGACGTGATCAAATCCACATCCTCTCGCACCACCCAGACACTGTGAGACAGCAACGCTATTCGCTGTGCCACTGTGTCACCCACCATGATAGTAATTTTCTATAGTTTGTGCTGCTAGGCATAGCATTATGAACTGGAATTCTTGATGTCCGGAGATATATTTCCAAGCTTGTCTCTTGTACTTAACTTCTACAGCCTCTCTGTAACTGTCTAGGAGTATTGTCTAGCAATGCTGTCTAGCAGTATTGTTCTAATATTGCTAGATTCCATTTTTCTGGCAACCCTTCTGCATTGCCTAGAAATCCAGGTGTGCATGGAGGAAATGTACCTTCAAAGACATGTTGTATTTTGAAGGGATAACAATAGGTTTCCTACAAACTCTTTGTAGTTGTCAGCTTTGGTGTTTCCAAGAAAATTGGTTGCCACTGACCGGAAAGCATGCCACATTGTCTTCTCATTCCTGTATATGATATGGTCAAACTCTTCATATTTCAGAATTTGTTGGGCCATCTGTGATTTTTGCTTCACTAAGCCTTAGGGATTTGCCACCCTTATCCATAGCCTGAACAAAGTCTTTCATGATTAGTGGCATCACTATGGGGGTGCAGGGGGTGCAAATCGCACCAGGTGACACCATCAGAGGGGGTAACACCAAAATCACCAAAATCACACACACACACACACACACACACACACACTGGCTGAAACTGCTTGTCCAGAGCAGGGTCATGGCAAACCAGAGCCTAACCCGGCAACACAGGGCAGAAGGCTGAGGGGGAGGGGACACCCGAGGACGGGACACCAGTCCATCAGAAGGCACCCCAAACAGGACTCGAACCCCAGACCCACCAGAGAGCAGGCAACACCACAATGACTGTCTATAAAATTTTTGTGCAGTGTTTCAGCAGAAATGTATTCTTTTTAATAAAAATTTCCCTGTAGTTAGTTATAAGAACAAAAACATTTCTCGTAATAAAGCCCAGCTGACATGTATCAATATACCTACAAGGGTAAACTCTGTGCTCATTTACTTTTTGAACCTTCCAATGCACTTCACTCAGAGCTCTCATTATTACTCAATTACAATGACGCTTCGAATCACTTAGTTTCGTCTCCATGTGCTACAAGCACGCACTCTTGTTTTCGTCGCCGCTGTTGTTTTTATAGTCGCTGATTTTGTCACATTTTCTGGTGTTTTAGCCACAATATTGTAGTAATTAGTATTTGTGAACCTATATTGATAACGTTAAACATAATTTTGATGTAGTTCTTAAACATTTTTACTTCGAATTCTATTGTTTTCTTACAGGAATTTCACTTTAACCACATGAAAATATGTAAATGTAAATACATTTAGGCTGTGCATATGATTTTGTAATTTAAAGGTGTAATTTTAATTTTGCTAGTTGTTTATGTCACTACTTTTGCCAGTACACTGAGTGATATATAGGAATTTCGATTTACGATCAACATTAGTACAAACAACATTACTAAGGATTCTGTATAATCTGGTACGGGAGGAGGTCCTGGGGTGAGTTACCACACTGCGTGACACCAACCCTAGTGACGCCACTGTTCATGATTCCCACTTTGATATGTCAGGGCGGTACCAGAATCTTTGTTTTGGCTACTGGAGGATACAAAACATTTTTGTTCCAGGTTCTACTGAGCATCTGAGTGGCTAGTCCTTCTTCACATAGTGGGAATTCTTGTCACAGCTATCCCATTCACAAAGCAAACAGCTATACATGGTGGAGCATGTCTGCAGCCCAAGATAGCAACAACTTTCAAGTAATCACCAAACTGCCACTGATGCCAAAGTTGCCACTTCTCATATTTTATATAGTTCAAAAGTAGTTTCATGTTGTTTCCTTAATCTAGGCTGCAAAACCAACTGGAATTGATGGCACCTTGTTGCCAGTATGCAACAACATGGCTTTTACATCTGTCTTCGATGAATCAATGGACTCTCCACTTTTCAGAACTATGATTAATGCCGAGGGTTTCCATCAAACCACAGATGTCATTGTCAGCTACAAGTTCACCTTCCATGATGAAAAAGGAGTCAAAACCTTTTTGATGATCACGAAAATTGCACACTGCAACACCTGAGAAAGAAGATTCTGCTGCTGCAGTCTGGAGGCCGAGACTTTTGCCTTACACTTTGGCAGTTCAGAGTTCGAGGTCATTTAGTTAGTTTTGCGTTGTGTGGTTTAGAAGACGTGAAGTCAGGAAAAAAATCGGGGTCTTTTGAAGTATAAGGCTCACAAGTTTCAGTGGTTCCATCATCCTCCTCATCCTCTGACTCCAGGGAAAATGAATCTGGAGGCTCAGGAATGGATACTCCTGCACTGTGAGTATAGGGCTGATATCAGAGGGTATGTTGGGATACAGTAAAGTCTACATTGTCATTTTGGAACATCCTTTCCAGGCTAGAGGCATAAGGCAGACATGGCAATTCCCGACCTGATCTGATAGCTAAAATATCTCAATCAAAAGTAGTACAAGCATCAATTTCCTGAAACTTATCCTATGCAGAGTCACAGTGGTCCAAAACTAAGCATAGAAATTATAAAATGGGGTACACCTCATATGGGATGTACCACACAGTCACATACATACAAATATACTAAGGGTAACTCACACTGACAAATTTCGCTAAAATACTTTAAATTTTGGGAGGGAACTAGAGCGCTTGCAGGAAACCTAAGCGAATATGAAGCGAACATGCAAACTCTGCACAGACAGAGCTGGATTCAAACCCGGGTCCAGTCCCTCAATCTAGGCACTATGGTGTTGCAGACACATTTAGGACTAAATGTCTTTCATGTCAGAACAAGTGTCTGCAAATACATTTCCTCAGTCACTTAAAATTGATATTGCACATGTTTTGGTTGTTTTTAATCCTAAAAAATCTTTTTGGACTCGAAAACAAACACAAAAAGTGTTTTGATTAGCAAAATTTTAGTCAGTTTTAATCACCTTTAAGCACAAGTTCAGAAGGTGGGTGCAGGGGAGTAGGTTATAAGAAGAGCTTTAAGAAGGTTTTTTTCTTTTTTAAGCGCTTTTAAAAGCAATGCTGACTCACATGATAGATTAAGGTAGATTTATCCCCATGGCACACAGTGTATTGAGCCTCCTACTTCCCTGTATGGAAGGCTAGGACAGGAAATGCTGGCCCAGGTCCCCCCACCCCCAGGGCAGCAGGAACAATGGCACGGTCACAGAAGGACGAACGTACAGGCTGGAGCTGGACTGCCAGGCTGTAGTCACGGTGCTTGTTTTAGCTGTGTCGCTTTCAATGTATCGTGGCCTATGGAGCCATGCTTTTTCTGCACGGCCGCCGAGCGCCTTTTCTGCACGGCCGCGACGCATTGGAAGTGACACGGCTGAAGCGAGCTCGGGTTCCCACAGGCCTCTTCAAAGCCGTCCGGGGCGCCCCCTCATCCGTGGCCTAATCGATTGTGGCACAGCCATTTGTGGCTGGAAAGCCAGCATGATGTTACATTTGAAAACATTAGCGAGGCCTCATCCTGATGGAGTTTTTCTTTTTTAAGTCACAAAAAACTTTTCAGAGTAAGGTGTAACCGTTCTTTCATTTATCTTAAAAATGAAGTGTCCAGAAACATGAAAGTATGATATAAAAAGGAACATATGATACTAAAGCAAACAAGTGTTGAATAACTGCTGCTTGTAGGATTGTGCTGTTATAGTCTCATGCTTGTTCTAGTTTTACGAAAATGACAACAGTCTGGTTTGTTGTGTACTAATTAATAATCTTCGAAGAGTTTCAACATGCTTTCAGCCTTGCTCAATAAAAAATGCACAGCTGATGGAATGGGAAAATAATCTGCACTTGGCTGAGTATCTTGAGAGGTTTAGTAATGCATTAAAGGGGCAAATTGCAATGCCAGTGCCCTATATTTCACATTTTTTAAATTTTTTAATATGTAAAAATATTCTGAATGTTTAAGTGTGTTTAAGTACACAGAATGCTGTAGTTTTGAAGGTTTTGAGTGCTGTTTGTTCAGGGTTGATTTGAATTTTCACTGATGCATTACATGCGTTGCATGATTTGACAGTGTTTTTATCATGCCAAACCAAACTAGACAAAATTTTGGAATAACTAACAGAAAAGAGAAAAGACAAAAAATTAATTTGATTTGATGTGTCCCTTAAAACAAATAATAATATTGGTTATTTTAAATACCGGTCAATAATACTTTGTTTATGAACTTTAATAGTGGAGATCTATTGCTTGAAAAATGTAATCTTTTAAGAAAAATGTGTTTTTTTATTTTCTGCTTTAGTTTATTAAATTACAAAGTATATATTATATAGTTGTATGCAGTTTCATTTAATGCTTTTGAAAATCAACAGAGTTGTTATTAGCCAGCCAATATCATTTAAATTTAACATGTGTCCAGTCAGAATTCCCATCAACACAGACCAGCAAGACCATTGCTGCTTGTCTTGAGCTGCATGTCACGATACTTATTATCCTGAGTTGAAAGCAATTTTTGCATTTTTCATGGTCCAGAGTATGTTGTCATTATTGTTTTTTTTGTAATAAAAGATGATATGATGAGGGTGTATGATTTAACTGTAAGGAGGAAAGGAATGATTTTAGGAATGAAAGAATGTCACATTTCTGAGTCCTTAGGTCAGTCATGTGGCAGCCAGTGAAGAGTTAACTCAAGATGTCAGATAGGGATACTTGTTTCTCTACTTCAGTGCTTTGTAGCCACACTGTTCTGGTGTTATTTTTCCCTGTTATAATAATACCAAAAGGTGTACTTTATCTGTCACACTTTCACTTGCGAAGGTCAGGATGACACATTGTGGGAATAGGTGTAGATCTGCTTGAATGTTCCACTAACATTTTAGAGTGTTGAGATCTAATCCCACACCAAAGAATAAAGCAATGGAACACAGGCAAGCTGCAGATACGCACACGACCAATGCATTACTATAATTCACCTTCCCTACTCCTTGGGTCTGTCTGTGAATATCTGGATGACCATAGGTGTGTTAGTTAGGCCACTTCCTAAGATTAAGTGTTAACCACAGTCAAAGGCTAAGGATTGTGAATTCTAAAGAAATCTGTTTCAGAACAATTTAACCAGTTAAAAAGTGCTGAGATGATACTTGTGATATTGGATTAACATAATCCTAACATACACCAGCACAATGAATTAATGGAAATTACTTAAATTACTGAAACAGTTCAGACATTTGCAGACTATAAGATAGAATTCTGTCTGCGCTGTGGAAGTTTTTGTCATCAAAACAAATTCCTTGTATGTGTAAACATACTTGGCAATAAAGCTCATTCTGATTCTGATTCTGATTTTGAACTGTACATATCATGTCTGGGTATAATTCAGTTTGCAACTGTTTGATGTAGTCATTTACTGGCTCACACGCTAGCCATGAATGACTTAAAAAAATTAAATTAGAAGCAACACGGTGTTACCTGTGTAAATCTAGTAACTGCTCTTGATATACTGCTAATTCCTGCTGTATTTGTGAAATTTATGTCATATTTTTCATCAGCCTGAGATCCAGAAATTGTACAATAGACACACAAAATAATAACACAAAAATAATGTAATAACTGAACAGTCTTATTGGAAAAAACAGAAAATTTTACATTGAAATGCAGAACATACTTTTACTTTATTATTATTATTATTATTATTATTGTTATTAAGTATTAGATTACATGATGTAAAAAGTATTTGTGCTCAGGATTTCTCTAATGTGTTTAACACCTTCTCATCTCAGTTTACTAGAATACTCAAACGGCATTTTGATAAACATATAAAACTGTATGCTACCGGTGCCTGCAGGGTTTGGCAGAAGCTTAAACTTTGTTCATTTCCTCTCTCCAAATTTGAAGGGAAACATTTTAATGAGTCACATTTCACCTTAGGAATGCACACTGAATTTCATACATGTCTGCAACAGAAACAAGACATTCTTTGGATCAGGATGAAAAAGTGACAGGTTCGAACTTGTTTCAAAATTAGTCGACTTCATTAAAAGGATTACAAGCTAGAAACTAAAAAGCTCATTTTTTTCATTTTTTTTAACAAAATTTAACAAATCACTTTCATGAAACAGTTGTTAACAGAGCCATTTACCTCTATACTTTATATCTTAAATCAAAGTGTTACTAAGAAAAACGATGCCTTGCATTTAACTGTGGGCACATTATAATCATGTCAATGAAACAGTAAATATCCAAGATTTGTATTGTTATGGTATACTGCATCCATAGGACACAAGTCTTACACAAATAGATAAACTAACTGGTGAGAAACTTTAAAATTTGCAACAAACTTAAACAAATGTCTGAAATTCAAAACAGAAATGATATCTTTTAAAATTATTTTTTAAATTTTATAAATCAATAATTTATATAATCATACCCCTACTTTCATTCTGCTAGTTAGGTCATTCATGGTTAATGGTTCCATACCCATTTCATAAATTTTAGAAACAGAAACATAAAGCATCATCAAAAATTTTTCTGAAAAAGTTTTAGGTTAAGATCCCATTAGATTCATCATTAGAGTCAAACTTCCTCATTCCTCTAAGGCTGGGCATGTTCTACAGCATATATTTGCTTGGAAATGGAAATACATAACTGCTATAATTTGCCATATTTCATCCTTAAAACCCTTTCCCTCATATAGCTTCTTAGATTCTCATTTGCATTCTTTAATGTAAAAATACTTCTGCTGCCCAGGAGGTTAGTGGCAATGTCACTTGGGAGATCTGATTTCCAGCTGAGAAGAGTCATGGAATGCCAGGCACCAGGACAGAATGTAGCTGCGAAGAAGTCCCTGCACTAATTCATTTCCTTTGCAGTGAAGCACTGAGAATTTATTAAAGGGGTGCTGTTTCCCTCTCTCTCTCTCTCTCTCTTTCTCTCTCTCTCCTGCTCACAGAGCTGAAGTAGCAGCTGCCAGCTCCCCTTGCCTGGCACACAATCAGCAACTGCTCAAATGAGATTCAGCCTTGCAGACATAAAACAGAACCTTTGAAACTCACTCACTCACTCACTCACTTACTCATTTACTCACTCACAGCATCTGGGTGGTGCAAGAGGACATGGGTTCAATCTGCACTCAGTGTGTGGAGTTTTCATGTTCTCCCCATGTCTACATGGGTTTCCTCCCACAGTCCAAAGACATGCTGTTCAGCTTCACCCATAGTGTGTGAGTGACAGAGAGAGTGTGTTCCACTGATGTATGGATGAGTGACCCAGTGTAAGTAGTGTATCTTGCAGTGTAAGTTACCTTGATGAATAAGGTGTGTGGGCCGGTAACACTACATAGAGTTCAAGCAAATAAATAAATGTAAATACATACTGTCATGAAAAAAACACAAACAAACATCTGAAAACAGCCTAAAGTCCAGTAGTCTCTGAGGGGAGATGGAAAAAAGCTCAGTAAAGAATCAGATAGAATGATCTGTCATTTCAATGACTCTTCTTTCTCATAATCTGTGGCATGAAATCCAGTTTCATGTTTACTAAAACAGAATGTGCTTTGTTACATTCATGTCCTCTCAGGTTTGAGGTCAATGTCCTCTTTCAGGATTGTGAGTGTGGTATAAATTAGTTTTGCATATTAACTGTTCTATGAATAATGGACTGAGGTTTTATGTATTACCACAAAAATGCAGAGTCTAAATTTAAAGTACACTGAGTTCTTGAGCGGAAACTTTCCATACTGAGAGAAAGAGAATACATAACATTTATTTCATTCATCACTATTATATTAAAAGGTATCTTCAATAAGAGGGTATAATTCAAATTCAGAGTACCAAAGAATGCAACTGAGGATCATAAAAGTAACCTTCTGATTTGGAAGCATATGCTGTAAAATTACAATCAAACGGTTTCAGAATATTTTCTTAAAGAATGAACAAGTTTCCAATAAGCGAGTTTTGATATATTCCATTCTAGTCTGATATAATTTATTTCTTCACGGCACACTGCAAACTCCTCATGAGCAACTGCCGGGGGCACTATTTACACACTTTTACTTTCAGCCAATGCTATTTCCCCATTTCCTTCAAACATAAAGAGTCAATCATTACTGTGTTCCATGGCATACAAACTGAATTACACATATATCTTGCTTCCACATGCAAAAGCGCCCCCAGTTCAAGAGCTATACTGGGGAAGGAGGCAGACTGTTAGGGGAATGGTTCCCTCCCCACCATCTGCTTGGTAAAGCAACCCTGACAGTTTCACTTCTGATCCATAACTGGGAGTTGCACAAGAGCGGGCCGCGTGCCATCCCTACAGCAGCGCAAAGCCTTATGTGAGACTCTGTCCCTGGCCTTTGTCAAGAAGAGGTAGCGGTGCATCTGTCCGTCCTCAAACAGTGAACAGGTTTGTGTGATTTCTTACAGCTGAGATATGCATTCATGTTGCCGCTATCCATATTTTCATTTGTGTTTTTGTGCAAAATTGTAGAAGACAACAGTTGTTTGCCATGGATGCTAATCTTGGGTAGAAGCAATAAAGACAACAAACTGAAATGAACTGTTTTTTACAGTGCTATGGTCTATAAGACTAATGACTGAAGCGTGTGGCATTCTTTCATCTCAGTAAGACACCCCATGAAACATGGTAAAAAAAAGCCGGTGGACACAAGGAGTCAGGCCGGATTATGTTACATCCTCTCTTATGTAACCCATGGGTGTCTTGTGCCAGAGAGTTGGGCTCCTGGCTTATGTCAGGTTGCTGTCAGCCATTTCCATGCCATGGATTCTAAAAAAATTAGGAGGCACTATTATGTCTCCAGGCTATATTGAAAATGGGCCACTGTATCTCAGGAGCATATATCTTAAAATATAGAATCCCAAATTTAGACTCATCTGTGCAGTTTTTTTGATATCCCAAAAATGAGGCAGAGGATTTGAATATTCAAATTAATTTGCGACTGTAGTTAAAAGTTATAGTATTTTATTTCTTGGCTCCAGATGTGTTTAAATTTAAATTTGAATTATATATGCTTTTAAATTACAAAAATTACAGGTGAATTGGGGTCAGTTAAATAAATTCTATTGCTTGGATAATGCCATAAGGAAATTGACCATATGTTTCGTCAGTGTTTGGTGAAGTATTTATTTTTTGTTCTTATATATCTTACATTTACATTTACATTTATTCATTTAGCAAACACTTTAGTCCAAAGCAATGTACATCTCTGCAAAAGTACAATTTATGCATTAAATATCTTATAAATATATTATGGAACAAGCTCACCCTCTCACTCATAACTGCTGAATCTTTGTCCACACTTGAAAAGGGTCTTAAAACTCACCTCTTCCAGACTCACTTAGCCCATGATCTCTTAATTTCATATAAGATGTAAATGTTCATGCACTATAACTTTAAGTTCATGCCCAGATAAACCTTTGCACAGCTACTTCTGTAACGTTATGTAACTGTTTCTATATATCTCAAAAAAAATATATTTATTACTAGGAAGGTGATCAGTAATCGTCGATATTCGGAAAGTTATAATGTAATGTACACATTGTATTTTCTATGAGATATACGTCGCTTTAGGGAATAGCATCTGCTAAATCAATAAATGTAAATGTAAATATATACCAAAAGAGCAGGACTGATCATGATTATATAGACTCTCAATAAACCAAAACATACACCCTAACCCTCATATATAAAAAATATAAAAGATATAAAAAAAAGTGATAATATATGTATTACAGAACGTTTGATATCAACCCATAGCAAATGAACCACTACTGTCAAACACTGTACAGTTAATTGTCTGAATGGTTGCAATCCATAAAAGTCCAACAAATATTTTATCAGGACAATGAATGGTTCATCCTTGCTGTTGCTTTGCTTTAGTTTAAATAGTGATACGACATTGCCAAAAAAAACGCTGAGCTATAATTTATCATCTGTCCACTGGGTATCAAAGCTGTCACTCCGTTATTGCTATTTGTTTACTTGGACATGGACATTATGCTTTAGTTGCGATCTATTAATTTTTATTGTTCGCCAAAATTCATCATCATCAGCAGTACTGCAGCAAACACATCATCCTGCTCATTTTCTCATGAAAAGTAAGCCATTGCACTTCCTTGCACAGCTCTCATCAGTGGCCTGTTTATCAGTGTGGGCTGCAGAACCGAATGGTGCGCTGACTGAGGTTATCAAGCAGGAGAGAACTGCTTATGATCCACTTTTATTTCCCGTCCACGAGTTATACGCGTGCAAACCATTCTTAGCTCTACTTCCTTCACCGATTACCCAGCTGGAGGACTGCCTGACAGATTGCGAAACTGTCCGCACTTCAGTGACAGCAAGTAATTAAAACATAATGCCATGTGAACGCTGGAAATATCTGTCTAATGAATAGGTAATGATTGAAGGTGCCATTGATTCAACTTTCAGAGCCTTGTTTAGCTAAAAGAATTGGGTATAATTTTGCCCCAGTGTTTGTAATAAAGCTAAAATAACGGAATTCTACACTGGCAGGTAATTGCAGTGCTGAATGATAAATTAAAAGGTAGAGTCAGTCTGAAAAGTTTCAACAAATTCTTGCCTTTCAAATTTTGGATCACAACTATTTCTAACTTTTTAATTATGCTTCCTATGCAAATCGGTAAACAATATTTAAATACACACACACACACACATTTTCAGAACCGCTTGTCCCATACAGGGTCGCGGGGAACCGGACCCAACCCGGCAACACAGGGCGCAAGGCCGGAGGGGGAGGGGACACACCCAGGACGGGATGCCAGTCCATCGCAAGGCACCCCAAGCGGGACTCAAACCCCAGACCCACCGGAGAGCAGGACTGTGGTCCAACCCACTGCGCCACCGCACCCCCCTATTTAAATACAATTTATATTAAAAGTTATTGAAACTGTCAGTCAGTTTCCCCTTAAAGCTTTAAGAGGTTTTTCTTCATTTCGATACCGGCAGTCATACACTTGATGCTATAGCTGAGACAATCCTTTCTGGAAAAAAATTGTCAGCTGAGTGTAAGAATTAGTGCTGACCAGAAAACTGCCAAAAAAACAAATCCAAAAACAGGTGAACAATTCTAATAGAGCTTTTATGGTACAGTTTTTCTTTAAGATAATGGAAGAAAGACATTAATAAGTATAACTGGGTCCTAGATGTAAGGATTCATGCTCTCTGAACAGATTGTTGCTCAGAAAGGATGACAGGCTGCTTGTCCCAAACCTACAATGCCTGGATGAGATACCAGTCTGCTACAGAGGATATAATCATACTTTGCAGTGCTGGGTATGAGAAACAACGGATAATTATGAATTGTACTAAGGCATCCATCTTTTGTTTTCAAGAGCAATTTATCCATTTAGTTTCACGGTATGCCAGAGAATATCCTGGGAAGTGCAAAGAATACAGTTGGGTTCATCCTGGACAGGATAGCACTATCTCAGTCTGACCATTTAATTTTTATTCCCTTGCACACATATAGATAAAACTGAATATTTGAATTCCCTTTAGGAGAGAAACATTTTTTAAAAAAAACCTCACTACAGGTGGTCCGTGACTTACGATAGGGTTACGTTCCGCGAAACCCATTGCAAGTCGAAAATATCGTAAGTCGAAAATGCATTTAATACACCTTACCTACGGAACATCATAGCCTAGCATACGTGTAATGGCCATTATGAGCTTGCCGCCTTCATGCTGGGGAAATATCTTGAGTTTCTCCTCAAGAGTAATTGCCCTCCACTTCTTCTTCTCACCAGTAGCAGGAGACACTGATGGGTGTTTCTGTGACATTATGGATGCACAAAACACAACCACGTGGCAGACTGGGAGATGAGGATTGCTGCCACTGTCCAGCATCGTGAGAGAGTATCGTACCGCATATCGCTTGCCAGGGAAAAAATCAAAATTCAAAATTCGAAGTACGGTTTCTACTGAATGTCTACTGCTAACACACCATTGTAAAGTTGAAAAATCGTGAGTCGAACCATTGTAAGTTGAGAAACATCTGTATTCAAAAATGAAAAAAAAACAGCAGTGAAAAAGTGAAAAATTAGAAGAGAGCATAATGTTACGTAGATGGTTAGTACAAAATGGTAGAGAGGAAATATACCTTTTTGCAGTGTATGGCTTTTTTATGATATGATAGAACTAATGTGCAAAGTGAGTTTTACAACTACTGCCTCATGAAAAGGTCTCCCTGTAGGACTCATGGTCTCGTGTTGACAAAAACTGCAGTACTAATTAGTTAGCAGTTTGACATTTTCCATGTTGTTTCTAACTTTCTCGCTAATAGTGCCTATAGACTTCATGCCAACATTGCCCTTTAGTTATAGTAACCACATTTTCTGCTTTATACTGGACTACTGTAAATCAAATTAGACCATTCTGAGCGTGACGAAAGAAAGAAAGACTGTCATTGATGACCCTTCATTGAGAACATTATAGAATGATTAAATGACAACTGTATAAGTAGAGAATGGGATGTGAACTATTTTGACCAAAAACTGTAAATCAAAGTTTTGTATTTGTTAACATTTTCATGAATAGAATGTGAGTTTTTAATCAAAGGAACAGATTTCCACTGTAACTCCAAATGTCCTATTTTGTATTGGCAATAAAATGACTACAGTACCCCTTATCCTTCCATCCTTACTGACTTTCACAGAATAAAAAAAAACTACTAAACTAGAAAGGTTTCTTTTCCAACTGTAGTGATGATCTGGCTATTTTATGGTCACATCTATACGGACAATTGGTAGCGCAGTGGTTAGAGTTACTCTGTTTGTTGGCAAAGGTCACACGTTGGAGCCCCACCTTCAGCTTTAGTACCCTTGAGCAAGGTACTAACCCTAAATTACACAGCTGTATAAATGGGTAAATAATTGTAGCCTTAACACTGTCAGCTACATGTAAATCTAATGTATTTACTTCCACATTATCCTGGAAACAGTGACTGCTCATGCACATGTAGTATTGAAATGGTCACCGGTGTCTGTTCACTCCTGAATTTCTCAGTCATTGACTGAGGCAAAAATAACTTGCAACTGAAATAGCATGTTTAATAGATTTTAGAAATAAGCTAGAAACATTTAAACATTGATTTTGTAATTTAAGTGTTATTCATAGCTTTTATAGGCCTGTCTCAACAAACAGCACAGGTAAAAGATCCTTTGTGTTTTGCTAGTGCTGTTTCTGCCATCGAAGGTGTACCATTCCTTGTGCTCTATGCTTTCAGGAGAGTCCCCCTGCATTTGGACAAACATAAATCATAATTAATTGATAGATTAATTAATTAAAAATATAACATTAATACACAAGACTTTAGAAACATATTAAGTTATTGGTGTTATCATTGTGGGGGGGTGCGGTGGGGCAGTGGGTTGGACCACGGTCCTGCTCTCCGGTGGGTCTGGGGTTCGAGTCCCGCTAGGGGTGCTTTGCGATGGACTGGCGTCCTGTCCTGGGTGTGTCCCCTCCCCCTCCGGCCCTACGCCCTGTGTTACCGGGTAGGCTCCGGTTCCCCGCAACCCTGTATGAGACAAGCTGTTCTGAAAATGTGTGTGTGTGTGTGTGTGTGTGTGTGTGTTATCATTGTCATACACAGAAAAGATATTTTGACTTTTTGGTAATACATTTTTCACCCTGGAATTTTTTCCCTAAGAAATAATGTCTTCAATTCACCTTAAGCAGGTATTCTCCTAAAGAGGTGATTTCATGCAACAGATTTACCCCAATGTGTGAGAACAAAGTATATATGGAAAGACTGTCTTCTCTATTTAGGACACCATGGTAAAAGCCATTTGTATCAATAATACTTTGTCACCTTTTGCATCAGTAATTCTACTTACAGATATTACTCAAGTATTCAGCATTGTTGCATTACTATATTTTTAAAAAAATGTTGAACATGTGGTGGAGTGACGGGATTGGGGGAAAAATGGCTGCTCCTTCTGACGTTCCACCGCCCAGATGGAAAAAAATACATGCGTCATGCAGCCATGTCAATGGTCAGGTGTTGAGATAAAAAAGAGAAGGAACAGGCTCAGTGGAAAAAAAAAAAAAAAAAAAAAAAACAGACTAGAAGTCTTCATATAAAATAATGTTGTGGCAAGCATTAGAATGCAAGGGCATGACGATATGAATATTCCTAATATTTTTTATATATTCTTTAGTGATTAAATACACACACACACACACATTTTCAGAACCGCTTGTCCCATACGGGGTCACGGGGGGAACCGGAGCCTACCCGGCAACACAGGGCGGAAGGCCAGAGGGGGAGGGGACACACCCAGGACGGGACGCCAGTCCGTCGCAAGGCACCCCAAGCGGGACTCGAACCCCAGACTCACTGGAGAGTAGGACTGTGGTCCAACCCACTGCGCCACCGCGCCCCCTTGCTAGTGATTAAATATTTTTTATATTTTAATATTAATCCAAAAAAGGGCTGTATTTGTTCAAATCGTGGCAAAAGTAAACAAAGTTAGCTAAGAGGCATCACCTTGTGTGTCCTGCAGGAAGCAGTAGTGCTGTTGAGGATGACAATGGTGAACACACACACACACGATCTGAAACTGCTTGTCCCAAGCAGGGTTGTGGCAAAACGGATCCTAACCCAGCAACACAGGGTGCAAGGCTGGAGAGGGAGGGACACACCCAGGATGGGGCACCAGTCCATCACAAAGCACTCCAAGCAGGCTTCAAACTGCAGACCCGTCAGAGAGCGAGAACTGGCCAAGTCTGCCGCACCTCTCCCAGTGGCAAACAGAAGAGAGAATATGCATCTTGTCCAAGCCTATGCTGAAGGGTGAACTACTGTTATACTTATGTAGGCTCCCAGTAGTGGTCCTAGATGGTTACAGTTGTGAAAGGTGCTTATTCCAGCAATTTTTAAAGAATCAATTACATTTAGTTTTGAAGATAATAGTTTTGTCTGAAATGTGAAAAGTGTGTCACATTTCACATGAATGGGGTCAGCTAAAAAGGGCAGAGGGTGGTGTTGTGGCTGGAGCTGCTGCCTTTGGGCCTGCAGGTTGCCAGTTTGAACCCCACCTCTGGCTGCACTGCCCTTGAGCAAAGTGCTTGTCCTGCAATTGCTCTAGTACCTTCATCCAGCTTTGTGCCTAGGTAGCTAGTTGTGGCCCTGTGATGGACTGGCATCCCATTCAGAGTGTACTCCCTACCCCTTCAGTCCTGCACCCAATGTCTGTGGGATTGGCTTTGGCTCAGCATGACCCTGCTTGGTATAAGTGGTTATGGAAATTGATTGGTTGGGGTCAGTCAATATACAGGTCTGTGTTCAGTCTTAGTGGTGACAACAACATAAAGCATAATATCTGAGAAGATATGGGTGGGAACAAAGGTAGAAGATGAGGGCTGGTGAGCACAGCTGTATTTGTCTGCTCTCTTTACAGTAACATATTCTGGTGTTTAATCTATTCCATATTTCATTTCATGAACAGAATTTCTGAGTGTGACTGTAAAATCAGAAACAAAAAGTGCATACAGGACTGGCCACAAACTATTAAGGCTGTTAACTGTCATATTCAAAACACCTGGAAAAATTTTAAAAAATGTTGACTATCGGTAATAAAAGTGAGGACAGGGATGTCATGCTGAACCCTTTTTGAGGCTAAACTCAAGGCTTTTCTTTCATTTTTAGTAAGGTGGTACACATCAGTCTCATACAATAATATATTCTGTTCTTTAAATCCAGGCATTGCAGAATTCTTGAGAAAAATACTCACTCCCACAATTCCCAAGACCACTGTTTGATTCACTGGGCATAGATATAAATAAAGGGAAGTCAATTATTATGTAACTATTAAAATCCTGAGATATTCCCTTATTTTTCTTGTATTTAGATCAGTGATAAAGCCTTATTTGCTTTGTGCAGAAAATTCACAGTGAAAAAGTTTGACCAAATTCAAAATTTACCGTCAGCTATTTCTTTAACAGCTTCATCTGTACAGTTGTCTTTACTGAATTGTCAAGAAACCCAGTTATTGTCATGTATAGCTCTATACTAATGATAATATAGTACAGGCAGTCCCCAGGTTACGAATGTCCGACTTACGTACAACTCGTAGCTACAAACCACCTCTCACAAAGCCTACTACACAAAAAATTTTAGTTACATACAATATTCGTAACCCCTCCGTGAACCGCCACCTTACCGTGGTGGAGGGGTTTGAGTGCCTGAATGAGTCCAGGAGCTATGTTGCCTGGGGCTATATGCCCCTGGTAGGGTCTCCCATGGCAAACAGGTCCTGGATGACAGACGAGACAAAGTGCGGTTCAAAAACCCCTTATGAGGAAAATAAAATCAAGGCTTTCGTTTACCCCGCCCGGTATGGGGTCACCGGGGCCCCACCCTGGAGCCAGGCCTGGTGGCCAGGTCTATGCCCACGGGGCCTGGCCGGGCTCAGCCCGAAGCCATGATGTGGAGCCGCTCTTCGGTGGGCTCACTACCTGCCGGAGAGACCGTAAGGGGCCGGTGCATTGTGATTTGGGCGGTGGTCGGGGCCGAGTGCCCGGCCAACCCAAACCTCGGGTGCCAACTCTAGTTTTTGGGACTTGGAATGTCACCTCACTGGCAGGGAAGGAGCCTGAGCTGGTGCGGGAAGTTGAGAGATACCGTCTAGATATAGTCGGGCTCACTTCCACTCACAGCTTGGGTTCTGGAACCACTCTTCTCGACCAAGGGTGGACTCTCCACTATTCTGGCGTTGCCCAGGGTGAGAGGCAGCTGGCGGGTGTGGGCTTATTAATAGCCCCCCAGTTTAGCCGCCATGTGTTGGAGTCAACGCCGGTGAATGAGAGGGTCATCTCACTGCGCCTTCGGGTCAGGGAACGGTCTCTCACTGTCGTTTGTGCTTATGCGCCTAGTGACAGTGTAGAGTACCTGGCCTTCTTGGAGTCCCTGGAGGGCGTGCTGGAAAGCGCTCCCACTGGGGATTCTGTCGTTCTACTGGGGGACTTTAACACCCACGTGGGTAGCAACAGTGACACCTGGAGGGGCGTGATTGGGAGGAACGGCCTCCCTGATCTGAACCTGAGCGATGAGTTGTTATTGGATTTCTGTGCTAGTCATGGTTTATCCATCAGTGCACTTGGCACCAGGACACCCTAGGTCAGAGGTCGATGATCGACTTTGTAGTTGTTTCTTCTGACCTTCGGCCATATGTCTTGGACACTCGGGTGAAGAGAGGGGCTGAGCTGTCAACTGATCACCACCTGGTGGCCAAACGGAGCGCAGCTCTGGCAGTCGCCGCGGCAAAAACTCGGGCTTGGGAGGAGTTCGGTGAGGCCATGGAGGAAGACTTTCGGTCGGCCTCAAAGAGATTCTGGCAAACCGTCCGGCGACTCAGAGGGGGGAAGCGGTGTTCCACAAACACTGTTTACAGTGGAAGTGGTGCGCTGCTGACCTCAGCTGAGGATGTCCTCGGGCGGTGGAAGGAGTACTTTGAGGATCTCCTCAATCCCTCCGACACGCCTTCCGTAGAGGAAACTGAGGCTGGGGACTTGGAGGGGGACTCGTCCATTACCCTGGCTGAAGTTGCTGAGGTAGTCAAAAAACTCCTCGGTGGCAAGGCTCCGGGGGTGGATGAGATCCGCCCCGAGTTTCTCAAGTCTCTGGATGTTGTGGGGCTGTCTTGGCTGACACGCCTCTGCAGCATCGCGTGGAGTTCGGGAACGGTGCCTCTGGACTGGCAGACCGGGGTGGTGGTCCCTCTTTTTAAGAAGGGGGACCGGAGATTGTGTTCCAACTACAGGGGGATCACACTCCTTAGCCTCCCTGGGAAAGTCTATGCCAGGGTACTGGAAAGGAGAATCCGACCGATAGTCGAACCTCGGATTCAGGAGGAGCAATGCGGTTTTCGCCCTGGCCGTGGAACACTGGACCAGCTCTATACCCTCACTAGGGTGCTGGAGGGTTCGTGGGGGTTTGCCCAACCAGTCCATATGTGTTTTGTGGACCTGGAGAAGGCATTCGACTGTGTCCCTCGTGGCATCCTGTGGGAGGTACTTTGGGATTATGGGGTTCGGGGCTTGCTGCTACGGGCTGTTCGTTCCCTGTATGACCGGAGCAGGAGCTTGGTTCGCATTGCCGGCAGTAAGTCAGACCTGTTACCGGTGCATGTTGGACTCCGCCAGGGCTGCCCTTTGTCACAGATTCTGTTCATTATCTTCATGGACAGAATTTCTAGGCGCAGCCAGGGAACGGAGGGCGTCTGTTTTGGTGGCCGCGAGATCTCGTCTCTGCTTTTTGCGGACGATGTGGTCCTGTTGGCTTCATCAAGTCAAGACTTGCAGCGTGCACTGGGGAGGTTTGCAGCCGAGTGCGAAGCGGCGGGGATGAGAATCAGCACCTCCAAATCCGAGGCCATGGTTCTCAGTCGGAAAAAGGTGGATTGCCCCCTCCGGGTTAAGGGGGGGGCACTCCTCAAGTGGAGGAGTTTAAGTATCTCGGGGTCTTGTTCACGAGTGAGGGAAAAATGGAGCGGCAGGTTGACAGACAGATCTGTGCGGCGTCCGCAGTAATGCGGTCATTGTACCGGTCTGTTGTGGTGAAGAGGGAGCTGAGTCGTAAGGCGAAACTCTCAATTTACCGGTCGATCTACGTTCCTACCCTCACCTATGGTCATGAACTCTGGATCATGACCGAAAGAATGAGATCGCGGATACAAGCGGCAGAAATGAGTTTCCTCCGCAGAGTGGTTGGGCGCACCCTTAGGGATAGGGTGAGGAGCTCAGTCACCCGGGAAGAGCTCGAAGTAGAGCCGCTGCTCCTCCGCATCGAGAGGAGCCAGTTGAGGTGGCTCGGGCATCTGTTCCGGATGCCTCCTGGACGCCTCCCTGGGGAGGTGTTCCGGGCTTGTCCCACTGGGAGAAGGCCTCGGGGCAGACCCAGGACACGTTGGAGAGACTATGTCTCCCAGCTGGCCTGGGAACGCCTTGGGGTTTCCCCAGAGGAACTGGAGGAGGTGTGCGGGGAGTGGGAAGTCTGGAGGACTCTGCTCGGACTGCTGCCCCCGCGACCCGGCCCCGGATAGCGGAGGAAGATGGATGGATGGATGGACAATATTCGTAATAACAAATGGCACTACTTTGCGACGCACATCAAAACATTACGCATCTACAGCAGTTCGTCAGCCTGTGGGCCCGAGGTAGGACTAAGACTTTATTCTTTTCAGTCGGGCCATGTTACAGTTAATAGTGTCTCATGTGTTACTGTATTTGCTTTTAATTTTTTGTTTTAACCTTCGTAACCGTGATACCAAAGCGTAAATGTGATATAAGTGATGGTGAAAATAATCACAACTGAAACTAAAGTGGAAATAATAAACTGATCGGAGAAAGGTGAAACGCCAACAAACATTGGAAAGCAAACAAAGTTTCTTTAATGTTTTTTATACACACACACACACACGCACACACACACACACACACGCACGCACGCATGCACGCACGCACACACACACACACACACACACACACATTCTCTTCCTCTTTTCTTGCTCTCTCTATTATAAATATTGTACATTTATTATTATTGTTGTTCTTATCCTTATTATCATTACATTGTATTATTAAGTTATTGTTATATTAAAGATGTTTTAGTGTATCCATAAGTGTTTTGGTGTAGGGACAGCTGGTAGCATAGGGGTTGGAACTACTACCTTTGGACCCAGAGGTTACAGGCTTGATTCCCACCTGCAGCTGTAGTACCCTTGAGTAAGGTACTTACCCTAAAATTGCTCTGGTAAATTACCCAGTTGTATAAATGGGTAAATGATTGCAAGTATAGAGTAATTGTGACCTTATCAGTGTAAATTGCTTTGGAGAAATGTACAAGTTGAACAAATAAATTTAAGTGTTCCTTCAATGTTTTTATGCATACAAAGGTACACAATATGCTATATTCTGAGACAAACATTTGACTAACTGACGTTAGACAAAAACCGTACCTAACTGTTACGACTTACGTAGAAAGTTACGTAGAAACTTAAAGACAGACTGAGGAATGGAACTCATTCGTAATCTGGGGACTGCCTGTAATTACAGATAAGGGAGCTGATAGAACTGATTAAGAACTGATGTTATACTGGAAAAGCTTAAAGCTGATATTGCCAATGGGAAAAACGGCAAAGTAAATTGATAGAAAAGCAAGCATAAAACGCTAAGTGGAATGGTATTACCTTTCATTATATAGAAACAAAGAATGAGCTCAAGTAGTTTTCCTCACATCACATTTCCCTGAATATGAACCTGCCTTCTACAGTCTACCACCAGCCCTTTGTGATAGTGCGAAGTTTACAGGGTCGCTTCGGTATTTTTGGCTACATGATTTACATCTTTGTGAGGCTACAACCTTGGAGCATACCTATGTATTTTTTCTGCTAAATGAAGTATATCTTGGTTTCAATTCTGAAATACTGATTTTTACATTGCTTGCATTTAACATACTGTGGTCTGTATTTATTTTTTGTATTTATTGTTCAAAATCAGTGGCTGCCACAACCTTTTTTTTTCTGCTGGAAGGTAATAGAATTAGTGCTCTGGGGTCCACTCAGTTCACCCAGCTAAAACATAGTAATGACTTGAGCTTTAAAAGTTTTTTTTTTTTTCCAGGGAGAAGTTGATATGGTATTTGGAGAACCAAAAAATGTCAGCAGTCATACTGAGATGAGTTATACATAGGCTTGCATGAGCACTGGGAGATGTCCTTTTTAATCACCAAAACATTCAATTTGAACCAACTCTGCTGGCTCCAGAAACTAAACTATGTAGGAATTTGGATTAAATAATTAATGTGAGTGTTGATGCATGAGGCCTGCAAGAGCCATGCATAACCCATGAGAGATGAAACATGATTTGAGCTTTATACTGGCCTCTCTGTAGCATCATAACATTGAATACATTGAAAACATATCTGCTCTTACTCTTTAAGGGGAATGCATCCATGCTACATATACTCCACAAACAGCCCAAACACTCACATCAGTTATTTAATTCCAGTTTCATAGTCTAGTCTTTGGACAGTTCGGTGTTGGATAAGATCCAAACCTGGCCCTGCCTGTCAAAGGGGAGATATGTAAAAATAAAGAACTAACATTAAAAAATCATTAATGTCTTAAAGCCAGTTTAAGTTTTTTTGTTAAATTTTCACTGAACATTCATGAAATATATTTAGGAAATCATGGCCTGTCAGCTATTTCTTCTCCATACTTTAAAGGCTTGAAAATTTGGACATATTAGTACGTTGCTTGTATTACTTTTTATAGGCAGTCTGGCAAAGTACTGAATAAAGAGTCTGAATACTTATGGAGCCGAGAGATTTCAGTTTTTTTTTTTAAATTTACAAAAAATGTTTTAAAAATGAGGGGGTGCGGTGGCGCAGTGGGTTGGACCGCGGTCCTGCTGTCCGGCGGGTCTGGGGTTCGAGTCCCGCTTGGGGTGCCTTGCGGCGGACTGGCGTCCCGTCCTGGGTGTGTCCCCTTCCCCCTCTGGCCTTACGCCCTGTGTTGCCGGGTAGGCTCCGGTTCCCCGTGACCCCGTATGGGACAAGCGGATCTGAAAATGTGTGTGTGTGTGTGTGTTTTAAAAATTTGTTATTTTGGGGTATAGTGTGTTGATTGATGGGAAAAAAAAAAGGATTCAGTTCAATCTATTTTGAAATAAGGCCATAACACCACAAAGTCTGGAAAAGTGGAGGGGTCTGAATACATTCTGAAGGCATTATACATATTTAGTCACTCTTTTTAGTTTAAGCAATGTGATTCTTGGCTATACCTTTCAGAGACCTTTTTTGCTTTTACAGCTTTTGCTTTTTCATTTAATTAATACAAAGTGCGGAATATTAAAAAGAAAGATTTTTTCAGCCGCTGGCTAAATTGTCCTTGGTAGCAAAAGCATGGTTTCTATAATAACTCTGACCACTGTACAATGAACACGGCTCTTTTCCAAAGTGACTACTGAACCGTTATTATAGCAGTTCCAATATCACTCAAGCAACTAGACAGAATAACACTTTGAGCCAAAAGCTATATCAGAAAAGAAGCAGCAGCTCTGGGGAAGTTGAGCAATAAATGAATTTAAAAGTTCTCCCGAAGAGGTGTTTGCATTGCATGTAAAACTCGATTTGACAATTAGGAAAACAAAAAGCTTAAATACAATCTGACTGTGTGAATTGAAACAATAAAATGAGGATCAATTACACTGAGGTCAAGTCTTCGGACAATATAAGACAGAAATATCTAAGCTACGCCTACACAGTATCTCACACTTGTTAAATAAAAACACAGTGGCTGTGGATTAAAACGCATGATTTTTAGATGACAGAAAAAAAAGCTAATACATAGTCATTAAAGGTGTCATGTGTCTTCCCACGCTTACAGAAGTGTGACTAAAAGACATTTTTTCTGGGCCAGAATTATAGAATGTGTGATGAAGAAAAGCATAAAAGACATTATTTGAACTTGTAGTTAATTGCATGAGCTGCAACATTCATACACCATGCAGGACAAACAACTAATAAACAATAATAAAATGCACAGTGGCACTGTACACCATTTACCACAGCATGTCAATTACACTCTCACAAGTCATTGGTGTAATCTTTCTGTTATATTTATACTTTTACCCTCTATATCACTGGTTTTTAATGTCTGATCAAGTGTAGTACCAGAAACTTTGCTGTTTAATATAAGAGCAAAGACACTGTGGATTTTGCAAAGAAAAATAAAAATTAAATCCTCGTGAATTTATTTAGCATAAATATTGCATTTGTAAATAATTGTTCAGCATTTTTTTAATCAGATAAAGAAAATGGTAAATGGCTCTGCCTATATCACTGACAAATTAACTTAAAATTTTATACAATTTTCAAATGTATTTCATTTATTTACTTTGCAGATGTTTTTCTCCAAAGCAACTTCCAATGAACTCTATCAGTGTTATCAGCCCAAACACCTTATTCACCAAGGTGACTTACTATGCTAGATACACTACTTACACTGGGTCACTCATCCATACATCAGTGGAACACACTCTCTTTCTACAAGTGAACCTGAACAGCATGTGTTTGGACTGTGGGAGGAAACCCACACAGACACAGGGAGAACATGCAAATTCCACACAGACTGACCAGGGATCAAACCTATGTTCTCTAGCATCACACAAGCACTGTGAGACAGCAGCCCTAATCGCTGTGCCACCGTGCCATGCATCCTCAGTTTCCTACACTTTATCAATAACTAGTTATGTTTTCAGCTACAGACAAATGAACTTATTGCTGTGTAAAGTTCAGCTTTTACTTTTTCGAAAAGGTTATAGCAGCTGGCTCTAACCATTGTATTTCAACCATACCATACACTGGCTTCAAAGTTCTTGTGCAGTAATATTTCAGTGGAAGGGTACATAGTAGTGCCTAGCAAGCATACAGTTAACTTTTTAAACATTTACTAACTCCATGGATTTCTTCCTGTAATTGTGTTGCTGACAAATTAGCAAAAACAAGTTGAAGTTGTTGTGAAGGGAAATTTTCTTGCAATGTAGTACAATTATACAATTATGAATCGATGTTGCAAAAGCAGTTAAAAAAAATCTGATTCATTTTCCTACTGTTACTTTTTTGAAAATGTCATCATAACTAGCCATAAAATCCTATTCTGTCGTTTTTTGCCTTAATGTTTTTGTTTTCTGGCTCGTATTCACAAATCGATCATTGCAAAATAAAGTACCATCCACTTTCCAGTAAATGAAATTGACCCTCCCTCCATACTGACAAAATGTCTCGGCACAAAAAATCCCTTTCTCAGTATGAGCTGCATGCATGTTAAAAGTGTGAAACTGGTTATAACCAGATATGAGACAGGTGGAATGAGTCCTAGACTTGGATGGTTCAGAAATCCTCCTAGGGCTCTCTGGCACTTGCGAGCAGCCCTGGGTGCAGTTGGGTTGCATCCCACAATGACTGTTATGTGACCCTCTCCGGTCTGCAGTACTGGCCAAGATACATGCCTTGTTGTCTCGCTGGGTAGGTAGTTGAAATAGGAAGTGGAAATCTGTCCTCTGATGTATGCAAGTAAGAAAAAACTTTGGATCTATTTAATCTCTATTATATTCTATTTCCATTTAAATTTGAATTAATCTATTTAATCCTGCCTCAAAATTTTGATGGGTCATCCAAACAATTGCCTGATTTCCATTAATCCCTGCAATTTATTATGTTTTTAGTACTTATTCAATAAAAGCATTGTGTAATCTTAAATTTTAAAAATGTGCTGTTATTAAATGATCAGATGTAAATCAGCCTTAGAATATTAACATTCACTATTTTGTTTGTCAATTATAGCACTACTGTGGCACATTGCAGTCTCACAGTTCCTGGGTGGTGCGAGAGGATATGGATTTGATCCCCACTCAGTGTGTGTGGAGTTTGCATGTTCTCCCTGTGTCTGTGTGGGTTTCCTCTGGGTGTTCTGGTTTCCTCCCACAGTCCAAAGACATGCTATTCAGGTTCCCCATAGTGTGTGAGTGACAGAGAGAGTGTATTCCACTGTTGTATGGATGAGTGACCCATTGTAAGTAATGTATCTAGCAGTGTTAGTCACCTTGGTGAATAAGGTGTGTGGGCTGGTAACACTACATAGTATCCACTGTAAGTCACTTTGGAGAAAAGCGTCTTCTAAATAAATAAATGTCATATTAATGTACTGTCATCATCCCATTACTGCAGTGCCATGTTTCCGAGGTTCTTGTGTGAGGTTGAGCAATAGCTGAAAAACACAGTTGGAGTACCGCACGGGGAACTGATTTCACTTGCTGTAATTATTATTTTTTACAAAGAGCAGCTGAAAGGTGTATCTGTTCACTGTCTCTGGATGTGAACTTTGGGTAATGCTCTGCTGCTGAAACTGAATTCAAGCGAACATGTAGAAAATGGTACCCACAAACCTTCCCTAAAATGTACATTAAATCAATAAAAACCAGTTTTTCTTTTAAAAAAAAAAAAATCTGGCACTTCTGACAAATTTTCATTTGCCTTCTGACAGTCCCCATCTAGCCTTGTTCAGGCACATTTTAAACAACCTGTATGTTTTCATGCCTCAATACGCTCAATGAAATTTGCCCTAAGTGCCATGGTATTAAATCACAATTTGCTTATCTGTAGAAAAGACAGTCGGGTGAACTGTCAGCCTATAATCATCCTTCCGTGCTTTTTTGGATTTCTGCCAGTTACTAAGTTACGTTGCCTAGCCTCGCCTATAAGGTTTTCGCAAGGACTAAACAGACTGTCTTACTGATGTGTAAACATGCCAGCCATACATTATTTTCGTTGAAAATTGATTTACATTTACATTAAATTTATTCATTTAGCAGACGCTTTTCTCCAAAGCGACGTACATCTCAGCAAAAATACAATTTGTGCATTACATTAGGAGAAAGAGACAGTTGCAGACATCTGATTTTTAAGTAAACCTAGTTAGTTTCCATTTGATGCACCGATGTTCATCGCTCGAGTAGGTGCATAAAACGCAGGATAGATGAATCCTGATAACCTTTCTCACAATTTTTAATTTTTTTTTTTTTTAATAAGGTACACGAACATGTACATACAATACAGGAGTAGCAGGTGTGTAAAGGTTATCTGAGGATGATCACGAAGTTATGGTGTGTGAACATTTACACCGTACATAAACCTGGGCAAAGTGAATCCGGGAAAGATGAGTTTTCAGACCCTTCTTGAATGTAGACAGAGTTTCAGCAGTTCTGAATGAGAGGGGGAGGTCATTCCACCACAACAGAGCCAGCACCAAGAACCTCCAGGCTCTACCTTTTGTAAACAGCCTGCATCTTCTCAGGCCTCAGTGCACTCAGTAAATTTAACTCTAAATTTAACTCTACACATAGACGTGTATTGGACATCATACAGATTGAAATTCATGGCCATGACATTGATGTAAGGACCTTGATACCATAACTTCCAGTGTTGAGATTAAATCCATGTAGCTAAACTGTATCTTGGACCCAAATAGAAATACAAATAGAAATCCTTGTGGCAGTTAACCAAATAATCACCCGCTGCGGCACAGTGGCACAGCGCATTGCACTGTTGTCTCACAGTCCCTGGGTCGTGCAAGAGGATATGGGTTTTATCTCTCCCCAGTCTATGTGGAGTTTGCATATTCTCCTCGAAACTGCATGAATTTCCTCTGGGTGCTCTGGTTTCTTCGCACAGTCCAAAGATATGCTGTTCAGGTTCACCCATACCGTGTGAGTGACAGAGAGTGCGTGTTCCACTGATGTATGAATGAGTGACCCATTGTAAGTAGTGTATCTAGCAGTGTAAGTCACCGCGGTGAATAAGGTGTGTGGGCTGATAACACTACATAGAGTTCATTGGAAATTGCTTTAGAGAAAGCGTCTGCTAAATAAATGTAAGTGTAATAACCAAGGAAGGAACTGTTTTAAAACCTTGTGTGTGATTAAATATGTGTGTGGAGCCAACCAAGAGCATGGTATCAGAATTTACCTGCTTTGTTGCAGAAATGTCAGAATGTTTTAAAGGCAGAAGCAGGTACAGAAAGACATAGACCCGTCTGGTGTGTTGCAGGTCAAAAGGCACAGGGTGACTTGTTAGACCATGGTCCAACAGCTCTTAACCAAGACAAATCTCACCAAGTCATGTGAGAAATCTGTGCTTTCTGGTCCCATGAAGGTTCTTTGAAATTGGAGTTCCAGAATACTGCAACCATTTTGCCCAGTGGCTTTCAAAGTAATCTCTGGGGCATGTGGTTCTTTGGCTTACTATGAAAGACATAATGTTTCCTCTTTCTTTACCAGAATTTCATCTTCAGGACAATGTGGTGTAATCTGCAGGTAATTTCCATACAGTGTGTCACTATTGCCTACTTTTTATCTTTGCTTCTGCACTGGATGCTTCTGTAATTGGCCTGTTGTAGCTATTCATCCTGAAGACAATTGCAGCAAGCAGGTGCAGGGAAGGAAAGAGGGAGCATGAATTTAAATTTGAATTTGGAATTGCAATTAAGACAGAAGAAGGAATACACTCTCTTTAAGGACTCAATACTGGAAAATATGGACTTTCCATGAATCACAGCAAAGCACAAAAATCGAAAACTTTTCTTTGCCTAATTTTGATATCAGCTTTAATGCAAGTTAATTTGAAGAGACTGCATCCAATGCAATAAAATTACCATGTAGATGGACTGAGGAACACCTCTGGTGATTGTGTCTAGCTCATTTGAGGGAGAGAAAGTATACTCATTTAGCAACATTGATTTCTTCAGCTAGAGTGAAATACAAACCAGAATCATTCTGCAATCATCTGCTGCTGTAATTTCAGTAGAAAGTGAACAAAAATATGCACATAGCTCAATCACCATACAATGTTGCTATTTAGATTCAAGAAAGGTGTAATAAAATATGTCTCCTAGGTTATGTAAAACAAGTTCAGCAATCAATGGCATTTTTGTTCAGGATGGCCTTTAGGGATGTGCAGAGAGGAAATACATGGAAATGTGTATTCACAGATATTTATTTCCAAAACAAAGTATGGTTTTGGTGTATACACACACACTGTCTGAAACAGCTTGCCCCGAGCTGTTCAACACAGGGCGCAAGGCTGGAGGGGGAAGGACGGAAGAACCCTAGACCCACCGAAGAGCAGTCCCCAGCCAAACCCGCTCCGCCACTGCCCCCCCGTTTTGGTGTATAGTGCATAATTAAACCTCTACAAATATCAACCATATAATAACCTGTCGAGAAAATACTGTTTGATTATTTCATCTTTTATAACAGTAAATCTATGGACCAACTGAAGTCAGATCAGTGTGACAGTCTACAATACACTATAATTGTCTTTTCAGTTATAGTGCAGATGAGGGTATTTAGGTATATAGTGAGGGCATTTATCTTGCTGTTTAAAGTCAGAAACAAAAAACGAAAGTTACAAAACTAAAGCATAAAATCACTAATTCGAGAATATAAACATATGTATTAAAGTTGAAAGCAATATTTTTCATCTCTAAACAAAACAGAGAGCTATACCTTGATTTGGCAATGCTGCGCTAATGAAGACTGTGCATGCATATCAGTGGGCTGAATATAAAGTCACTTTGTCATGACCTTTAACTAGGAATATATTCATAATAAATAGCATCTTGTATTTCATTGCCTTTCAGAATTTTATTTATTTATATAATAATAAATAATAAATATATAATAATTTTGTTTTTTGAATACAATGCGGTGGTGCAGTGGGTTGGACTGGGTCCTGCTCTTCGGTGGGTCTAGGGTTCGAGTCCCGCTTGGACTGCCTTGCTACGGACTGGTGTCCCGTCCTGGGTGTGTCCCCTCCCCCTCCAACCTTACGCCCTGAGTTGTCAGGTTAGGCTCTGGCTCCCCTGCGACCCCATCTGAGAGTAGTTCAGACAGTGTGTGTGTGTGTGTGTGTGTGTGTGTGTGTGTGTGTGTGTGAATACAATCTGTATCCTTATCTTAAATAGCTTAGTAGTTTCTACGTCCAATGAGTTACGTAGTATACAGTATCTCCTGGATTTGTATAGCCTAAATTGTTGACAATCTCAAGAAGTTAGTTTAGTAACTTTAGTTTAATAACTAAAGCTGCATTATTCATGCAGTTCACCTGTTTTTATGTATATATTATAAAAGCCAAGTCATTCTTCAAGCCAAGTCTAATCATCCTTAAAAATAAAATGAAATTAAATAGGCTTTTAAAACTTTTTTCAGTGGTTCACAGGCAAACTGAGATCACTTCTCTGAGCAATATTGTCTTGAACTGTATTCACTGCCTGCCATCCATCCATCCATCCATCCATCCATCTTCCATTCCACTTGGCCTAATAGGGTCGCAGTTGCAGCAGGGAGAGCAGAGAGGCCCAGCCGCCCTTGTCCCCCGCAACCTCCTCCAGCTCTGCCTGGGAGAAAAGTGATATTATACATACAATGGTGATCTATGGCTACGGAATAAAAGTGTAAATGTAGAGTTTATTCTTATTCTGGCACTGGAGGGAGAGGGATAAAACATTTTCAGGAAAATAATAACTGTACATACATGACTAAGAAGAAAACTGCAAAAAAGTATCCTTTGTCCTTCCTCCTCATGTTTCACATTAATTAGTTTTTCAATCTGAACCACAAAACTTTTTCTCAATCCATCCATCCATCCATCCATCCATCTTCTGTCCCGCTCGTCCTAAAAGGCTTGCGGTGGCAGCAGGGAGAGCAGAGAGGCCCAGCCCGCCCCTGTCCCCCGCAACTTCCTCCAGCTTAACCTGGGGGATCCCCAGCTGTTCCCAGGCCAACTGTGAGATATTAATCCCTCCAGCAGGTCCTGGGCCGACCTCGGGGCCTCGTCGCTGTTGGCCGTGCCTGGTATACCCCCAAAGGGAGGCGTCCAGGGGGCATCCTTATCAGATGCCCAAACCACCTCAACTGCCTCCTCTCAATGTGAAGGAGTAGCGGCTCTACTCTGAGCTCCTCCCGGATGTCCGAACTCCTCACCCTGTCACGGAGAGTGAGTCCCAGCACCCTGCGAAGAAAACTCATTTCAGCTGCTTGTATCCGCAATCTTATTCTTTTAGTCATCACCCAGAGTTGATGACCATAGGTGAGGGTAGGGACGTAGATTGACCGGTAAATGGAGAGCTTCGCCTTATGGCTCAGTTCCCCCTTCACCACTACAGTCCGGTACAGTGACCGCATTACTGCTGCCGCTGCTCCCAGTCTGTGGCCAATCTCACGCTCCCTTCTTCCTGCACTCGTGAACAAGACCCCAACATACTTGAACTCCTCCACTTGGGGCAAAAACTCTCCCCTTACCTGGAGGGGGCATACCATCCTTTTCCGTGAGAGAACCATGGACTCAGACTTTTAGGTGCTGATCCTCATCCCCACCGCTTCACATTCGGCTGCAAACCGTTCCAGTGCGTGCTGGAGGCAGCCATGTGACGATGTCAAAAGGACAACATCATCTGCAAAAAGCAGAGACGTCACCTTCTGACTCCCACACAGAATGCCCTCCTGACCTCGACTGCGCCTTGATATCCTGTCCATGAAAACCACAAACAGGAGTGGAGACAAGGCACAACCTTGGCGGAGTCCAACACCCACACTGAACAGGCCTGACTTAATGCCGAGTATGCGGACACAGCTTTCGCTCCTTATGTACAAGGACGGAATGGCCCGCAGTAGTGGCCCCGGTACCTCATACTCCCGAAGCACCTCCCACAGAATTTCCCGGGGAACACGGTCATAGGCCTTCTCCAAGTCCACAAAACACACGTAGACTGGATTAACGAACTCCCATGCCCCTTCAGTTATCTGTGAGAGGGTAAAAAGCTGGTCCACTGTTCCACGGCCAGGGCAGAATCCGCATTGTTCCTCTTCAATCTGAGGTTCAACTATCGGCCGGAGCCTACTCTCCAGCACCCTGGGATTGACTTCCCAGGGAGGCTGAGAAGTGTGATATCCCGATAGCTGGGACACACTCTCCGGTCCCCTTTCTTAAAAATAGGGACCTAGTTTGCCAATCCAAAGGCACTGTCCCCGAGGTCCATGCAACATTGCAGAGGTGTGTCAACCATGACAGCCCTGCAGCATCCAGGGCCTTAAACAGTTCCGGGAGGATCTCATCCGCCCCCGGTGCTTTGCCACTGTGGAGCTTACCAACTACTTCAGTGACTTCCATCAGGGAAATGGACTCTGACAGCCCGAAAGCCTCAGGCCCTGGCTCCTGTAGGGGAGGCATATTATTATTATTATTATTATTTTTATTTTTTATAGAGCGCTCTTCTCACGTAGTGACACAGAGCATATCACTTGGGTTTAAGAGTTCTTCAAAGTGCTCCTTCCACCTCCCGACAATGTCCTCATCAGAGGTCAGAGTTTCTCCACTCCTGCTGAACACAGCCTGAGCGAAACTCCTCCGACCCCTTCTGAGCTGCCGGATGCTTCTCCGGAACCTCTTTGAAGCCAACCGATAGTCGTTTTCCGTGGCTTCTCCAAACTCCTCCCATGCCCTGGATTTTGTTTCTGCAACTGCAGCCGCTGCTGCCTTTTTCACCTGCCGGTACCTGTCTGCTGAGTCAGGAGTCCCCAGAGCCAACCAGGCCCTAAAGGCCTCCTTCTTCAGCTTAACGGCTTCCCTCACCACTGGTGTCCACCAACGAGTTCTCGGGTTGCCGCCCTGGCTGGCACCAACAAGCTTTTGACCACAGCTGTACCTGGCTGCTTCCACAGTGGAGGTTTTGGACAGGGTCCATTCAGACTCCATGTTCCCTACCTCCTCCAGGACATGGGAGAAGCTCTCCCGGAGGTGCGAGTTAAAATCAATCCGGACCAGGTCCTCCGACAGTCGTTCCCAGCACACCCTCGTTAAACATCTGGGCCTACCAGGTCTGCCCATCAGTTTTCCCCGCCATCTGATCCAACTTACCACCAGATTGTGATCGGTTGACAGCTCAGCACATCTCTTCATCCGAGTGTCCAGAACACGTGGCCTCAAGTCAGATGAAACGACTACAAAGTCGATCATTGACCTTTGGCCCAAGGAGCTCTGGTACCAAGTACACTTATGAGCATCCTTGTGTTCAAACATGGTGTTTGTTATGGACAAACGATGGCTAGCACAGAAGTCCAATAACATTTCACCATTCAGATTTAGATCGGGCAGGCCGTTCTTCCCAGTCACCCCTCGTCAGATTTCCCATCATTGCCAACGTGAGCATTGAAGTCCCCCAGCAGGACTACGGAGTCTGTAGGTGGAGCCCTGTCCAGAACCCCACCCACCCTCTCCAAGAAGGCCGAATACTCTGAACTGCTGTTTGGTGCATAAGCACACACAACAGTCAAATTTTTCCTCTCTGCGACCCTAAGTCGCATTGAGGTAACCCTCTCATCCACCAGGACAAACTCCAACTGTATGGCAGCCAGCCGGGGCCTTGTGAGTATCCCCACACCCGCCCGGCACCTCTCACCCTGTGCAACTCCTGAGTAGGAAAGAGACCACCCCCTATCGAGGAGTTTGGTTCCAGAGCCAACACTGTGAGTGGAGGTGAGCCCAACTATATCTAATTGGTATTTCTCAACCTCCCGCACCAGTTCCGGCTCCTTCCCCCTCAGTGAGGTAATATTCCACGTCCCAAGAGCCAGTTTCTGTTGCTAGGGGCCGCGATGCCATGCACCACCCTGCCCCCCTCGCACTGCCTGGTACACATTGCACCCGACCCCCGTGACAGACCTTGCAGGTGGTGGGCCCACATGGCCCCCCACGATGCCTTTTCAGACTGAGCCTGGCCGGGTTACGTGGGCTGCCCGGCCACCAGGCACTCGCCTAGGAACACTACCCCCAGGCCTGGCTCTAAGGGTAGGTCCCGGTGACCCTAGTCAGGGCAGGGTAAATGTTCTTCTGTTTCCATTTTTCATAGGGGTTTTTTGGCAGTATTCACTGCCCTCAGTGAGATTGTCCCAGACTGAGGTCACTACCCTGTCTGAGTTCAGCCTGGACTGAAACTAGTGCCCTGACCTGCATTGTGTTCAATTGGCCAGAATATCTAAAAATTGAGGATTTTAGTTTATTGCACTGGCCACTAAGATCCAATCATGTCTCCTGCATGGGAAAGCAGGTTCTAGCATGAAAGGCATGTTTCAGAAAAGGATGTGAGAGTGATAGCATGACACTTGTTCCCTATATCTGGCTTAGGTAGATAAGACTGTGCATTAGGAACAGCACAGGAGCCACACTAGTTCCCTCCATGGCCAGTACCCAGCTGCAAGAATCCACAGTGGCTGTCACACTGAGCACATCATTACATCCAGCACATGCTAAACAGCTTACATTTATTTATTTAGCAGACACTTTTGTCCAACGCAATTTCCACTGAGCCCTCTGTAGTGTTATCAGCCCACACACCTTATTCACCAAGGTGACTTACACTGCTAGATACACTACTTACAACGGGTAATTCATCCATACATCAGTGGAACACACTCTCTCTGTCACTCACACACTGTGGGTGAACCTGAACAGCATGTCTTTGGGAGGAAACCAGAGCACCCAGAGAGACAGAGGGAGAACATGCAAACTGCACACAGACTGAACACGGATCAAACCCACATCCTCTTGCACCACCCAGGTGCTGTAAGACAGCAGTGCTATTTGCTATTCCACCATGTCACCAAGTTTTCTTGCAGATTGTCTTAAGGCACTAGGGTTGCAATGTAACTGAAGTGTGTGGACTGGAGTCTGGGGGACAGAGAGGAACAGTGATAACCCCGTACTGAGTGCAAAGTACTGATAATCTGCAAGAGGGAGAAGAGATCAAAAGAGAAAAGGAAGTGGAGCTTGATAAAAGAGGGACAGTGAAATGCTGCATTATAAAAGCAACTCAAGGCACGTTTTTTAGTGAACGACCACTAGCAGTCAAATGTTCATGTTTTTTATGTTGAGATGTGAAGGACAGACTTTTTTTTTGCGAACCGGAAAGTAAAACTTATTTGAAAACCTACATTCAGCATTTACCTGCTCAGATTGCTTTTTTTTCTTTTTTGCATGCATATTTCCTGTTCATGTTTTTTGGAAACGACACACAAGCATATTTTTTTGTAGACTGTAAGAAAGCAGAAAGTGAAATGCTACTTTTTTTTTGTACTCCGAAATATCAGTCAAATAGGAAATTGTATCTACCTCTGAGTTTCCTTCCTTTCCGAAGCAATGATTCATATGGAATTTAATTTCTATCTTGTTTTCCTTTCTTAAGAAAACAGGGCTGGCCTCAGGGACTGAGGACACTGCACAGAAGGAGGTATGTGTATTCATCATTCCTTTGCTGGAAAGTCAGGTTTACTGTTTTTCAAGCTGGTGAAGAAAATGTATACAGAACAAATAAAAAGCCAGAGGGGTTAGAAATCATTGGCCATGTAAAAACTTTTCTGCTTCTTACAGGACACTAAGTACTGAATCATTTGCATTGAAATTACATTATTTTTGAGAGCCACAAGACAGCTGGAAGGAGCAATTGCTGGAGGAAAGGGCGACCTGTCTACATGAATGACCAGAGTGTGGACATGGACACAGAACCACAGACCTTCAAGCAAATACCAAGGGCACAAACAAAATACTGGAAACAGAAGTAACAAATAATCTATAGGGCCACCTTCTGACTTAAGAACGGTATAATTTTCCAAAATCCAGTCAAGTAAATCCTCAGGTGTGTATCCTAGAAAGGAAAAGATTTTAGTTCTATGATAGATCCGATACCCTTCAAATAAGAAAATTCACTCCAGAGCTTGCCACTGAGGTCAGTGATGTGTACCTCTTGTTACTAGGAAAGTTATCTAAGTAGTTTGTCTTTTTTCTGGCATTTAGTAAAGCATTCTTCAATGTGTTGAGCAGTGTGTCTCTGGGCAATAACAGTTTGACATATAACTTTGTGAAGAAATGGTGTTTTCACTATAGGGTGTGTCTCATTCCGTCTCTATTATATGACAAGGCATTGATGTCAAGGTGGCTGCCCAAACTATTACAGAGCCGCATACCACAGTATGAGTTAAAGACACCCTTTTGATTTCTCTCAATACAAATCCATGCAGATGTAGGCAAAAAGACCAAAGGATGATCCATCTGATCATATTACCTTTTTTCTCTTTCCTCGGTTAGAATATGCTGTTATTTTCAGAATTTTTTCCACTTTTACATTAAAAAGTTTTGCAGTTTTTGTGACCAACATCTCCAATTTGCCCTCTGACTATTTGATGGTAGCTTTCTGTGAGATATCTGCCTGTTATTTTGATTTACATCTTTTCAGTTAGCTGACACTTTTCTCAAAAGCACCTTAAAATGATAGTCTACCTACAATTATTTACCCACTCACACAGCTGGGTAATTTTACTTGAGCAATTTAGGGTAAGTACCTTGCTCAGGGGTACCACAGCCAGAAGCAGGGATTGAACCTGTGACCTTTGGGGCCAAAGAAAATAGCATTAACTACCATGGTACCAGCTATCCCTAGTTAGATTTAGTTACTTCTGAGTTTTTCATTTGATGTTTCTAATATTTTTTCACCACCTTTAATGTAATTAGGTCATATCTATTTTTCATTGCATAATGCTTATATGTCTCAATTTACACCTTAGTACTGTTTGAACATTTGGTGGGATGCTCACATGACCACACTTCACTGGGGTAATGAGGTATGTTTTAAACATTGTCTTCTAATCAGATGCAAGTAGGCAGTAAAAAAGCAAGCCTGCTCCCCTTGTTCACGTATTTTTATCTTTCACCTGGATAGAAATGAATTTGGGGGAAGGGGGTAATCAAGGAAAGGAAAATTTCCTTCGAATTGCTGTCAACCACAAATGGGCAAACCAACTCTTCCCTGACAATAGATTCTGCTTATGAAAAGATCTCGGGAAAAAAAAAATAGAGCAGCGATCCAAGAATAGATAAAAGAGGCAATAAACAGGGCTGTTCCCATGATAGCTACAGTGCATTTACAATGTAAATGTCTCCTTCCTACCTTCACTTGCTTGGAGCCAACAATTCCATCTTAAGATAAAACACCAAACAAGCAAGAAATGAGAGATCACTTTGAAGTGCAGGAAAGTAACGGAACCCAAACACTGTATGTAACGGAACCCAAACGCTGTACGTGGGATTAAAGAGGAATATTAAAGGACAGTACTGAAATGTGGGTCTATGTGCATATGTGTGCAAAAGAGATGTGCATTGCATCCTGCTGCTTGCCTGAGCACAGTTCTTCTGAAAGTCTACTGTAGACATGTGAATTTAAGTACAGGTGGTCCCCGACTTATGATGGGGTTACATTCCACGAAACCCATCGAAAGTCGAAAATATTGGAAGTCGAAAACATATTTAATACACCTAATACACACCTCTGTGTGACAGACTGGGAGATGCGGATCGCTGTCGCTGCCCAGCATCACAACAGAGTATCACTCACACGGTTTATCGCTTGCCTGGGAAAAAATCTAAATGCAAAATTCAAAGTACGGTTTCTACTGAATGTCTATCACCAGCTCACCATAGTAAAGTCGAAAAAATTGTAAGTCGAACCATCGGAAATCGGGGACCAGCTGTATTCTTAGCTTCAGCTGTACATGAAGTCAACTGTAATAGATTATTCAGTCCTAGATTGGAAATTTTCAATTAAGACATAATTGCTGGTTTCTTACAGATTGTACTGGCCCCTCTGTTCATGTTTTTGACGTTCTGTCAAAAGCAGGGAAACTATGAGCCAGATATATGTGTGCTTTTATATGAAAGTAATGGAACAGTAATTGTTAAACAAAAAACAGGACCTATATAATATTATTATATATCTTCAGGTCTTGGATATGTTATGTAACCAGTGGGGATTTGTGAACTCCAGTGACAGTTTTGTCTACTAGCGGTGCTTTGAAAGGATTCTGTTAACACTACAGTAGCATATGCTATCTTGCTGTATTTATTTTGGTCTTTAGTTTGTCCAAATTTGGATTTCAAAAGCATCCTTTATGAGAAAGGATTTGTGGCCAAAACTGTTCAGATAACAGAGTGGGACTCAGCTGTAACTGGTTTCACATATTTTCATAACTCTATGGACTCAGATCAAATTCAACTGCATGCATGTAAAAACAGTGTAACTCTACCACAAAAAAAGCATCTGCTGGACCAGAGGATGAAACAGAAGAAGTCATGATAAAGATGGATTTCCTGAGCTCCTTCTAGCAATGCAGCCTGTACAATGCTGTATTCAAATTTATTTGAGAGCATTTTGGGGAATAAAAAAGAGATTCCTTCACTGCCTTACTTGCCATACATGTTATCTCCCACCTTCTCACAAACATGGAGCCCAGAAGAATCTGCTACCCACCCCCATCCTCTACTCCACCTCCCAACTCTCTTTGCGAGCAGGCTCTGTAGATGAGTGAGAATGTATCAGAGCCGTCACCACAGAAGACAAGGCATTTCAAAGCGCCTGCTCCCTCATGGCTTGTGTAATGCGTCCAATATCTGGAAGATCACAGCTCATTTCTAAGCATGTGGCATTGGATGGGGGGAGAAAAAAAAAAAAAAACGACTTTCTCAAAATCCTGAGAGGACTAGCCAGCATAGTTCTACAGCACATTTAACATTTGGTCATAATGAGGAAAAATGTATATGGCTTTTCAGAAAAAGAGTAATTTTTACTAGAAGTAATAGTGCACATGTTATGATAAATCCCACATTTTAAGAAAAGAGGCTATACTGTACACCAAATACAATATTGTGTGCATAAGATTAGAAAATGCTTGGAAAAACTGACATGTGTCAGAATCTGTGTGTACGTGTGCGTGTGTGTACCCACATCTACACAGAAATGGAAATTTTCCAAAACATTTTGTCTTGCAATGTATCCATTGCAGTTCATTTCTCCTGGAATTTTCATTAAACAATGAAAACATTCTTGTCATGAAAAATTGAGCACCCAAGAGACTTATCTGTGAAGGAACATCTTCTTATAGACTTACAGAAGGAAGCAAACTTGCACATATCCCATATATTATTAACAGGAAGACCAGACCTATGCTCTCAGAATTCTACAAGAAAATGTAAAACATGTACACCAGTGCATTTCTAGCCATATATTGTACAATAACTTACCGACTTACAGAGGCTGCTAAATTAAAATAATTTCCAGAAAGGTGCTATCTGTGTTCATTCACCTTGGAAGCACTCGGAGTGACGTATAGGCCATCACTATAAACTGTATGTCATTATGCAGGACACCAACTCGCCATTAATGGATGATTTCAACTGTGTCTCTTTTTTTGTCACACCATGTCGCCTCCAGGGAATTGCAATAACTGGACTCTCTGACAGCAAGCTGACACCTGTGCTCACGTTGCAGTACAGAAGATTTCTTTAATGAACCCCCTTCCTGCCGATTAGTTTGCATTCAAAGTTAGAAAATATAGAGTCCAAATGTAGGAATTAGCAGAAAGGCACATTTGTTTTCAGTGCAAGGCTGTGGTGGATCAACAGCAGGCACTTACGCACTTCAGATGAAGTGTTTCTGACTCTTTGTGACTCAGTGCTGAGCAATGGTACCACCAGCAGAGTGGTCATAACAACATATGGTCTGAAAATAAGATCGGAGAATCAGCTGGCTCATGGTCTGATTTCACATTATAGTTTCTGTAACTACATGACAGCCCCATGAGCTGAAAGATACCTGTCAAAAGTTTGAGTACACTTGGTGGAAACTAGTGTTTTTCATCACTGTCATAACAATGTTTCTCATCCAGGGAAAAAGTCTGAGCTGTCCTTTACTTTCTTTATTTGAGTTGGGTTTTGGGTCATGATCTTTCTGAAAAAAGAAGGACTGCCAGTTAGCAATAATCCTGACAGAATGCCATGGTTCTAAATAATGCTGTAACAGCTATTCTGGTTGAGATTGCTATAGACTTGGTTAAGACCAGCGACTCTGTGACTAGTAAAACAGTCCCGGAGCATGACACTGCCTCCACCATGCTGGACAGTGGGAATCACACAGGCACAGCTCATGCACTCACCCGCTGAATCTTACAAATACTTTTCAGTTGGTAATAAATATTTTAAATTTTCACTCTTTGGTCTGTAATACTGACTTCCACTCATCTGGCTCTAGTTTCAAGCAGGTGCACTCAGACCTGGACTGCTAGTGTGTATCACCTAGGAAACTCACCTCAACAGCTACTGAAACTGCTATAGCTTTTACATTATCATTTAGCTGAACACAAAAAAAGCTGAATTTTTTTTATTGCTTTCTGTTCGACAGTATGAAAATAACAGGACAAAGTCATGGCCACCCCTTCATCAAGTGATAAGCTAAACATTGACAGAAATAGAATTGTGAAAAGCAGCAAGCCAGCATGATTTAGAAGATCTGTGCTTATTACTATTGGCTAGTGAGAATGCATTATCAACAAAACAGGGTATTGTAAAAAAGAATACAGATGCTCCTCGACTTACAATGGCTCAACTTATGATTTTTCGACGTTACGATGATGACCTGGCAATAGACATTCAGTAGAAACCTTACTTCTAATTTTGAATTTTGATTTTTTCCCTGGCAAGCGATATGCGGTACGATACTCTCTCGCGATGCTGGACAGTGGCAGCAATCCGCATCTCCCAGTCTGCCACGCAGTTGTGTTTTGTGCATCCATAATGTCACAGAAACACCCATCAGTGTCTCCTGCTAGTGATAGGAAGAAGAAGTGGAGGGCAATTACTCTTGAGAAGAAACTCAAGATATTTCCCCAGCATGAAGGCGGCAAGCCCATAATGGCCATTACACGTATGCTAGGCTATGATGTTCCGTGGATTAGGTATATTAAATGCATTTTCAACTTACGATATTTTCGACTTACAATGGGTTTCGCGGAACGTAACCCCATTGTAAGTTGGGGACCACCTGTACATGTTTTGGCTTTCTGTATTTTTTCTTTTCAATACACAGCACTGTTTTTATTTCTTTTTCTGTCTGAACCAGTTTAAGAGAATGATATTTTACAATAAAGACAAAAAAGGAAATTTTGAACAAGAAAGCTAAAACGGTAACATACAGAAAGGAACAAGGTTCAAAGTTCAATTACAGAAGCCAAGCAAAACAAGAAGAGCCCGATGCAAATGACTCACAGTACGGTGGAGGAATGTGTGTTTGAATGTATATTTCCCTTTTCAATTACTCCACTGTACCAATAGTGTGAAGTGATAGGACAGCAGTGCTACATTTCATTCTGTAACAGGCTGAACTGTCTTAAAATTTCTTTATGCAGCCATCAATAATTTGAAGAACTTCAGCTAAGGCAAATCTGGATAACATGGGAAAAGACAAGAAATCGTAAACAGCTGTGTTAAAACACATTCACAGACAATTTTTCTCTCATCATTGCGTTGTTTCTCAACAGGAATTGTCCATTCCAACAACAAAACTAAAAATTATTTTAATAGGAGTGCTATTTCTTAAGTGAACTTATTTATTTAAGTTGTAAATTTCTAACAATTTCTTCTTGTTGAGCATTGTTTCCCTACAGTAAGACCTGAGGAGGCCGGCCGGCCGTTACAAAAACATCCCATGCTGACTGAAGATGACCAACGAGACGTACATTGGTGAACTAGGAAGTCAAGCTACCATACAGCAACAATGCCGTTGCTACCTGTAATCTCACTTAGAAGTCTTGTTTAATCTAGAATGCCCAGGAGGGGTGGGCAGCCACTGGCACTTGGACTCCCAGAGGTTTTTTCTCCCTCGATTTTCAGTTGGGAGTGTTTGTTACTTTCCTCTGTGGCCAGTAGGCATATTTATAGTTTAATAAAAGCATTGATAATGTATTATGCTACTCTGCAATTGTCAACTGTCTTCTTTGTTTCCTTGTCTGATGTATTTGTTTCTTTGCCCTATGCCTGTGTGCATGCGCTCTGTGTTACTGCGTGACAAGAGTGCTCTGTAAAAATAAATTGAATTGAATTGAATTGAATTGAATTGAATTGAATTGAAAAATCCCAATTCCTGTGATGGCTCATGGAATTCAACAGGTGGTAACCAAATGTGGCCATTATAACATATAGTCTTTCTCTATCTTTGTAATGTATTCCAAACCAAGCCCTTAATGTCCCCTGAAATCAATATCTCTGTGGGAAAAGGATTAACACCCTAGAAGAATTCAGTAAGAGGCAATTTACACGGATTTGTATTGATTATAAACACCTGATACAAACAGAAGGCTAAAAGGTACTGAATATTGGATAATTCAGATTTTCCTAAAGCAACAATCTAAGGGACAAATTAATGCATTGAGAACAAATTTTTCAGCCAAGCAAAATAGAACATTTTCCTGCATAGATTTAGAGGGTGTTTCATACCCATAGTGTAAAACAGATTAAACAGAACCTCAATATGAACCTCTGAGGAACTGTAAAAACTAGATTTCTTTACAAATGACTAATAAAATGCATGACCTTAGTGTGACAGACTTATTTCTATATGGGACATATTTTGGTCTCTCTGACTTTTGAACCAACGAGCCATGCAAAGATTTAGGTCCGTTAAGGCTTTTTTGAGGTAGGAAATGGTTATTTTAATCCAGTTCCTCAGCATTGCCTCATTTCATATTACTTATTTTAATTTAGTAAAACACACAGTCCAGAAATAGCTGAAAACCCCTTGTTACAAATTTCAAAAAGATTCACCTATAACTTGAAGTCTAGCAATAGTGTAGGCTAGGGGGAAGTGGATGGTGGGGTGGGGTTGACCAGTACCTTGCTGTTTGGAAGGTATGGGGTTCAAATCCTAATCATTGTGTGTCTCCCCCCTTACATACAGAAGATGGCATGGGCAAGCCTCCTCTATTTACCCCTTGCCATGAAAACCACACAGGTGGTTGCTATGGGTCAAATCTGACTCACCACAACAATGGTGTGTGTTAATACTTTGATTTCACTAGAGCCAGGAAATCAAATGCATTTATAATTGCAGATATATTCTCTTGTATCTATCACATTTTGATCAAAAACCTTCTATAAAAACAAGCTGTATAATAAATAATTTCATATATGATTTGCATTTTGTTAATTCAGCCACATTAAGCAAGATAGAGGATTTACAAATAAAGCAGCATTTTCAACCCAGTTTGTAACTCAACGAGTGAACCAGTCCAGTATGAAAAAATAAAAACATGACTCATTTTACTGTATGATACTTGCTGCTATTGTATGACCCTGGGTCTCAATGTTTGCACGGCTGCTTGTCAGTGTAACTCATATTTGTGTCTGGGATACACAGCGGAGGTTTCCCATCCTTCTCACTCACCTTTCCAGTAATGCAGCCTCTGTCAAGAGCTCTTGAAAAAAGAGAGCAGCCCTTAATCCGTTTATAGTGATTTCCCTTGTCCTCTGGAGTGGTGTGATGTGCTGCAGCTCAATGTGACTTAACTCTTTAAACCGTACGGTGTGTGTACTGTGTGTGTGCTGTGTGTATTGTATGTATTGGGATACTGTACTATGTGCATTCCAGAGCTGAATGCATGGATAGTGTAACTCAAAAGTCACAAACTTGCATTAGATAAATAAACAATTTACATTTATTCATTTAGCTGACACTTTTCTCCAAAGCAGCTTACAATGTTAAGGTTACAATTATTTACCCATTTACACAGCCGGGTAATTTTTTTTTACTGGAGCAATTCAGGGTAAATACCTTGCTCAAGGATACTACAGCACGAGGTGAGGCTCAAGCCTGCAACCTTTGGGTCCAAAAGCAGTGGCTCTAACCACTACACTACCACACAGAAAGTCAAAGCTGATACATAATCATTAATAGTGAGAATTACAAAGGATTAGAGTATGCAAAATGCATTATTTAATAGTCATAACAGTGATATTTAATAAGAATTAAAGTAAAATGGCAAAACATATTGTAGGCTGTGATGCAACAAAATCTTTTCCTATTAAGTAATGAGTGAAAACCTTCTTTGATGTCGCGAGTGACTTTTAAATTGCAATACCCTCCAAGCAACAATTTCATGATTACTTTTCATAAAATTCGGTACAACATCTGTACATAAATGAGAAAAACCAAAGTGCAAAAAATGTAATTTGTCAGTATTTTATATTGACCAAAAAAAAAGCATATTTAAAATTTCACTGCAGATTCTGAAGCTGGAAGGGTGACAAACTGGGAATGGAGAGTTGGAGATGTCAAAGAAACAACTATGTTTTCCATCAGTGCATCTAAAATAATTGTATTACATTAAATTAATTGCCCCATTTAGATTGTCAGTGCCCAACTGTCATCATACTGTGCTGACAGAAAATTGAAGACAAAGCAATAATTTAGTGAAATGTATAATTTTTTATCCTGGATTACAAGATTTAAAGCAGTGCCAAAATTTTTTCTTCAAAAGTAGAAAATTATTTTTTCAGTTTATTTCATGTAATAATACCTGGGTGATATGAGAGGAAATGGGTTCGATCCCTGCCCAGTCTGTGTGGAGTTTGCATGTTCTCCTCGTGTCTGCGCAGGTTTCCTCTGGGTGCTCTGGTTTCCTCCCACAGTCCAAAGACATGCTGTTCAGGTTCACCCATAGTGTGTGTGTGTGTGTGTGTGTGAGTGACAGAGAGAGTGTGTTCCACTGATGTATGGATGAGTGACCCATTGTAAGTAGTGTATCTACCAGTCTAAGTTACCATAGTGAATAATGTGTGTGGGCTAACACTACATAGAGTTCATTGGAGAAAAGCATCTACTAAATAAACAAATGTGAAAAAAGAAAGTTGATGCATTATTTAAGTGGCAATTGCAGGGGCAAAAGGTGGAAATGGGTTTGGTCCATAGATTTGATCCATTCCAATGGCGTGGTGGAAGGAATCAGTGATTTTTGCAGTGCTGTCTGATGTCCTCTTCTGTGTGTAGTTCTAATAGGATAGAGAACAAATGAGTTTTTTTTTTTTTTTCCATAAATTCATTAATTCTCTATAACCACTTGCCCAGTGCAGAACTGCTGTGATTCAAAGCCTATTGTGGAAGCTTAGAACATGAGGAAAGGTATACACCAGCAGGGCAATCACATACACTCATTCACTAACACATACCCACACTACAGGAAATTTAGTCACCAGTGCACCTGAAACTCATCTCTTTACTTGGTGGAAGGAAACCAGAGCACCCAGAGGAAATGCACACCACTATGGGGTGACCATGCTAAGGGTTACACAGACTGAACCAGGTTCAAGACTTTATCCCCCCCTTTGTCATTGTACTGGCTTGTTTCCTCATAAACAATCACAGTAATGAATCTTTGATTGATTAATATTCTCCCACAATTAAATCAAGAAATGATGCTTAATTTCCTGCACAGTCCACTTGCACCTGCTGCCATTCCTTACACATTGCCACACAATTATAAGCATTGCCTTTCCCTTCAATCATACGACTTGAAAGATTTTAGCAATTCCATCAGATTTTGGATCTAGTTTCCAGTCAAATTATGCTCTTGACCTTTTTGTCCCACATACATTTTTATTCACTAGTGTCAAGTGTTTGCCTGGAAAAATGACACAATGCAGCTGTTTCCATTATTAACTGCAACTAGATTGGGCTGACGCTCACATTCATATTCATTCTGTACATCTCCAGCACACCATAACTTGGACTTTAATCCATTGCCTTTTACAAAACCACACACATCCTCATGGGATTAACGCAAATAACTAATTTTTGTGATTCAGCCAATTAACTCGTTTTATGCTGTGCAAAGAAAACCAATTTACGAAAGTGAACTGCTGATATCAAGACGATCATTAAATGACTTTGAGCTTGGCGTTAAATTTTTTATGGGATGTGGAGTGAGAAAGCTAAAGTAAGGCCCAATTAATAAAGTACAAACCACTGTCCATCATAGGCTTGTGAAATTATAATTACATAATTTATTCGTAGGGGGAGCAGTGGTGCAGCGGGTTAGGCCAGGGCCTGCTTGCTGGTGGGTCGGGGGGTTCAAATCGTGCTGGGGTGCCTTGTGATTGATTGATGTCCCATTCTGGGTATGTCCTCTCCCCCTCCAGCCTTATGTCTTGTGTTGCTGCAACTCCACTTGGGACAAGCAGCTTCAGACAATATGTGTGTATGTGTGAGTGAGAATGGGATCATACCATCCCAATGAGCTCTGGGGGCTGGAGGCCAAGGTATCAGCTACAAAAAGCAGGGCATTAGATAAGTCAAAACATCTCGTGAGTAATATGGTAAATCATGTGTTCTTCATTGAATGGTTTTATATGTTTATATCTGTGTGTGTGTTTGTGCTGCGCCACAACTGGCCATTTTATGAAAAGAACAGTTCGAAAAGAAAGAGTTATTCTGTAGGCATTAAAAGGTTATTCATCACATGATAGCACTGATGATCATAGTTCAACAGAATGCCAGCGAACTTACCATCAACTTAATGTTGCAATCCTTCAGGGAAATGAACCCCAGATGAATAAAAGAAGCCCAATTACAGTACCCACAATGCTGTCTTAAAACATTTGGTTGGAGATGACACTTTTGAAATAATTGCACTTAAGAATAGTCTTTTCTTCCTTTTCACCAGCTTACAGCAGAGTCAGCTTTTGAGGCAAAATGTGAATCAAGCAGAACACAAGTGACTGGGAAAGACTTTTTCGTGGCAAGTCTCTAATTAACGTTTTTACTAGTAGGCGTTAATTGCCGACTGACGCTGTTGAGCATGGAGGATCCCTGTCCTAATGAAAACTGGGCGAAGTAAGGAATGAGGAATGTGAAATGGTGCACATTCTTTAGGGCCCCCTTTACAATAAACTGCAGTGTGTTCCAATTTAATTTATGTTAGACCAAAGAATCTTGGGTAAAAAGGCTTACTGTACAGATGCTCCTCAACTAATGATGGGGTTATGTTCCAATAAACCCATTGTAAGTGGAAAAATCGTAAGTTGAAAAAGAATACAGTACCGCACCCACCGAATATCATAACCTAGCCTACCTTAAATGTGCTCAGAACACTTACCATAGCCTACAGCTGGGCAAATTTAAGCAGGAGACACACATGGGTTTTTAGTAGACATGATGGGATGCAAAAACACAAAATAAAAACGCTTTCAACACAGTATCGCTTGTTTACACCTGCCGTCTGTTTAAAGGAAGGGAACGAAATTCAAAATTTGAATTACGGATTCTACTGAGTGCGTATCGCTATCATACGATCGTAACTTCAAAAAATCGTAAGTTGAACAATCATAAGTAGAGGAGCGTCATAAGTTTTCAGGTGTCTTGCCCGAAAACCAAACCAGACCGAAATGTCAGAAGTGCAGGGCTGCAAGTTTTTTTTTTTTTTTCTCTCAGAACCACTTGTCCCATACGGGGTCACGGGGGAACCGGAGCCTATCCAGCAACACAGGGCGTAAGGCCGGAGGGGGGAGGGAACACACCCAGGACGGGACGCCAGTCCGTCGCAAGGCACCCCAAGCGGGACTTGAACCCCAGACCCACCAGAGAGCAGGACTGTGGTCCAACCCACTGCGCCACCACGCCCCCCAGGCTGCAAGTTTTCGTTGTGAATTACAAACTGGCACTTAGCTATCATAAAAGATAAAATTTGGGTGTGTTATTGGTTAAGTGGGTAATACTCTAACCGGGAAGAGCTAATGTTGGTGTCACTAGTGCTTGTCACAAACCCAGCGGGTATGTACACATTCCATCACGAACAACCTGAAGTCCCACCCAGTCCAGGTGATTCACAGCATAGTGTGAAAACACAAATGTGATACTGAGAGAAGTTGCCTAGCGAAGCCTCTAAATCTATGTTAAACAAGTACAGGAACGCTGACAATTCAGCAGCTGGAATCCCGACCAAGTCCTGTGCAAGACACCACATGACACCATTTTCAAAGTTCCTGGACTGGCCATCTATAAAGTTACAAGTTTCCTTCAAAATCCTCATGCAAATTACATATAAATCCCTACAAGACTTCACACCTCCTTCGCTCTCTGTCCTTCCATCAGCCTGTTCCACACCTCAGTCTTTCTCACACTCGTGCCACTTGTTTTTCCTTTCCTTCAAGCATTTCTATGAGTGACCAACCTTTATCCTGCAGCACACCTGAACTGTGGAACTCCCTCCAGAACAATGAACAGGGACCTCCTACTCTGGGTATCTTCAAAATAAAGGTTAAGGCACAATCATTTATGTCTTCAGCTGTCTGCTACTAAAATTTTAAAAATAAAACATAATATAATATTTGGATGTAGTGTAAAAACAGAAGTGACAAAATGGGTTTTTGTGGGTATTCTTTTTTTATTAAATAAGTGTTTCTCTTTTTAGGGGTGCGGTGGCGCAGTGGGTTGGACCTCCGTCCTGCTCTCCGGTGGGTCTGGGGTTTGAGTCTCGCTTGGGGTGCCTTGCGATGGACTGGCGTCCTGTCCTGGGTGTGTCCCCTCCCCCTCTGGCCTTACGCCCTGTGTTACTGGGTAGTCTCTGGTTCCCTGCGACCCCGTATGGGACAAGCGGTTCTGAAAATGTGTGTGTGTGTGTGTGTGTGTGTGTGTGTGTGTGTGTGTGTGTGTGTGTGTGTTTCTCTTTTTACTGTGATGATGGTTATTTTGATCAGCACTGTTAATTTTGTTTTTATCTATTTTGGCAGATCGACTTTGGCACATGGTAAAACTTAAAAATACAATACAACTACTCACACGCTTTCTGAACTGCTTGTCCCATACAGGGTCGCGGGGAACCGGAGCCTACCCGGCAACACAGGACGTAAGGCCGGAGGGGGAGGGGACACACCCAGGACAGGACGCTAGTCCGCCGCAAGGCACCCCAAGCAGGACTCAAACTCCAGACCCACCAGAGAGGAGGACCTGGTCCAATACACTGCACCACTGCGCCACCACACCCCCTACAACTAATGTTTGGATTACTCTTTTTCAGTTCCTTGGTGTATTCTTTAAAAGTCATTAAGAAACACTGTTGTAGTATCCATTATTATTTCTAGTGAACACTTCTATGTTTCACAAATATTTAACAGCAGTAGCCAGTGGGAATATATGCACTTTATTGACTGACGGTAATCTGTGTAATTTGATGCTGTATGACACAGATACATTTCAGTACTTTGTTACAGCACAGGAAGATTTGTTTTACAAGCTTATAGTGTCTTATTAAGGCTTACAGTTATCCTTACTGGCAAAAACAGTGTTAACTTTCCAGTATATTGTGTTATTCTATGGGAATTTTGGTTTCTACAATTAATTTATTATTCTTTCGCTATCTTTACAGTTATTTGTCTCTTCATACAGCAAGCTGTTTTTGTGTCTCATCTCAGGGTACATACTGTGATCTAGGGGAGTACAGAGGGAATAGGAGTTCAAACCTAGAATCTTCAGACCCCGGGTCAACAAACCTCATCACTACGTTTCCTGCTTCTTTTTTGGTGTGAACAGTGTTATAGGTGACAATACAGTATCTGAGTCCAGTCAGATACTTAAAATTATCTTATTTCTGCATGCTGAATTTTTGGTGCGTGAGGTGTGCAGATATATTCAGATACCAATAATTAACTTTTAATAATTAACTAAGCTCCATTATTAAACCATTGATCCTTTCTTTAATATTTTTTTTAAAACTTGAAATTGTCCAATAAATAAAAATGTACAAAATGCTGACTTGAAATGAACTTTCTGTTATGGCACTAAATTACACATCGTGTTTTCTATGATATTGTTTAATGCCCCAATTGAGGGGCTGCAATAGGGACAGCCAGTAGTGTAGTAGTTAGTGCTACTGCCTTTGGATCTAAAAGTTGCAGGTTTAATCCTGCCTCTGGCTGTAGTACCCTTGAGGAAGAGTATATCTGAAATTGCTGCAGTGAAACTAACCAGCTGGGTAAATAATTGTAATCTAACACTGTAAATTGCTTTGGAGAAAAGCATCAGCTAAATGATGACATATAATTTGCCATCATGTGGTACTGCACATATGAAGATGCCAAAATGTCAGTATAGCTTCAATCTGACCTATGACATCATCATCACCATACAGCATCACTTGCCATGAAGGATTAGTAGGGAGCTGGTAATGGATGACTCATAAAGCAAAAAATGGCATCCAGATGAGGTTGTACACTTCAATTAACAGTCTATTTCACTGACATACAGTGCACGTGTCCTGTGTTAACAACACAACTTCAGAAAACTGCCACCAATTAATAAACAATAATTACTGTTTGTGTGCTCATAATTTAATTATGCACATGGTAACTGTGCAGCTGTAATGAGGTTAGGATGACAGTTCGTACACAAGCCTGTGCGAATATGTCCCCAGTGTGAATGTGAACAACCAACCAACCAATGTCAACAACCGCTTCTCTTGAGCAGGGTTGTGGCGAGCCAGAGCCTACTCGCCAATGCAGGGTGCAGGGCTGAGGAGGGACACCCAGGATGGGACACCAGTCCATCGCAAGGCACCTCAAGCAGGACTCGAACCCCAGATCTGCCACTCAGTGGGTACCGGCCGAACCCGCCACACCACCATGCCCCCCAAATGAATACAGTCGTTGACAAAACAATGAAACTTAATTGATTCATTCATTCATTTGTTTTTCATTTTTCTCTTTGAGTTTAAATTAACTGCACAGTGCAGGGTTAAACAATCAATATTTCAGTCAGAGGAACTCTGTACAGTGAAAATGCACTGGTTGCGAAAGTATGTATTTCACATACATTTTGTTCTTTAAAGACAGGATACTGTGTGTTGTTTTTGTAAGCGACACTCATGGAAAGTGGCCCAGCTGTGGTAGTAGGGAGAAGCCCCAGGTAATAAAAATATAAATATTTATTTCAACATTGTCTATTAAGTGCTGATCCCGTATATTTCCGAAAGGGGCTGAACACAGCAATGGCTCTGGCAGTGTGTTTGGGGTAAAGAGGGCCAGTCTTTTGCCTAAGGAAAGTATACAGATGAGGTTAAACAGTGACAGCCGCGATTTGGGAATTGTCACAGATGAAAGTGGTGCGAAGAAACATAAAGAGATGGTCATCCTTTAGGGAGCCTACTGGCCATAGATGAGAAGCTGACCCAGTTCAGCAGTGATCTGCCACTCGTGTGACACCTCACCACAACTCTGCAACTGGCAGAATCATCACCACTTTTACTGAGCATGAACCGGCCTCTCCTTCCATCCTGCGGATATCTGTGGCTGTGCACATGCAGACATTAGGAGGATCTCTATAGCACCCCTTTCCCAGAGGTGATTATTCCACGGTCTCTGAACTGCATCCTCAGCCCCCGCTTGTATCTTTTTATTGTATTTGCTCTCTAGAACCTCTACAGAAAAATCTCCAGAGTGGATATCAGCAACCAAACAGGAAAAGTTTTCTTCATTTTGCAGTAAAAACAGGCAATTATATATTTAACACTTAAAATCCAATTCAAACCCTTTTATATTGTTTTTTTTTTTTTTCCTTTGGAGCAGATTTAAATGGAGCAAGTGCGATTTTGACACACTTCTCCCGAGAGGGTGAGCTGGAGCTAGGCAGGTGTTAAGTGGGGCTCTTAACAGGCATGAGAATTATTATCACAGAGCAATTTTATGCTCTATTGTGTGTAGAAACTCAAAAGTTAGTCATTAAACAGTACTGGTTTTACCGAGATTATCAGAAGAAGCATATTTTACAGTCATAAGGCAGGATAATTAACTGCACTATTAGCAGCAGCTTGCTCAAAAAATCCTGCATGCACAGGTTTATGCATATCATTAAGCACCTGCACACAGACAACATCAGTCACATTTTGGACATATGGCAAAACTTCCAAAGCATAGATATGCAAAAAAGGCTTTAGAGGTAAACCCACATCTATTGCGGTAACATCTGCGAGAGTGAAATCCAACCCGACGCTTCCATGCAATCCGCAAGTCAGAACAATCATAAATGACTAATTTCGGAAAACAAAAGTCACAGAAAATGATGAGAAACCACCAAGAAGCGTAAATTATACAATTACAGCTGCTAGAGACTGTGAATCCTGCGAGGCCCATGTGAGGTGAACTCCATGCCTCCCTCCCCCCTGGCTCTGCCCCCATGCCAAGGATTTGGACCTGGTACCTTGAGGAGCCGGACGGAAGGCAGAAATGCTGCATGGCAGAGTTTCCTGATGGTCCAGTTGAGGGGACGTGGGGCATCCAGTTGATTCATGTCCACCTAATTGTACCCCCCAGCGAGACAATCCCACTTCCAGCACAGGTGCTCCTGGCTCCTGGGACAGGGATGTCGGAATCTCTCCAGTCGGAATCCACTCAAGGCTCGAATCATGACCACTCTCCAAGTGCCGAAGCCAACCTGAGCACCCTATTCTTGCCTCCCTTCTGGGCTCCCCCCAACCCCTCCCCTTGCAAAATCCAATCCAACTAGTTTGACAGGGTCCTGCACGCGGCACAGAACGACCTGGCGTTGGGCGAGCATCCAATCCCACTGCCGGCAGCAAGGCAGCCCCGTGTGGTGTGGAGGGAACGGCACTCGTGCATACCAAAGAGGCACGGGCTGACTGAGAGCACAGGAGCAGCAGGGGAGGGCTTCGCTGTCTTCAAGATGGGCGAGAGAGAAAGAGAGAGAGAGAGATGAGGGGGGCGCGAGAGGCAGAGAAACGAGGGGGACGGGCTCCATCACTGCAGCAGCCCATTTCTGCACACTGAGGTAGACCTATTCGTTCTGCAGCTCCAGGTCCCTCAGGTCAAGGCGAGTCCGACAGCCAGGAGGGAGTCGTCGAGGTGTCACAGACATACCCACGAAGCCTTTCCCCTAAACTGCTTCGTCCCTTTTTTTGGTGCTTTTAAAAATCAATCGGATACTTGGGTAATTAAGAGAACTGAAATGGCTGAACAATGGGGAGGGGGGCTAATAGAAGAATAAATGCAGAATTAAAGCCATTATGTCACTCAGTTTCCAGATATGCGGAGTGGGTTCCTGTGGCACACATTGCGCATCCCTGCCTTCTCGGCATTTGTGTGAGTCAGTAAGCAGAGCTCCCAGTTGAGTTCTGTGTGTGTGTGTGTGTGTGTGTGTGTGTGTGTGTGTGTGTGTGTGTGTGTGTGTGTGTGCGTATGAGTTTACTGCATGTGGGTATTTGCGTGAGTGTTGGGTGTCTCGACGGATTTCTGTCACTTGTGTGTATGCGTAAATCACTTGTGTGCTCAGTGTCTCTAGGCTATGCTAACGTATCAGTATGGCTTTGTGTGTGTGTGTGTGTGTGTGTGTGTGTGTGTGTGTGTATGTGCCATGGAATGCCTTGGGATCAGTACCAGAATTTGCATGATTCTTATTCTTTTCTATTCCACCTCTGTCTCTTTTTTCCCCATTTTAAATAGTGTTGACTTAAAAAAAAAACACATTTCCATTAATCCATATGTTAAGTATTTTCTGTTAATGCCCTTGATTTTTTTCAGTAAACTCTAAAGAATTATTTAAGTGCTGCGAATGACAATATCTGTTCGCAGATCTAGGTAATTCTTTCAGTGTTCAGTATCACTATCAGTACATTATCATTATTTCTGAAAATGTTGTTGAGACTGGATGGAAAGTGCTCAAATATAAAGTACCCAAGACCAGGCAATTAATCAGTAACATTAAACGAAAACTAAAGTGCAGAATAGGGATGGTCCAACAAATTAGTCTAAAATGGTTGCGCTGTTCAGATGGATATATTACTTTGTGATAGTTCTATAAATGGATAATGGTGATTTTCCTGAAAAATCAAAAGATTATTATAAAAGACAAGGACCTGTTTGAGACAAGAACCTGTTTATATCACTTTATTTCAATAGATTAAACCTCAGTGAAAAAGAGACTGAACTGAAAAAAAAGATCATTATAATTCCCAGATGCTTGAGAAGGAATAATACTGATACACTCATTTTTCAAATGACTGGGAACCCACATAACTTGCACCGGTTATAACTTTTTATAGATAAGTACCAACAAAGGCTGCCAGTTGTATGGATATTATGTAACACATCAAATAAACTCATGCAACCATGGCAACCTGTGCATATTGTACAGTATATTCCCTCTGCACTCTGATCTCATGTGTCAGTGTGAGAGCATCTTAATTCAATTTTGAGGCTATACAAGCAACGCCTTAACTAAATCTTCTGATATGTATCACTGCTTATTAGATCTCTTTCACTTGATCTCTAGCAATGTGCATGATTTTTATCAGGCAAACACAGGTTTACACATGTGATCGTTTAGTTTGCGTGTTGTTATGGGTGTGTGTTGCACTGCGCCAGGGGCAGTTACAGTTCAAGCACAACACAGCCAATCTCCCCACTAGATGGAGCTCAGAATTGCATCAGTCAGAAGGGCTTGTTCGAGCCGCATTGATTTCCTGATAATGTAACACGGCAGCGTAATGTAGACGTACATCTGATCGTGCCGTAGCCCTTGCCGTATCCTAATTTCAAAAGAAGAAAAAACCTTCAATTTCCTGTTTGTTTTTATCCACAACCTCAAGCGCTGTTCACTTCCGACATTTTGCTAAATTTCTTCTCTCGTCGGTTCACATACTGAAATTATGGAATGCGATGACAGCATTTCAGTCCTGAGGGTACTCTTTTCCGGGATTATCATGCATAATTCATATAATAGTTGGGCTGTGAGGGTAGCACGGTGGCACAGCAACTAGTGTTGAGGTCTCACAGTGCCTGGGTGGTGTGAGAGGATGTGGGTTTGATTCCTGCCCAGTCTCTGTGGAGTTTGCATGTTCTCCGGGTGCTCTGGTTTCCTCCCACAGTCCAAAGACATGCTGTTCAGCTTCACCCATAGTGTGTGAGTCACAGAGAGAGTGTGTTTCACTGATATATGGATGAGTGACCCAGTGTAAGTAGTGTATCTAGCAGTGTAAGTCACCTTGGTAAATAAGGTGTGTGGGCCGATAACACTACATAGAGTTCATTGGAAGTCACTTTGGAGAAAAGCATCTGCTAAATAAATAAATGTAAATATGAACCTAAAATCTTCTGCACCAAATCTGAAACATATTGGCTGAGTCCTGTGAAAAGGAGCCATCGGCTCTAAAGCTTCTCATTTTCCCTGTTTAAATGGTTGCAAACTTTGACATCTACTCACACGCCAGAAGACAGATAAAGCCATGTAAACCTCTGCACTTGGCTTCCCTTCCACACCTGACAGTTGGGGCACTTTGACATGCTGTCCTGTCACACTGAAAGGAAATGAGAAAACCTCCTGCTAAGGGTTAATAATGGAAGGCGTAATGAGAGCGAAAAGTGTGGAAGTGCAGAAGGAACAGACACTGCATCGTGTTGCAGGGGACACAATGATCATGAAAGGCGCAGCCCCTCCCCACCCCTTTCCACACAATGCACTGCTACTGGGAGCATCTCTAAAACCGTAACATCATGGTTACCCCAAAGGCACATTGTAAGACTGCTCGACCTTTTCGGTCCAGTTTATGGAAGCTGATGAAACAACGGTAACAATGGTGGACATTATAGATCTGTAAAATTGTTCAGTGCGAGGACAGTAAGTGACATATTTTCACAACTTCGCGTGAAATGAGTAGGTTTGGTCGTCACAAACCAACATTTCCGTTCATCATGACAATGCCCTCAAAGAGCTGCGGAGCTGTTAAATATTGCATATTTTCGGGCCTGTCTGACAATCACTAAATTGTGCCAAAAATAGAAGAAGGGACAAAGGAAAAGCAGAAAAGGCAGATAAAAGCGAGGCAAAAATGAAAAAAAAAAAACCGAAAGCAGCAGCGGCAGACAAAATCCTTTTTCAGTAGTGCTCGGTGCCTTTGATGCATGGTTCCTTAACTAAAAGCAGAGTCCTTCCTCTGTCATGGTTGTCCATTTAAATAAAAAACTGATTTCAATGATACCAACTTAGAATACATTTCTCACCTTTCTCCTTGTCCCCTTTCATGAAGATATTACTTGATAACACAAAATGAAAGCAAGTTTGATCTTGAGCGACTGCATAAAATATTAATAAAATACATTTACTTATTTAGCACACACTGTTCTCCAAAGTGACTTCCAATGAACTCTATGTAGTGTTATCAGCCCACACACCTTATTCACCAAGGTGACTTGCACTGCTAGATACACTACTTACAATGGGTCACTCATCCATACACCAGTGGAACACACTCTGTCACTCACACACTATGGGTGAACCTGAACAGCATGTCTTTGGACTGTGGGAGGAAACCAGAGCACCCGGAGGAAACCCGCACAGACACAGGGAGAACATGCCAACTTCACACAGACTGAGTGGGGATCGAACCCACGTTCTCTCGCACCACCCAGGTACTGTGAGATAGCAGTGGAACTTGTTGTCTACCCCGTAAAATGCATATCATCTGAACCGCTTGTCCCAGACGGGGTTGCGGGGAGCCGGAGCCTAACCTGGCAACACAGGGCGTAAAGCTGGAGGGAGAGGAGACACACCCAGGACGGGATGCCGGTCCGTCACAAGGCACCCCAAGCAGGACTCGAACCCCAGACGCACCAGAGAGCAGGACCCGGTCCAACCCACTGCACCACCGCGCCCCCTCCCATAAAATAATAAAGATAATAATAATAAAATGAACTTTTAGATGGCAAATTATAGCTATGAAATTCACGAATCTCACATATGAACATTACTTTGAACTATGCATCATAAGTATACTAAATATTTAAGTGCTGTCCTGCAAGACTAAGTACCTAAAGGCTGTATTAATACCATCAGGTATAACGTTATTCTTGCTGGTAAATGATTTACAATAATTTTTGAAACTGTCTCAAAACCCGAGTGAAAGTGAAAGGCATCAAAACTAATAATTCCAACTGATACAATTTATGAAAATTCTGACTACACTGCACTGGGTCAGCTTTTATAAGACTGGTCAACCTGAGCCTCTCTGACATGTTCCTGCTGGAGGCTCCAGGTGGGCATCTGGCCACTTCTGCTGTAAAACCCAAGGAATCTTGAAGAAGGATGAGAGGGAGACTCAGCCAACAGGCCACAGGCTGCCACTTATCCGTAACCAGAACCGCACACCACGGGAATAATCGAATGACGCACAATTGCCTCTTGCACGTCCTGTCTGGGAGTGTCGGGTGTCTGACCTAACCACACTAGCCACAACACAAAGTCCCAAGTAACAAGGCTCAGGGCAATATTCCACTTTTGTCCATGCTGTTCTGCTGACAGGCTCCAAATTAAAAATTTAAAGGCAGCATCTGCTTGTGAACTAAAAGAAAAAGAAGGAGATGGGAGATTTATAATCTTGGATCACAATGGGACAGAGAAGACAATGTGTTAAAAGCAGTCTCATGGTAAACTGATGACAGAACATGTAAGGATTGTTCCTCTAACTAAATGCAGCACCGCACACGATTATATTGAGGGAATTGTTGGCTCATTTGCTTTGGTGTCAGGCTTCTCATGTAAGAGATTACTTTGAGAGCACACTTTTAGTAACTGCAAATTCAGCACCAGCTCGTGTGAGTAGGCTCCTGGGAAACATGCTCCTCCAGACGGTCAAGTCTCGGCAAAAGCTCGAAGACTACTGCAGTAACCTCCAAACCTACACACGGTACAACTCTTCCAAAGTAGCAGGCCGTGTCAGAATTAAGGTCCTTCATTCATTAACAGTGGATTTCATTTAGAATTACTGCAGCAGCATCTTTTTGTGCCCCTGGGAATGACAGTACTTTCATCACTACTGATACATACACACATTGCCTGAAAACACTTGTCCCAAGCAGGGTTGCGGTGAACCAGAGCCTAACCCAGCTACACAGGACCCAAGGCTGGAGGGGGAGAGGACACACCCAGGACGGGACACTGGTCCATCGCAAGGCACCCCAAGCAGGACTCAAACCCCAGACCCAGCGGAGAGCAGCAGCCGGTCAAACCCGCTGCGCCACCACACCCCCTACTACTGATATATATCTGTCTAAATGAGAAGTGCAAATGCTAGATGATGCTGTTTGTTAGCTGCATATAATTATGTTTCAAGTGACATTTGGTGAGTACTTCAGAAAATATTCAATGATCCAGGTACGACTCCAAATTCGCTCGCTCAGTCGCTCGCTTCCTCACTCACTTTCACTAACTGCTTGTCGTTGTCAGGTAACTATCCTAGAATCATTGATTACTTGGCTATGAGAGCATATCCTCGAAGAGATGCCAAGAGCTCCAAATGTATAGAAAAAAATATATTTATTTACATTTTTATTGCATTTACATGTTTATTTATCAGACACTTTTTTCCAAAGCGACGTACATCTCGTAGAAAACACAATGCGTTCATTACATCAGCAGAAAGAGACACTTAGATGCAGACGTGTGATTCTTAAGTGCAGTTAGTTTCTTTCCACAGTATGAACCAATGTTCATCACACCAGAAGAAGCATAAAACTTTATCAGAATATCCACGATATCTCCATAAAATACTTTTTTTTTTTTGAGATACACAGAAACATTTACATTACATTACAGGAGTAGCTATGTAACGTGTCTGGGGATGATCTTAAAATTACAGTGCATGAACATTTATACCTTACATGAACTTAAGCGATTATGGACGAAGTGAGTCTGGAAGGGATGAGTTTTAAGACCCTTTTTAAATGTGGACAGAGATTCAGCAGTTCTGAATGAGGGTGGAGGTCGTTCCACCACAACAGAACCAGAACCAAGAACCTTAGTGCTTTACCTTTCGTACGTGGGACCACTAAGCTTATTTCCATCAAGCATGGCATGATTGCCATTGAGGGTAACGATGAGTCAATCCCAATTCTCTGAACCATTAAACCATGTCACGGCATTACAGTATATCTATTCCAACTATCCGGAGTGGTGTGCAGAGCACTCAGCCTGGGGACAAACAGTCTAAGCTGCATTTTTTTGTTTTGCTGAACATCATTTTAATTGTAGTCCACCTCCCCATATTGCCAGTGCAGCACTCTCTTGCTTCCTGCATTAACTCCCATTTGTGGCATGCATCCCATTAAAAATCATTTCACTGGTGCACCATTCAACCAGACAAATTAGGTTTTCCTACTTCCAAGCACTCACCAAACCTTGAAGCACAATGTCCTAGTGCTTTGTGTCTTTTACTGGCTTGTAATTACTGCTAATTCATTAATTATGCCTCCTGTCGAGCAGAGGAGGGGATACAGGAGGGTCAAAGGTTCCAGAAAAAGGGTTGCAAATATAAAGCCTGGATCCTAAAAATCTTTGCTATGTAAAATCCGCAAAGGATAAATGAATGAAAGAGGGCAATGGAGTTTACCTTGTAAACATCCTGTTCTGTTTTTACTTTACAATAAACACAACACTACAAAGAATTCCATAACATAAATGGGACATGGCTCCTTTAAATAAAGCAAACATTTATTCATTTTGCTTACGTGTTTCTCCAAAGGAGCATGCAGTGATTTATATTTATAAAGCTGGGTAGCATTTACTGGAGCATTTCAGGGCAAGTGCTTTGCTCAACAGTCCTAGAGCAGGAGCTGGGATTTAAACCTACAACCTCTGACGGCAGAGTTGCCAGACGTCTCCTTACGCATTGCTGCCTGCCTGTCGGACCTCTCTTCATAGATGTATGATCACCACCTCCAACTCAACCTCTCCAAAACAGAGATTCTTTACCTCCCAGCTGGCCTGTCCTCCTGTCATGACCTCTTGATCAGACTGGACAACTCACTCATTTTGCCTAGCTCCTTTGCTAAGAGTCTGGGAGTAACGATTGATGCAAGTCTGTCATTCTCTCAACATATCGAAGCCACAACCCTGTCCTGCAGATACATCCTGCATAATATTCGTAGGATCCGTCCCTACCTCACTACTGACTTCGCCCAACTACTTGTCCAGGCCATGGTGACTTCCCATCTGGACTACTGTAACTCTCTCCTGTGTGGCCTTCCTGCTAATGCCATCAAACCTCTGCAGCTTCTGCAGAATGCTGCTGCACGAGTTGTGTTTGATTTGCCAAAGCGTTTCCATGCATCTCCTCTACTCATTTCTCTGCACTGGCTTCCTATAGCTGCCCAAATCAGATTCAAAACCCTGGTTACTGTCTACAAATGCATCAATAGAACTGCTCCCAGCTATTTACAGGACTTGATCAACCAGTACACCCCAGCCAGGCCCCTTCGCTTGTCTGCTTCTGCTTGCTTGGTGGTCCCGCGCACGAAAGGCAAAGCTCGGAGGTTCTCGGTTCTGGGTCCGTTGTGGTAGAATGACCTTCCCCTGTCACTCAGAACTGCGGAAACTGTGTCTGTTTTCAAGAAGGGTCTGAAAACCCATCTTTTCCAGATCCACTTCGCCCAGGATCTCTTCAGATCATCTATGGTGTAACTGTTCACGCATCGTAACTCCAGAAGCATCCCCAGATACAACCTTTATTCAGCCATTACTCTGGTATTGTACTGCTCATTTGTGTATAGATAGATAGATAGATAGATTTACTTTATTGATTACACAAGCGAAAGTATCTTATAATATTTAATTTAAAAAAAAATTTTTTTAAAAATTGGCACGGGTATCGGGATTTGTCTGTGTCTTATGCACCTACTTGAACGATGAACCTTGGTGTAGCAAGTGGTAGGGAACAAACTAGGTTTGCCTGAGACTATCATGTCTGCAGCTATGTCTCCTTCTCTCAATGTAATGCATGAATTGTACTTTCACTGAGATGTACATCGCTTTGGACAAAAGCGTCTGCTAGATACATAAATGTAAATGTAATGGGTTGGACCACAGTCCTGCTGTCCGGTGGGTCTGGGGTTCGAGTCCCGCTTGGGGTACCTTGCGACGGACTGGCGTCCCGTCCTGGGTGTGTCCCCTCCCCCTCCGGCCTTACGCCCTGTGTTGCCGGGTAGGCTCCGGTTCCCCGTGACCCCGTATGGGACAAGCGGGTCTGAAGATGTGTGTGTGTGTGTGTATGTGTGTGGGTGGCAGAAACATTAAAAAAAAAAAAATCAAAGAAACTAACTGATGTACAACTAACACTCACACAGTGCACACTTCATTCCTTAAATAAGCAGTCATGTTTAGCAGTGAGAACTGGTTGTGTAATAGTTACAGCTGCTGTCTTTGGACTTAAAAGTCATTAGTTCAAATCCCCCCTCCAGGTATAGTACCCTTAAACAAGTGAACTACTTTAAATTGCTCCTCTAGAAATTATCCAGCTCTACAAACAGATACATAAGTGTAAGTAGATTGACATTGTAATTCACATCAAAAAAAGCATTAGCTAACTGAGTAAATGTGCTAGTTTCAGTTGTGTTGTTAAACAGACACCACATGACATTCTCATGGTATCCATGAACACATTTAAATCTTTTATTGCAGTGAAAGTCAAGCACATCTTTTGTTCCTTCTGGCATTTTGTTATTATTTGAATTTTTATGAATAATAAGAAAACATGCAAGAAGATGGGTTGGCATGGTGGTGCAGTGGGTCATGGTCCCATCTCACAGAACCTTGACTTTTTAAGTGTTGGTTTGAACCAAGCTCAGTTGGTGTGGAGTTTGCGTCTTCTCCCTGTGTCTGCATGGGTTTCTTCCCACATTCTGAAGACATGCAGTTCAGGCCAGCTGGTGACACTGAATTCCCCATTCTGTGTTTCACTACTGGTATTTGACAGAAAATAAAAAGGCTTTTTTTTGTCTTTTCAGTAATATACTGTGTGTAATATGACCCATATGTTGGTATTCAAACATTTTCACTAACCACTGGTCCTGGTCAGGGTCACTGCAGTCTGGAGTTTATCCCAGAATCACTGGCAATCATTGGTAATATTTTCATGCATTACATAGGTAAAGGACAAGGGAAAGCTGATAGTGTGACAGTTAGAGCTGCTGCTCTTAGACTCAAATGCTGCAGGTTCGATTCCCACCTTCAGCTGTAGTGTTCTACAGCAAAGTACTTGCTCTGAAGCTGCTCCAATTATAATTGCCCCACCGTATGAAGTGCTAAGTAACTGTGAAATGCTTAACAGTGTAAGCTGCTTTGGAAATAAATTGTCAGCTAAATGAATAATTGTAAAAACACGGTAGGCCCAATATTATGCGGATGGCAGGTCCAAACTTTCTGTTATTGATGAAGAAAGTTTAACTCCAGTTTGCTACTGAGAGATTAACGTAAGTAAAAGCAACTGTGAGAGAAAATAAGTGACACGTCACAGCATACATAGGCCTACTTGGTACTGACTAATAACACTGAATAAAATGTAATTCACAAAGAGCGTGATAAATGAAGGGGGTGCAGTGGTGCAGTGGTGCAGTGGGTTGGCCTGGGTCCTGCTCTCTAGTGGGTCTGGGGTTCGAGTCCCGCTTGGGGTGCCTTGCGACGGACTAGCGTCTCGTCCTAGGTGTGTCCCCTCCCCCTCCGGCATTACACCCTGTGTTGCCGGGTAGGCTCCGGTTCCCTGTGACCCCGTATAGGACAAGCAGTTCAGAAAGTGTGTCTGTGTGTGTGTGTGTGTGTGTGTGTGTGTGTGTGTGTGTGTGTGTGAGTGATAAATGGGTGGCACAGTGGTGTAGCACCTGGGTGGTGTGAGAGGACATGGGTTTGATCCCTGTTCAGTCTGGAGTTTGCATGTTTTCCCTGTGTCTGTGTGGGTTTCCTCTGGGTGCTCTGGTTTCCTCCCACAGTCCAAAGACATGTTGTTCAGGTTCACCCACAGTGTGTGAGTGACAGAGAGAGAGTGTTCCACTGATATATAGATGAGTGACCCAGTGTAAGTAGTGTATCTAGCAGTGTAAGTCACCTTGGTGAATAAGGTGTGTGGACTGGTAACACTACATAGAGTTTGTTAGAAGTCGCTTTGGAGAACAGTGTCTGCTAAATAAATGAATGTAAATTCTACAACATTAAATGTGCTTGCTCACAAATTCTATCACCATTTTTCCATCTGAACATTAATGGGCTACAAGAGCTGGATTGTACTGTAGCAAAGGACACATTGACACTGTTCATTGCGAACATTTGTAACACCGGCACACAAACAAATAATGCTCTTAGTCCGAGTGCCTCTTTTCCTCAAGAACCTACATCTCAAGTCAGCCTTCACAACCTCCCTAGTACCGATCAGCTTTTCTCTTCTTTGCCCACCGGCAAACACAGTCACCTATTATTCCCCGTAAATCCCCATAATGGTTAAACAGAATTCCATTTTACCCATAATTCAAGTATTTACAATAAACAAATTTTCCCGTCCAAACTTACAGTAATGTGGGTCGTTACATTATATCGTCCAGTGAACCCGACTGAACCCATTAGGTCTGATGCAGACCTTCTCAAGTTTGTTATTTCTACAGGACTGTTTAGCTACAAAGATGTTTTGACTTTGCAAATTAGTCACATCTGCGAAGCGCAGCAAAGCAGCATTGTTTTGTAGCAAAAAAGCAGAGTGAAGTCAAAATATCAGGGAGAACAAAAGGGTTTTTGCAACATTTTTGATGGTCTTTGAAAATTAGTATAATTTTAACTTAAAATATTAGGATGAAAAAAATCTTAAAATGATAAAAATGTAAATTTAACTTGTGATCAGTTTAACATGTGAGCAATTTAAAGCTGTGCTGCTTTGGGAAAAGAGAGCAAAGTTATACCAAAAGATCGTGGAAAGAAAAGGGTTTATAACATGAGTGACAAAAACAACGTAGATCTATCAAGCATCATTCAAGGTGTTTTTCACAAAATTTTTTTTTCGCCATAGGTCTCTTGTACTAATTGCTGTATTGTGTAACTTTACCTTTCGACTTTCGGAAATGTGTTTGGGAACCTTTATTAATTTTTCAGATGTTTTTCTCCAAAATGACGTACATCTCATAGAAGATACAATGTGTTCATTACATTAGCAGAAAGAGAGACATAGATGCAGACGTGATTCTTAAGTACAGTTAGTTTGTTTCTTTCCCCTATATGAACCAATGTTCATCACATGAGTAGCTGCATGAAAGTTTATCAGTTATTTATGATCTCAAAGTTATAGTGGATGAACATTTATACCTTACATGAACTTAAGAGTTCATGGGCAAAGTGAGACTGGAAGAGATGAGTTTTAAGACCCTTTTTAAACATGGACAGAGATTCAGCAGTTCTGAGTGAGAGGGGGAGGTTGTTCCACCACAACGGAGCCGAAACATAAGTGCGTTATATCTGGTCTACAGTGTGTACATTTTATCTGTGCAGCACAGCCTTCCTGAGTGCTTTGCTCATTCTGATGTGAGGGGAACCAGTGAACCTCTTTCCAGCCCCAAAGTAGCCCTCCTGATTGCCAATATCAGTCACAGGTCTTTTTTTTAGTCATTTCACTCCTAGGATTACTCCAAACACAAACACATGGACTCGTGCACTGCAGGACCAGTCGTGTGGCTCTGCACAAAGCTTTGTCACAGCTGAGCTTCGGAAATGAAACGCATGGAAGGCACTCATGTACAGTGTGCCATTCTTCTGTTACAGTATAATGAGCAGCTAATCTGTGCCGAGCTGCAGCTGAGGTTTGTATCGAAAGGTTAAAAACGCAAGATTCAGGGCTTCGCTTTATCGGCAGAGCTACAGCGTCTCGTCCCTGGAAGGATTTGGTTTTATCTGAGAAACAAGGACCTGGACCCAGCACAATGGGCTACACAAAGGGAGTGTTTCCACCATCACACACACCCACCCACACATTCATACACATTCCTTTTGCTCAAAGCCCAGGCATATCACCTGAAGTCCTTCTCTTCAAACACATGCATAGGTACACATGATGATGTGTTGGAATGACCTCCCCCTCTCACTCAGAACTACTGAATCCCTCTCAACATTCAAAAAGGGTCTCAAAACTCGCCACTTCTCCCCTGATCTAAGTGCTTGTTAAGTGTGTACGTATTTGCTATGTTAAATAATTTTTGAATTGATACAATAATGTAAAAGCCCATATGCAGCTACACACACATTTTCAGAACCGCTTGTCCCTTACGGGGTCACGGGGAACCGGAGCCTACCCGGCAACACAGGGCATAAGGCCGGAGGGGGAAGGGGACACACCCAGGACGGGACGCCAGTCCGCCACAAGGCACCCCAAGCGGGACTTGAACCCCAGACCCACCGGAGAGCAGGACTGCGGTCCAACCCACTGCGCCACCGCACCCCCTTATGCAGCTACAATAGAGGATAAATGAATAAAGGTAAATGTAAGTGTAAATGTGAATGATGGTATAGAGAGATTTTGAACTTGGACGCTGTACCTTACAGTCTCTTTCCTTTCTGTGACCAAAGCCTCGAAATAAATGTACTTCAGCCGAGCTGGGAGCAGTTTATCTACAGAAGGAAATTGCCTGCTCAAATGCAGTTACTCCTGTTACTCAAAAAATAATCCTAGTCTCTTTTTTCAAATCAAAACTAACTTTTTCCTTTATACTGAGGACAATTTGCAGCTGAGACCCATACGCACCGAAATGGACAATTCCACCTATTGCACCCTTCCTCTCTTTTCACCCTGAATGGCTGTTCAGCTACGGAGTGGCTCGCGTCTGAAAAGAGTTGTGCTATGAATAGTGTCACATGGACAAATGCCATGGCTTAGCAGGTAATTTTATGATGTAATAAAGTGAGGCAGTGGGTTTCAGCCCACAAAAAGCAGTACAAGAGGACCTCTAGGTAGCTGGCATACGGAGAGAGGAAATTGTTTTTTGCAAGCATATTTTTTCCTATTGCGCCCTGGTTGTGCAGCCTGCACCTGCAGTGTGTGTGTTCGCTCCATCAGCAGTGCAGAAACCCGGCCACCCTCCAGACAGGAAAGACAGCGGGGGCCTTCGGGAGGGGAGGGGTTGGGTGCCGAAATACCACTGCCTAATGCTGTCAATATGTGATGGCTATCTGAGCCACCTTCAGAAAGGCTTCTCTGCTGATCTGGGAGCCGTCGCGGTAAACATAGTGACAGATCGACACGTCACTGACACGCAGCCCCATCGAACCCTCGAGGAGTTTGTATGCGAGGCAGCATCTCTGGACGGATGTGAGTAAATGGGCTTTAATAGGACTCGACTCGATATTTAGATTGCACACATGTCGCCTAATTTGGCAGCTGTCTGGCCCACACATCACAATGTCTCAAGCAAACTATTATCATACCAGAGCTTTGTGATCATTATAAATATCTCATTTGGCATCAGTCATTGACAGAAAAATCAAACTCTGTTTATTATGGGCCAATGCCTTCATCAGGATGTTTACAATTAAATGTGGAGACATTGCAATATCAAAAGTGATATGATGTGTGTGCGTGTGTGTGCGTGTTTGTCTGCGCCCGTGTTTATGTGCAGCACAGAATTGCACTGAAACTTAAATCTGAACAGTCGCTTTTACCACGACTACTTTCCACCTGCCTCCTTGCCCGAGGACACACCAACGAAAAACCCATCTCTTATAAGAGGGCATCTAATGTGTGCCCTGAAGCAGAGAACATGTATGTAATGGAGTGCACATGTGTGTCTGTGTTTGTCCTTTGAAGATAATATATAAATAAGTAAACATAATAAGCCTATTTGATGTCAAAGAGTCCACACTCATGTGGTCCTAATGAGGCCCATCTCCCACATGTTCACGGTTATATTGGTTCTGAGTCGTGCCGAAATCACCGCGCTCCCTCAGCACCCTCCCCCCCAACCCCCTCCAACAGAAAATCATCTGCTTCATCAGCACCACTGTTCACATCAGTCTGAGCCCATTCGTGACCACGACTAAACTGTGCTTTTGCTGGCAAAGCACATAGTGATTAATTTATAATCCTCCCAGTAATTAGAGGGCACAAAAGCACGAGAAGTGTGATTGTTTGCTTGTGTTCGACGTTATCTGTTAGGCAGGGTGGACAGCTGCCTCCTGGATTTTCTCCGTTTCTTTAGTCTTGCTTTTTTCCAGCCTCCCTTTGCCATCGCTTTTGATAAGCGTGTCTCTTTCCCGGGGCACGCCGACACACCGAAGGCGCTCTCTTTGACGTTGAATAGATGCACTTTCATGATCTGATGTGAGGGTCCGTTTAATATGCCCAGAATGGACCCGTTTAATGACCACTAGGTGCATTCTCCTTATATCTCTATTAGACAGCTTTACTGAGCTTACACCTTCACCCTAGGAGACTTGCAGAGCTAGATAATCAACTTCACAGTGTTTAATCCATGTGTAGAGCAGAGTATTCTTATGGTACCAGTTGTAGCAAGAGTGCTGTAGCAGGAGGTGGGGTTTGAACCTGGGACCTTTACGCTCTGAGGTCGAAGCTCAAACCCAGACATTGCCTGCTGTCCCTGTACTCATGCGAGAAACATTTTAAATTTATCTGTCACAGTGATTTGACTGAATGCTCAGCTGAAATGCGTCTCATATAATTCAGGGCCAGGATGTGAAGACAGAAAAGTTCATGCTTTCAACTGTCTGCTACAGAAATGTAAACACTAGGTGGCGCTCCTTAAATAGCAGTCTAATTTTAGGCAGCGAGCAGAAGATGAGGCTCCAGTAGGGGGCGCTATTTCTCAGCGTGCGTTCTTAGGAAGAACTGGTCAGTGCAGAGCAGCGTAGCCCTCATTATACTGAAATCACTGCAACACCTTTTAAAACAAAACAATGATGCAAACATGAACAGACAAGATGTGCCACTCTTTAAAATTGTTCTTATAAGATTTTGCGATCAGTCAATTACGCTGAGTGTTTTTTTTTTTGCAATATTAGATTGAAGGTTTGGTTTTCTAACATAATTATGCATATGGTTTCCTAAAGAAAACATAAATGGACATGGAAGATATTACTGATCAATACCTTTGATTAATACTTATTTTGATATTGTAGTGCTGGGTTTTTTTATGATAAAACTATATTCCAGCCTGGTGAAGGAAAGTATGTTTGACTTTGATGTTTTGATTCTTCTGGGTTTTGTTGCACTTAGTAAAATGTTGCACACTGGACACTAATCTAAGTGCCTTTCACTATAAAAGGTAAAACTCCTGAATTACATGAAGCTTTGAATTGGACTACATATAAAAAATTGGTCTGTAACATAAAATAAAATTAAAATATATGTATAAAGACATTTAGTTCAATTTCTGGTTTCCACATAAGACCCACCTTCACATTTTTGCTTATGTTTTCCACAAACAATGACTAGTCAAAACAGAAATGAATGAGCTGTCCATCACTGCTTTCCTTTGAAAAACAGAACAACTGAAAAATAACTTTATCAGAAACATAGAAATAGAATCTAGTTTTATGCTTCAGCAGGAATTTTTATCAATAAGCCTCTTGATTTCACAAATTTCTGTTGGCGTTGCTACAACTTTATTTTTGAACAAGTAATGCAATTTCAAAATACAGTTTCTAACTGAACCTGCATGACAGTATAAAACCTTATTCCATCAAAATGAATAAAACAGCTTCAAGACAAATATAAAAATACGTGTGTAAATTATAGAACCACCTGTTATCTGATTACAAGTGTGATGTCACACCCCTGACACCCTTTGCTGGAGATCAGTGAACAAAGGAAATTGGTTTATCTTCAGTACCACTAATAAATAAAACCATTATAGTGTTCAACGAAGGATTTGATTTGCTGGTTACACTTTGGGGACTTGAATATGACAAATTGATGCACTCAGGTGTGCTCAAATAAACATAGATTTTTAAAGTACAGCGTGTCCAATAGATTTAGATTTATAGACCTCCCAAAATTTCCCATGGTTGACACCAAGAGAATGGTGATGAAGACTACTACTCTCCTGAAGATGCATGCAGTACTGTGGTTACTATGGCAATATTTACAATGTGGGAGCAGATTAAGACCTGAAGCTCATTATAACTGTCACAGTGGGCACAGCACCCTCCCCCAACACGTTTTGTTTCTAAACTAAAAATCTCTTGGCTTCGACGATATTTTCAAACCTCATTTCTCCAGTTTTAATGACTTTGTAAGTTAATGTAACAGCACTGTTTACTTTATATATACAGAAGTACATGCTCAGAAGCACACAAAGGCAATATACTGCATAGCGTCTACTTTTTTCCTCGAAAAATGGGTTTCCCTCTGTGAGGTTAATGCAATAAGGCACCAGGGATGGAACCGCAGCTCCTTGGACCTAGGCAGTTGCTTTAACCTCAAGATCCTCGACTTCAGCCTTTCTCCATCCCTCACCATCTGTTCCAGATCTCCTCTCCCTCTTAGGGTTTGGACATGCCTGGATGAGCTGGGAAGACACATTTGTTGCATTTTTTTTTTTTAATTCTCATGGGGGGGTGGTCTTGCAGAAGGGGATTCTGGGCTCTCAGCATGATGGCCAATCTGCAATCTGCTGCTGTAAACTTCCCTTAAGCAGATTTGCTGTCCCCAGAGGTACCGGGTGAGAATGCCAAGACAGGTTCAGAAAGCCTTAGATGAAATTAGGCTCACGCTGGTCTTTCATCTATCAGTCAGGTGTCTTCCGCTAGCTGGAGAGATATCATCTGGAGAGATAACCCCAGCGGCTGAGCACATCAGCCATCCCACCTACATGTCTGTGGGAAAAGCGAATCCCATCATGATGGAGGTGAAATGTGGGTGGGTGGGGGAATGAGGAGGGCGGCACAGGTCTTTTCTGCGTCTGAGTAATAAAAGTCTTCTTCTGTATGACTAGTGTGCATTAATGCAGTATGAATTCTAGGAAATTTCCGCACACTCCTCCTCTTAACAGTTACACTTCCAGTTACTGGTGCAGAATTACATAAAAAGTGACTCCATACGGATGGATCGGCTCATTGTCCGAACGTGTAACAAAATAAATTTCCCAGAACTGCCATTTCCCATTTCACAAAAGACCCCCACATTCCAAGATTTTGCTCCAAGATAGATAGTTTGAACTGAAATGGATATCAGTCTCAGTACTCCAACAGTAACACATATACACGATCTTGTCACGTTTATCAAGACAAATGAATGAAAGTGAAGGAAAGTGATATTAATGTGCACTTGCAAAATACGAGATATGTTTTATAATATTCCCTTCATAAAGTTCCGTGGCTTGAATTTTTTAACTTTCCTTGCTGTGATCAGGCACAGTGTCTTAGCATCCAATTGTTCAAATTGAACGTTTTTAGTGGGTAGACCCAGTCAGGCAGTGATCTGTGGGAGTCTGTTTCGAAATTCTTTGGGGATTTAATCTCACCTGAAGCTGTCCACACAGAAAACCATTCAAGGGAAGTCAATGTATTTCAGCTACAGCTAAATTGGCATTGACCGTTGCCATAGCAACAGATCAGCCAAAAAATGTTTTAGCTATGTTCGATCCTTAAAATTCTTTTCTTATGTTTGCATTTTAATCAGAACAAGTATCCGCTTTCCCCAGTATATTAATGCTCACATTAATTAATTATATTAATGCTCACAAATTGCTCACACTGTATGAAGTACTGAAGAAGTCTAATAAAATTCTGATGTAAAATCTGTAGATTTCTGATTACCACATTACACAAATCCTATAAAAGAAAGATCAAGCTGTGCAAAACTTTATTCAAAATAAAAGATTTTAAAGATGTATTAATCACATAAAATGTGGTTTATAAATAGAGTGTTTCTAATGAAAATGAGCTCAATTCTAAACTGTGAGAAGCATTACATTGAGCTAATGGCACAATGTGGTTCCTATGCATGTGCTAAATATGATCATTTAACAATCGTTTAACAATAATAATCGTTTCGAAACAGAGACAGCAGCCAAAAAAAGGCAAATTATTCATTTACTGGCAGCAAATAAAGTAAGACTAAAGATTGGATTCGCTCACACATAAGTTTAGACATTCAGCTTCTGCCTACATGCCCACAAAATGTTTAATTAGTTTTTGCATAATGTAGCAGGTTATGAGTCATTAATTATTCTACATTGGCAAGGGAGCAAAACATAGAGTAGCACATAAATAAGACAATCTGATCTTATCTGAATGTTTACACTTACAAAAACATACAAAGACAGATAGTTACAGATTACTCGCCACTTCAAGGTCGTCAGCTTTTCGAATTATTTAGTTGCTTGTGTTAGTCATGAACACCATGACAAATACTACTGTGAGGGTTCATAAAAGGCAGCATATGGCACTTGTTGCATAAACTTACATAAAGTGGTATTACTGCACAAAAATACCATTATAATAAAGGTTAAATGCAGAAACCAGCAATAAATGACTTGAGATCTGAAAGCTGCCTAATGAAATTCCAACTACTGTACACATGGAATAGATAGAGATCTTAACCTGAGCAGCTCCAGCAACTATTCATTAATATTAATGAATGGTCTGTATCACCAGGACAAATAAAATCATGTTGAACTGAAGACTGGGGTTATTGCCTACAAAAGCATCAATAGAACTGCTCCCCGATATTTACAAGACTTGATCATCTGCTACTCCCCAACCAGACTGCTACGCTCTTCCACATCTGCCCGCTTGGTGGTCCCACGTCCGAAAGGTAAAGCAGAAACGTTCTCGGTTCTGGCTCCGCTGCAGTGGAACGACCTCCCCCTCTCTCTCAGAACTGCTGAATCTCTTTCCACATTTAAAAAGGGTCTTAAAGCTCATCTCTTCCAGTCTCACTTTGCCTATGAACTCTTAAGTTCATGTTTAGTGTAAATGTTTATGCACTATAACTTTAAGATGATGCCCAGTAAACCTTTACTCAGCTACTTCTGTAATATAGCATAAATGTTTATATGTATCTCAAAAAAAAAATTATTACTAGGAAGGTGATCAGGAATCGTGGATATTCTAAGTTAAGATAAGTTTTGTGCAGATACTTGTGTGATGAACATTGATTCATATGATGGAAAAAAACAAACTAACTGCACTTAATCACACGTCTGCATGTAAGTGTCTCTTTCTGCTAATACAATGAACACATTGTATTTTCTATGAGATGTACGTCGCTTTGGAGAAAAGCATCTGGTCAATGAATACATGTAAATATAAATGTATGTTACTGGTCAGACTTTAGATTTTAGCAAAGCAGCATTTCAGATGTTATTACATCAACACCTAAATACTGATTTAATGTCTCAACGTTTTAATATAACCATCCTTTTTAGACTGGAGCAAAATGGTAATTGATTTTTCTTTTACTCCCAGTTCTAGGAGTCCCTCTGATGAGCAAACACTAACGATATGGCTGCTTCTCTGCTTCAAGATCTGGAGAATTCTTCATCAATGTTGAGATCATAACTTCAAAATTATACAAAAATATTTCAGCAGAGAACTTCAGGCTCTCCTTATGAACTTTACAGAATATGAGTATGGATACAAGTATTGATGTGTACAAGAACAGTAACCATGACTGTAATTACAGCAATCAGGAATCTTATAGTTATAACGAATAATTATAATGGCAAAATGACTGTAATTATATAAACATAAAAAATCCAAAAAGATCACCGTGGTGCATCAAACTCTCCACTGGCTAAATGTTTTCAGAGTGGCCTCATTCATGAAGGAATCTCATAAATTAATTTGATTTCACACCGTGTTTGTGAATCAGCACTCAATTTATGAACTTATCAAATGACATTTAAAATTTGTCTGTACGTTAGTATGAAATAGCAAGCTGAGTCTTTACTTCTAATCTTTGGTCTAGTAATTAATCTTTGAAAGGAGAATTATAAGATACTGTTTCTAGGCGAGTTTATGACTCACATTGCCTAAGGCTGCATTTTTGCTCAGATATCTGTAAAACACATTGATGGGTACCAAATCGAGTAGCAAGGCTTCTCTTCTAAATCCGTCTATTTTCTTGCTACATCACAAGTCAGTTTCATTGTACATAAAATCACTGAGGGTGTAAAAGCCTGGTGTTGCTATGGTAACCATTCAATTTACATGTATAGATATTGTGCAGTAAAATTAACCCTGAAGGATTTGTCCAAAATAATACAGCTTATAAAAACATGTGTTTCAGTTATTGTATCAGGGTAACTGTCAAATCTCAGCTTAGTGCAAAGATTCACATTATGGGCCATCATTAATAATGATGCCGCCAATTTTGTTCCACACCGGAAGAGACTGGCCTTGTAAATGAGATTAATATATGGATTATGGACTTCATCTTTGCACGGCAAAGCTTCAGATAATCACACTGACCAAAGACTGAAAAATTACCTTTGCAAAAACTTAATAACCTGCCACTTCAACCAGGTGTAATTTTCTTTCTAAGAATCCAGAATATTAAAAAATGCAAACTTGGAAGCAGCATTTGAAAAATATTCTCATTTTGAAAGGTGTGACTTGATTAAATCAATCCTTCAATAAAGCCAAAAGCTGGAAATGAAGGCAAATCTTGAGCACCCTTTCTTTACCCAACTTTCTGCTGGAACACCAGGGTCAACGGTGCTCCTCTTCCTTTTTTGGCAAATTTAAGTCTATTTAGTGCAAAAAATCACTACCACTAGAAGCTATTAACAGATAAGTCCTCCTAGGATCAACAGGCCATTTAGTAGACTTTAAAGTGACAGGTGGAGTCCTCTGCAAAGCCAGGCATATTGTATATGGTTAACTTACAGTTTGAAAGGTCCACTATCTTTAAGCAGCCATGGAATATTTAAAGATGCTTTTGTCATTAGCTATGTGAGTTTTGGCAGATTTACGATAGAAGTTGGCCATGGATGTTTTTTCTTCAAGCAAAAAAGTAACATCAAGCCTGTATTGCTGCCACAGCACTCTGGTGTTGCTATGGACACTCTGCTGCTCTGGAGTTCAAAACTTTCTCCCACATTCCACTAAGATGAAATCTGATCTTCACAACCTGTATCACTGCAGCAAAATCTTGTATTGTTTACATTCGTTCATTATATCGCATCTCATGAGGTTAAAAACTTAAAATTCCTCATGAAATTGGGACTTGGAAAACTTAAATTGTCCATAAAATTTTTGAAATGAAATAGACAGATATCTTTTTCACTCATCAGTCTTAACATCTAAATCTAAAAGAACACTGAGTCCGCACTGATCACCCTTCATTTCTGACCAAGGTTTAATCATGTCTGGAAAGGCTGGGTAAGCTCAATGTTTCTGCTACATTTAATGTGTGATACGGGAGCTGACAAGCACAATAGGGCACTTAAAAATATCTTAACAGAGTTCTACTGAACAAACAATCACATTACTGAGAGTTTATTATATAAGCATATCCCTAGTAACATAAGAGTCTTAAATTCCACTGAGCACCAATTTATACTTCCTTCACATTTCTTACTTTTACACCTAAAGCCTTACAAACTTTAAGCATATGCAGTTTATCAAAAAATTTAAATACATCTAATTTAACAACTTGGGTCTGACATATATATATAATCCTAAACTGGAACATATATAGCAATGTGGGTAGAAAAATTATTTAGCCAGATAAACTGCCAAACAAAAATATTGATGGGAAAGTACTGAATGATGTGTTTCACGCTGTGCTATCCAACTCAGAGATGCATTTTGTAGAAGAGCCAAATTTAAAATGGCTCTTCTGAGGGACTTCCTGGCCTGGCTGAAGCCTGGATGTCCCTTGCTAAGGTTCAGATCCAGGCGAGGAAAGAACAGCACTCTCCACCCCTTTCAATGCTGTTGCTCTCGGGCTTTCTATTGAGCGCATGCTCCTTTTTGGCAGCACCACGTGGCACTGAATATCTCTGGATCAGCATTCTGCTGAGTGTTCTGCAGGGCTTTGCCCTAATCACTGAGCCCATTTCATGGTCAGTGAGTGGGGAACGGAGTGTTCACCCAGGACCTCTAGAAGGACTCATCAACACATTTTTATGCATTGGATTATTTCAGTTGTTCTAGCGTGTTTATTGAATAAGTGTAAGTAAGAAGAATAACTTCATCAGTTATCAGGCTTGTCTCTGAAAAAAAATCATTCATTTTGAAGCAAGGCACCTTCAAGCTTGATGATGAAATCACTACTAGACTATTCTTAAAAATTAGACCATTCTTTTCTCTCTAATTTTGGTGTGAATGATGCACTGATGCAGTGGGTTGTGCTCCTGCCTCGCAGCACCTGGGCTGTTCGAGTGTAGGTCTGAATCCAATTCAGTCAAGGTGGAGTTTTCCTGTTCTCCCCATGTCTGTTTTTGGTTTTCTCTGGGTTCTCCAGTTCCCTCCCACATTGAAAAAGACAAGCATTTCAGATAAAATAGCAGCACTAAATTGGCTTGAGTGTGTGTGTGTGTGTGTGTGTGTGTGTGTGTGTGTGCGTGAAGGGCTGAGATAAACTGGAACCCCAGGCCTTGTGGTCAATGATTCTGGGAAAGGCTACGCATCATCATGACCCTAAGCAGGACAAGTGGTTAGTGAAAGTGAGTGTGAAGTGTTGAGCCCTATTGTACAAGATACCACTCCATCCATCCAATCATCCATCCATTCATATATCCATCCATCCAATTTCAATAACCACTTGTCCTGAGCAGTGTCACAGTAGAGTCTACCCCAGAAGCACTGGGTGCAAGCTAGGATGGGTGACATACCACTCATGCATGTTAATTGTTTACTTATTCTTATGGTTTAAATGATACAGCATAAGGGGACTTTTGACAAGTAGAATTGAGAATTTTTTTTTTATTAACAGATAATGTAGTGAAAGTTTATAAAGCAGATAAGAAATCATGAGAGAAATGGGTCCAGTAGAGATGTGTATTGAATTTCTTCTTCAGCGTTGAGAGGAATACAGCAGTTCTCAGTGAGGGACGGAGCTTATTCCACACTCAAACCAGAGACAAGAACCTTTGGGTTTTTGATTTTGGTCACTGATCACCAAGTAGACAGAAATGGAGAAGCGTAGCAGTCTGGTTGGGTCGGACTGAGAGATCAAGCCTTGTAGGTGTCTGGGAGCAGACCTGTTGATGGTTCTGTAGGCGAAAACCAGAGTCTTGAACTTGATACAGGCAGCTAGACGAAGCCCGTGGAGAGAGATGAGGAGGGGGGATACATGGAAAGGCTTTGGCAGGTCAAACATAGCTCATGCTACAGCATTCTGGATCAGCTGTGCAGGCTTCATGGCAGATGCCAGAAGACCAGACAGGACGGAATTGCAGTAGCCCAGAAGGGATGTCATCATTGCCTGGACCAGAAGTTGCCAAGAAGACCAGAGAGGAGGGAATTGCAGTAGCCCAGAAGGGATATCACCATGGCCTGGATCAGAAGTTGCCAAGGGTTTGTTGTGAGATAAGAGTGGATCCTGTGGATGTTACACAAAATCTGTCTGCAGGACTGGAAAATGACTGTGATGTGTTGAGCAAAGCAAACACTTCAGCTGAACTCTTCATCAATAAAAAAAAAATGAAATGAGTGAGTTGTGCAGATTGACAAAGTTCTCCATAAGTGGACAGAGCAGCTGATACGAAAGGGTGTCATGCTAAGATACTGGGTAAGATCTACCTGATAGATAAGACTTGAACTATTTCAGTGCTGATACTTTGAGTTCAAGACATTGAAGTGGAAAAAGCAGAATCTAGTGGTTGACCAAATGTATCAGAGAAGTTCAATAAATTGATTCTTTAATAAAACTTTAATGCTAATAGATTACTTTTCTATCTAGACAACCACAAGCAAAACATGATTTTACAGGTACAGGCAGTCCCCAGATTACACTCAAGGTGGGGCCAGCTTGTAGGGTAGTGGAGTGCTTAGTACTGCTGCCTTTGGATCTAAAGGTCATGGGTTTGATCCCCATCTCTGTCTGTAGTACCCTTGAGCAAGGTACTTTCCCTAAACTACTCCAGTAACATTACCTAGCTGCTTAAATGTGTAAGTAATTGTCTGGTTGTAATAATTGTAACCTTAACATTGTAAGTCACTTTAGAGAAAGCATAAGCTAAATGAATAAATGTAAGTTCTGTTCCTAAGACTGTCTTTAACTTGGATTTGTACATAAGTCGGAGCAGTTCGGCATGGTTCATATCTAACATCAGCCAAATGTTTATTATAGTATATAGCGCACCTTTATATGCATAAAAAAGATTAAAGAAACATTTCCACATAAACTAAAACATCTTTAATATAGCAATACAGTAATACTAATAATACAATATAATGCTGTAACGATAATAATGATAACAATAACAATAATAAATGTTACTACAGTATTTATAATAGAGAGAGAGGAGAAGCGAGTGAATGTGTGTATGGGCATAAAGAAGATTTGAGAACTTTAATGTTTGCTTTTCCAATTTTTGTTGGCTTTTCAGCTTTTTCCAATCGCTTTTTTATTTCCACTTAAGTTTCAGTTCTGATCGTTTTCCTTTCCTTTGATACATCACCATCACTTGCATCACATTTACTCTTTGGTGCCACGGTTACGAGGGTTAAAACAAAAAAAATTAACGCCAAATACAATAACACACGAGACGCTGTTAACAGCAATGTAGTCCAACTGAAAAGAAGGAAGTCCTTGTCTTACCTTGGGCTCACGAGCCGATGAACCGCTGTAGATGCGAAATGTTTTGATGTGTCGCAAAGTAGCGCCCGTTTGTTATTACAAACCATTGTATGCAACTAAAATTTTTAATACAATAGGCTTTACCAGGGGTGGTTCATGACTACATGTTGTATGTAAGTCGGACGTTCGTAACTGGGGGACTGCCTGTAAAATAAATTTGGAAGAACATGATGGAATTTGCATCTGATAGTACAAAGGGACATGGCAATCCTGCATGTGCTGTCAGTCTTTTTGTGTGCTAAAACCCATGTGGAAAGCAAATTGGAATCACATGCAGATCGCAGAGGTTTATGATGATGACATTGCCTGAAAGTTGATCACTGAACTTGAAAGAGTGGAAAAACAGCGGGGAGGAGAACGATAAGTGTATGAAACAATAACTGTCTTCTGGTGCAGAAAGCTGCAGACCTCTGTGGATGTCTTCCTGCCTCCCACGCCCGCACTCTGCACGAGCTGTCACCCTCCTCTAGATCGACTTTTCTCGACTGAAATGCCAAATTAGAAGAGTGTGCGGCACACATGTTTGGGCACACAGTCTTATTGCTACAATTAGAAATTAAACAAAAGACAGGGAAAGATTGCAGTGTTCTTTTCCCTGCCTTCCCCCATATGCCTTTTTACACACCCAGAAGCCTTGGCAAATCGTGGACAAGCAATGGTGCGCTGTGCATTGAATGAATGACTTTTTTACATCAAAACACACACAGGTCACACCAGCCATTAATTAATCTGGCCTCTACTAGATGAGTTGACAATCCCGTGTAGATTTAGTTGTTGTTTCAGTTTGCTCTGTTTGATGTAGCATGAGTAGAAGATGAAGTATTCCAAGACCTGGTTCAGAGTCTTCTTAATCCTAAACCCTCAGGAAGACTTCAGGTGAAGGGAACTTACTGTATCTATGTCAGTCAGAATTAAAGCAGGGAGAATACAGAGAAAGAGAATGACTGAAAATGAATTTAGGACCTTGCATTTTACTTGTAACAGTACTAAGGATGAGTCTGCAATTTGAGATTAACGAGGAATTAGAAGTTCTTTGTTTAAACCACCAAAAATGCAGCCAATGTTTAGTGCTTATTGGTCTGCTTTAGTGACAAAAGGTGAATAAAGAGGACTGCTGCCCAGGCACGATTATTTCTGTATTTCATCAGCCACACAATTTCAATATTTGTCCCTTGCAAATAATAAGCTAAAATTTTGGATGTATGAAATTAAATGCTGTGCCTTAGCTATTGTCATTATAGATAGAACAATGCCGTTCAAGTTCAGAAAATCAACACGGAAAAATGATTAAAAAGCTGGCATCTAACAGCTGAACCCCAGTTGCTGGTACATGATAGCTGAGATCTATGCCATGAGCTCCGGTTGCTATGACACCACGAGTAAGACCTGTCTCTGATGTTATCCCCTTCAGCCGTGTGAAAATAAATGGGGCATTCTGCCAGGAGGTTTACAAAAGCACATTCAGGGCCAAATGATCTTGTAACCACTGATTGCCCCTATTTCTGACTATTAATCATCTGAGTTTGACATAAACTGGACTATTTGGATAACAATGTTAATAATCCAAGATTTACAGCATCCAAAAGCAGAGTAAAATATACAATATCCAGTTGTTACAATATAGTTAACTCATTTACCCAATTTTGTGTAATCTATCTATCTATCTATCTATTAAAATACATACTGAGATACAGACAACTGACAATTTAGGAGTAACATATACGGCAGACGGAGGGAGCAAGAGAAAGACAGAGATGGAGCTTGGGGTCACAGCCCTTAGAGAGCCTTTGAATGGACTATCAAAACCCTATAGCACGATATTTCCACAATAATAACTTTATTACATCTCTGGATTTCTAGTAAATTAAAAAACTCCGTTATCAATATTGGGTAATGCACTGACTCATGCTCTCTCTTCCTACACCAATTTGACCTGCTGATGCAGTACGAATGACACTTCATGTCAAAGCAGCTTTCTTGTTTATGTCTTGGAACAGTCCTTCAAAGACCGTTGTGTTTACAGAATGAAAGTAGCAAAATACCTAACACAGCACAGGGGGGATAAACAGAACCACCTAATTCAGCAAGCAGTGTAGTGGTTACAGCAACTGCCTTTAGACCCAAAGGGTGCAGGTTTGATCCCTACCTCTGACTGGTGTTGAGTAGGTACATACCCTGAATTGCTCCAGTAAAATTACCCACTTGTATAAATGGGTAACTGCTTAACATTGTAAGTTACTTTTAAGTAAAGCATCTGCTGAATGAATAAATGCAATTTATGTTTGACACCTGACAGAATCAGACATTAGAGGGTGCAGCTGAATGACTCATTTTTACAGTTTTGGTTCCTGACATGACAACAGCCTATAACTGGGCCGTTATTCTGCAAAACTTTGGGAAGCCAAGCGGAGAGGCCCAAGAGTTATGCAGCTGAAACCACAGTCTACCTGAAAGTCTACTGGACTGATACACACAGTTGCCTGAGGAAAAAATAAAACTATCCATTCCTTCAACTTATTCTTTTAGTTTTAGCAACACTGTGGGCTGTGGTACAAAATGGTTTCACCTTTGAAGCTTTGTACAGTGGACATTAGCGTACACTTATTCATTTAGCTGATGCTTTTCTCCAAAGCAGCTTACAATGTTACATCACCTACAATTATTTACCATTTTATAAAGGTGAGTAATCATAGAGCAATTTAGGGTTAGCACCATGCCCAAGGGTACTACAGCTGGAGGTGGGATTCAAAATTCTGTGTCCAAAGGCAGCAGCTTTAACCACTACACTACCAGCTGCCCCTTGTGCAAAACAAATCAATTCATAATATTTTTTCCATACTTCTTTGTGATGTATAGATGAGCGACCCATTGTAAGTAGTGCATCCAGCAGTGTAAGTCACCTTGCTGAATAAGGTGTGTGGGCTGATAACACTACACAGAACTCATCGGAAATCGCTTCGGAGAAAAGCGTCTGCTAATTAAATAAATGTAAATGTGTTCAAAAATGAAATAATTATGCAAATTATGCAAATATTATGATAACCTTTTCTAACCTATATCCTGAGACACTCAACTGTAGTCCATTATATTTTGATTCTTAACTGGTTTGTTGTTGTTAACAAAGATGGATGGACTAGAGTCATGTGTAGAAGTCTTGTGAAAAACATTACACCTTAAAAAGACTTTAATTTTAAAACACTGAACATCCACTTCCACTGAGAGCAATTGTTAAACAAATGACTTCTGAGATTAACAAATCTCAAGGCGAAAACCAATTAAAAGTTTGTCTCTTTAGAATCAACACTGCCTGACTAAAGCAGACTAAAACATCTAAAATGTAAGAGAAGAGCATTGACTTATTTAGTCTGTCTTGATCACTAAGTTCTTTCAGCACTTACTACTCCATAAGGTTGAAAAGAAAAAATGTAATAGATAAATAACACATTCCGTATCCAAGATACTGTTACTAAGGGTGCACAGCTCATATCATAGCAGTAGGGGGAAAAAAAGATGTTAATAAAATGGTAACTGGATTTGAACATAGTTGCGTTGGCATGCTTTGACATTAAGTATCAGCACACACTTCATTGCTTGTTGTTTGCATTGCAGTAATACACTGCGCTCCAGGTCCTCCAAGTGTAAAATCAAGCAGGCTGGATCCTGTCAGGATGCTTGTAGTTTTGAGTTAAATAACTTAGTTGAAAGGATTCCTTAATTTCCAATACTTTCATCCTCTTCATCTCAACAATACCTGCAGTACTTCAAAATTTACAGTATTCAAAACAACCCCCTGAATTTTATCTCAGCAGTTGTCCTGGTTTTTTCTCTTCAGCTCTTGAAGTGTTTGTCTTTTTTCAGTTCTGTGCTTATATAGTACAGTATTGTATACCATAGTAATTCTGCTTAATGTCAGTTTTAGACTAAAACAGTGTTTTCTTTGGATTTATGGGTCACATCTACATATATTATTCAGCATACAGCACAACAAAACACTGGATTGACATCTATGACAACCATAGGAATGGAAGTAAATATTAGTTATATATAAAACTATATCAAGTGAACCTCATCTTGCATGGCGTTAAAATTGCCATGTTTTCATCTAGAAGTAGAAGGCGGACTCAATTGCAGAGTACACAGGAGTTTATTTAGGGACAGGACAGGAACCGTAGTCGGGGACAGGCGTGGGTCTTCTTACTGCAAATGTCATTTACCAGGAAATCCAGAATCGTGGTCGGTCAAACACGAATCAGAACACAGGAAGGTAGAAGTCACAGGAGAAGGACTCAGGGAGGTGGACTGGGAACAAGGATTAGAAACAAGAAGCAGGCTGCCTCCACCAAGTGAGCTGTGTCAGCAAACAAGGTTCCACATCCTTCTCTGTTTGCTTCTGCCTTATATCCTGCCAGGGCCAGGTGTATCTGATTATGGTGTTGGCATGGGTGTGGCAAAAATGTATTAAAGTAGCCAATTTATCCAAATTAACTAGGTATCTAATGTGAAATATTTATTATGACTGTATTATTTTCTTACAGGCTTAAATAATAATAATCCGTATCATAACAGCATTAGGCTAATGTGACTATCAAACCTGCTCTTATTAAATTAGTTAACGTGACTGATTAGTCGAACCCCCCCCCCCAGTGCTTCACATTGACAGAAGCAAGGAAGTCTTACAAAGCTGTTTGATCAAGTTCTTGCATATAAATGAAACATTAAATCTGTTGCAAAGAAAGTTTTTGGATTATATCCAGAACTGGCACCTCTACAATGGCAAAACAAGTCAAATTCATTTGCTCACTTTCTGTATAATCAGCCAGGTTATTACAGTCAGTGCAGGAAAGATCAAGTTCTTAAAATGATAATGAGACAGGCTACTGAGAGAAGAGGCGTCGAATGTGGAAATGCAGCAGGTGACTGCCTAATGGAAATGTTGCCGGTCCACTGATCATTTCACATCAGCAAATCGTGATTATTCTTTTAAAAAATTAAACAAACTCCATCCATCCATCCAAATTCAGTCATTGCTTGTCCTGAGCGGGGTCGTAGTGAACAAGAACCTTTAAATAAACTCTCCTCATATTTATTTGTTAGCAAGCCTAAGTGTTACAAGGTGGCTGAAAAATGTTCCTTACTGTTGTCATGGCTCTTGTCTGGAATAGTTGAAACCTGTATAATGTGGATCAACAAGCATCAGGGCAGACCTGAAAAAGTCTTCAAAGTACGAAATTAAAATGAATAAGATGTGAGTAAAGAGCTCTAGGAGCCATTTCCTCTTTCACAATAATCATATAAAAATGAACAATTCAGTTCTGCTCACTCTGTATCCTCCGAAGTTCTGTACCATGTCAGGGGTCATGATCCCAGTTCCCATCCACCACCAGCCTGCAGTGGTGGAATAACCTGATCGTCAGATCACAACAGCGGGGGTAACTAGAAAAACTCAGTCCTCTCACATTACAATAACTTTAAAATCTAAGGTTCCAAACTGGATTGTTTTGTTTGAATATTGATTGTGTTGCATATATATATCGAGTATATATGTTCGAATCCCGCTTGGGGTGCCTTGCGACGGACTGGCGTCCCGTCCTGGGTGTGTCCCCTCCCCCTCCGGCCTTACGCCCTGTGTTACCGGGTAGGCTCCGGTTCCCCGTGACCCCGTATGGGACAAGCGGTTCTGAAAATGCGTGCGTGCATGTGTGTATAGTTTAGTGATACAGAACCTTTAAGTGAAGGTATTTAATATGTTTATTGTCTAACTACTTGATAAGTGTTTTCACTTTAACAACTCTAATTGCTTGTTAAATTTAATGGCCTCTTAGTAGTTTACAACCTGAACTGTGATTGCAGTACCAAATTAACAAGATTCATTGTATACCATAACTCTCTGTTCTGTGTTTGCTGTTGTGATATTTTTAGGCTGTTTAAATGACCAAATAGGGGGGTGCGGTGGTGCAGTGGGTTGGACCGGGTCCTGCTCTCCAGTTGTCTATGGTTCGAGATCCGCTTGGGGTGCCTTGCGACGGACTGGCGTCCCGTCCTGGGTGTGTCCCCTCCCCCTCCGGCCTTACGCCCTGTGTTGCCGGGTAGGCTCTGGTTCCCCGCGACCCCGTATAGGACAAGCGGTTCAGAAAATGTGTGTGTGTGTAAATGACCAAATAACACTTTTTTAAAAATTAGTTGAGTACCTGAACAGCACAAGTAGATGAACCATCTGACTCTGTTCTATAAAATTAGAAATCTCTCCCGCTCTGTTCAGTGAAACATTCGAAAATGTTTGTTTTTCCACTTTTGACAGTAAGGGTCCAGTCATTGCCAAACTACAGAGCCTTCCATCAAACACCTGTACATGACAAGCAGCGCAGTAAAATGGATGCATCAGCAGCGGATGCTGTGATCCTTGAGAGCAGCATCGAGCATCAAAGTACAAGTGATGTTCCTACAATTAGGCGATTCCCTCAACGACACACTCAGTGGCTGTTTTTAACAATCTACAGGCTGGATCAGTGTCAGTGTGTGGGGGCTGCAGGCTATTGATTTGCGCTTTATGTTCACAGAAGAAGACAGAAATACAAACACACTCAGGCACGTGCTGAAGATTTTTGGAAGGCATGGTTGTCACACATCAGAATGAATGTGGGGATGTAAATCATGCTGTCAGAGTGAATTTTTCACTTTAAAAGGCTGCAGAACAGTAACATTTATAATGTTAAATTGGAAGGTGCTGGAAGGTATTAGTTGCTACATTTAGAAATGTGGGCTTATGTCCTCCAAACTGTGCATAAATTCTGCATGAAAGCTTTGCCAGTTCGGGTCACATGTGTTCCGATGACAAGAAAGGCTCTGTCTGAACTTCGGAAGCACTTACTAGTTATGTGACGCTAAAGTTTAATATTCATTACAATATTGGCACAACTTACATTTATTCATTTAGCTGGGGCTTTTCGCCAAAGCGACTTACAGTGTTAAGGTTACAGTTATTCACCCCTTTATTCAGCTGGATAATTTCACTCAAGAAATTCAGGATAAGTATCTTATTCAAGGCTACTACAGCTAGAAGTGGGGATCAAACCTGTAACCTTCAGAGCTGAAAGCAGCAGCTCTAACTACTACACTATCAACTGTCCCTAGCACTTAGAACAGAAGACAAATAAAGTTCACCATGTCCAATCTGTGTTACATCAGAGTGAACCGAACAGATTGAGAATTTACCTTAGACAGACCATCACTTTTACATAAATGTAAACCTTTCCCGTCAAAGTCGTTCACCGTGTAGCGTGTTTCCTCTCACAGAGCTGTATGAAGAAACAGCATGCAATGCAATATATACCAAATGATGTAACATCTCTCTCTAGATAAACTGCTCTGGGCATTAAGTGTAGTGAGCTGCGGTTCATTTCCAAGCAACAGCTCCCCTTGGTGCATATGCCTTCTTATGCCTTCTTTTAACTTCCCTCCCTCCCTCCCTTTTGGCTCTTGCTCTTCCAGCCTCACAGCAACTCTATCTTCCTTGCTCTCTCTCTGCCTTTTCTCTGTCGATTTCTGCCTCTCCTTGCCAACTCTATGTGATGAGACAAATAGGTAAAATTCAGCTCCCCAGTACCTATGTGCAGAACAAGAAGTGCGTTACTGAGCCACAGTGCAATAATCCCATGTCACAGCCAGATGTGCTGGTATTTTCGTGTATGACTGTGAACAACTGCTCTCGCTATATTGCATATAATGTGATTTTGTCACCTGCTTTCAATTTAACACAATTATATCTGAAAAAAGAAAACTTTGGATTAATCGTGAATATCTACAAGGAATATTGAATGAGTGGTAACAAAGTTCATCATATACATAATGGAGCATCTCTGTTTCCCACAAAGTGAAATGAAAGTAATGTTAATTTACAAAAATCATACTTCTTATTAACTGCTTCTGAGCTGATGCTTTGACTTAAGGTAACATAAAATATTTTAGTTAATTACAGAGCTGGATATTTTTTTGCCGGAGCAATTTTGCACCTTGTTTAAGGGCACTATGAGAGTAACAAGGAGTTGGGCTTGAAACAGCACCCTTCTGGATAAGTTTATGTCCTTAACTTCTGTGCCACCTGCTGCCTCATTATAACTTTGGTCACAGCTTCAGTTCAGCTGCCACAAACTCTTTGTCGTGAACAAAAACACACAGAACTATGTCTCTCTTTCTTTCTTGCCAATGTCTGAACCCCCAGCACCATAGCTGCTCGCCGCAAGCACTGATGAACCTACTCACGTACCGGCAGCTGCTGAGAGGCGAGTCCAGACCTCCTGGTGGAGCCCTGCCTTGAGCTCAGCCTCTTCCAGGACTCGGTAAAACGTCCGCGAGTGGTTCCCCTTCCCGGCCCTGGAGTTTCCTCCCGGGACGAACACCCCCTCTCCAGCTGCCCCCTCTCACCCCATCTTCTCTTCCCCATCTCAATGAATCACAGCACCTTCCCTTCAGGATCTCAGCACTTGAGTCATCTTATGCTGTCTTAAAGCACTGAGCGGTGAGTGAGAGTCAGCAAGCGAATGAGTGCGCCGAGGAAGAGGAGCGCCGACACAGATCCCTCTTACAGCTACTACTGCTGATTTTGTTTTCACTGTTGGTATTCTTCCACCCTAAGAAGTAGACATTGCCGGATCAGGAGCTCTGATGACAGCCACGCCTGTTGAATGTCATGCCGTGCTACTATCCAGGGCTCCCAGTAGCTTCCGACTGTGGAGGCACAAAAGCAAATATCGCACTTGCTAAGTGACTGGCATTCTGAATCCCTGAATCCACACCCCCAACCCCCACCCACCCACCACACACACCACACACACCACACACACACACACGCACACACACAAACGTACACTTGCTCTTGTTTTCTTCCTCCCTGCAGCCGTAGTTTGCAGCCTAAGAACCACCGCTTTGCCTGTTTTTCTTCCTCTTTCGTTCCTGCATTAGAGCCTTTGTATTCGGGGAAGAAGAGAGCGAGGCCAGCCGCGAGTATTAAACCACCGACTCGGTTTCCCTGCTCTCTTACCTCCGACACAGTTCATTACACAGGCATTCAGTGCCACTGGGAACTCTTCTTCTCCACTTTGCATCAGGATGGGGTTTCACTAATGGCCAGAGCACAAATCCTTTTCTCTCCAAAAAAAAGTCATCACATAACAAAAGCACAGGGCAAAACACACAGGGTTTTCCACCTAGCTTTGAACCACTGAGCTTATATCAAACACTTTTTTTATGTAAATGACAGCTGGTAGCAGCATCAAGGACAGCAACCCTTCAGCTGAAAATTGTTCATAATCGTGCGATCATCCAAACATAACATTACTGAAAGAAATTATGTCCAAGAATGCAATACATTAAATGTTTAAGGGTGCTTTGATTTCACAACTGTCGAAGAAAGCAAATTATGTAGAAACTTTGAATAGAACAAAAATGAGATTCTCAGTCTCTTTATGAAAAAGTTGCATACAGTACATTGAACTTGTTCGCATTTAGAGGTCTTGTGCTGTCGTCTTGTGTAGCAGCAATCCCCCAAAGGACAAGTCCCTAGACTGTCTTTCATGACACAGGGTAAATATACCTTATGCTCCACCTACGAGGTGTTTTACACTCAGCAACTTGAAGAACAATGCAAAATGGCACACAGGTGTCTGTATGTTTCTGAGCAGGTACCCTGAACTGATATCATTTCCAGAGTATTCCTTCAGTCTAATCTGGGGCTGCTTTCAGTGAAGGACTTGTTGAGGAGAAGAAATGTACCTTTGAAGAGTGTTACTTGCTCCTGTGTTTCCAAAACACCAAAAAGCAAATGTTCAGATAATTCATTCCATCTTCTATGGGTTGTGTCAAATGGAGGGTACTCAAAGGCAAAATCATTTAAAACACTGTTAAAAGTTTCTGTCCTGTATTGCTAAATCTGATGTTCCGCAAATGGGAGAGTTTACCAACTCATTGGTCATGCTTACACAGTAAAACAGAAGTGTTTTTATGGGTTATGAGTCATCACAGTGAAGGGTATCCATGTGATATTATACAGCATGATGTCTCTATCACTGCCCTAATCATTCTTGTTGTGGTTGTTTTTTATCGCCCTCCTGGCCTTCTCGGCTGCTTCTTGGATGACCTTGACATCATGTTGAGCTCTGTGCCAGGGGACGACACTCCGTTGATTCTCCTGGGTGACTTCAACTTGCATATTGATGATATTCATGCAAGCGGCCTTCTGTTGCTCCTACAGTCCTTCGATCTCCCCCTGTCCCAATCCCCTGCTACTCACAAAGCAGGCAATTGTCTTGACCTTCTATTTTTCCACAGTTGTGGCTGTTCCATCCTCTCTGTCACTCCGCTGCATGTCTCTGACCACTTCTTTATTTTCTTTCAACCCTCCCTCACCACTACCTCCTCGTCTCTTTCTGCACCCATTGTCACCTTCCGCCTCAACTTAAAATCTCTCCCACCTTCCTGCTTTGCCTCTGCTATGCCGTCCGCTCTCCTTTCTGCTGCATAATTCTGGGATCTATCAACAGACGATGCCACTAATGCTTTCCTCTTTGCCCTATCTTCCACCTTTGACTCTCTCTGTCCATTGGCTTCTAGACCAGCATCATCCCATTGGCTGACTGATACATAACAAGCTAACAAGACCAAACTCGGACTGCAGAGCGAACATGGTGTAAATCCAAGACTCACTCGGACCTGGATGCCTACCAGTCACTCTTAGCTACTTTTAACTCTGCTGTCTCTTCAGCTAAAACTTCCTTCTACCACAACAAAATACAGTCTGCTTCTAAAAAACCACACAGACTCTTTGCGACCTTCTCATCCCTTCTGTGTCCTCTGCCACCTCCTCCCTCTTCTCTCATTACTGATGATTTTGCTCTGTTTTTCAGAGACAAAGTCAAAGCAATCACTGACAAGTTCTCACATCACCCTGCCCGGTTCGCGCTGGACATTCCTGCGAAACTATCCTCTCCGAATTCAAGCCACTCTCCAAATCTCAAATCTCTGACCTTCTGATATCACACAGAGCCAACACTTGCTCCCTTGATCCAATCCCATCGTCACTCCTACAGAACATTTCCCCGCAATTCTCCACCTTCATCTCTAAGATCATCAACTCCTGGCTCTCCTCTGGCTGTTTCCCAGTTGCCTTCAAAACCACTCTAATTTCACCTCTGTTAAAAAACCCTCCCCGGATCCCGGTCTTGTTGAAAATTACAGACCGGTCTCTTTCCTCTCCTTCCTGTCTAAAACCCTAGAGCAGGCAGCCTGTGATAAACTGTCTGATTTGCTCACCCGGAACCATCTCCTCGATGGTTATCAGTCTGGTTTCAAAGTTGGTCACTCCACTGAGATGGCCCTTCTGGCAGTGTCTGATGCTCTCCAGGCTGCTAGAGCCACCTCCCTCTCCTCGGTCCTCATCCTCCTCGATCTGTCTGCAGCATTCAACACCATCAACCAAGGGTTTCTACTTTCCTCTCTTAGTCAGCTTGGTTTCAAAGGAGCGGCACTAGATGGTTTGAGTCCTACCTATCTGACAGATCCTATCAAGTGGTTCTGCAGAGCTCCTATTCTTCTCCTCTGCCTCTCTCAACCTGTGTCCCACAGGGCTCGGTATTGGGTCCTCTTCTCAATTTATACCTCCTCCCTCGGCCCGACCATAGCCTCCCGTGGATTCAAATATCACTGCTATGCTGATGATACCCAGATCTTCCTCTGCTTTCCACCTGGAGAGTCAGACATTTCCGCACATATTGCTGTCTGCCTGTCAGACATCTCTTCATGGATGTCTGATTACCACTTCCAGCTCAACCTCTCCAAAACAGAGATTCTTCACCTCCTAGCTGGCTTGTCCTCCTGTCACGATCTATTGATTAAACTGGACAACTCACTCATTTTGCCTACCTCCTCGGCCAAGAGTCTGGGAGTAACGATTGACTCAAGTCTGTCTTTCTCTTGGCACATCGAAGCCACAACCCAGTCCTACAGATACATCCTGCATAATATTTGTAGGATCCGTCCTTACCTCACAACTGACTCTGCCCAACTATTTGTCCAAGCCATGGTGACTTCCTGTCTGGACTACTGCAACTCCCTCCTGTGTGGCTTTCTTGATATTGTCATCAAACCTCTGCAGCTGATTCAGAATGCTGCTACATGAGTTTTGTTTGATTTGCCAAAGCATTCCCATGTATTATTTCTACTCATTTTTTTACACTGGCTTCCTATAGCTGCCCGAATCAAATTCAAGACCCTGGTTATTGTCAAAAAATGCATCAGTAGAACTGCTCCCAGCTATTTACAAGACTTGATCAACCACTACACCCCAACCTGACCCCTTTGCTCATCTACTTCTGCTTGACTGGAGGTCCCTTACATGAAAGGTAAAGCTCGGAGGTTCTCGATTCTGGCTCCGTTGTAGTGGAATGACCTTCCTCTCTCACTCAGAACTGCAGAAACTCTGTGTACATTCAAGAAGGGTCTGAAAACTCACCTTTTCCAGATCCATTTTGTCCAAGATCTCTCCAGCTCATGTGTGGTGAAAAAGTTCAAGCACCTTAATTTCATGATCTTCCCCAGATAGGCCTTTACACAGCTGCTACTCCAGCATTGTATGTGATTGTCTGTGTACCTTATTCTTAAAAAAAAAATAAAAAAATTGGTAGGAGGTTATCAGGATTCATCTACCCTGCGTTTTATGCACCTACTCGAGCGATGAACATTGGTGCATCAAGTGGATAGTAACAAACTAGGTTTACTTAAGAATCACATGTCTGCAGTCATGTCTCTTTCTCTTAATGTAATGCACAAATTGTATTTTTGCTGAGATGTATGTCACTTTGGAGAAAAGTTTCTGCTAAATGAATAAATGTAAATGCTGAAAAAAATAAAATTCGACTTATTTGTGTCACAGTACCCAGAAGTAGTCCTGAACTGGACAAAACACCAACATGCACAACAGCACGTGAGCACAATTAGCACAACGGGAATATAAAGAGCACCAACATCTTCAGCGAAATCTCAACTCACAATATATGTCTCCTTACCTGAGAAGAGAACCACTGTTGACAGTCTCTACCTTGTCTTGCGTCTCAGTGATTCCCCACCCATATTCTGTTCTTATCCAAGTAAGCATCTCCTTGCCTCCTTCATTTTTCGTCGCTGTACCCAGGAATCCACTACTAATACTAGGACTGTACATCATCATGGTGTGGTAGCTTGCGTGTCTCAATGATTCCAAGAGCTGTACTGGTTGGAACATTGCTCCTGGTGGGTTCAACCATATCGAATAGGTCTTATGGCTCCAGACAAAAACAGTCCACTGGTTCCCCAGGTTGGGGGTTGGGCGTGGGACTAACAACCTCACACTGTAAAACACATTTTGTTACAGAAACCAATACAATTGTCTGCTATGAACTGAAAGCCAATGTTAATTTGAGCCAATCACTTGGCAGTGTGACCACCCTTGATGAAAGCCTGCCACAGGAAGTCAGGACTGCGAAATCAAATTTACTTGGAAGCAAAAACAAGAGTTACGTGGGAACATAACATAACCTAACAACACGCGGAGGGCGCTGTGGCGCAGCAGGCTTGGCTGGGTCCTACTCTCTGGTGGGTCTGGGGTTTGAGATCCCGCTTGGGGTGCCTTGTGATGGATGTGTGTCCCATCCCCCTCCTGCCACACCCTGCATTGCCAGGTTTGGGTTCGGCTCCGGCTTGCCCCAACTTCGCTTAGGACAAGAGGCTTTGGCCAGTGCATGGGAACATTGAATGTCCGAACCATGTATGAGGTGTAAAAATTAGCTGAAGTCCTCAGTGTGGAATGCCAAAAAGCACTTAAAGAAGGACTGTAATATCTGAGCTAAAGCAGGTGAAGCTTACATGTGGAGAGGCACAGCATGTTGCAAATGATAAGGAGAGATGGTAACAATTGGTTGAGGTCTTATGTCTCAAGCCAGGGATGAGATGAGAGAGGAAACCTACTGCTCCACATTTCACCTGGTTTATCTTCTCAAGTACCTAAAAAAACTCCACACCTAGGTTCTCAGTACAATGGTCTGCAAGTGGTCCCCGATGATCTGATTGCATTGTTCAAAGTTGCTTACAGTATTCAATCTGTATACTAAGTTACTTAAAGTGATTGATATATTTTGACAGCTGGGAATTTTTATACTGGACTACACACACACACACTGACTGAAGCCACTTGTCCCAACCGGGGTCGCGGTGAGCCAGAGCCTGGCCCAGCAACACAGGGTGTAGGGGCAGAGGGGGAGGGGACACACCCAGGACAGGATGCCAGTCTGTCAGATGGCACCCCAAGCTGGACTCAAACCCCAGACCCACCAGAGAGTGGGACCCAGCTTAGCCTGCTGCGCCACCACACTCCCTATATGGTATACTGGACCACACACACACACACACACACACACACACACACACACACACAGTCTGAACCGCTTGTCCCATATTGCTCCATGATCCATCTTTACTGTATTGTAACGACCCACATTACTGTGTTTTAGTGGGAAATGTGTTTAATGTAAATAGTTGCATTATGGGAAAAAATTAGTAAAGTAGGTGTGCAACCACTGGGGGGAATTATGGGCAGAATGATGGGGGTGACCATGTTTGCCTGTAGGAAAAGAGAGAGAAAGAGCCTGGGGGCACTAAGTAGGATGGGAAGATTGGCTTGGTGCACAGGTCCTTGAGGAAATGGGGTTCTTGGACCGAGTGCATTATTTTCCTTTGTGCCAGTGTTCAAATAAACATTTGAAGTAAATGCTGCTTGTGTGCCCTTCTTTGCCCCATCCAAGGTGCCACGTGCCACAGTATTCATTTGCATTTATTCATTTTGTAGACTTTTTTTCTTTACAGTGATGAAAAATGGAACACATGCATCATATCAACAGATGTAGTATTACTTGAAGCATAGTATTTTTGTTAGCCAATGTAGCTAAACCATACAATCAAATATAACCTGCTTGTCAAATGATAACAATCCATGTCAAAAAGATCCTCTGGCAAGGTATGTTGGAGGACATCTAATAGTGTAGCGAGTTACCCAATGACTGGGACATACAGATACACGGTAGAACAGATTTACCTGACCGGAACATTTGTTTTGTATGTTAAAGCCTACCCTGGTTAGCAGTATACTTTGCAGCCATGACTTGATGCAGTTGTTGCTTCATACCTGCAGCCTTCAGCTAGCAAAAAAATATTCCTTTTTCTAAAAACTGTTTTAGAGAAGTTGTTACTTCTATAATGTTTATCTTAGAAATAAAACGCTCCAGCTGTGGGGTGGAGGAGGCCACATGAGCAGGATTGAGGCACCAGACAGCAGGAATTTAAACAAAACAGGTTTATTATCAACCAAAAAGTACCAAGCAAAGGCAGCCATAAAACTCACACTGTGAGCTCCTGCATAATACTCCTCCCCAAAAAAAAAAAAAAAAAAAAAAAACCCCATCCTCAAAGTCCTCACACTGGCTGCCTTTATTCCCTCTTCATTATCCTTAAGTACATGCAGCCAGCCATCATTATTCACTTAGGGCAGTGGCAGGTCCTGGTGAGCTCTCCATCTTGCAACTCCTACTTCCTGCCCTGGGTTGGACCGCCCACCAACTCACACTACCTGCTGTATACAGTAATTTATTCATGTAGTAATTAATTTAACATGCAACATTATTTACACTTGTTCATTTAGCTGACACTTTTCTCCAAAGCAACTTACAGTGTTAGGTTACAATTATTTACCCATTTATACAGCTGGGTAATTTTACTGGAGCAATTTAGGGTAAGTACCTTGCTCAAGGGTACTGCAGCAGGAGATGGGGATCAGACCTGCAACCTTTGGATCCAAAGGCAGTAGCTCTAACTGCTATGCTACTGGCTGTCCCGGTATAATATAACTCTTATATATTCCTATATATAATTCCTATATATAATAATTGTATTATCATTATTACTTGTAAACTGGCTTAGAATTGTTACTTAATCTAGAATGCCCAGGAGGGGTGGGTAGCCACTGACCCTTGAACCCTCAGAGGTTTTTTTCTCCCTCGATTTACAGTAGGGAGTTTTTGTTCCTTTCCTCTGTTGCCAGTAGGCATACTTATAGCTCTGTGAAAGTATTATATTATGGTAGTCAGTAGTCAACTGTCTTTGTTTCTTATCAGATGTATTTGTTTTTCTTGCCTCATGCCTGTGTTAAAGAGCTCTGTGTTACTGCGTGAGAAGAGCGCGCTGTAAAAAAATTAATTGATTGATTATATAATACAATTATTTGTAAAAGTTTAGAATTCAGTACTGTGTAGCAGCACTTTACTTGCACCAGAAGGTTCTTTCAACCAACCAATTTCAATAACCATTTGCCCCGAGTGGGGTAGCGATGAGCCAGAGCCTATCCCGGAGATGTTGGATGCAAGGCTGAAGGGGTTGGGGGAGCACCAGTCCATCGCAGGGCCACAACTAGGCACACAGCCTGGCAAAGGTACTGGAGCAATTACAGGGTAGGCACCTTGTTCAAGGACGCTAGAGCAGGAGACAAGGATCAAATTGGCAACCTTCAGAGCCAAAGGCAACTGCTCCAACCACAATGCCGGCAGCCATACTGCTCCTCTTCTTTCACAAAAACTAAATGATAATAAAGTAATAAAAATCACTTTTTTACACACTTACACAGTTTAGGTGGGATCAACAATGAATATAAAGGACAATGCATGCCGTTCCGTGGAAAAAAATATTGCCACATGTCGTGGGTATATCTGGCTTGATCCCTGCACTCTTGTGCTATGGACAAGCGTTCTTACATTTCCATGTTCATGTTTTAATTAAGCAGACGCTTTTCTCCAAAGCAACTTCCATCTCATAGAAAATCCATTGTGTACATTGCATTAGCAGGAAGGGAGACATAGATGCAGATGTGTGATTCTTAAGTGCAGTTCTTAAGAAAGCCCAGAAGGCCTAGGAGCCCTCGCAAACTACAAGAACCCCTTCAGCACTTAGAAAACCTGAAGCAACACATTTCAGAACTGTTTGCATTATATTTATGGAAAATTCAAGAACTGAATTTTTAGTAACTGAAGTGGAAAGACAGTTAAACAGAAATAGCAACAATCAGCAAAGGTGAGAAAAAAATGTAAGAAGCTCCAATCTCACCAAAGCTGATGGTTTTATTTCAGTTTGGTCCAGTCTGCAGCCAGATTTGCGTATAGCAGCTTTAAACTGATCAACTGTTTACTTTATTTACTAAACTTTTCAGTTTAAGCCATTGTACATACCAACATGTGCTAAGTATGATGTGCAAAATCATGTGCATGCTCTCTGGGTTTAACACCTCACTTTACACTGTGGCATAAAAAAACAGTTTTAACACTCATTTACAAACACAGGAAGCTCCTTTTTACTGGAGTTGTACTTCATACATAAGATTACTTTTTTATATCCCACCTCATAATGGTTCATTGCTTAATGACTTGAAGGCAGAGCATGTTTTTATTTTCCCTACTAATGAATAATTCATAGGTGACCAATGAATGCAAGAGCACCTACTGAAGAAGTAGCAGTGCATTGCAAGGAATTTTAAAATCTTAAATTTATGTATGCCACCTAAACCTTGGGAGTCCTGTTTCACATCCTAGGCCACTAAGTAGGGCTGAAAAAATCTTGCAGATTTCATTTTTCTGGGTTCGAACTGCACATATATTGAAGAGGCAGCTTAGGCTGGAATTGGATGATTAATGTAGTGTTCACCCTATAAACCTTATGGGATATCTCACCATAAGTATGAATTAACTCAAAGTATTAACCGTTTATATAACAATAATAATATCTGTGAAAAATGCACTGGAATAACAATAATATGCATAAATAATAATTGTAATAATCTCCATACAAAAGATAGCTAAATACAATATCATAAACCATACAGTTCTGTACATAAGTGACACATTTATCTGTTTTAACTCCTTTACACTTTCTTTCACAGAGATGCTCTGTGGGTATCGAGCATCAGGCGTTATCAGGAGAAAGCGGATGTAGAATCACTAGATAAGGTGATGTACCAATGTCTGCAAACTTTTATTTTTTTTAATTATATACCAGGTTTTTAATTCTTATTCTGAAGTACAGCAGTGAACTCCAACACTCAAAGATTGTCTGAAGTAATATTATTTCAGCAAGACACATTAATGCTGAAGAATTCTAGAGCAGAATATTTATTCCTCTGATCTTCTTCTTTATATAATTGCTATTCCATCCATTCATCCACTGTCATTAACTGCTTGTAATGGTCAGAGTCACAGGGGTCTAGAGCCTATCCTGGAATCACTGGACTGAAGGCTGGCTGGGTACACTCTGGATGGGACGCCAGTCCATTACAGGGTAGCCGGGCACACACACACACACTACAGGCAATTTACTGCCACCAATTAAGCTGAACTGAAATGTCTTCTGAATGTGAGAGGAAACACATGCAGAAGCATGCAAACTTCACACAGACTCAGAGTCAGATTCAAACCTACAATCAATCAGCTCAGATACTGTGTGGTTGCAGCAGTACTCACCATGGAACCATCACACACACAGACTATTTGAAACTGCTTGTCCCAAGAGGAGTCACAGCAAACCGGAGCCTAACCCGGCAACACAGCGTGCAGGGCTGGAGGGGAAGGGGAGACACCCAGGACAGGATGCCAATCCGTCTCAAGGCACCCCCAGCAGGACTTGAACCCCAGACCCACCAGAGAGGAGGACCCTTAGAAACCTGCTGCGCCACTGTGCCCCCCCCCCCCCTACAACCATCTAACCATGCAACCATGCTCCCCTTATTATTATTATTATTATTATTATTATTTTTATTATTATTATTATTATTATTATTATTATTATTATGGGGGGCGCGGTGGCGGAGCGGGTTTGGCTGGGGACTGCTTTCCGGTGGGTCTGGGGTTTGAGTCCCACTTGGGGTGCCTTGTGACAGACTGGTGTTCTCTTCGGGGTCTGTCCCCTCCCCCTCCAGCCTTACGCCCTGTGTTGCCAGGTTAGGCTCTGGCTCCCCGTGACCCTGAATGGGACAAGCAGTTCAGAAAATGTGTGTGTGTGTGTGTGTGTGTATTATTATTATTATTATGATGGATTGTTCACTTTAAATTGCCCATAGTTTGTGAATATAGGAGTGACTGTATGTGTGTGGTTTCCTTACAGTTAAGTGGTTTCCTGTCTGGGGTTCACTCTGTCTGGCCTACTGCCCTAAGCATTTAGGACAGGCTGACACCTCTTTTGTTCGACAGAAAATTTTATCTGTCCAAAAGTGATATTTCTTGAGATTCACAATAAGATTGGAGAAAGAATAGAGGTCTTTCATATTTTTGTTCCGGACTACTCAATCAATGTCATCATCTACAAAAACACAGTGTCCTCTTATCCTACAACTCCCATCAAAAAGTTGCATTAATATCCTTAAATCCATATGGAATAACCCTAAACTGGAAAATTCCACAGAATATTGTAACAATGGTCTTGGCTTTGCTTTCTTCATTTGTAGCTAAAATTTCCAGCAATGAGCAGATGAATGACAAAAAAAGGCTGAAATTCTTTCCCTAAAATCCAAGGCACTATCTAACTGCAACATTAAAACAATATAATTGAATCAGATACATTGTAAATCAAACCTACTGTACTAGCCCCGAAAAAGGCATCAGTCTCATCCATTGAGCTGCCAAGAATAAATGCTTTGAAGACCGAAATAATGCACTTACCTTCATCTCTGCTGAGAGAGGTTGCAAAACCCTCCTGTTATGAGGTTTCCTTGTCATGAGGGCCTGTCAGAAAGAAGGATATGAACATGATCTCAGTAAACTGACTATGCTAAATCTATTCAGGTGTATATTTAAAGAGAAAGTTCATAATACAGGCAGTCCCCAACTTACGATGGTTTGACTTACGATTTTTTTGAGTTTACGATGGTGAGCTGGCGATAGGCATTTAGTAGAAACCGTAATTCGAATTTTGAATTTAGATTTTTTCCAGACAAGCAATATGTGGTGCGATACTGTCTCGCGATGCTGGGCAGCGGCAGTGAAATGCATCTCACAGTCTGTCGTGCAGAGGTGTGTATTAGGTGTATTAAATGCATTTTTGACTTACGATATTTTTGACTTACGATGGGTTTCACTGAACGTAACCCCATCATAAGTCGGGAACCACTTGTACTTGCATTATCATAGAGTGCAAGTACATGAAATTGTATAATAATGTCAAATGGGATTTAGTTTCAGTGAGAATTTGCAAACAGCTAGAAATCAGATGTTTCAGTAAAAACAGTACCTGTACTATTCAAAGCATGAATCAATGAACAACAAAAATTTTATTAAAATTACTTTTCAAGACCTTTTCAGTGCCAGAGTGGATTATTTCAGTCACTTCTCCATTTATGTTTGTTTATGTAGATAAGTAAAACTTCTGTTTAAGTTTTCCGTTAAGTTCAGCTACAGTTAAAGAAACTATGTGAGATTAACAAATTAAAAACACTGTAAGACTTTAGCTAGGTTGATATAGTCAAAAATCAAGCCGGCTAAAAGGGCAAATGTGTTATAAGGTGTACAAGAAAGTCGTCAGCTGTTTTAAGACCTTAATACTCAAGTTTCCTATCAGTTATGTTAAGATTAATTTACAGAAAGCCCTTGTTAGCTCATGCCATCCTCTTCACCCCAATTAACCCAACAGTTTTCCTGCGTGCTCAGACAAAGATAACAGAAAAGTCACTAATGACTTGTTCTTGGATGCTGTAGCTTGGCACTAATTGCAGCTGTATGTGGAATCCTTCTCATACCTTTTTTAATTTGGGTTTGAAAAATTAAAATTTCCTGTATAATTTAAAATATTTTACACACATGTAAGGCAGAATAATTACAGGTGTTTTAAATACTCTATATTCTGTATAAATGTAAAATCATGCTCTGAAATCAGCTCCCCCCATATTCTATATTTTTCTATATTCCTCCAGGTGCTCTGGTTTCCTCCCATAGTCCAAAGACATGCTGTTCAGGTTCCTCCATAGTGTGTGAGTGTCACAGAGAGAGTGTATTTCACTGATGTGATGGCTAAGTGACCCATTGTAGGTAGTGTATCTAGCAGAGTAAGTCACCGCGGTGAATAAGGTGTGTGGGTTGATAACACTACATAGTTCATTGGAAGTTGCTTTGGAGAAAAGCGTCTGCTAAATAAATAAATGTAATGTAAATGTATATTTTTTTATTAATTGTACTATAATTTTGTTGTATTGCACAGCATTACAATGACAATAAAGTCTTCAATTCAGTTCTAAGAATGACTCTCTTCACTTGCATCTGACTTTCTCCAGATTCCGACATGGATAAAGGAAGTAGTAATTACTTCTGTCCAATTTTCATTTGTTTTGAACGACACAGTGTTAGAACGACATTTATTCGACCTGTGCTCATTTTGACGCAAAAGGGGTATATTAATGTTTTGGCACTGGATATTAGTATTTATATCTCTTATCTTAGCTTGAGTGTGCAGCTTTGTTAATTTCCAGTGCCATCTCCACTACTCTGCTAACTTATCGTCCCAGTTAGCACAGCATAGTTTTGTATTGGCCGTCATTTTAATTAGCAATTTATGACCACAAGTCCAGATCTAGCTCCATTTTGTAGCTCCGTCAGGTAAGTGACCACCTCAGTCAACACAATAGACTTCAAGCCTGGTCCTTCCAGCACAACAATGTTCATTGCGCACCATTTTTAAGGGTGTCCAGGGTAGCTGACCTGCCTAGCTCTCTTCTGTTCTGATACTCCTTGATTTGCTGGCAGCATTTGTTACAGGGACAGCTGGTAGCGTAGTGGTTGGCACTCCTGTCTTTGTAATCAAAGGTTGCAGGTCTGATTCCCACATTGGGCTGTAGTAGCCTGTAAGCTCCTAGCAACTGTAAGCTTAACATTATAAGTTGCTTTGGAGAAAAGTATCAGCTAAGTGAATAGTTACCTTTTTGTATGCCTAATGAAACTGAGTTACATTTATTCACTTAGCAGACACTTTTCTCCAAAGTGACTTACAATGGATACTATGTAGTGTTACCAGCTCACACACCTTATTCACCAAGGTGACTTACACTTGCTGGATACACTACTTACACATCCATACATCAGTGGAACACACTCTCTCTGTGTCACTCACACACTATGGGGGAACCTGAATAGCATGTCTTTGGACTGTGGGAAGAAACCAGAGCACCCAGAGGAAACAGACACAGGGAGAACATGCAAACTCCACACAGACCAAGCAGGGATTGAACCTATGTTCTCTCACACCACACAGCAGCTGTGAGACAGCAGCACTACTTGCTGTGCCACCAAGTTACTGAATTACAGAAGACTATTAAAGTACATCCTTTTGCATAAAGCAGACGTATTTCTTATATTAAAGGTAAAATTTCTCTTTTACTTTTCAATAGTTTGTCATACAATTGAAATGTCAGGGATAGGTTGATTTCTTTATCAGCAACACATCCACAACGTTTGTAGCCATTTGTATCCTTGAGTGTTTTACTGCTCTTCATTTGGAACCAAATGCAGTTGCTTACATGACTGTTAATGACTAAAAAGCCATGGAATTTTTTTTCCCCTGATGTTGTTGCTTCTTAAGCATCTGCACAATCTAAAGTAATTCGATTTGTGTCGGTTGTAGCAGTACTGATCCAATGTGAACCCCTCACCACCAGGTGCCATGGAATGTGTGGCCCAAACATGTGCTTCTCCCTGTCTGCTGCATTTTATTCTAATATTAGCATCTTCTTATTTAGCTCGTACTATTTTCCAAAGCATCTGACAGTTTTACCAATTTTACAGCTCTGTGTTTTACCAGAGCAATTTGGGGTAAGGACTTTAATCAATATACTACAGCATGGAAACCAGGTTAGGAGTTCATGTCATTAACTGCTCTGCTACAGTTGTTAGTACCTTAATGTTGGAAACTGCCTTGGAGAAAAGTGTGAGCTAAATGAGTAAATGTCACTGTCAAGCATCCTTCAGACATCACTAACCAAGCTGGGCATTACAGATAGTGCTCTTACCTGGTCCCCAGCACGCCTTCCTAGCGATTCTACATAGTGTCCTATGTTTTTCCTCTACATCAACCTATCAGCAGCAGGGGCAACATAACCATGAGGCCTTCCAAAACAACAAGAATTACCATCTCTGAGGAGAATCTCAATGTCAACCATATCCTTTCAGGTTTGTCACAAGGAGGTCTTGTTCATAATTCACTACACTCTCTGTCCATTTACTGATCTACGCTACCCACCTGAACTACAGTAACATCATGTAAAAGCATCATACAGTAGATACAGTAATGATTCCAGCTGTTCCAAAATACCTTTGTAGAATTTGTCTCAAACCTGCCAAAACATTTGCATCACACATCTCTTAGCCACCCTTAACAGGCTACCAGTTGAAGCGTGGATTCATTTAAACTGGGATGTTGACTTTCTGAGCCTACAGAGACACAGCTCAATTCCACCATCATGTTCATATCAAACCATACACTGCTTCTAGATCTTCTGGAGGTCTGACCCTGCCATATCATAATCTGGTCCCTTTTCAGCCCTGAACCCTCAGTGTATCAACAAGCTCATTTCCCACCTCAAGAGATAGAACTCCTGACTCTAGTCCCCTCTTCAGAGAAATACTTGAAAACCATTTCTTCAGGCTGCATCTTTTCCCTTATATGTTGACCAACTGACTTGCATGGGAGGACTGTAAGTGTGATGTTAGAAACACAGATAAGCACTTAGAGTTTTATGCTTCTTTTAATTTCATGGTTCTGTTAGTACTTCATCTATGATATTTGTAGGATGTCGGTTTGGACAAAATAAATGGAATTATAAGGCCTACCTTTCTTCACTACACTGTCTTAAGTGAGGTAATAAACTGCAGTGGTTATTTCTGTTTTTAACAATTTTTTATTTGCATGCTCCAAACCTCCACTTTTGAGTCACTTTCCAGAAAGCGCTTGTTAAATGTATAAATCTCTATAAAAGCATAATTAATCAGAAAATACTGTCATTTCAAAAGAATAAAATGTAAAAGCATTGACACCTTTCTAAATTATTAAAGGAGTAGTTAAACAAATTATATAAAATATATTTGGAAATGACTTTTTCATTTCATTCCATGAGGACATCAACAATGAGGTCTGGATGAAGTCCAAGGCCCCCATTCACTGCATAATTATCATGACCTGTTTTAATTAAGCATTAAATTAATCATTACTTCTGCAAAGAGTTTTTCATATTATTAAAAAAAAACTTTTTGAACAATGCACCAGGAGATAGCTGAAAAAATTTAATATATGTACAAATATGCTTACAAAAGAATGATGAAACCATTTATACAATATTATTATTATTATTACTATTATTATTATTAACACATTGAGAGTCGGACTAGGTGGTTCGTAAATAGATATACATCTCAGAACGTGACCCAAAAAAACGATTTGTTCATTAAAACAGATTGCATTAAAACACCTTTTTAAACCACTCTTAAATCTTGTGTGATACGTTTTCCAAGGACATTGCTATCTAACCTAGAAAACAGCTTTCCTGAGGGAGCACCTAGGGGCACAAACTCTCCATGAACTGGGGCACACAGTATTTCTCCGTTTCTCTGAAATCAGATCTCACACATATTTACAGTTCATAAAGCTCTGTTCATGTAATGTTCATTCTGATCATCTCCCTTCCTACTTCTCTATGGTTCGATTCAAAATATGAGTGAATATATGCAATAAAGGCGTTATTATCCGTTGCACTTCAGTGGTCATAATCTGTGTTTCCAGAGTCAGGCTCTTACCCCAGTGACATAACTAATAAATAACTAAATACACACTCACCAGCCACTTTGGTAGGTACACCTTGCTAGTACCGGTCTGCACCTCCTTTGGCCTTCAGAACTGCTTTAATTCTTCATGGCATAGATTCAACAAGGTGCTGGAAACATTCCTCAGAGACTGAGGTCCATATTGACATGATAGCATCATGCAGTTGCTGCAGATTTGTCAGCTGCACATCCATGATGCGACTCTCCCGTTTCACCACATACCAAAGGTGCTCTATTAGATTGAGATCTGGTGACTGTGGAGGCCATTTAAGTATAGTGAACTCATTGTCATGTTCAAGAAACCAGTTTGAGATGATTTCAGCTTTGTGACATGGCACATTATCCTGCTGGAAGTAGCCATCAGAAGATGGGTACACTGTGGTCATAAAGGGATGGACATGATCAGCAACAATACTCAGGTAGGCTGTGGCGTTCAAACGATGCTCAATCGGTACTAAGGGACCCAAAGTGTGCCAAGAAAATTTCTCCCACACCATTACACCACCACCACCAGCCTGAACCCTTGATGCAAGGCAGGATGGATCCATGCTTTCATGTTGTTTATGTCAAATTCTGACCCTACCATCTGAATGTTGCAGCAGAAATTGAGACTCATCAGACCAAGCAACATTTTTCCAATCTTTTATTGTCCAATTTTGGTGAGCCCATGCAAATTGCAGCCTCGATTTTTTGTTTTTAGCTGACAGGAGTGGCACCCGGTGTGGTCTTCTCCTGCTGTAGCCCATCTGCTTCAAGGTTCCACGTGTTGTGCATTCAGAGATGCTCATCTGCATACCTCAGTTGTAACAAGTGGTTATTTGAGTTACTGTTGCCTTTCTATCAGCTCGAACCAGTCTGGCCATTCTCCGCTGACCTCTGGCATCAACAAGACATTTTTGTCCACAGAACTGCCACTCATTGGATATTTTCTCTTTTTCTGACCATTCTCTGTAAACCCTAGAGATGGTTGTGTGTGAAAATCCCAGTAGATCAGCAGTTTCTGAAATATTCAGACCAGCCTGTCTGGCACCAACAACCATGCCATGTTCAAAGTCACTTAAATCATCTTTCTTCTCCATTCTGATGCTCAGTTTGAACTTCAGCAGATCGTCTTGACCACGTCTACATGCCTAAATGCAGTGAGATGCTGCCATGTGACTGGCTGATTAGATATTTGTGTTCACGAGAAGTTGAACAGGTGTACCCAATAAAGTGGCCGGTGAGTGTATATCACTGTTTATAAATCTATAACTAAACAATATCACTCGCACCAGAAGTGGTGGAAACCTGGAGGAGTCCTGGATTCAGCATGTCAGTTCATTGCCTGGGCAAGGAAAAGCATGTTGAATTTCATGAAGCTACTGGTCTTTCATTTTCTCTGTTAAGGACATATTTCACCTGATGTGGATGACACTTCATAAAATGATGTCTTCATTGCTACTTTGGTATTATTTTTCTTTCTGAAGCTATTCGTTGCTTAAAGAGGAAGGGGGAAATGTGAATCTGTTACTATTCCCTGGGTCTTGAAATGCATGAGGTTAAAATTAAATTTCTCTACCTCTTCGCCGCAGCACATTAAGGCACATTTGTGACTGGTGAGTCACAAATTATGAAGGGGGACAGAGGCAGTTGTGAGAACATTCAATAGTGGAGTTTAGCAGGACTGACAGCCAGCTGAGAGATGACAGGCTCCTGTAGCTCATCCCCTTTCAGACTGTTATTGACATTGAGCGATGGAAAATAAACAGATCCATTTTCCTTCTGAAGAAATTGCTGAAGTAAATAAGTATCTTTGCTTAGGGTAATTTTGCTCATTTTCTCCCATTCCCATTATTAGAAAACACTAATAATTACACTGCGGTCTGAATCGTTCAGTAGCACAAAACCACTGTTGCCCTCCACATCTGTTAAGCTATTTTATAGCAATGGTAACCTTATTATTCATATTTTTATCGTAAAGTACTCGTACTTATGTTAGTGATTTAAAAATGTATTTGAAATAAAGCATTGTAGCAAAAGGGGTGCGTTTACACTTTTGTGGTTTCTCAAAGCCCTGAAGGCAAGAAACAACAAATGTCAAAAATCTGATGTCACTGAACCTTTACATTGTTTACTAAATTAAAGCCAGGACACACACACAGACACACACACACACAAAAAACAATTTAAAATGTTTGTTTTCAGGGTTTCCTGTCTACTTTTTTTTTGTTTTAGACTGAGGAAACAAAAAAAGATTGCATGGCTATATTAACAGGCTATATTTTCCTAATACTGTACATCTGGGGTAGTAAGCAGCATAATGCTTAGAGCAGCTAATCCTCCCAAACAAGGTACACACACACATTTTCAGAACCGCTCATCCCATATGGGGTTGCAGGGAGCCGGAGCCTACCCAGTAACACAGGGCGTAGGGCCGGAGGGGGAGGGGACACACCCAGGACAGAACGCCAGTCCGTTGCAAGGCACCCTAAGCAGGATTCGAACTCCAGACCCATCGGACATCAGGACTGTGGTCCAACCCACCGCGCCACCGCGCCACCGCACCCCCCCCCCAAACAAGGTACTTAGCCTGAATTACACTGGTAAACATTATTCAACTGTATAAATTGCCAAAATCATTGCAATTGGTATAACACTGAAATTCACTTTTGAAAAAAGTAATTAATCAATGAGTCACTATGTATTGCTTTTGTATCTAATGTATACACTACTTTGGATACAGCATATACACACACACATTTTCAGAACCGCTTGTCCCGTACGGGGTCACGGAGCCTACTCGGCAACACAGGGCGTAAGGCCTGAGGGGGAAGGGGACACACCCAGGACGGGACGCCAGTCCGTCGCAAGGTACCCCAAGCGGGACTCGAACCCCAGACCCACCGGACAGCAGGACCGCGGTCCAACCCACTGCGCCACCGCACCCCCTCTTACAGCATATGGTTATATATATTTTATTGCATATGTACTAGGGTGCCAAGTATGGTAAAAATTTAAGCTTACTATTTTGCAGGTCTTACTTCCAGATTTTCTTTTTTTTGACATAAAGATCAACTGGATTTTTTTCTAACAAATTTTCAAATGTCTGATAGTTGCTTACTAATGACATATTCTGTAATTACTACGTCTTTCTCTTAATCCATCATAAATAACAACGCACCCTTCAGGACTGACTTTTGGTAAAATGTTCTAGTTGTGACTTATTTTGAGTATGTTGTTAGTCTGAAAACTTCAGATGTTCTTTGGTTATTCGTTGCTGTCAGCAGTTTTACTGTAAAACAGATAATTGTTTAAACCTTGAATTATTTAAAGTACAGCACTTGCTGCCAGTGTTACAATGGTACTAAATTGAATTTCTTACATTTGGTGAGTCTGAAGTTTAATTTGCGAGCATTTTGGCAGGACTTTCTGCTTGCTTTTACGAAGGGTCCCTATTACTTTCATAATGTCTGCATCAGCTGTGCGCAAGTAAAATACTTCTTATAGTGTGTTATGTGTTCATGAATGTTGTGAATTAGTACATAATGTACTATGACATCTTGCTGAGTGACTGAGCGTTCATTATTCAGTCATATTTTTATGTTTGATTACTTTTAGAACAAGGGGGTGTGGTGGCGCAGTGGGTTGGACCGGGTCCTGCTCTCTGGTGGGTCTGGGGTTCGAGTCCCGCTTGGGGTGCCTTGCGACGGACTGGCATCCTGTCCTGGGTGTGTCCCCTTCAGCCTTATGCCCTGTGTTGCCGGGTTAGGCTCCGGTTCTCTGTGACCCCGTATAGGACAAGTGGTTCAGAAAGTGTATGTACACACACTTTTAGAACAATGTTTCAGAACAATGGCAACTTTAAAAAGGATTAAAATAAGAAAATTTCATGCTGTCAGCAAGTTTTAAATATAACTTTACAGCAATGATATTTTCACTGTGTCAAAAGGAACAATTTGTTGGGGTAAGATGTGAATTTGGAAATTAATTTTTCACTGGTACCCTAATGTATACTTTGTACTTAAAGAATTTTACTATTGAACCAGCATCACAAAAATGGAGAAAATGAATAGTGGTTTAAAAAACTAAAAGTTTAAAGTTCTCTAAAGCCTGAATATGAAGCTGTTACAAGGCATTTTATTCATATTTTTAATTTCGCCTTTACCTACATCCTCCTAAAACACTTGCCCCCTTTGAATCACAGCTTTGCTGTCATGTTGGTTTTCCGAACCCTGATCTCCCTTTTGAAAACTGCATCTTTCCTTTCCGAAACTTTTTCAGGTGTCCTTTGTATGTCTTCCTATGGTCCCCAGAGTCAATCTGATTTGCTGCACTTTCCCATGTTGTTTATTGTACATTAGCAGCTTGATCAGGGACAGCTGGTATTGTAGTGGTTAACGCTACTGCCTTTGGATCCAAAGTTTACAGGTCCCCCACCTCTGGCTGTAGTACCCTTGAGCAAGGTCCTTACCATAAATTGCTCCACTAAAGTTATCCAGCTGTATAAATGGGTAAATAATTGTCACCTTTACACTATGAGTTGCTTTGGAGAAAAGTGTCAGATAAATGTAATGCAGGTGAAATTATGATTAATTTAATACCATTTTCTGATTCATGTCCTATGTTCCAATACACACATTTCTGGGCAGTGTCATTAATGACCTCTTTTATTGGCCAGTGTTTTCCAGCCAAGAGAACCTCCCACGGTCAATATAAGGAAGGTGCTCAGAAAATGCATCTATAATGTACCTGAAAGCCTTTTGATACCTCTTCTTAGATTGAAGGGCATCTGTGTCAACATCCCTATTGACCATAGTGTAATATCAAGTGGGCCAGCTATGTAAGTCTGGGAATTCATGTTAGAAGTTGAAATGTTAACGTATGTTAATGCTTCTACATTATAACTTATACCAAGGACATATTTCGTTTCAACGCAGAAGATTCTAATTACTGCACTACATTCAGAACAAGGTATGTGTTAAAAATGCATTAAGAAACTTTTTTTCCACTTTCCATTTAGGTGATGTACGTTATATAGCACGTGACCTAAAATGCAAGAATAAAAGATAGCGTTGAGATTTTCCTTTTAACAATCCAGTCTGTGCAGCTAGGTAGGGACAAGAAGGAGCAGTGACCTTTGAAAGTATATCAGTAAAAGTTAAATTAATGACTTTTGCAGCAAAAGCTTAGCAGCCATGTCTGTTTACTTGGTAATTATCGTCTGTCTTTTTTGAACTGCAACACTAATTGGCACTTCCTTTTATTGAATGATAAAAAGGTTGTGGATGCATTTTTAAGCAGGCAGCCATATCAATAATTCATGGATTGTGGTGAAAGGCTATGTGTGACTGTACTCCCCATATTTTGGAAGTAGTATTCTCAGATTTTGTATCTGTCTTAAATGTCATTTGAATATGTGTGCTACCTTTATGCATCACCTTAAGAAAACATTTATTTACTCTCTTCATCATCTAAAGCACTGCTGTATTTGGCTATATCCTTCTTGGTGTAAATATTGTACAGTCAGTTTTCATATGGATGTTACAGTAAACAACACATAATTGGATTTTCTGTAGTAACATTTGCAAAGTCAGTATTATGAAATCCTAAAAGTTCCTACACAATACATTAAATATGTTAAATCACTAAATATTTTTTAAATTGATTATTATTATTATGGGGGGTGCGGTGGTGCAGTGGGTTGGACCACAGTCCTGCTCTCCGGTGGGTCTGGGGTTCTAGTCCTGCTTGGGGTGCCTTGCGGCGGACTGGCGTCCTGTCCTGGGTGTGTCCCCTTCCCCCTCTGGCCTTACACCCTGTGTTACCGGATAGGCTCTGGCTCCCCGCGACCCTGTATGGGACAAGCGGTTCTGAAAATGTGTGTGTGTGTGTGTGTGTATATTATTTCTGCCAAGAATAGAAAAGATTTAGTTTTCTGCTTTTTTAGTTAGATATTTTCATTAGTGTGATTAAAGTATGCCAGGTATCACTTTCTGCCAGAGCTCTCTGACCTCTTATAAAGTGTTTTTCCTTTTTATGTGTAAGATGGGACAATATTACCAGGAAAAAGGAAATAGCTGTAGATAATAATAGGACAAAACAATAAAAAGGTATGTAACAGGGAAAATAAGACAGTACATATTAAAAATAATAAAAAACTTGAAACACTGCATCAACACTAAATTTTTTCGGCCTTCAGAAAGTAAAAATTTTACCCATTATCGGAATTGTTATTTAATGGAGGTCTCCTTAATCCAATTAATTCTATTTCACTGAAGTCTTTAAAAATATTATTAAAGTTAACTGAAGCAGAACTACTGCTATCATATTCATTTGAAAGAGCCAGTATTATAGTTCTTTTCATCTACAGCCTAAATACCATTCTGCTTGAAAATGTATTTTCCCTGATACAAACAAACTTTACAATAACTCTCTTCTGCATTTCAGTACACCATGGGGTATTGTGTTGTAATAATCAAAATAATATACCATAAAGATCTATAAGAACAGAAAAGGTACTTTTTCATGTTTTTTCAAAGTTTTACGACATAGTGATCCATTTCTAACGTCTATTTAGCAGCAGTGAAGACACAGTTCCAACTTCATCACCCCTCATGGAGTCTTCTATTTCTAGATAGAATCACAAATCTCAGTGAATTTGCCCAGATCATGAATTACAACACAATGATAAAATGAAATATCTGTTCAACACAGTTAGTGCTAGTGATTCTTTTTTTCCCAGTCTGAAGTCTACTCAAAGAAAATGTGCTTCCAACTAAGTTCATGAATAATCGAAATTGGAATTATAAGCAAAACACTTTATCAGCTGTGTTTGGAAACAGAATTTTTTTCAGCATGAAAAAAAGGAGGAGACAAAGTCTGATAAAATTTCTCAAGGGGACATAAATGCCAAGGGCATGCTCAATGCATGTACTGCAAATACCAGAGTAAACCTTTCAAGAATAACAGACATCTCTTGATCACAGGTCAGCTGTGTTTGTAACATATAACACAATCCAGTTAATACTTCTCATCAGCTTTTTGTTTCACCATTTCTCAGTTTCTGAATCATTTATACTTACAGACCATATGGTATTCAATCCCCTCCCAGATCATAACATTGCCAGACCACAAGCAGATGGCAAGAAAGCTTTCAATATTATTAATTTAAAATGCCACAAGTTTTAAAAAAATGTATCATGCAAGTTTCCTACTGAGTTTTTACTCAACATAAACTGATAGTGGCTCATTTTGGCTTCCCTGTAAGGGTTCAGGTCTCAGACTGTTTACAGGAGAGATATTTTTGCAAAGCAACCTGCTGTACAAAATTTTCCTAATTAATATCAATCAAGCAAATACTTCGTTTTTTTTAACTGTGAGACCAGTTCATCTTAACTGAATTACTCTCATAGCTAATGATTGGAGTCAAAAGTCATCATTATAAAGAGTTCTTCTATCTCACACTCAGTCGTGAAGAAACAGCATTCATGCCAAAAAACTAGTCTCTTACCATATTGACAGTCTCCCTTCTTGCTGTCCAAGCTCTCCTTCCTATAGCTGTATGTTCAGGAGTTCTAGAAGAACTCTCCAACTGTTGATTGAAGAGAAGTGGCCTGGTCTACAGGAAATTGCCTTCTGGGTTGAAGGCACAAAGAAAAATCTCTGCTGATGACTGCTCCAATGCCTTTGTCTTGATGGAAAGGTTAGAAGCCGACTAAGCCACTTCAGCCACAGAAGCCATGTTGTCTGCGAAAGTTGAGTAGGATGTGCTTTGGTTCAATAATTTCCTCAGTGTCATGCCTTCACGCTGGGGCTAGAATCTGGATCTGTCTGTCAAGCGCACGTAGATTCTAATTAAGACACAGAGCTGGCGATGGCGAGGTTAGCCATGACAAAACCAAATGTCTCCTCTTTCCCTCACCGGTTGACTTGAGCCGAGTAGACGCCCAGCATGGTTGCAAAAAAAGGTTAGAACCGAAAGAGGAGCTGCAGCCACTGTACCAGTGCTGGACAGCACACAGAGTTTGTGTAATCGGGGAAAAAACAGCATAACAAACATCTGGCTTATTCACTTAGTTCAGGGGGCTTGAGGGAAGGTGTCTGTTGCATCTGAGTATGTGATTGAACCCTCCTCAGTGTGGGTTGCTAGGTGAGCTTGTAAAACCCCGATTGGGGCTAATGATGTCAAATAAAATAAAACAAACAGTTGGAGGCTAACAAGCTCTAATTTAGCTTGCTCTCTGGCATGAATAAATGACGAGTCTGTGCGCTCGGTGCGCCGGCGTCCTGGTGGCTCAGCTGGCTGAGGGCTGCGGGTGCTCACGTCTGTCCTCTGACGTCATGCCATGGGTATCTGTCTGTTGTTTAGATACAGTGGCATGGCGGACTCCCCCCGTCCCCCTATCTCCTCTCTTTCCGTCTTCCTGTCTTCTTCCCCCCTCAACCGAGTCATTTCTGCTTTTACAGACTGCTTGTCACTGTCCACCGGTGTGACAAAGCTTGGCAATTCAATTTACCTGATCTTAGAGCTGTCATGGGAGGTGAAAATCGAAACCTGGCATGAATTGTTGACGCTGCACCATGCCAACATCAAAGGGCTAATACACCCAACAGCTCAGAATCATGTATAAAACATTAATACCTTTCTACAGGATCTGCCTTTCTAAATGGAACCCTTCATCTACAACAGTAGCTCCTTCTTGAGCATACAGCCACTTTTATTTTTTATAGCTGCTCTTTTATTTTGTGTTGAAAACTGGTTGGATTGATTGGTGGCTCTAATGGTGTATATTGTATAGTGACTTATTAGGTCTGCCCCTTCAGAAAGTATACTGCATTAGTGTATTGCATTAAATTTAGTTCTCAGACTGAAGTCAGCTTCAGCTCTTTAACCTTTATCTGTATATCAAGCATATACATTATCTAAAAATATATATCCAGGTATTCCCTGTTATATGGACCAAATTCATTCCTGAAAATAGTCCGTATACCAAGAGTCTCTTAACCGGGAGGTTCTTCCCCATTATTTTAAATGGAGAAAAAATTATGCTCTCTTGGGCTTTACAGACGTGCTCAAATATTTCCATAAACACCCTCCAAACATTTAAAAGTTGTCTCAGAAATGGTAATAAAAAATCAGGATGACAAGACATTAAAATAATCAAGAAGGAAATTAATTCAGTTCAAAGGAATTTAAGAAAAGATTTTTTTTTACTAAACTACTCTACAGTAAAGTACATGTAAACATACAAAATATGTAAAGTACATTTATTCATTTAGCTGACACTTTTCTCAAAGTAATGTACATCTCACAGAACAACACAAAAAATGCAATATATGAACAGAAGGAGCAATTTGGATGCAGACACATGATACTGGAGGACAGATGATTTGTTACATACCGCCATACGAATAATAATTTCCATTATTAAACTAATTTTTATTACAAGTATTCAACATAACAAACACACATTTATCTAGCACTTATGAGACTAGGGAAACAAAGTGAAAAAGAGATGTGTTTTGAGACCCCTCTTAGAGCTACATGAACAAAGAACACAAAAAAAAAAGGAAAACATTTCTCAAAACCATAATTAAACAACATGAAAAGCAATGCAAAATTAAGAAGAAGTTATTATACAGCACATTGTGGGAAAGTCTGCACCTCATTGGTTCATGACTCTACATCACTGAGAAGTCTGACTGAAATACACAAAAAAGTACATAAGTATTACCAAGAGCAGTTGGCATGTACACTGAACGTGGATACAACTTTTCTAGGACTGTTATATTGAAAATCTATAAACCAAGAGTCTGTATACTGGGGTATACCTCTATGTATATATATATACACACACACACACACACACACATTTTCAGAACCGCTTGTCCCATACGGGGTCACGGGGAACCGGAGCCTACCCGGCAACACAGGGCGTAAGGCCGGAGGGGGAAGGGGACACACCCAGGACGGGACGCCAGTCCGCCGCAAGGCACCCCAAGCGGGATTCGAACCCCAGACCCACTGGAGAGCAGGACTGTGGTCCAACCCACTGCGCCACCGCACCCCCATATATATATATATATATATATATATATATATATATAAAAATAAATATATATGGATGTAAGTATATAAAATGTATATATATATATACACACACACACATTTTCAGAACCGCTTGTCCCATACGGGGTCACAGGGAACCATTTTATATATATATAGGGGGGTGCGGTGGCGCAGTGGGTTGAACCACCGTCCTGCTCTCCGGTGGGTCTGGGGTTCGAGTCCCGCTTGGGGTGCCTTGCGACGGACTGGTGTCCCGTCCTGGGTGTGTCCCCTCCCCCTCCGGCCTTACGCCCTGTGTTGCCGGGTAGGCTCCGGTTCCCCGCGACCCCGTATGGGATGAGCGGTTCAGAAAATGTGTGTGTGTGTGTGTGTGTGTGTGTGTGTGTGTGTGTGTGTGTGTGTGTGTGTGTGTGTGTGTGTGTGTGTGTGTGTGTGTGTGTGTGTGTGTGTGTGTGTGTGTGTGCGCGCTTTTTATTTCAGGGGGGTGTGGTGGCGCAGTGGGTTGGACAAGGTCCTGCTCTCTGGTGGGTCTGGGGTTCGAGTCCTGCTTGGGGTACCTTGTGACAGACTGGTGTCCTGTCCTGGGTGTGTCCCCTCCCCCTCCGGCCTTATGCCCTATGTTGCCGGGTAGGCTCTAGTTCCCTGTGACCCCATATGGGACAGGCGGTTCAGAAAATGTGTGTGTGTGTGTGTGTGTGTGTGTGCTTTTTATTTCACTCAAAATTCAAAGATTTTATGCATTTAGCTGAAATAAGGTAAACTCCTGTCTTTTTCTGTGGACTGCAGAATTCAATTTCCACTTCAGGACATTCTGAAAAACTGATATCAATTTAGCCATTATGTAATAACTAGGTTCAGAGGATTAAAGAAATTGGAGCTTAAAAAAAATGCTAGTTATGCAGTATTTATCCACAAATAAGGTACTCTAATTTCATTCTACAATGAATTTGTTGCATTACATCTGTCTCATTTCATTAGTCATAAAATTAAAAAATAAAGAGAGATTATGTGATTTAGGTCTTAGAAAAACAGCTTTTTATACATTTATTTATTTATTTATTTTTATTTGTATGTGATCTAGACTAGAGTAAGTGAAAACCCTGAATGTGATGGGCCAGAGTCTGACTGTGCCCATCCCTGACCACACATAGCCATGCCTGGAAAACCTTTCTACACTCAAAGACTTTATAAAGTAAGTATCGAAGACAGGCAGAAGAGGGTTTTTTGAGAAATTGTATTTTGAGAATGTGGAGATAAGTCTAATGGCTTGAGGTTTCACTTTGATTCTGAGTTCATGCTGCCTGCTGTTTTGATTTTCATTTTTGGGGTTAGCTCTGATTCATTCCTTTTGCAGCCAACAGGCTATATCTTTCATTTGGGCAACAGATTTTAGTATTGTTTGATTCTTTTGATATGGAAAAGTGTAGTAAAAATAAAAGCCCACCCACTGCCATGCCTCATCTGGTCAAACTCCAAATCTGGCATACCCTTCAGTGTGTCATTAAACCTTCCTGTACCTACAGGAAGGTACAGTAGCTGTTAGAGATATAGGCAGGAAAAATAATCCCTGAAGTTATTGGGCGTTCCTCTTAAAATGTCTAAAATTCTTTAATTGCATATTAATTTGGAAATTAATTCAGCTGTCAGGTGAAAATCAGTAGGAAATCATCTTCGTACCATGCAGATAGTTGCTGGAATAGATCAAAATACAGAGATGGTAGTTTGTATTCTGGACATGACACACACTTCAGTTGTACACAATTGTACACAAACTGCTGTGGAACGCTCTGTTTTAGCTGGATAAACAGATATTGGTAATCACTTTGAGAACCGATTCTCTACATGTTAAAATGTAATTGACGTTCAGAAGCCAGGAAGCGGGTACTTTACATTTACATTTATTCATTTAGCAGAGGCTTTTCTCCAAAGCGATGCACATCCCACAGAAAACACAATGTGTACATTACATTAGGAGAAAGAGAGACATAGTAGCAGACGTGTGATTCTAAAGTGCAATTAGTTTGTTATTTTCCACCATATGAACCAATGTACATCACACAAGTAGCTGCATAAAACTTCATCAGAATATCCACTTTTCCTTATTATATACTGCCTGTATAAACAGCTAGTTCCCGACTTAGAATGGTTCGACTTACAATTTTTTTCGACTTTACGATAGTGAGCGGGCAATAGACATCCAGTAGAAACTGTACTTTGAATCTGGAATTTTGATTTTCTTTCCCAGGCAAGCAATATGTGAAGTGATACTGTCTTGCAATGCTGGGCAGCAGCAGTGATCCACATCTCCCAGTCTGTCACGCAGAGGTGTGTATTAGGTGTATTAAATGTATTTTTGACTTACAATATTTTTGACTTACAATGGGTTTCGTAACCCTAGTACGTAACCCCATTGTAAGTCGGGAACCACCTGTATATATTAAGATCCAAGCCATCATCGTTTACCTCCTACCAGTCATCAGATACCCAGATGGTAGGATGTAAGTTGGCCCTAGTAGGAGATAGATGCTACAGATGTCCAGACACAAAAATTCCTCATAATGCATGGAGGGTTCCACACAAAGACCAGCACCTTGAAACTGTATGATAAACGAAATAAGGGGTTGAGGGTGAGTGAGTGTCAGAGCCACTATCCAGGATGAAACAAGGAGCATCCAAGAGTACATCAGGAAGATGGCACCCCGCGGCACACCACTAAGTGACTACCTCAGGCAGCAGAAGACAGAGGGTGATGAAGAAGAAGAGGAGACATCGTGGAAGACCAAGATCCTCCACGGGCTCTACTATCGGCAGATAGCGAGACTGGCTGGCATCAAGAAATCCTACCAGTGGGTGGAAAAGGCTGGTCTGAAGGACAGCATAGAGGCTTTGATCATGGCGGCACAAGAACAAGCTTTAAGCACCAGATCCATAGAGGCCAGGGTCTACCATAGCAGAGACGATTCCAAGGTGCAGGCTGTGCAACGATGCCCCTGAAACAGTTGAGCACACAGTAGCAGGGTGTAACATGCAAGCTGGGACAGTGTACACTGAGAGGCATCACCAAGCAGCTGGGATAGTGTACAGGAACATCTGTGCAGAATACAGACTGGAAGTCTCCAAGTCCAAATGGGAGACACCACCAGAGGTGGTTGAAAACAGCAGAGGTAAGGTTCTGTGGGATTTCAAGCTCCACACTAACAAGCAATTGCTGGCCAACCAACCAGACATAGTGGTGGTGGAAAAGGAGGAGAAGAGGGAGATTGTGATAGATGTGACAATCCCAAGTGATGGCAATATCAAAAAGAAGCAGCGTGAGAAGATTGAGAAGTACCCAGGGCTGAAGGAAGAATTGGAACAGATGTGGTAGGTGAAGTCCAGAGTGGTCCCAGTGGTACTAGGAGCACTGGGGGCTGTGACCCCCAAACTGGGAGAGTGGCTCCGGCAGATTCCGGGAGCAACATCTGAAGTCTCTGTCCAGAAGAGTGCAGTCCTAGGAACAGCTAAGATACTTCACAGAACCCTCAAACTCCAAGGCCTCTGGTAGAGGAGCCGAGGTTGAGGAAGACACACACACACACCACCCCATGTGGGGTAAGAAGGAGATTCGATATATGTAAACATTTACATTAAATTACAGGAGTAGTTGCGTGAAGGTTTATCCATTGTTTAAGAGGCATGATCTCAAAGTTATAGTGCATGAACATTAATACATTACGTGAAGTTGATAGATCATGTCAAAGTGAGTCTGGAAGAAGTGAACTGGCTGGAATTAAGAAATGTAACAGTTAGGATTCTGCATTTCAGTGACAGTACCTTCAAGAAAATAAATAATAATCACCTCCTTATACAAATTTGGACATTGTGGGGAACACAAGTGACGTAAAAATAATCCTCAATACCGCATCTAAAAACTCTTCAACTTAAACAGTAGACAAGCAATTTAATCATTATGCCACTTTGTGAAGTGTTAATTTTATGAAGACAAGGAATACTAAGTAATGTACTATTACTAAAATACCATTCTTATAGTTGCACGTTAAGTGAATATTTCCTGCATAAAAAAGATAAAAGTGTAAACAGGCGGGTTTTTGTATTGAACTAATTATAACTTTGTCATTTGTTTTCAGCTGCAGATTAAAGGGGAACAAGTCTGAGACACAGTTTAAGACACTGAATATTTCTGGATTTTTTAACTTTTCCTTGCAAAGCAGGCTCGTCTAACACTAAAGAATTGTGCTGTGCGAAAAACCTTGAAGAATATTTACATGTCGCGGGACGTGTTCCGGGAGTATTCAGGGAAACGTACAAACGATGTCTCGAGAACAACAGGAGGATCGCAAATAGTCAACATATTCTGCACAGTGAATGGTTCTCATGTCCTTACATTCAGCCATATATGTAACTATAAATAAAAAAATTAATCTACAAAAGCATGAGGGATGAGATGGCTTGTGTGCAGTTTACCGTAATGCATTAATGTAATGAATTCTCAGAGAATTGAGTTTGATGGATTGAAGGTTAGTATCACAGAGGAGCTGATTATTTTTTGTGACAGCCTCTTATTCTATTGTCAGTGAACTCTACCCATATAACACCTTATTTACGGAAAATCTATAATTCATCAACCCCGACCCATGATAGCAAGTTCAAGATATTCACACTACGATGAAACCAAGCTGAATATTACAACGGAGCAGTAAAGTCCAGTGTTTCTCGAACATCACAAAATAAAGTTATCTGGTTCATCTGTGCCATCCAGTCCATTTTAGATAAATTAACAATAAAAATTAAACAAAGTGTCGGGTGTGGTGGCACAGTGGGTTTGACTGGGTCCTGCTCTCTGGTGGGTCTGGGGTTCAGATCCTGCTTGGGGTGCCTTGCAATGGACTGGTGTTCCGTTCTGGGTGTGTCCCCTCCCCCTCCAGCCTTACGCCCTGTGTTACCAGGTTAGGCTCCAGCTTCCTGCAACCCCGCATGGGACAAACAGTTTCAGACGATGTGTGTGTGATTATACAAAGAACATATTCACATGCAGAAAGGAGATTAAATGGTATAGGCATAAAAAATTGTTGTGTAAGGTTTCGGGAGTCCAAAAAATATTAGCGATTGCACTCAAAGAAATAACATAGGCTTGGATACTGGGGTCCCACCGTTCCCTCATGTGTTACTCCTATGGATGGTAAATGACATTTTCTTGGCATGTTTTTCTGTTTTTAAATAGAGGTGCACACATACACACACACGCACACTTTCTGAACTGCTTGTCCCATATGGGGTTGTGGGGAGCCAGAGGCTAACCCAGCAACTCAGGGTGTAAGGCTGGAGGGAGAGGGGACACACCTTGGATGGGACGTCAGTCCGTCGCAAGGCACCTCAAGCGGGACTCGAACCCCAGACTCACCGGAGAGCAGGGCCCAGTCCAACCCACTGCACCACCGCACCCCCCACTTAAATAGAGGTATTATTCATTGAAATCACAAGCAATCAAAATTTAACAGAGGCATGATTCTTTCTTCATCACTGCATTTTTTTCAGTACAGCTTCATATGAAACTTCAGTCAACTTTCTTGTGCTCAACCATAGAACACAATCCTGACACTTTTGTCTGGCTGTGTTACGTCCCTCTACAAATTTTCAGTGTGTTTTGTTATTCCTTTGTGTTTGTGTATTTTTCCTCCCTGTACAGGTCCATTATCTATCATTGGTTTCCATCATCATCAGACATGCTGTCAGTTCCTTCATTTGGACCGATCACCCTGAGGCTCCACCAGCTTAAAAAGCCCATCATTTCTATTTATTAATTTAGCAGACGCTTTTCTCCAAAGCAACTTCCGATGAACTCTGTTATCTACCCACACACCTTATTCACCAAGGTCACTTACACTGCTAGATACACTACTTACAATGGGTCACTCATCCATACATCAGTGGAACACACACACTCTCTCTCTGTCACTCACACACTATGGGGGAACCTGAACAGCATGTCTTTGGACTGTGAAAGGAAACCAGAGCACCTGGAGGAAACCCACACAGACACAGGAAGAACATGCAAACTCCACACAGGCTGAGCAGGGATTGAACCCATGTCCTCTCACACCACCCAGGCGCTGTGAGACAGCAGCACCACTTACTGTGCCACCCAATGTTTCCGAAGAATATCAGAAATTTGCTCATGCTACTTGTGTTTGGCTTGTTGATGCTTTGTGTGATTGTTCTATCTTTGGTTTGTTGCCTATTGACTTTGTGTTGTTCTGGGGAAAAAGTGGACAGGTAAGCATGTCATATAACCTACATATCCAGCATGTAGGTTTGAGCCACCTGTCTAGAGTCTAGACACATTAGGGAAGAGGAGGGTGTCACCCTCTCTACTTTTGATAGATAGATTAGGTTATTTGGGGCATCCTAGATGCTGAAAACCCTTTTGTTTTGTTTCATAGCTAGTGTAGTCTACCAACTTCAGTTTGTTTAGTTTTCCTAAGTTCTTTGCTTTGGAATCATCTTAGTTCCTTTAACCCCTGAACAGCATCTTTGTATTCTGTAAATATTGTACACACACACACACACACACACACACACACACACACACACACACACACACACACACACATTTTCAGAACCGCTTGTCCCATACAGGGTCGCGGGGAACCAGAGCCTACCCGGTAACACAGGGCGTAAGGCCAGAGGGGGAAGGGGACACACCCAGGATGGGACGCCAGTCCACTGCAAGGCACCCCAAGCAGGACTCGAACCCCAGACCCACTGGAGAGCAGGACTGTAGTCCAACCCACTGTGCCACCACACCCCTGCTATACTGTAAATACTCACCTGAATTTCTGCACCTTTTTGCAAAATAAAAAGGACTTGCACTTAAGCACTTCCAAAAATGTCTGTTTTTCTCTGACCTTGTTACCACTAGGTCACCACTCACCTGATATTACACCCAGTCGCTCCAGGACACCTGGGCTCATAACATTAAAGGGAGCTCGTCCAGGATGTCCTCTCATCCGGGACATGAGGTCTTTGAAAAATTTTCCTTTTGTTCACTATGAGATTCAAAATTCCAGAGGGTTTGGCATGAACTGTCCTATACATAGGGGACACAGGGGTGTGGTAGTGCGGTGGTGCAGCAGGTTTGGCTCGGTCCTGCTCTCTGGTAGGTGTGGGGTTTGAGTCCTGCTTGGGGTGCCTTGTGATAAACTGGTGTCCTATCCTGGGTGCGTCCCCTCCCTCTCCAGCCTTGTGCCCTGTGTTGCCGGGTTAGGCTCCGGCTCACTGCGACGTTGCTCAGGACAAGTGGTTTCAGTGTGTGTGTGCTATATATATATATATATATATATATTTTTGTATTCTCTGGACCAAAGGTAGGCAGAGTAGTCAAAACAGTACTGCAGGAAGAGTACTGTGGCTGTGAAAAATAAAGAGGTAAAAGTATTATCAAAAAATTTATTTTAGCTGTAGAAGGGGGTGCAGTGGCACAGTGGGTTGGCCCACAGTCCTGCTGTCTGGTGGGTCTGGGGTTCAAGTCCCGCTTGGGGTACCTTGCGATGGACTGGTGTCCTGTCCTGGGTGTGTCCCCTCCCCCTCTGGCCTTATGCCCTGTGTTGCTGGGTAGGCTCCGGTTCCCTGTGACCCCATATGGGATAAGTGGCTCTGAAAATGTGTGTGTGTGTATTTCAGCTGTGTGCTTTGCATATAACAGGAAGCCATTACTCTGTTCATTAAACAATTTCAGTCTTTGCATGTATGATTTTTTTTTTTTGAGTCAGAAGAGAATTTTCATCCTCAGCCAGCAGAGTTTACAGAAGTAAGGCTGTGAAGTGGGCTAAGGTGGCTGAAGCAAAACACCTTCCAGTGACCCAATTGTCAAGCCAACCAACCAACACAGGGCATAAGGCTGGAGGGGGAGGGGACAAACCCAGGACAGGACACCAGTCCATTGCAAGGCTTGAACACCAGACCTACAACACTGCAGGCACTGCCTGAACCTGCTGTGCCACCACACCCCTCCGGTAGCCAAGTGCACTTCTCAGATCTCAAAGAAGGGGGTCTTATTGCATTCAGGCAGATGTGACAAGCTGGTAAGTCTCGTGTTGTAACAAATGAAGGGCCCAGAAGAGGGGGGTGCAATAAATTTGTCAGGTCCTTGCTGGTTTCCTGCGCTATTGCCAACTTTTACCTTCTCGAGAACCATAGCTCTGACATTAACAAGAGATGGCAAGTGTATTAGCCCACTGTGAACCCTTCCTGGGGGGTCTGTCTTGTCATGGTAACACTTCCGGTGCTCCTGTCAGATGTATTTAATTATTCACAGTCAAGCTCTGGTATTCAAAGGTAGTATCATAACCGGTTATATACATATATATATATATACATGTATTGACTCCAAATAAGACCAACCAGTAAATACAAAAGACATAATACCATACAAATATAATGCAAAGGACACAAAAATTAATTACATTTTAATGTCAGCCTCAGTATTTGACATTCATCAGCTGCCAGACAGCAGAGGGTCTGAGTGTCTTCCTGGACATGTTCTCTTAAAGTATGAAGTTTCACTGATTACCATCATTAATCTAACTCTTTGGTTCCTGATTGCTGTTCCTCATCTTGGAAGTTTATATGGTTTTAAACTTCCTTCTCATGACCCTGTGGAGATGTTTGGTTCCTCTTTGTCATTTCCTTCCCCAATGCCTCATCCTGGAGCCCTACACTGTCTGGACCTTTAGAGATTTCACCGCAAACTGTCTGTGTAGAAGTTCTACTGGTACACATTTCCAGCCTAGAGAACTTGGAGGTGCTGATTCTAGTGGAGCAACACATTTACATTTATTTATCAGACAATTTTAACCAAAGCAACTTCCAACAAACTCTGTGTGGTGTTATCAGCCCACACACCTTATTCACCAAGGTGACTTACACTGCTAGATACATTACTTACACTGGGTCACTCATTCATACATCAGTGGAACACACACTATGGGGAAACCTGAACAGCATGTCTTTGGACTGTGAGAGGAAACCAGAGCACCCCAAGGAAACCCACACAGACACAGGGAGAACATGCAAACTCCACACAGACTGAGTGGGGACTGAACCTACATCCTCTTGTACCACCCAGGCACTGTGAGACAGCAGTGCTACTCACTCTGCCACCATGCCACCCATCAGCCCATCATTACGATTACCATTAACACCTCCAGTTTAGACTGTATAACTGACGTTGATGCCCCTGCAAGAGTTGGGTATTATTTGCTGAAGATTCCGAAAAAGGAAATGTTCTACTTACAAAATAACATGGCAACCAATAAAACAATGAACAGACACAAAGAACATAACAAAACATTCCAAAATCAGCCCACGCACGCCATTGCTAATTTCTCACGTGCGGATCTGAAAATATTTTCACATCTTCCCAATTTTAATTAATCTAATCTTAGTCTTTATCCAAGTGTGTTTATTTATATAAAACAGTGAACTCAGAAAAAAACATGACGTTACTCCATTATTTGTCAGACTATTTTTTTCCCCCACTGCCACAAAGCTGATTGTCATATTTATGTTCAGATACATTATTTGAGTTTTTCTCCCGCCACAGAGGTCCCTTATCAATAAATGTCATAACGACATGCAACTAAGTGACTGTCAGTAGGATTGTGGCTTGTGCCACCTGTCAGGGTCAGCTCCGGACCCGCAGGACCACCTGCCACAGTGTGTACCCATTAGGAGTGCCAGTTTCACCTGTTACTAAATAATTCAACATTTACACTCACTAAATCACACCTCAGCTGGCAAGAGGAAGAATGAAATGTGGCACTGCTGAGAGTTTCACAAGAGTTTCAGTAGCAGATCAGTAGATCCCCCCCCAAACAACGGTAAATCTGAGTAGAATTTGACACTCCGCTCTAATGGTATTGTCTGTCTATTCATTAGCTGTCACAGCCAAGGCAGAAATAAAAAAGCGAACTATGTTTGAAAGGGTCAGGGTAGCCGGCAAGTGTAGCAGTTAATGACATGAACTCGTAACCTGGTTTCCATGCTGTAGTACATTGATTAAGGTCCTCACCCCAAATTGCTCTGGTAAAACACAGAGCTGTAAAATTGGTAAAACTGTCAGATGCTTTGGAAAATAGTACAAGCTAAATAAGAAGATGTTAATAATAGAATAAAATGCAACGGACGGAGAGAAGCACATGTTTGGGCCACACATTCCATGGCACCTGGTGGTGAGGGGTTCACATTGGATCAGTACTGCTACAACCGACACAAATCGAATTACTTTAGATTGTGCAGATGCTTAAGAAGCAACAACATCAGGGAAAAAAAAAAAATCCATGGCTTTTTAGTCATTAACAGTTATGTAAGCAACTGCACTTGGTTCCGAATGAAGAGCAGTAAAACACTCAAGAATGCAAATGGCTACAAACATTGTGGATGTGTTGCTGATAAAGAAATCAACCTATCCCTGACATTTCAATTGTATGACAAACTATTGAAAAGTAAAAGAGAAATTTTACCTTTTAATATAAGAACTATGTCTGCTTCATATTGAAATGTGAAAGGATGTACCAGATGCTCCTGGACTAACGATGCGGCTACGTTCCGATAAACCCATCATAAGTGGAAAAATTGTCAAAAAAGAATACAGTACCACACCTACTGAACATCATAGCCTAGCCTACCTTAAACGTGTTCAAAACATTTACCATAGCCTACAGCTGGGCAAATTTAAGCAGGAGACACACATGAGCGTTTAGTAGACATGATGGGATGCGAAAACACAAAATTCAAAAACACTTTCAACACAGTATCGGTCGTTTACACTTGTGGTTGTTTACTCTTGTTGGCGTGATCCTTACGAAGACTGTGAGCGTCGTTGAGTGGATGCTGCAGCTCACTCCCATTGCACAACATCGGGAAAGAGTATCATACCGCATATCATAAGCACGGAAACAGATTGAAATTCAAAATTCGAGATACAGATTCTACTGAACGCGTATCGCTATCGTACCATCGCAACTTCGAAAAATAAGTCAAATCATCGTAAGGAGAGGAGCGTCTGTACTTTAATAGTCTTCTGCGATGTGAGGTCGTAACTCAGTTTCACGAAGCATACAATACGATAACTATTCATTTAGCTGATGCGTTTCTCCAAAGCCACTTATACTGTTAAGGTTACAATTATTATAGTTACAAGCTAATAATTATTTTCCTATTTGTAAAGCTGGGTAATTTGTAAAGACTCTCTCAAGGGTACTAGAGTCACAGGTGAGGACTGAACCTGCAACCTTTGGATCCAAAGAGCCTAACTACAGTACCACCTGCCCCTTCGCTTCTCCATTAACGACAGGGACAGCACTTAGTGAAATGTTTCATAATCTGGAAGGTTCCTGGCTTGAGTCCCATTCCTACTTCAGAACCTTCGATCAAGATACTTACCCTGAACTGATGTACCAAGAATACTGCATAGTATTAATGGATAAATTGCTGTGAAGCATCTTGTCTTGTAAAACACGTTGAAAAAGAGAGTCAAATAAAGAGATAATTATATGTTCAGTACTTTCGCTCCATGCTCGATGTTTGTCTGTTTGAAGCGTATTTCGTTCGAAACACATATTTGGTATCCATGTGCTTCCGTTTTCAAAAATCCCATCTTCGTGTATAAAAATAAAGCTGGGCTACATGTGTATCTGATCTTCGAGGCAAATAGCTGCCATTTTATTGTGCTTGATTGTTAAATTCAGAGTAGTGCAAGTGAAACGGCAAACTTTGTGGTGAAATGTGGCGGGCAAATTCAGAGGATGAAGGCCGGAGCAGCATGAATCCGTTGTACTGACGGTTGCTTTGACCTCAGGCTTCTGCTGGAGGATAAGGGTGCTGGGCGAGTGGGCGTTGTGCCCCCCGCTGTCATTTGTTCTCCATCCTCACACACTCTTTAGTCAGGTTTATGACCAATAGCCCTTTATGCGAATACCCCAAGGCCCCCAGGACTGCCACATCATGCCAAAAGAGGGTAATTGTGCAGATTCGTCACTTAGTTAGTCACGACAAAATGTGCACAGAGGGATGCTTGTGATTAACAACACTTGTGTTAATGTTTTGATGCGCTAGTGGCCAACATTCACTGCTTTTGGCATATAAAACTTCTTTGAAGGTTTTTCTTCTGTTATATTATTGATGCCATAGTCCTACCTATTATTTATAAAGTGTACACTTTCTTCTGTGATAAAGGTCTTCCTATATTTACGACTAAAATGAATTCCTCTGAGGGGCAAAATGACACCCCTGAGCTCGGTATGTGTTCTATGCACATAATCACATTTTGTTCAGTATAAACTCCTTACAATTTTTTTCAGATATGTAAAAACATTTATTTTATGAACATAATCTTCCTCTTGCTTTAATCTTGAACAGTGGTTCAAATGCAATATTCTATTAAAAGGCAAATGTATGCCATGCAGTAACAGAAAAAAGCCACAATCAACAGCGAAATTGAGTCATAAAATTAAAATGCACACTCCTAATTGTGACTTTCTAAGCAACGTCTAAGAAAATTTATGCACCATTCAGGATGAAATGACCTTTACAAGCTCCATGTGAAAGTGAAAGAAATCAATAAAAATGTGAAGAAAAAAACTGATAGAAAGTTTTATAACTTTGTCATTATTAATGTCGAAAAACTTTGCATAACAAAAGTTTAAGGCAGTGCTACCTTAACAGTTAGAACTGCTGCCTTTGGATGCAAAAGCCATAGGTTTAAATCCCAACCACTGTTGTAGTATCATTGAGCAAGGTACTTAGCCTAAATTATTCCAGTAAAAACTACCCAGCTGTAGTAATGGGTAAATCACTAAGTAGCTTAGCATTGTAAGTCGCTTTTGAAGGAAAGTGTCAGATAAATTAATATCTATACAACACGAAGAGTTGGGAAAATACATCACGCTCTGCATAACTTTGAGGGAAACAAAAAACTAAATATTACACAAAGTGTAATGTTAATGATGTAATTGTTAAAGTAATAGCAGGACAAATCCTGAAGTATTACAGGACTAAATTAAAGGCCTGTTGCCTTTGGCTGGACTTCTGACCAGTTTTATGCCAGTCTGAACCTTAAGTTAATTTTACAAAATATGGTTGCATTTAACAGATGTGTGGTTTAAAGGTAATCACCATGGAGTCATAGAAAATTTAAGTGAATATTACGCATTTACATTTATTTGTGTAATAAAAACTGAGAAGTTGATGCATTTCAGGTAGTTCTGTGCTTGCAGTTGTACTCAAGTTGTGCAACACTGACTTTACACAATATTTGAGGACTAGAAGAAATACGCAGCTGGGTAGACAGATGGAAACTACCAGTTAAAATGGAAGCAACCAAGATCAATGGATGCTTTCCACCCCAGGTGTACCAAAGTTTGTCTGGGATCAAGGCATCAAAAGACAAGTCTCTTTCTGGAACTTCTTATGGGGAAAAAGTTGTAACCAAAATGGCAGGAAGATTTTTCATGTTCAGCTTGTGTGCAACTAACAGCTATAGCTGGCAAGCAAGTAATGATTTTAGACCACAGCTGGTGAAAAAGAACATATTCAAACAGAAAGTCTAACTCCTATACTTCCAACAAAGGCCTAGTTGTTGTTGCAAAGATAAAGTAGAACAAGTACAGTAATATACTGTAAAGTTCTATAAAATTGTTTTCAGGTTACCTAAAACACTCAGTTTTATACAAATATCAATATCTAATTTTATTGTTGCTTGATGTGCGCTCAAATCACGTAAACCAAAACCATTTGGACATTTCAGGCAGTATAACATCCCCATCTAGTGGTTCAAATGAATTCATCCTCTCAAAGGGATGAGGTCCTGATAACATTCGACACAAAGTGTCGAAACACATACAGCCGTAGAGTTATGATTTATGTCCAAGTGCAGAAGAAACAACAACGGGGACGATATTATAATACCAGTCAGATGAGGACAGGTATCACACCGTCACTGTTTCTCTGCTCCTTTTCCCTCAGTTTCAGTGTTTGGCCACTGACTCCACTGTTCATAAGCTGCTGTCTTCAGCAGCAGTCTTCTGTCAATCTAAAGCCTCCCCACCCTTTTTGGTTCTTTAAACTAAGCTATTCTTTAAATAGTTTACTCTTGTTTCCAACTCCACAAGTGTCACTGTTATGATAGTCGAGAAACCAAGATAAATGCAATGAAAGCAGTGACATTTCTAGTATTAAAAAGTATAAATGCTTATCTTTTATTTAAATCGCATTGTACACTGTAGTAGCAAAGGGAAAGTCTGGTTTAAAATTCCAAAATTTTACAAATATATGAAACATTTTTGAACATCAACTACTCATACATAGCAATCAAATTACACAAAATGCTTAAGGATCTACATGTGCTGCGAAAAGCAACAAGTTCAAACCTCAAATGATCACAATTCAATGTGTTTCTCCTTTTAAAACAATGAAGACACAAGAGAGTTTTTTATACATTTCAGTGGTTAAAAAGCAGACAGTATCTTCCAGTGAAGGAATTCACAATAACAGAATGTTTCTGGAAATCAATTTCTTTATGTTTCCAAATGATCACCTGAAAGTTCTGAAGTATATTGGCAGAGCATCACTTGCAGGACACTGGCTGAAGAAAGGGCTGCTGTGATGGAATTCTGCAGAGCAGCACAGTGTCGTATCGACCAGAAATTAACTACTAACTCTGCTATACAGAGCCTGCTCTAGATTCTTAAAGACAGCCCATGTACTGAATTAGTTTTGCATTTTGAGATGATAAAAAGAGTGAAAGAAATTCTCAATATTAAACTCCACAAAAAAACTACACAACCAATACTTCATCTCTTACTGTCTATATAAACATTTAAGAATCACACAAATTTCAAAAACAGGAAAATCCATAGTTCTGTTTTTTTCTATATGAAAACAATGAGCTGTGCAAAAACTGCAAATAAAATAATGATGGTTTCAAAAAGTCTATTCTTATTATTTTTGTTTTCTCTGTGTATACATCATCTCACATCTGCACCAAACAGGATGTTTTGTCCTTGGGCACAGTAAACAAAGGAGACTTCATAAACCTGAAAACATGGCTTGAAAGATTTTGGCTTTGTCTTTTAATATGCCACTTTAGTTTTGGCACAGGACTGGTCTTGGAGAAAGTGCATTACATGGCAACTGCGACACATACTTTTATCACCATCACACAAAAAAAATACACTCTATACATAAACATTTCTGCCATAAATAAATCAAATTCTCACGTTCACATTCATTCTAGTTTTCACATTTTCTAGAAAAGTTGAAATTTACACTTTAGTTAGAACTTTCTTCAGAAGTTCCAGATCTTTCCGTTTCATCTGATCAGGCTGTGCGCACTCATACTCCAAAAGACCCAGGGGAATATACTTCTCCAGCAGGCCCAGTGTCTCACCCGTTTGGCTGGTGAACAGTCCCACCCAAGGAGGCAACATGCTAGACCCATGGAATCCAAAGAATGCCAAGCTCTCTGTGGTTAAAAAAAAAAAAATTAATAATAAAAAAGGCAAATGCATGAGAATGTGAGACACCACAGCTAACAGCAAGAAGCCATAACAGATATGTGTCCGGAAAACAACACACCTTTATTTTTCAGGTCTGCTGATCTAGCGGTTCCTAATGGGACCAGGTAAGGGGCAATGTCACCCTGGCTATTAAGCTGTCCTCTTGTTCCAAGGAGAACTATAGAGCTTTGATTGTGGAGAGGATTAAAAAAAACAAAATGTGAATTCCTTAACATTTAATATTAGATAATACACAACTGAAGTGTGATGTGAATTAAAAACACCTCCAATAAATTCCTACAATCTAATATTTGTATTTAATACTATTTTTTTTTATATATTTATTATCATTTATGCTTCCAAAGAGCTTTTAATGCGCAAGAAACTCACCTTTTTGGGATTTCACTTTCTAAATACTGTTTCATTGCTGCATCCATTTTGGGGAACAATGACTTCTTTATGACTCTGCCAGTGCATGCATCCACGGTGACCAGGAAGAAACCAGGGGCTGTGAAGGAGAACCTCTCACGATTCACCTTGAGGAAACGGTAGGAGGGAGGACTTAACCAAAGAACTGGAAGAGACTTTCTGACACAAGATATGCATGTCAAAATGGAGATTTTTCAAAACTGCAATTGAGGGGGAGGGGGGGAGGGGAGAAAAAAAAAAAAAAAAAAACTAAAAATGATGATTTAGCACCTATCATAAATCTACCAACAGTGTATGTAAACTTTGGATGTATTTGCCATCTGTAACTCACTTCACATTTAAATTGTAATTATGTGTTTGAGTAATAATGCATACAATGTACAATTTTTTTCTTTAGAAAACATACCACTTTATACAATTCCTTTTCTATAGGACATATTCAGGTTCTATCAGACTTGGGTGGTGTGACGGATTTGGCTTCAATCCCCGTTCAACATGTGGGGCATTTACATGTTCTCCCCATGTTTGCATGGATTTGTGACAAATTGCCCATACTGTGTGAGTAAGTGTGAGAGAGACAGTGAGAGACTGTTTCACTGGTGTGTGAATGCGTGACTCACTGTAAGTAGTGTATCTAGCATTGCCAGCTACCTTGAGTGAAAAAAGTGAGGTCTACATACTACTACATAGTGTTCATTAGAAGTTAGAGAAAAATTGGCCAAATGAATAAATATAAACGTAGATCATTTAAAACAGCTTCAAGTTTGGTCTTCAAAATTAAACATTTCCCATTAAATAAAAGAAATTGGGAAAGGACTGGTCATGGAGAAACCACATTACTGAAATACACACTGCATAGTGTTCACAGGAAGTCGAGTTGGAGAAAAGCATTTGCTAGATGAAGTAGGGTTAACATGCTTTTATCACCATCACACATGGTGATATTCTCTTTCTTATTATTATTAAATTTATTAAGCTGACAGTTTTCTCCAAAGTAACTTAGCAAAGTGTTAAGATGATTACAATTATTTACATATATATGCAGTTGGGTAATTTTACTGGCGTGAGTCAGGGTAAGAACCTTAATCAAGGGTACTACAGCAGGAGGCGGGATTTAAACCTGGATCATTTGACTGTAAGGGAGCAGCACTATTATGCTACCTGCTAACCCCTTCTGAAGGAATGTATGCATTATCTGTAGTAATTACCACAATGAAGGATTCAGCATCACCCTTTTGCTGTCCCTCATGGCTGAGGGACTTAATCTGAACTTGGAGGTAGGTGTTTTCAGGATCACTTGTGAAGATCAGCTAAATAAAACAATATAAAAAAAATGTGATGTTAAATAGCTTTTTGACAACAGGAAAGTTGCTTATTGTTACAGCCAGCGTACATCTCAAAAACAGAAAGTTAACGCAGTGAAATTGCTTTCCACAATATACAATTTAAAGTTAATAGAAATACATTAAAATGTAACTGAAGGACTAAAAGGGATCCTCATAACAGCAAAAACCACATTACTGGTGTGATGTCTGAGCTCACCTTTGAGGCTCCGCACTCAGTGCAAAGAGCTGTATTCAGAGATGGCATGGGAACGGTGGCTTTAGGAGGTTTAGTGTACTTTGGGTAGGCTTTCAACATGCAGTTGCTGGTTTCCTTGGAAGTGGTGGTGGCAGTGATCTTGACCCTCTCGCACCCCTTCCTAGAGCAGTAGCTGTGACCATCCCTATTGTGCCTCGCTCTCAAAGACAGCCACAGGAGTCTGGAGACACACACAGGTGTCAGTTTCATTCATTCCACAGAAAAACAGCACAGGGCCTTGTCAGTAAATGTAATATGACGACACCATCCAAAGGAATGTGAATAAATATTATAATAAAAGTATAATAAAAAGGTAACCAAGACTGAAAAGGGCAGGGAGTGGAAGAATAACAAAAAGAAAAACATGAGAGAAGCAGCAATAAGCATGAAAGACCTCTGTGCTGCAGTCTCACTGCGATGTTTGTTCACATGTACAGCAGGAAGCCAGAACCATCTGTCACAATAACAGAGGAAACTGGCTATGCCCCCAGTCTCCATGAAAAACCACTTACATTTCCTTACTTGGATTCCACACAGTGTTTATGATAAAATATTTAATAAACAGCAATCCAGGACTGACTGTTCCCTCACACGGAAATTTGTGAAATCATCCTTATCATTTTGAAAACACTGGGGAGATCCTAAACACTACACTAAACTGTCTCTATGTTGAAGTCTAATATGAGATGGTCTCTCACCCTGTGCTGCTGTCAAAGTAGTATGTCCTGTCCAGAGGACTCTTCTCAAGGTCTGTCAGGGATCCCACAGACTTGTAGTCCTCCAAGTTGTCAAATATGTTGCTCTGGCGGTCATAAATATCAGACACGACCTGGAACGTGGTGTCTGAGGGGTAACAAAGGCCAACCTGGACCCAGTCTCCTCTAAAAGAGAACAGATATTAAAAACTCCTAAGGGGTCTGATCTTACAATGTAAACAGTGTATGATTTCAAAGTTTTAGCCTCTTTCTTGAGTCCTACTACTTTATAAAGACCCTATTCGGACAAACTAACGTTCTCACTAATCACTGCTAACTACAAAGAGAAAGGCAGCTAGAAGTTCTCTTAGCCTGGACTAATACACCAATGAAACATAAAAGTAATCAATTCCCAGCTTTTTCTGCTACTTATTAATGGTGGTGCCATTTTCTGTCTCATGGAAGTAGTGTATTTATATTAACATACTCAAATATTTTGTACTACTGCTAATAAACATTTTACCATCAAAAGGAGCAGCTCTTTACACTGGTTATTTACACTGTAGATACCAGAAGAACATGATACAATAGGCAGTTTAACCATGTTTTAAAAGTCCCATCACTGTCCTCTTACAGCATTCATGCCCCACCAGCTGGTGTGGAACCCTCTGTCTGTCTGTCTCTCTCTCTCTCTCACTCACTTGTCAAAGTTGATAAGTGACATCACAACCTCACGGGGGGCACGGCCGTTCCAGTGTAGGGTATAGCTCTTTGCCATCATTAGTATCGGCTGGTACTGCTGGGAAGTAGCTGACTGGCTGTTGACCCCCCTCAGCACCATGGGCTTGTTTGGGTATTCATCCCTACTGATCGACAAGGTGAGGTTGGAGGCCCCCTGGGTTTGAATGTATACCTGCAATAGAGAAATCTGGGGTTAAAATGGGTACATATGGTGGAAGATATGATTTCATAGCAAATTCAACAACAGACAAAAAAAAAAAAAAATGAATGTCTCTTGAATTTCAGACTTAAAGAAATGCACCATCTGAGGTTTACCTGAGAATACCTGCCGCTGCAAACCACTCCATTCCACTCTGTGATGTTTATACAGTCTGGGTGGCGAATGAGGAAATTATCCAGCCTGCCAGCATAGGAGTCTGGGAAGCCTGTCACGGAACCGTCAACATCATGAAAGATGGAGTTCTTATCGCCATCTAGGTCATTGTCCTCAAACCACTGCCCAGGTTTGCCAAAGAAGGCCTTCAGAGTAGAGTTCTGCATGGATATGAAATATTAGACTAAGTTATGAAGGTTTAAACAAACCTTATGACATTATCGTCTGGCTGACAATGGCAGCTAGGGGTCTCAGAAAAAAAAAAAAATGTTGCCAAATGCACCAGCACATTTTTCCTAACAATATGAAAACTGTAAACAACAATAATGAGAGAACTTTTCTCTCCTCTAAACACCACATTATATGGCTGGGCTTATTGGGTCCAGTTTGGGCAGCAGCAGTTTACTTCAGCTTCCACAAGCCACAAGGAGGCTCCACTACACTACATATACAAGTTACGGAATGTGTATAAAAAAGTCTTTGCTTTAATATCGATTTACAAACATTCCACTAATAAAACCATTTTCCCTTCAGAGAAATTTCAAGTAATATCTTACTGTCTCTTGGTAACCTGTAATCTGAGTAGGCTCTGGAATATAGGTAAATAAATGCAAAGTTCAACAAAACAGGAAAGAACAGCTTATTTTAAACAAAACTAAAGCCGTACATGGTAGCGCTCAGTACCATGAAACTGTTCAGGGGGGAATCACATGGCTATTAAACTGTAAAATATATGACATCGCTGGCAAAATAAGAAATGTCTCAAGGTCAGTCATATTCTTAGTTGCAAGACAAATTATGCATCCCTGAGAGACCATTTTCTAAAGAATAGATAGATAGCATACCAAAACCTCAGTGCACATTATGATATAGTTAACATCCCATGAGTGTTCTAACTTTAGCTCCTATTTCCAATTCATAGGGAGTACAAAATGACTCTGCTGTATGTTTGATATGATCTTTTGTGAAGAGTTTAAAGAGTTAAAAACTACTGCATAAATGTCAACATTAACAGTAGTAGTTTACAGGCATCTCAGATGCATGAATGACAACCCAGCTGTGTTCTCCACTTGATATTTGAGTAGTTAAGGGAGTATGTGGCACATTTAGGGAACATTTTTACAATATAAGCAACAAGAGCACACAATAATTGGGAAATAAAACCTAAGGTTCCAGGAAAAACCAGAAGCTTTGGATGGAAGCCTGAACTGTAAAGAGAGACCAAGCAGCCAGTCTCCCTTGCTCCATTGTGTTAGCTGCTCTGGTCTACTTTTAATGGCAAAGAGCATATCACTTAAAACATATTAAATAAAATAAAATAAATAATTAAAGCCCTGTGTTACCGGGTAGGCTCCGGTTCCCCGTGACCCCGTATGGGACAAGCGGTTCTGAAAATGTGTGTGTGTGTGTGTGTAATTAAAGCTAAATAAAATGTTTTCAAAAGTTACTTTAGTAAATAAGTTTGTGGTAAAAAAGTTGCATTAGTTTTGTATTTAGGAGAGATGCCTAAATACAGAGAAATTAAGCATTTTATATGCATAAATTATACACATCAATAAAAAATACAATTTGTTCTTAATTCACAACAAAATTACACAAATTTATTTACACATTAGATTCTGTAGAAGCATGTAATGACTAGTAAATAAAACACAGTCCATCCATTAATGTGCAGTGCGTGGTTGTAGAGGCAGGGTACACCATGGACGGGACACAAATCCATTGCAATCACGCATGAGTATTGGGCAATCACACACATACACACACATACTAATGGCAATTTAAAGCTACCAACTGTCCTGAAATTCATGTCTTTGGACTGTAGGAGAGGACTTGAGCACCCAGAGAGATCCACAGAAACACAGGAAGAACATATAAATTATGCACAGACTGTGCCAGGTTGAAACTTACACCCCAGGAGTTGCAAGACAACACTGCTACCTGTGACACCTCTGTGCCAATTGAAGAAAAGGCAATCGCAAATATACAAATAAAATGGAACACATATGTATCTGCGAAAATTTATAACTCAGTTGCTCACAACACAAGGAGCCAGTGTAATCAATGTACAATAAGGAACAGGTTAGGATGAGGAATGTTAATGAGAATGAGGTTGGTGCTTAGGACTTACACTAGGAAGGAACAAAAGGGAGGAAACATTATTCCTTGGAGTGAGCTGCCAGGTGTTCTTCAAGTTGAAGCCCACGGCACTGGTGAACCGGTCTGGAGTTGGGACAAAGTTCTTAAACGTGCTGCTTGTCAGGTGGACTGGACCATCATAGATCTGGAATCCTCGAATGGGAAAGGTCCTGACAATGGAATCACCCGTTAATGATCTCATCAGAAATGACAGCATACCATCTATAAAGCACTAAAGAGGCATGCTGGGGGAACAGGTATTTTCCAGCAGTTGAGGTAGACAGAATACTGCAGATGACAGGGATTTTGAATTTGCATTCCAGTTTCCTTTGGAAAATACTTTAACCAGTGGCAAATAGCAGCAAAAATGCATTTAATGAAATATTTGGAGAACTTTGACTTTCACTGTTAAATTCTGGATGTGTGTGGCATTGTCTAGTCCAGGGGTCGGCAGCCTTAAACACTCAAAGAGCCATTTGGACCCGTTTCCCACAGAAAAAAAAACACAGGGAGCCACAAAACCCTTTTGACATCTAAAATGAAGATGACACTGCATATATCGTTTTTACCTTTATGGAAAGTATAGAAAAAAAAAAAAAAAAGTTAGTGTGTTGCATTTATGAAATCAATGAACTGCTACCGAGAAAACAAAATTTTATTTCTGCAGGCAAACAAAAATATTTTGAACAGTTTGAACTAACCTTAACAAAAAAGACGCTGGGTTGAAGGTTACTTTCAAATAAAATGTTCAATGTCTAATTGAGTCCTCTTCGTATTCATGACATCAAAATTTTAACTTGTCGGCTGCAGCAAACCAAAAATGCCGATCAACCTTCCGCAACAGTTCCGAAACGGCTTTTTTTCTCTCATCTCCATCCGGATATTTTTCAGCAAAGGCTGTGTGTTTATTGTGGAAATGTCTAGCAACATTTGACTTTTTTGTTGTTCGCGAATTTTTCACCACATATTAGGCATACTGGGAAGCCACTCTCGTCAGCAGTAAAAGCAAATGAATCTGTCCACATCTCATTAAATGTTCTGTTTTCTTCAGAAACTTTTCTTTTCTTGCATTTATCCATGTTTGCCTACCTGGGGTTGAAAAGCTTGATCTGAATTGAATGGAATTTTCAATTTCGCAAGTCGGCAGTTACGACGCATATTTTGAGCGACAAAAAAATTAAACACGGTTTATTTTAATGTTACAAGAGCATCATAATCTTAGAATTTAGAATTACATTTTTTTAAAAATAACTAAAATATAAATATTTAATTTAAATTTATTTTTTATTTATTTTCCAAATCTACAGGGAGCCGCAGCAGAGGGATGAAAGATCCACTTGCGGCTCCAGAACCGCGGGTTGCCGACCCCGGTCTAGTCCGACTGAATTTTCTGGATTCAGCCACTAAAATGCTCAGTAGTCAGCGTTTTCCTACGTTACTGTCCCTGTACAGTACAAATTGGCTACAAGGCTCCTTCCAGGGGAACTCTGCCCTCATTGACAACTCTGTCCTTCAGTTTTTTTTTTTTTTTTTTTAATGAATCCAAGCACATTTGGCCTAATTAAGAAATAGTTCACTATCAACAACTGAATAAAATGCAAGCTGTTCTGAATATACAGTGAGGGATCTGTTTTTCTGTGGTTTATTCTTTCCTGATCAAAGAAAGCTGCCGTTTGTTACCCAGTACTATATTTTTCAATTGTTATGAATCTGGCACTGAAAAACAGTTTGTTTAAAAATGGGGGTAAAATAGCAACTATACATTTAAAAAAAAGGCCACAGAGACCCCAGTATTTTATGTATGTTTTCCAGTAAGCACCATCCTGCTGCTAAAGGGTAGGCTACTTGCTGTCGGTACTCTCACTTGTTCCTTGGCAGAGTTCTGGGCTTCCCGTCAACCCCGCCGACGCCCCAGTACTTGTTCTGGCCCCCGTTGAAGCCGCGGTTTTTGCTCTCGCCCACAAACAGGGACTGGGACACCTCCTGGCTGGAGCCCTCATCCTTTGGATAGCTGCCATCACTGGATGGAGAAGAGGAAGAGTGAGCAGAAGGTACCATACTCAAGAGAAATGAATAAAAATTGTGTATGTGTGTGTGAATAGAATTATACTAGAACTATAATAGAACTATAGAATGAATGCAACACATATCATCATGTTCAAGGCAAAGGCTAAGAGGAGGCTGCAGGCAATTACTACCCGAAACACAGTTAGCTACAATATGTTTGACATTAAAATCTACACCCATCAACACTACTGTTCAGGATAACCTAGTAAAAAAGGATGATTATAGCTGAAAACAGATCTAGTTATTTCTAGTCTTCTTTGACCCGTTTTAACACCCTGATTGTAGTCATGTAAAGTTGGAAAATGTGCAAGACTCTGCCCCCCCAGCACTGAACAGTCCTAGATAAGGCTCTAAGTCCACCATCCTGACTTAAAGTATAGCTATGTAGTGCACCAGTACTGACACCTAGTACTTCCAGGTAGAATAAGGTGTACCTCTCTCTTATGGCCGATATGCAGTGGGTATCCTGGCACCCGATACATCAGTCAAGACAGTTCAATAGCCTGACATTGTGAGTCTGCGCAACTGCTTCTAAAATCATATACTACACGCTACACTTAAACATTTATCATAACAAATATAGATGAACATACCTTGCAAAGGATAACCCAACTCCATTGTCTGCAAATCTACCAAAACAAATAGAATGTGTTCACTATGGGGCATACAATTTATTGGAACTAAAAGAAAAACAACTAGATTGAAGAGAAGCTCGCATTCGCCAGAACCTCCCTAGTGGTGTTTAAAAGCAAGAGTAATGCTAATCCAATTGAAAATCTGTGTTAACTCAAAAGCAATAATGGTTTTGTCAACTAATTCCCCTGACATGTTCTTATCAAATTGTGCTAAGTAACATCCTGTGCGATATATACCATTTCACTAAACCCATTAGTAACAAAAAATTTGCCCACAAACAAACAAAAAAATACAATGCAGGAAATGCTTCAAATCAAGACAAGGGAAGTGCTCTGAAGGAGACCAACAAAAATGAATAGAGGTAAAATAGAGAAAGACATGAAAATAAAGGAATCCTCAATTACTCATGAAATTAGGCTTATCCATGATTATTTATTTAGTATTCAAACTTAAGGAACAGAGTGAGAACTGATTCTAGCATAACAGTCAGGTCAATCCAGTCTCCTACTGGATTTGCTCACTTCTGGGTAGGGTATAATAGCTAATACTTCATAATCCCTGCAGGGAAATACACAAATGAATAAAGAATACATATAGAATCTAAGAGTCCTACTATCAAGACATACTGGTACTGTCTCAAGGAATACAGAAAGGCCCTGTGGCTTATTACAGTGAAACATGATATATTTCACAATAGCAGTCATACTGTACACACAAATGCGAAATTAATCCTTCTGAACTCTGAGCGCTAGCACTCACCCTGAGTTCTGAATGACAATATCACCACCACGGATCCAAGCACCCAGGTCATTGTTCTTAAAAGAGATGAGTGTGTCAATGAGTGCTGCAACGCGTGGTCGCTTTGGGTCTGCATTCTCGTGCGGACGGAATCTAAAAGACATGGTAAACATGCACAGTCCTCAACTTTTATGAATGCATATATTCGTGTCAGATTTTAATGGAATATTTTGCTCTTCATTGTTCTGAAACTTTTCTTGTACAATGGACTGTTCTTCCATTGATGTACAAAACCCAGTTGTGTTACCCTGCTGTAAAGGTGTGTGTCTCACAATGTGGCAGGGAGGAGATCTACAGGCAACCCTGTTTTCAAAGGTAATCTCAAAAAGTGCCAAAAACCTTTCCATCAATTTAAAGAATATTCTGTCCAAAAAGAAACCTCTGGCTGCATGCTTTGTCCCTACATGGAGCTGGGCTGACTGAACCCAGCACTAAAAATATGCAGTTCGCTTTGGGATGTTTGGTTTCTTCTTCCTGCCCGGCTGTGCAGGAATCCTGCTGGGCTCATAACAGCCAGGGAAACCCCATACGCTCTTGCTGCTGTATGACCAGGGGTTGGTACTGGAAATGTGGTCTCTTCTCATAGGCACAGTTCTATGTTACCACTAAAGAGAAGTACATACAGCCAGACCTATGACATACAGTTGCCCCCCAAGTATAGGATCCTTGATGCCACATAAAAGCAGAGTATTATGAATATCATGTGAATAGAAGATTAATATAGGTTATTTTGTGTGATGGAAAACCATAGATGTTCACAGATGCACAAGAAATGATTGTAGCTACTGCATCTCACTGCTACCATAGGCTCTCAAACCTGTAAATAAAGCATCACATCAACGCTGCCAAAACAAGTAAGCATAAAACCTCCTTACGACTACATATAATGCCTAGAATTTTCTCATTCTACCACCTAAAAGGATTTTGAGGAAGATGTGGCATTCACCCTGCAGCCAAAAATTTTAAGAACTGTACTTTTTCCAACATCATGTCTTCCCCATTAACCAGGCTTGTTTGAACTTATACTTGTTCTACTATGAAATAAATGACGACATTATTTCATTAAAAAAGTGAGTCAAAATATTGGAAATCATACAACTATAGCAAATAAAAGAAACATGCATTTACAGAAGAATAATGTTTTACCTCTAGAACACGATTACACTAAAATACCACACATTTGTTACAAAAAGATGCTAAATGTGTGTCAGAAAAAAACCAAAGCAAGCCAGGTGCAACAAAGCTGTTCCAGCCTTTCCCCATGAGGCCTTTCAGTCTACTGTGACTCTGGACAAAAGGAGCTATCTGTGATTATTTAGATGTACATGAAAAAGAATAAATGGTGTACTGAAAGCCCAGCCTTCGCCATGCCGGCAGAAGTTAGTTCAAAGAACTAAAACTCCACTTCCACTGCTGGACCATCTATGCCCACAAAGAACTGTTTTTACCTGGCACTGTTGTCCAGACATAAGTATTCTCTGGGGTCTGTGGCACTCGCATTTGTTGTCTTCACCCCCTTATCAATGAAAAGGCCAGCCTGAAACCAGAAACCAGGGTGTGACTGAGGATGGGGTCCTTAAACATGATGAGAAATGTGTTGAGCCCCTAGGGGCCTTGTGCCCTGTGGACTGGCATGCGACTCAGTCTACACTTTGAGAGCCATGGAACAAGATCTTCACTGAAAGATACACACCGTATACTACATGACATTTTAATAAAGCTACAAAAAATGTCATCCAGCAAAAACACAGCTGCTGATATAAAGGCAAACTTCAACAAAAAAAAAAAAAAGCATAATATTAATTGGACTTCACATAGTTAAGGGTAACTACCGTTTAAAAAGTACAGACACCAACATGAATTAAGCAGCCCGGTGGCATACAAGAAATCATTGGTGTCTCAAAACACTTGAGCTGCACATGGCAATGTGGGTTTTAGTTCAGTCTGTAAGGTTTGCATGTTCTCCTTGTGCTTGCATGAGTTTCCTCCTGCAGGCCAAAGACATGTTTCAAGCAAACTGGTGACTAAGTTGCCCACAGAGAGTGAGTGAGTGCGCGCATAACTGTGTGTGAGCTACATTTCTTTCCTGTATAGATAGATGAATGACTAGGGTGTTTAGGGTAGTGTATCGAACATCATTTGCCACCTTTGACAATGATGTCAGCTAAATACTAGTTAATGATCATTGTACCTGGCTTTAGAGAAAAGCATCTATTTAATAATCAAAGAAAAACAGCTCTGCAAAGAGAAAGTGTACAAACTCCTTTATAACTCATTTCCTATAGAACACTTTGGAAAGTTGATTTACAGGAACAGATGACTGCACAAAGGATTGGTGAAGAACCTCATAGATACAGTAGATGAGCTACTGTACTCAAAGGTGTAATAAAATAAAAAGTAAAAACCAGAAGTACTGGAACTCCTGGGAGCCAGTATGAGCAGGAAAAAGACTTGTGAGGTACATGCAGGATATCAGTGGGGAAGCAGTGGTAGCTGCCTTGCCTTAAAGTTGGAGTGCACCCGGTTGTTGAAGAAGATCCCCAGTGGTGTGAGCTCTGCCTTTGTCTCAGGGATGAGCCCATGGGACTTGCCAGTTGACGCACTGTGGAAGATGTACCAGATGCCAGCATCCTGAAACAAAGGGAGGAAACAGGGAAAATGTAGGGTCAGTAACAGCAATGACATCAACTCTCTACGGCAACAGTAGCTACCAAGACAACATGATTGGGTACAAAAGGTTTCAAAGAGGACATCCACCCCTGTAACAAGGGCAGTTGCTTAACTCAACATGTCTGGACAAAAGACAGATCCAGTAAAACATCCTCTCTAGTGCTGCAGGAAATCCCTTAAGTCACTTGCTACTGTCAACCTTTAAATATCACCAACACAAATCTACAATTCCCAAAAACTAATACAGCCAGAGGGAAGCAGGGGTAATGTAGCCAAGAGCATTTAAAAGAAGAGGAAGTAACTCAGCATGTGTTTTCTTACATTAGTCACCTTGAAGAGGGCAGACTAAGAGAAACAAATTCATAATGTTTTTTAAAAGCTTGTAAAGCTTCAATAACGTAATAATTTAGAAAGGCAATATTGTTCTGCACTTGAAATTACCCTTACGAGATCCCATCAAATCACCGTCACAGAGATTAACTGCTTCACTGGCCAACTCTGGCCAGCCTGAAATAATAACACAGATCTACCTGGGAGCCTGCTGCAGCATTGCTGATGAGGTTATTGTTTGGGTTGGCGATCCAGAATGTGGACACGGCCCTGAAAACCACACACAAATGCAGACAGAGTGGGTACTTTTGAAGAAATCCGACCAGACACAGATGCCCCATACAATGAACAGACATAATATCATAAAAATTCAAAGTAATTCCTCTGCATAACTAAAAATTAAAAATTTCAACAAACTAAATTCTTTAGCCCCTGGAAAAACACAGCGCCCGCGCTCCCATTTTACATTAAAAATGACCAAGGTCACTGAGGGGAAGTCAATGTTATTCCAAGAAAATGAGGGAACTCCTACTGAGTAATCTAATAACCAGGTAGCTGCATATGTCAGAAGCCTGCTGCACTCCTGTCCTCTGACCCACATTGTTCTGAACATGTCTATTGAGCAACTCTTTGCATAACAAAAAACAAAGTATCACACTTCATAAGTGAATTTAATTTACTAATTTAGCAGACTCTTTTCTCAGAGAGACTTATGTTAAGCTATCTACAATTACCTTAAATTTCTGCAGTAAAACTATGCAGCTATATAAATGGATAAGTACTATGCTCAAGGGTACTAGAGCTGGAGATAGGATTCAAACCTGCAACCTTTGGGTACAAAGGCAGCAGCTCTAACCACTATGCTACCAACTACCCAACTAACTTTGGGGAAGAAGGTGTTATTGAATATTGTATTGCTCATAAAGGATTTTCCTTTACATGGGGTTCAAAGGGAAAAAACAAAGACTTTCTAAAATTAATTATGCTTGTTGGATCACACAAGTGAATTGGCAAAGTTATCAGTATCAAATTACATGGGAATGTATAGTGAATCATACATCTACACCAGAATGTCTGACACATACTTGCATTCTGTTCCTGGCACAGGAACATAATTCCCATACACCTTGTTCCGAATAGACGTGCACATGGTCTCATTGCGATCCGTGGGTAGAATAGTGCCTGGCTTAGTAACCAGGCCCAGGTTGTGAAAGAAGGTGTTCCTCTGTTCAATGCCATCCTCCAGGAAAAAGCAGTGCCCCAACGTGTCATAACCAATGACGTCTTTTATCTGGGAAAACAGAGAAAACTGGCTGGCCAAATGCAGGGACAGGAAGGTGATGCTATGCTAGAACTGAGCAACTTAACTTCCTCAATGTGCGCAAGGTTAAAGGGGCTTAAAAACCATCTGCCTCTAGGAAAAGTGCCAGACACATGTCAAAACAACATGTTATAAGAAGAAAACTTTCCCTGTTAATTTCCTGAACATAGTTTCATGTCAATAAAGTTGTCAAGTAAAAATAAACTGAATTTCAGAAATTTGAGTTGATATACCATTATACCATTTAAAGGAAGGTAGCAATATGGTCAAGATAACCCTCTGTCATCACATTGATCCTAAAATAATACAGCTGATTTAATGATCATGAATATAAGTGTATGCCTGTATGCCTATGAGCTTATGCTCATATTTAACTGTCAAAGATTTACAGTTGTGTAGGTTAAAGGAACATGAAAATTCTTAAACCACACCCTAAACATCCAAAAAAAAGAGTGTTTTTGAGTAAATCTGCAGCTTCCTGAACTGTGGCAGATATCTGTGCTGCTGTTATTCAATCCACCAGTAACAATTCCAAGCACTGTGAATGGACAGGCTCACCAGTAGGCCGTGGGTGGCTTGGACAGTGATGCAGCGAGAGAAGCAGTGGTGGATGGAAAGAGCCTCCACATAAGTGGGCAGGCTATAGCCCCCCTGCTCGTCCACATCCCCACACATGCTGAAATGAAGGGGGTAGCCACCTCCCACCTGCTGGCCCATGTGCTTCAGTTCAACATGAGACAGGTGAACAGCAGTAAAGTTTGCAAGGATCTAAAGGGACCGGGAAAAAAAAAAAAAAAATCATCTTTGTAGAACATTCTGGATACAACAACATGCACAAACACTTGGTTTCAAGTAAATGTTCTTATAACATGGGGCAGATGCACCTGTCTAACCTAAAAATTTTGTGACTGTTAGTGCATGAGCATGTACTGTAAAAACAGAGATAACCTGTGGCTTGCCATTTGCCAATGACATATTCTTACAGCACTACTGCAGGACATAGTGTTTTTACAGGGCAGCAGTCCAAATAGGAGATGGAGAGAAAAGTGAAAGAAAATTTAAGAATGAATACATGGAACAAAGATAAAATAGTCCCAATATTCTAAAACGTATCTGGCGCTTTTGAGGGATCCAAACAAGCTTAACACTGGAAAGTATACAAGGTTAAAATAAACTACAGTTTGAGTAAATGTATACTGGAAATTAAACTGCACAGTAAGTTGGTACAAAAATTTTACATTTGTGGAAATGAAAACCTTAACTCTAAGTAGTATAACACATAGAAATATTTTCTTTAAAAAAGAAACCAAAACTTGAAAAACATTTAAGTCAAATACCTCTAAAATCAAAACCATTCGAGAAGGAAAATGCATTGCATCGTATTCAAAGAAAGCCATTGTGCTTTTCTGTATGTAGCAATATTACTTAATCATGTGTGTTAAATTATACCATTCAGGTCAGAGTAACATTGCTTAAAGTTCTCATCTTTCTTTATCCAACTTACTTTCTAGTTAGCTAATCTTTCAATGTGGAAGCCTTTCTCTCCAATAAATATGGGCTTATAATGTGGTTAGAAGATGCACACTGACCTTAATCTGTCCTCCAAAGGAATCATAGCCAAAGAAGTGACACCAGTTGCTTCCATAACAGTAGTTTTCCATCTCTCCCTGGATAAGGATGTTCCTTGTCAACAGGGCCACTTCCGCTCTCATATCAATCCCATCGAGGATCTCGCCCACATGAGTGAACTGTGGCTTCCCTTGAGATCAAGGACAGAGGACACATTACTCAAGTCTGACTGAGGTTATCGTTACACATTGTTTGCAACATTGTGCAAGTCACATGCATGAGAAAACAAACATGACTTCCAAAGAATTAAAAAATAACTACTTAATGGCAGAAGATTAGAGAATTCATTGGATATGCATTATAAAACATGCAGATTGGCTGACTGGACAGTCAAGTCTGTAATATTTCAGTACTAAAACCAGGAATTTCACTATTAAACTATTTTATTCAGTAAGTAGTTATTCAGGAAATTTCTGCATGTAGACATTTAAGAACAGGAAGTCCCCTGTTGTCAAACTACAGGAAACAACTTTGCCGCAAACTTGCTCTGACTTCCTCCGATCTTGCCGTCAGGAAGGTTGACGCCTCTCAGCACTATTAGTATAACGTGTCCTAGTAACACATGGTACTATGCGCCATGCCCTGCACGCTAGTGTCACCCATCACACTCTAGCTCTAGCTTCTTTCTTGGACTCATAGCGCTCAAGCCAAGCCAAACACACATCCAGAAACCACTGACACTCACCCCTCAACAGTTCACCCTTAATTTTCCCAAACAGGAATCTCATTTTTACTAGAAAAACATCTATGACACATTGCAGCATTTACAGTGTACACACCATACATGAATTTTATATATTTCTTTACAAATCTGTATGTGCTTACATACAGTAGAGCAAAAGCAAGCAGTTCTGTTTCCATTAAAGGAAACTGAGGGACAATAAAGAGTTTCTACAATGTCTGTTGAGTTTATGACAGGGTCCACAGCAGAACAACCAGCACAAAGCTGGATTTTTGTTCTCGCAGTCATGGATTTCTGCCTTAAATGGTTCTGCTGTTAATTGAATGAATGAATAAATGAATTTAAAAGACTGTGAATATAGTTCGATATGAACTAGAGAAAAGAAAAAAAAAAAAAATTACGACCATAATGCAAGGTCCTCCCAAACCTTGAATTCGGACTTGGTTTTGGTTGCACTCTAGGCAGGGTAGGAGGGTGAACTCCTCTGCCTGGTACATGGAATAATCTGTGCTGGCAACAACAATGCGATCTCCAGGCTTCCAGCTCTGCACGTTGTCCTTCAGGTTCAACACCACCTGGTCTGTCGCATCCACCTGGAAACCGGATATGGCAAAACCTGAGTTGGAAAACAAGGAGAACCATTATTACAACTATAATAACAGCAACAAACATTTTTGTTAATGTTTTAAAATTACTAATTATAGGGGTAGCAGAGAGTGTGGTGATTAAGACAGTTTCCAATCAGAAAGTCGAGGGTTCAAATCTTTCCTTCTGATTGTACTACTTATGCACAAGGTACTTATTCTGAACTGCTCCTGCAAAAAACTACCCAACTGTATAAATGGGTAAATCATTGTAAGTAGGTTTATAATATTTTGCCACTTTGGACAAAAGCATTGGCTAAATTAATAAATTCTAATTATTACTTCATCTCAAAATTAATCAGGATTCTGATAAACGGTCCTTACTCCTGCCACTTGTCACAACACCAAGTCAATCCTTTAATCCTAATGCTAACCCTGACCAGCCTGAGGGAGAAAAGCAGGACGCACCATTTCGCCACTCGCTGTATGCTGAGACAGAGAAGCCCTCTCCATCCACAGTGACAAACCGCTTCTGCGCCAGCGCCTGACCACCCGTGTCATGGTTCTCATGTTCACGCACAGCCTCAGAACACGAGTCATTCCCTCCACCGATCACAGACACCAGGGCCCATGCCTGCCTGGGAAGGGATGGGTTAAATGTACAGACGTATACATTGTTTAACGCTAAGCGCACGCACGCACCCTCTCCCATCATCTTTGACCAGCCGTGACCTCCACTAAGTTCAAGTTTTCAGTCTGGGATTTTATCGCTCACAAACAATGTGTGACAGGGTGAGGTCCACTTAACACTGGATGACACAAAGAGAACTCCAGACATCTTCTTGGACCACACTGAAGAAGGATGTCAACACTGACTACAGCAACACACAATGGAGATATGGACCAAAAAAAAAAAAAAAAAAACCCAATGACTAAGGCTGGAATCCTTTTGGGCAAAATTCCTTGTGCACCTTTACCCCCCCCACTTTCTACATAACCATTCTTTCTAAATGAAACCATTATATAGCACATTTCCATAATACTCATTTTTCCAAAGTAACACATTTTTGCTATGAACAGAAAGTGTACAATGTATAACTTTAATAAAATAAAAATATGTAATAGTAATGTGATCTCTGCAGGGCAAAGCCCTTTTAAAACATTGACACAATATTGGGAATGCGCTGCCTGTCCAATGGCCCCGTCTCTCTACAGAAAGAAGCTTGCCTTGCTGCAGTTTTGGGCTTCGCGTCCTAGCAGCCATGCTGACAGAGTCTGCAGTGGCTCAACTTCCAGAACATGTACTTTTCTTGGAGAAAGTGTCGACACAAGCCCTTCAAATTCCACTTATTACCACCATCACAAGTACTAGCTGACTGGTCTTGTTTGTATCAATTTTTCCTTGCTGTATGCCTGTGTTAAATGTTCATAAATAAATAAAACTAATACCACCACAACAGCCATCTTACATTAAGAATATTGTGTGTAAGCTCATTATTTTGAATGTAAAATGTATGCAGTGCTGGTTTTGTATGTTCTCTCTAATAAAACTGGGCTTGTGCTGAATGCGCAACCTTGAATGAAACATTTATATTATCACTGCACTCACTAAACTACCATGATTTTAATAAATAATGTCAAAATGGCCTTAAAATAGCACTACCTTGGAAATTTGGTAAACATACTAGAAAAGTATACAATCCAAAAGCAGCATGGGGTGGTACCAGTACGTGAGGATACTCCAAACTGGGCAAAACCCGTAGAAGCTGTAAACATAAAAGGTTTCCAGGCCAGATGACAACATTGACATTTGATTTCCTAGCAGGAATAGTGGGTAAGAAATATAGTATAACAGGGGGTGTGTGTATTTAACATGAAGAGCTTTTCACATTGCAACCATTTGATCTTCTCTGCCAGGACTTGATGTTGTTAAAATGAATTAACACCAAACACAACTGTTGCTCATTTCCACTGGAACACTTTGATCTGGAATGAAAGATAAAACATAGGCAAGCAACGACAGAAGTTACTGTAACAGGCCTCCGAGCTGCGTTTTCTCTGGAACATCTTTAATTCACACGCATGTCACAGGAAGACTTTCTGATGTCCCCTCTTTGTTTCATTATTAAATCTAGGGTCACTAAAACAATCTGTACAGGCTTAAAATCAAAGAGTACACTGCCATGCCCCTGAGCCCACTGATTTATGAAAGATGAATGATTTAGAAGAAAAACAGGACATGTAGATTTCTGCCAGATCATGTAATTTTCTCTGTTTTGCTTAAGACTACTTTTATGCATGCCTGTTTTTTTTTTTTTTTCCCCCCCCCCCCCTCTCTCTCTCTCTCTCACACACACACACACAAAACCCTATCAGCTAAAGAAGCTGCTGGAATTATTTTAATATTTCACCCATGCGTTTTATGTTACTGTGGCTCAATGGTGTCTAAATGAAAATGTCATTCAAAGCTGGTGTTAAAATATAAATCATGTCAATGGCATGATTCCATCCTGTTCTAAAGAAGGAAAATTCCTACAGGGATATGTGTCCAGCCATACCCTTTCCACAACCTGACAGCCAGACAAACCATTATAAAACGGTGCACTATGGAAACAAGAGGAGGGTACTGGAACAAATGTTAAGAGTTTTGTACTAAAGTTACTGGGGTGAAGTACCTTCTTTAAAATTTCAATAGCTAGCTCTCCTTTGATATTTTTTAATAGGGTTCTGTAAATATCAAGGCTTTGAGGAAAATTCACAGTAAGTCCAGCCACTATCATCCTGTGCCATGAATCTGACATGCTCCCACTTCAGCAGACAAGTAACATTTTGAATTACAAGTGTCCACCTGAAGCTCAGGTTGCTTTTTGTCCTTTTTCCAGATTCTAGGCAAATGCTACAACACAAGTTATATTCTAACATTCAAGCTTAATAAGCACTTCAGCCAACACCATTCCTTAATGTACACACTTTATATCCTTTTAAGCATAATAATATGGATGTCTTCATGTAGGAGTCTTCTATACTGGTTCAATGCAGTATGCTAATACTGAGGGTCATCTGGCATGTGAAGGTGCTTGAGTCAAGGGAATAAAAGTGCTGCCAAGGTATCTTTAGTTTCTCATATGAAATATTCTTCCACAGAGACCAGGTGTTCTTGCAGAAACCACACACAGGTAAACACCTTCCAAAAGAGCATCTAAGCAATGCTTGACTTCTGTTTCATCAGACAAGACTCCACTGAAATTTCTCTTCATGTGCCTCCAGATACTGTAGTCATCTTATTACCATAGGTCATCTGGCCCACTACCCTTCTCAATTTACCTCAATGGTGGAAGGTGAAGTATACAGGAGACTTACTGGCAGAAATGGCTGATCTGTTTTCAGAAGTTTCTTGTGTTAGTCAAATTAGCACATGCTCCATTCTCAACCAAGACCCCCAACTCCCTTACCACAATAAAGTGCAATTAGCACTAGCAGAGCTCTTGAACAAGGGCATTACAGTAAAGTCAGCTCAACTACCTCAATATTGCCTTCAGGAGCAACCAGCCAGGCAACATACTGCTGCAGTTATGCAATGTTTCTGGGATGTGTGTCAAACCCCAGTCCTTTGTCCCTCCCATTTGTGAGACATGGGCTTCTATTAGTTGGGATAAACTGTCCAAATGTGTATAAGAGTACACTACAGACTGACAAATGCACTTTAAGAGAAATCTCTCTGGCTCAACTTCATTCCTACTTGAACCAACTACTCAAACTTTCAGTCAGTTGTCAGGACAGAAGCTTACTTTTTACATGCCTGATACAGTACATTAGTTATATAATGTATCTGCAGTTGTAACACTAAAGCTGGGTGTTCCTGAGAACTTGTCTGTACTTGAGACTATTACTGAAGTCTGACACCTTCAACTAAGTGCTTATGCTTAAGGAGCCTCGACTACCTGTACTGGAGGTCATTTACAAAAGTGCTTCCAAGCAGGTCTTGGATGGTCTTCTTGGTCTCATCCAGCAAGCTCTTTGCGGCAGAGTCTCCCACAGCCATAGCCACAATACGGCCTCTGGGCAGAGCCTTGAGCAGTTCATGAAGCTTCCTGCTGTCATCTTGAGAGTCATGGGTGTCAAAACGATTGGTGTAGATGACAGCACCCGTGTCTGGGTCCACTACACGCAGGTTGATGCCACGGCTGAAGTTTTTCTGGAAGGCATAACCGCCAGCGGGCAGACCCGCAGATGGGAGAGTCTTGGCTAGGAGGGTCCAGGAAAGCTTCTCAACACCATGGAGCTCCAGGGTCCCTCCCGCACGAACCCCAATAAACTTCCTGCCGAAGCCAGGCACATCATCCATACCTGCCTCATCCGAGCGGCCCACCAAAGCGATAGTTGCATGGGACCTATAGCGGCACTTTGCTGCACCAATGTATAATGCTCCCCCATCTTCAATTGCAATATGCCGAGTTCTCAGTGTGATGTTTCTGGAGCCATTCACATCATCAGCAAAGACAAGAAGTCCTGAAATAATCATTTAAAAAAAAAAAAGTAGGTAACTACAAAATTTACATTATATTTTTAATTTTAAAAAAAAGAGAATTTAAAAAGACACAAACATGGATGTTATGCACAATTCCAAATGGATGCCCTTGACTTTCACCAGCTATGTGAAATTCAAAATCCTCAATTATTTTGTGAATGCAACAGATTATAATTCCGTGAGTGTATTTAATCTACTCAAAACCAAGTCATTTCCTAAAAAGGCAGCACAGTTAAAGAAGATCAGTTTATCACTGAAACCTTTACGCCTACTCCACATATGTTTCAGAGAACCCACCTCCACTTTGGATAATTATAGACTGCAGCGTGGCTGAGGATTCCAGCCGGTAGAGATTCCCCTTCCTGATGACCACTCTCTTTTGGGGATTGTGCCCTGGGTTCCAGCTGCTGAGGGAAGGGTTGTGATGAGGGCAGTTCTCTGTTTTGGAGGGGAGACACAGGAAAGCACACATTACCATTTCACAGAGACACTATGCCACCATATCTGGTACTGAAATGGAAAGCTTAAAATGTGTAGAAGCATTTTAAATCAGAGGGTGTGGTGGTGCAGAGGAGTGGCCTCTGCCTGTTCTCTGGTGGGTCTGGGGTTCGAGTCCCACTTGGGGTGCCTTGTGATGGACTGGTGTCCTATCCTGGGTGTGTACCCCCCTACCCTGTGTTGCTGGGTTAGGCTCCAGCTTGCCACGATGTTGCTCGGGACAAGCAGTTTCAGTCAATGTGTGTGTATTTTAAACCATAAAAAATAGCAATGAGTGACCACTGACCACCTTTAAGAGGCAGACAAAGTCAAATTGCTAGATCCTGTTCTATCCACCTTTCAGTATCTGAAAATCAACTAGTCTATCTCCCAGTGTTTAATAACTAGCATGATACATATGAAAGAGCAGCAAATATTTTAAAACATATTTATGATTTGGTGCTTCTTGAATCAGTATGTGATAGGATGAATGGCTAGTCCCTTCTTAGTCATCAAGACAGTGGTCAAATCTGTGCTCCATATCAAAGATTACATCACCTCATTTATTAAAACATGACGCTCCACCTTATAGATATTATTCTCAGGATACAGAGGACATTTGTTGCAGGCTTACTTTCCAGTGGACGTTTGTCAATCTTTCCCAGAGATTAACCACAATTTCTCAAACATAACACAAAAAAAAAAAAAAAAAAAAGGCACTATGTTCCAAGTCACCCCTGCCACTTTCCACTGCTGACAGCCAGAGCAGTGGACTTTTTTTCCCTGCTCCTCCAGCTGTGAGGTAAGTGGTGATCTTTGCTAAGGGCAGGGCACACATTGTTCTGAGAGTGGTGCTGAAAAACACATGGTGCACAGGTTCCAGAGACCACACCTCCCTCTTGACAAGACTTCATGTCCTACTGCCCCTACTTACCATCCAAAATATCTGCAGATGTCAGACTCAAGACCAGGATCAACACAAGGAAGAAAGCAGCCAATGACGTGGCGCAGCAAATGAAAGCATTCTTCCTCTGGACAAGGCCGTGGACATGCTCACGCCTTTGCTGGTCAGAGACCACAAAAGTGGCCTGATGCTGGCTGCCTCCCGAGGGTTTCGGTGGTGCTGCCATCTTGGGCGGTGGAGGTGAGCGTACGGGGGCAATTCTGCCTGGGACATACCCTGGTGGTCGATGATTGCTTCCATTGGATGGAGGCAGAAAAATGGGGGCAGGGCCATTATTCACTTGCATTGTATCGTTCTGTTTCCTTAGAAAACAAAAGGAAAAATATCATTATAGACTAGCTGCATGAAGTGGAAAGGTTAAGGAAAATATATTTGCCACACAACAGGAAGGGCCCAACTCCTTGCAGTGTCTTTGAGCAAGTCTACAAGAAATGTCCAAATAGACACAGAAAGAAAAAAAAGGTTCTCCATCCACCAGCTGTGAAATGGTGATATGAACAATACATCTGCAGCTGAAAAATAAACATTCCTGCAATTGCAATCAGATGTTACATTAATATTATGACTGATTTTCATTTCTAGCTGCACCTTCACAATACAGCCACTCAATTGTCCATTAGGTTAAAATATCTTAAAGGATGATAAAATTAAATTTTGAGATCCATTCACACTACACAGCATGCGCCTCATTTCTACAGAATAGAGTCATTCATGAGGCACAAACCTTAGATCTTGTCATGCAACTGACAACTACGAAATTTCTTCAATTCAGTTTTGTGCTGCAGTAGTAATGAAGAATGGTCTTTCCTGACAAACCTGGAATTTTTGTGAACCGCCTTGTGTATTACTTTTCTAAACAATATTTCAGGGCAGCATATTGTGTCACACAGCTAATGAAGTTTAATTTTTAGATTTATTCATTTAGCAGACAGACACTTTTCTCCAAAGCAATGTACATCTCATAGAAAATGTGCGCATTACATTAGCAGAAAGACTGATGCTGAATTTTCCCCCAAACTTTTTAACGGAAACTGTTGCTAAACATCTAACATCTGTGCTTTGATAATATCAATTCAATATTAAATGAATATTTTATCAGGGTGACTGGAACCACATCATTTCAAAATACCAACGTAAGCTCATTAAAGTAACTGTAGAATAAAATTGATTTTGTTAAACATTACAGCCTTTAGATGATTAGACAAAACTAGCATAATTTTAAAAAAACTGGAACTTGTGATTTCTTCTCATCCTCACAATTTACAGTACTGTATTCTTTTTAAGAGAGACACCACTCTCCAAGTAGGAGTCTGAAGTTACTTCACTGAGTCTGATGAAAATCTCTTGTGGATGGAGTTACATACCTTGACCAGAGAATGGTCCTTGTAGCAAAGTAAGTGTTTCGCAGTCTTCAGCAGAGCACCAATGTATAGTGATTGTTAATTCGAAACACACATCCTGAGATAAACTGAACACTAACACTTCGCAAAAGAATGAAATTTGGAAAAATTTCACAAAAAGTATCCATAAGAAAGATTAGGACTTTTCAAGAAAAGCTGTACACATGTTAAAAAGGAATTTAAAAAAGGACAGTTGAAACACAAACTCCTTCAAACTGCAGTACTGAAGTCTTTCAGAGATACCAGACAATTAGGAAAACAGATTGATCTTGGACAAAAATCAGGCCAGAACTCCCATTATAAGCACAAGTGAGAAGTTACTGTACTGTGGCCACATCATGAAAAGATCAGCTAGTCTCAAAGAGGGAGGCAAAGCAAGTAGCATTGCCATCTCACAGCACCTGGGTGGTGCAAGAGGACATGAGCTTAATCCTTGCTCAGTTTGTGTGGAGTTTGCATGTTTTCCCTGTATCTACATTGGTTTACTCCCACATTCCACCCAACATGTGGTTCAGGATTGGTGACCCTGAAAAAAACCACTGTGTGTATAAAGAAAGTGCCTGACTGGTGTATGAATGAGCAACTCATTGTAAGTTGTGAATCTCCGCAAGTCACCTTGGGTAACTAAGGCGTGGGCTGACAACTACATAATGTTCACTGGAAGTCCCTTTGGAGAAAAGGGTTGGCCAATGCTTGGGAAAGTTGCAGGAAAATGGACAACTACTCAGATATTGACAGCTGGTAGTGTAGCAGTTACAGCTACTGCCTTTGGATCCAAAGGTCAGAGGTTTGATCCCCACCTCCGAATTGCTCCAGTAAAATTACCCAGTTGTCTAAACAGATAAATAATTGTAACCTTAAGATAAGTCACTTCGGAGAAAAGTGACAGCTAACTGAATAAAATGTAAATGGACTCAAATCACAGCAACAACAGAAACACCACTTTACACACAGGAAACAAGATAAGATGCACTTCACTGATGGCGCACAGTTTGTTCACCATCTGCTTGCTTCTTTAACACCTCCACTTGTTCAAAAAAAAAAAGTTTGTATTTGCAAAAAGTCTATAAATGAATGCCCAAATATACTTTCACTTAATCTCAGGTTAATCTAAATTATTAATTTCTTAGACCCACAGGCCTGATGCCTCCAAACCAACCTGCTGTCAGAGCACCCCCTGGTTATGAAACATATAACTTCATTTTGCAGACGCTTCTCTCGAGCAACTTCCAATGAAGTCTATGTAGTTTTATGAGCCCACACCTTATTCACACAAGGTGACTTACACTGCTAGATACACTACTTAAATGGGTCACTCATGCATCCATCAGTGAAACACACTAGGGGTGACTGAAGTCACCAACCCACGTGAACAGCATGTCTTTGGACTGAGGGAGGAAACCCACACAAACATGGGAAGAACATGCATGCTCCACACAGTCCGAGTTGAGACCCAGGTCCTCTCGCACAACTTAAGTGCTGCGAGTGAGCAGCACTATTTAACTGTACTCACCAGGGTGTCACACTTACAAAAGATAGTTATGACTGCTCCTGTGACAGCAGTGAGTAACACAGTGCTCAGTACTCCTCCCTAACCTGAAGGTTCTAGGTTCAGGTCCTGCTCTGCTGCACCCAGAATTGCTACAGTAATTCACAGCCTGCGATAGAAATGGTACATCTTTGTAAAGTGACTTCCACCAGTAAATTTAAAATGGCCATGGACAAAATGTGAGATGCATTAAAGCTAATGAAAGGGATAATTTCATCATGCATTAATGAATGTGTACCTCAACAAACGGGTCAGTTCAGTGAGTCAGTCAGTGCCGGACTGACAGGCGGAAACGCCGCGTGTCAGAACATGTCATGTACCGGAATATGGAGACTATTTCAAATCACGGATGTGTCGATAAGAAAGAATCATGTCAACTGAAATAGAAAGGCCAAATAAACAGTATGAATGTGGAGAACTCCATGTTGCCGGAGGCCAGCTGAGGAGGTGGGAAAAATAGCTCGACTTCTCGTGTTTCTGTTTGTAACGCTCGCGCGTGCGCGTCTTTAGCCAGAAGAGCCACACGAGCTGCAAGTTATTTTAAACAATGTAAAAGCGAAAAAAAAGATATTAAAAGCGCTCTTAAAGTTTATGTTGTTTAATAGCAACTCTTAACGAACGGTGGTACTACTTGACATATTTAAAAGGACAATATGAATAGTCAATACATTTGAGTCATAAGTTATAATAAACTGCAGTGCAGGTCAGGTGCGCGGTTCTGCAGTTTTTGTGTTGCCGGCTTCAGTATTTTTTTTTTTTTAATAAAAGTAAAAACGGAGAGAAAAAAAAAAAAAACTATTTCTGTGGAGGACAACGGAGCTGCTGCCACTGACTGCTCGGACGATTCACATCAGCCTCTCAATTAAAAACATAACAAAGAAAGCCTTCCACAAATCACGTTCCGCTACCAAATAGGTGTAGTTTAACGGAGTTCTGAAGTAGTAGAAGAGAGTTTGAAGACGGTGAGGCGACCCCGGTGACTGGAGCGCTTACCTCAGGCGGGTTCTCAGTGACTCAGTCCGCCATCCGCCGCTCCTCGCGGACAAACACCTCAAAACTGTAACGAACCGCTAACTGTCGCACTTCTCCTCTAGCTTGTACCTTTTATACTTTTTCACACTGATGGTTTTTCTTCTTTTTTTTTTTTACATGGTAGAAAAAAAACGAACCGCTCCCGCCACCACCCCCCCACCCTCCGTAGCAAACGCGGATCGCAAAGGAAGTAAAGGAGGAGGTCCGCCCTGGAGATGGAGGAGGGGAGCAGAAGGGAGAGGGGGTGGAGCAAGTTAGTGAAAAAGAGGGCGGAGGGGGAGTGGCATAGGGAGTGGCTTAAGGGGCGGGGCTTAAAATGGGCGTGGCTTAAAATGGGCGGGGCAGTGGGATAAGGAAGAGAAAGGGACAGTCAGTGGAGAGAAAAGGTCGAGGAGCAGGGGAGGACTGTTAAATAATCAGCTCCATTCTGTATCTTTAGTGCACAGTGAATGTAGCGATAATGTAACCTATTAATGCTGAGAAAAGCTAATGTGTGTCAGATGAGCAGGCCAGATGTATCAGGTGTCAGAAAAGCAGATGAATGGATGAGTGACTCATTGTAAGTAGTGTATCTAGCAATGTAAGTCACCTTGGTGAATAAGGTGTGTGGGCTGATAACACTACATAGAGTTCATTGGAATTCACTGTAGAGAAAAGTGTCTGCTAAATAAATAAATGTAATGGTACTAAACAAGTCTCTTCTGACTCTGACCTCTCAGTGTGAGCTGAGTTGAGCTCAGGCTTTCCATTTTGCTATGAATGTGTGTACAAAAAGTGTGTAATTGTACGTATCACTTGGGTTCCTTTCTCACAGTAACTCCTGACCACACTTTCCCCTGGATGTCCAGCATCCTTTCCATTCCATTTCTGGCAAGATTGACAGACCTTGCTGATGAGAATAATCCCCACAGCATAATGCTGCCACCACCACAGTTTGCAGTAAGTATGATGTTTTTACGGGTGGTAGAGCAGTGTAACAAATAGCACAGTCTCACAGCACAGTTTGAGAGGATGTGGGTTCAATCACTGCTCAGACTGTGTGGAGGTTGCATGTTCTCCCTGTCTTTGTGAGTTTCCTACCACAATGCAGAGGCATGTATTTCAGGTGAACTAATGATTCTGTGTGGGAACAGCTGGTAGTGTAGTGTAGTGTAGCTCCTGCCTTTGAACCCAAAGGTCATGTGTTTGAATCTCACCTTGAGCAAGGCACTTACACTAAATTGCTCCAGTAAAAACTACCCAGCTGTATAACTGGGTAAATAATTATAATTTGCTTTGGAGAAAGGCATATGGTAAAAGAGTAAATGTAATATCCCTGTTGTGTATGAGTGTGTGTTACATTGCTGTGGTGTAAAGATTAATGATTGACAGTAAGTAGTTTAATATATTTAGCAGTGCAAGTCACCTTGGATGAAGCAGCACTGCTCACTAGGACATTCACACACTTAGGTAATATTTCCTGCCATTTCCCTTTTTTATGCATTGGTGTAGTTTTGTCTAACTTCCTGTTTGGTCATTTTCACATCTTCAGATTTACTGCGTGGCAAAGAATCCAAACGGGGGTGGTCAAGGCCAACAGTCAGGCCAGAAGCTATTGTTGTAACTGCAACTTATTTGTTTTGCCAACTGCTTATCATACATGGAAAGGAACAATTTTGGCCTTTTTAAAAACACTAACCGGTCAAAAGTTACAGCTTCTAAATTCTAATACTAGGTATGAATTCTACATACAGGGGGGATATATGCCAACTTTTAAAAAGCAGCAGCATTGTCAAGCTGTAGTTAGAGTGCTCTGCAAGACCCCCAGACTGAAAGAAGACTGGGACAGGTGAATTGTAAACTTTATTCAAACGTTGACATCTGCATGTTTGCGTTTCCCCTTTCACTGTGCTGGCATAAACTATGAAAAAAGGACTGGTGTTTGTTCTTATTCATTTCCCTTTTCTTTCCTACATTACTTCCTTTCCCAGTGTCAGCAGTGATGACTGTATGATTGTGGTTGTTTGTTAAGAAAACAGTTTATCCCACAGTGGGCAAGGCTGCCTGTTCACATCTCACATGGGGCTTTGCTCCATTGTAATGCAATTACAAAAGCTCCTTTATATCTAAATTACCTGTGTGCAAGGCTGCATATTATACTTGGAAATACTTCCAGAATATTTTTTTTTCTAAATAGCTATTTGTGATTCATATAAAGAATCCTTTGTACCTATATTTTGAGAATACAAGCATTACTTGAGTGCTTCACCAATTTATGTGCAGAAAGTAGCGATTTGTCTGAATGACAAAGGCAAGTCTGAGTAAAAGTGCAGTACATTTAAAAAATGCACAATAAGATGGATTCAGAGAAACAAAGGACCCTTTTTAATGCTCCACTGTGTTTGTTGCATCACTGCTGCAGTAAGGAGCACAGAGCACTGCTGCCCTGGATGAACAGTACAATACTGTACATTCCCACAAAGGGCACATATTTTTAAACACTCATACAATCATATCAAGGTCTGCACAAATAATTATCCATATACATTATCAATTCCACCTTTACCCACAGCTTCTGACAGTCCAGAAAGTAAAATACTTTATAATGGTTCAGTATTTCAGGGTCCAATCAACACACCAGCAAATCATTCTTTGTTCTTCCAAATACAATTTATTTCCTATAACTTTATTATAACTATCATGTTATTACATAGAGCAAGTCCCTTCAATAATGAAAGGTATATTACACAAAAATAAAGTTACATTGGTCCAGACGAACTTTAAAGTTCATCATCCACCCAGACCAAATCAAAAGTGTGTCACCAAATATGTATGCATAATAATTGAATTAATAGTACTAACAGTAGAACAACAGTACATTTCAACAGAGAAGAAATAAAAATTAAGTACAAATATTATTTACAAGCCAAAAACATGAAAGAATCCCATCCCCTCAGTGGCATCTATAAGTATTATACCCTCACCAAGCATATGCTCTGCCCCACTTTATTCATCTAACAAGACTAACTGTACAATGGCATTGGCGTAAGTCTTCGTTTAGATATCCTAGCTACCTCTATGCAAACTAACACTTGAGTGACAGAGGTATCAGACACAATCCAATTTACATTTCACTGTACAGCTGAAAGGGAAAAAAAATGCAAAAAATAATTACATACTGAAACAACTTTATTTCGATTTATCCAGCATTTTGTAGTGGTCTCAAAAACAAACGACTTGTGGACTGAATCATAGGATTTTTAAAAATTACTTACACTATACATCAGGGAAAAAAAAAAATCATACAGCTTTTCAGAGATGCTTTAAAAGTGTCCATGTATAAATCTGCTTTTCGATATGCTAAATATTTGGCAACACTGGCATAGCAGTTGTCAAGAGTTCACATTTCATACAGTACTCCTTTTATCTTGTACACTAAGTCAAGGGGGGGGGGGGGGGGGGGGGGTCATCATGGGAACAATCAAACAGGCATCGATACGCTGTTACGATATCGATCCAATAAGTTTTCTCCTGTGCAAAAGTGGCAATAACACAGTCATCCACAGAGGCCTGAACATCGTGACCTGTACAATGTGTAGAAGGCAGCAAATGAGACTTGCAACCAGAAAGCATGACTTAAGTTCCATCCCTTAACCAAGTTGTGCAATGAAAAGAAAAACTGATGAAAAACAGTGAAGAGTAGCTCACAGTTATTCAGTGTCTAGGAAGTCCCGTCTATACATTGACGAGTTCGTGTGCCACAAACTGCTTCAGCCTCTCGAGGTACTGTCCATAGAGCTCGACATCGTTGTGTCCCGCACCTTCGACCCAGAGTGGCTCCACGGGCCGCTGGCAGCGCTCGTACAGGGCCAGCCCGTGCGAGAAGTCGATCACTTCATCCTCCGTCCCGTGGATGATCAGCACAGGTGATGTCACCTTCGAGATCTTGTCGATGCTGCGTGGGGGGGGTGGAGAGAACACGCGCAGGACACATACTCAGACGTCTGCCTTATTCAACTGAGTGTGTGGGATAGACATTCAGATGAGATCAAGACTGAAAATACATCATGGCTATTGGTGAGTGTTGAATACCTGTGCAAATTGCATCCATGTTCCCCCACTTCACTGCTCTTCCTACTACATGTCTCTAGGGGTCACGGATTAAGCCCACAGCAGAGCTGCACAAATGTGTTTTCTGGTGGCTTTTTAAAGGCGTAGGAGATGAGTAGGAGTTCTGAAATTTGTGTTGCGTGTGGGGGTGGTGTCCCTCCAATGTCATTTCCTGCACGTCTTAAGGCAGTGTGCTGAGGCCAGCAGCACTGCGAGTTATTCCACACACCACATTCCAACCCAAGCCTGTCGGGACGACACCCGGTCAGAGATTCGCTGTTCTGTAACAATCGCAGCTGATTAGTGTGATTTTACAGCTTCTGTACATGACTCTATGCATGATCGAAAACTGGAGGTCAAATTCCATACATTTACTATAGTTATTTTTAACCATTTTGCAGCTGACATCTTTGTTTACATTTATTCATTTAGCTGACACTTTTCGCCAAAGCAGCTTACAATGTTAATCTACCTACAATTGTTTACCTGTTTCTACAGCTGGGTGATTTTACGGGAGCAATTTAGGGTAAGCACCTTTCTCAAAGGTACTACAGCCAGAGGTGAGATTCAAACCTGCAACCTTTGGGGCCAAAGCCAGCAGCTCTAACCACTACACTACCAGTTACCCCTGCAAACACAAACACACAGACACAAGAAACCGTCACCTCCAGGGTTGTAAAACTGTCCACAGCGATAATCAGTTTTACAGTGATTTAACCATTTATACACTGCTTCATCCCACGCAGAAAAGGTAAAGCTTAAAGGGTCTTGGTTCTGGCTCCATTGTGGTGGAATGACCTTCCCCTCTCACTCAGAACTGCTGAAGCTGTCTACATTCAAGAAGGGTCTGAAAACTCACCTTTTCCAGACCCACTTCGCCCAACATCTCCCCAGCTCATTTACGGTGTAATTGTACACGCACCGTAACTTCATAAGCATCCCCAAATACAGCCTCTATTCAGCCACTACTCCAGAATTTTATTTGCTTGTTTGTGTCTTATAATATTTGGGGGGGAAAAAAAAAAAAATTGGTGGGAGGGCATCAGGATTTGTCTGTCTTGTGTCTTATGCACCTATTCGAACGATGAACCTCGGTGCAGCAAGTGGTAGGGAACAAACTAGGTTTGCTCAAGACTTTCATGTCTGCAGCTATGTCTCCTTCTCAATGTAATGCATAAATTGTACTTTCACTGAGATGTACATCGCTTTGGACAAAAGCGTCTGCTAAATGAATAAATGTAAATATATACACCAGAGTATTCTTAGTGTATTAGCGTTAGTACTTTGATAAAGCAAGAGATGGGATTCAAACTGGGAAAACTGCAGTGGCAAGGCAATGGCTCCAACAAGTACCTCACCTTCTGTCCTGCATTACTCCAGTGGTCACTGTGCTCAAATACCCAAAACACACTGATGGGATAAAAAGCCAAAGTCGGGTCATATGGTGGGCTGACAAGCGCGTAGCAGCCTGCTGTGCACAGCTCCCTTGGTCACTTCCTAGGCCTGTGAACGCAGGGCTTTGCAATTCAGGGAAGGCCACCAGGGGGAACCACAGCCTGCATCATCCCTACTACAAAGGAGCGCAAAAATCTTCGGAGAACCCCTGAGAAGGTGCCAGTTAAGAGAAACATTCACTAGCCTCTGCCTAACCCTCACTGTACAGAAAGCCAAGATATTCTCATAGTGACAAACTGCAAAACTGGTAAGATATTCTACAGCCACAAGGCCATAAAGAGGAAGGAACATAAAAAGAGCAGAACTGCTGAGGATACAGGCATTCTGTAACCACCAGCAGTAATTTGTGATCAGATCCAAAGCTGCTATTTATTGTAAGCTCCCAGCAATCACAGCTTAGATGCGAGAAGTGTCACCATTGAATCCCTAGAAGGATTCTGCCCTGCTTAGACAACAGCCTTTATTAGTGCACCACACACACACAGACACACACAGACACACACAGACACACACAGACACACAGGGCATCTAGTGGCATTTAAGATGGAGAGCTAGGCTGAAAAAATTAAAAACAGAGCGCAATGTTTACTCCAGGAAAGTCGTGTTCTGTAACCACCAGCTAGATACTGGGCAGCCCAGTGGCACAGTGAGTAGCGCTGTCATCTCACAGCGCCTGGGTGGTGTGAGAGGACATGGGTTTGATCCCTGCTCAATCTGTGTGGAGTCTGCATGGGTTTCCTCCCATAGTCCAAAGACATGCTGTTCAGGTTCACCCATAGTGTGTGAGTGAAAGAGAAAGTATGTTCCACTGATGTATGGATGAGTGACCCATTTTAAGTAGTGTATCTAGCAGTGTAAGTCACCGCGGTGAATAAGGTGTGTGGGCTGATAACACTACATAGAGCTCATTGGAAATCAATTTGGACAAAAGTGTCTGCTAAATAAATAAATGTAAATGCTCAATCTTTCAATTAAAAGCATAACCTTAAACGTGTGAATCACAACTGCCCTTAGTGTGCGTGACTGGCCTGCGCTGGACTGGTGTCTCATCTGGGATGCACCCTGCCTTGCGTCCTTTGCTTTCTGGAATGGGCTCTGGATCTTCGTAACCCTCAGCTGGAAAACCAGCTACTAGATACGGATGATGGACTAGTTTTAGCAAACTGGTCCATTCATATTTAAACAGTGAACACCTTCCAGTTCTGTTGAAAGAACAGTGTGAATAAGGCTTGAAGGGAGGGTTTGTGTCAGCATGTATATTAGTGTGTATCTGTGTGGGCTGCACTCACTTCGGAAAGGCATCAAAGCAGTAGGTCTTCTTGGTGTCAGGAAAGGCCACGCGCATGCCGGAAGTGAGGGGCGAATGCAGGACCACCGCTGCACTCTCATAGCGGGCCGCCAGGTCCACAGATGGCACTGTGCCGATGCTCTGGCCATACACGATCACGTTCTCTGGACGGATTCCGTACCTGAAAGCGGTCCAGAACAGAAGGAAGCATTAGTGTGAATTCCACCTTACGCACATTTTGTCTATGTCCGTTCCCCCCCCCAAACACAAAAACAGAAGTTTCAAGACACCCGTAAACCATGTTCAGATTTCAACTCAGTCTGTCCTAATCTGAAACTGCAGAGACGAGAGGCGCAGTAATGTCACATGACCTGGCAGCCACCACAAGTCATTCGCTGCTAATCAAAAAAAAAAAAAAAAAAAAAAAACTGGACATCTCCTGAAGGGTGACAGACAATGGGATTCATCACGAGGATCAAAACCTTCTAAGGAGTCAAACTCTAGGGCCCTTAAATGTGGGAGCGTGGCATGACGACGAATAGCGCTGGTGCCTCACGGCACCTGGGCTGTGTGACTGGATCTTGCTTTGATCTGTAGGGAGTTTGCTTATTTTCCCACGGGTTTCCTCTCACAGCCCAAAGACTATAGTGTATCTAGCGCTGCAAGTCATCTCGGACTAAGGTGTTAGCTAAACACTACACATTGATCACTGTATGTTACTTTGGAGAAAAGCATAAACTAAATGAGTAAATACAAATGTGGGCTATGCTCTGCACTCCCACAGCTGAGAGCTGGGGCATGAATTGATCCATCAGGATGACCATGACATCTGAAACTCAATATGCCACAAGAACCGGTGGTCGGCAGAGTTCAACAGGACACAAAGTGCATTTACAGTAAAATAGGATGCAGGCACACAGCACACATAGAAACCACGAAACCACCAAACCATCCAGCCAGAGATATGACTTACAGATAATGGAAATCCACGAATAATTACAGACTACATAACTACCCGGGTCAGTATATACCACTCAGTTTGCATGAGAAGTTTTCAATTTGTTTGTTCAGGGTGGTGGTGGTGTAATGATGTTGGGAATGTTGACACACTTCGGGCCCATTCATAAGCCTTCGCAAAAATTCAAGGACGGTACCTACACTCACCAAGCACTTTATTAGGAAGATCTGTACGCCTGCTTATTTATGCTATTATCTTATCAGCCAATCATGCGGCAGCAGTGCAACGCATAAAATCATGCAGACACAGGTCAGGAGCTTCAGTCAATGTTCACGTCACATTTTCTCCCCCACCCCATTCTGGTGTTTCATCTCAGTGATTTTGACCGTGGCATCATTGTTGGTGCCAGACGGACAAGTTTGAGTATTTCTATAACTGCAGATCTCCTGGGATTTTCACGCACAACAGTCTCTAGAGTTTACTCAGAATGGTGTGAAACAACAGGAACATCCATGGAGTGGCAGTTCTGCGGACAGAAACACCTTGTTGATGAGAGAGGTCAGAGGAGAATTGCCAGAGTGGTTAAAACTGACAGAAAGGCTACAGTTACTCAGATAACCACTTTTTACAGCTGTAGTGAGTGGAAAAGCATGTTGAACCTACTACAACAGCAGAAGACCATGTTGAGTTCCACTTCTGTCAGCCAAAAACAGAATGCTGAAGCTGCAATGAGCACAGGCCCACCAAAACTGGACAGTTGAAGACTAGAAAAACGTAGCCTGGTCTGATTAATCTCGATTTCTGCTGAGGATCAGAATTTGGCATCAACAACGTGAATCCATGTACCCAACCTGTCTTGTGTCAATAGTCCAGGCTGGTGGTGGTGGTATAATGGTGTGGGGTATGTTTTCTAGGCCCATTAATGACTATTGATCATTGCTTGAATGTCACAGCCTGTCTGAGTATTGTTGCTGACCATGTGCACCCCTTTATGGCCACAATTTACCTATCTTATAATGGCTACTTCCAGAATGATAATGCACCATGTCATAAAGCAAAAGTTGTCTCGAACTGGTTTCATGAACATGACAATGAGTTCAATGTTCTTCCCAGTCACCAGATCTGAATCTGGTGCAACACCTTTGGGATACGGTAGAATGGGAGATTCGTAGCATGAATGTGCAGATGACAAATCTACAGAAATTGCATGATGCAATCATGTCAACATGGACCAGAATATCAAAGGAATGTTTCCAACATTTTGTGGAATTCATGCCAAGAAGAACTGAGGCTGTTTTGAGGGCAAAAGGGAGCCTCTACCCAGTATTAGTACAGTGCTCCTAATAAAGTGCTCGGAGAGTGTAGATAACTCAAATACTTACGGGTTTACGCAAACTACTGCATTTAATTGCTTACAGATATTAATACAGAAAACCCACAAAATATAGTGTTAAGTACTTCATACTGTGGAAATTTTTTTTAGTGTTGTACCTTTGCTTGACTGCTAAAGCGGCAACTGGTGGATGGAAAGAACTCATCACACGTCCATCATGTGACAAATCGAACACAACACTGCAAATTCATGGCCATCGATAATTTCTCTGGGGCAAGTCTGTTCAATAATGCATTACAGAGACGCCGCTCATCCTGGAAGGGGTCCAAACTGGGAGGTGCAGTGTCATTCATAGCCAGCAGCAGCTATTCACCTATGGACGGGGGACCAAAAAAAATATATAATTTAACAATGGAAAATGACTAATCAATGTGTATGTGAAGCGCTCTGCGAGGACAGAGGCAGCTTTTCATTCTATGAAAAAGTGCAGATGTGAAGGCTTGATAAGATTACAGCAGGGTCAGGGATGAAGTATGTTGGGTCAAAGGCACGAGGGGCTTCCAACCAGGAACTTAACAGAATTGGATGCCTCATTAAGAGGACTGGCAGCTGTGCTGGTCCCATTACGATTACCCCAGGGGTGGATCTACACTCTCGCATTTTCGTGGTGTCTGTTCGAGACAGGAGGTGCCGCGCCCGCAGCACTGGCATGTAGGAGGGCACGTGGCTGCCCGCGCTGGGATCTGCAGCAGGTGGTTAAACAAGGACTCAATGTTCTCTGTACGTCACAGGCAGCCATCCTTGCACCTGTAACCATAACGGTTTAGCCCACGGCGGCCTGCCATGCAGCAGGGCGCTCCACGAGCTGCGTGCAACACTTTGGAGGGTACGACGCAGCAGCGATAAGAACCGCAGCTGCTATCAATAGAGCTGTAGCTACATGTTCAAGGCGATATCACTGACCTCACTGTCAACACCATCAACACTTAAAGCAAGATGTACCAGCACTTACTGCAGCTGCGCTGACTCACTGTTTTAACTATAATACAGGAAAACTAATTTGGAACTTTAATCACAGAATTACAGTTCTCTCTCTATGGAATAATATTTTATGGTTATCTATGGAAGCAGAGCTATGGGGACAGGAACAAATGTGCAACACAATCAATATGCGAGAACAAAGCGATTATAGAAATTGACAGCCCAAGGGAGCGGAGGGGTGGGGGTGGACACCCTGATATCATCTCTGCACAAACACACGAGAGAAAGTGCCTTCCCTCTGACTTCGGTCTCTGGCCGCCCAACTGTTGCCCGTTTCACTATGCATCTGCCAGGAGGCTGTAATGAATTCAACCTTTTGTCTGTTGGAGAGATTAAAGCAAGAGCCAGCAGTAAGTTTGATTCCAAGAATAATTAATTTTCTTGGATCCTGCACTGTAGCAAAACCGTGCCGATATAAACACACAAGTGGGATCCCGTCCCAGCACTGTCTGGAAAAGGTAATCTGGGATTAAAGCGGCACCTGTGATTATAACACAGTCGGGATAGGAGAAGCGCCACAGAACCTGGTACGACTCTCGTGTACCGATGCGTGGCCCTACGGATGTCCAGCCCCCCCACTTGCCCACCCGAACACAGTCCTACGAGCGCCCCAGCCTGGTACAACAGACACGGCCTCGCGGCTCCCCTGCTACACACAGCCCGTTGTGCAAATAAACCGACTGGAGTGTGGCGTTTTACATCTGGATGTGTGTCCTATCGTGCATCGATCAGAGCACCCTTCGCACGTAAACACTCTGAGCTCCTGACATTAAACATTTAAAGTGTGAACAGTGCCTGAAAACCTGTAAAACAATGTATTTACCATCGCAATTGTGGCAGGGCCAAGGGGATTCTCCACGGTGCTCAAACACATGACGTTCAGAGGTTTGACATTATGTGCAACCTTTCCTCATTATCTAAAGGGACAGGGCAGAGAGGGATTTTTTGTTAAAAATGTGACCCCGTATCACTCCTTGTAGCAGTCATTTGTTATAATGATCATGGAAAAATGTGGTTTTAAAAAAAAAAAAAAAAAAAAAAAAACTTAAAAAACTGAGGGAGGGGAAATTATTTCCCCCTCCTTTCCTTTCTTTCTTAGTCCAGTGCACAGATTGAGCTTTGGAGAGGCACTGACCCCCATAAAGCACATCACGATCCTGGGTTTACCACTCTGAACTATTATTGCTTTCTTGAGTTACAGGCCAAAACTGCAAGAGAGTGAAAATAACACTACAATTAATTTCTTTTTTTTTTTTTTTTTTTTTTAAAGCATAATACTCTTCAAAGTTCTGACTAATTCCTGCTGGGGCTCAACGCAGCCGACTGTCACTCGAGATTCTTCCGCATAAATGAACACAAATGTCAGTTTTATGGGAGCCTCTGTGGGGCTTTAAATAAGCTCTTGAAATGAGCTGGGTTTTAGGTAGACAGGAGTAGATATTCATAGGAGGAAGACAGAGACGTTTCTCCCAACCTCACTGCTCACAACAACCATCTGGCTGCAGTCCCCTCCCCGACACATGGAGTTCATGTGGTCCTGATCACAGCTTGGGTAGCAGCTGGTTCAGCACATTCCTACAAAGAGAAGTTGTTGCTTGACGGTCTGCTGTGAGATGCTATACACTTGGAGGACATAACACCTGGCCTGACACAACCTCCTTGTTTTTACAGTTATGATCAAATACAGTCATATCCCGAGATACACGCAGATATCAGAATTTGACTTTACAAAGAGCTAATACCCCTACTTTGACTTACAAGAAACACCTCTGCATTTACAAAGACCAAATTTGGATTTGGTGTGCGTATGGACAATGGAGCAGTGCAAGACATTTACTTTTATTCATTTAGCAGACGCTTTTGTCCAAAGTGACGTACATCTCATCAAAAGTTTAATGTAATGCATAAATTATGAGGAGGAGACATAGCTGCAGACATGAAAGTCTCAAGCAAACCTAGTTTGTTCCCTACCACTTGCTGCACCGAGGTTCATTGTTCGAGTAGGTGCATAGAACACAGGATGGACAAATCCTGAGACCCTCCCCAAATTTTATTTTTCTTTTTTTTTAAAAAAAAAAATATTATAAGATACACAAATGAGCAAGTACAATGCCAGAGTAGTGGCTGAATAAAGGGTGAATCTGGGGAACATATGACAACTATTGACTAGTATTTATTTGACACCTTTATCACAGGTGATTTAAAAATGCAAGATGGAGCACATTCAACTACCTACTATTACTTAATTTATATAGGACAGCAAAACAAACAAACAAACAAACAAACAAACAAACAAAACAAACGGCAACCTAGAGTGACCAGTGCACCCGAAACACACGTTTGTGGGAGGGGAACATGCTTTGTCCGCGGGTTCAAACCCATGTCCAACGGCACAGGCACTGAGACACCAAATCAGCTTGTTGTGTAAATTCATCTGCATTATTTTCATTGATCTCTTTTGTCTTTACTGCTTTTTTTTTTTTTTTTTTGCATTAAACTTGAATTAATAAACAGACATCAAGTATCACATGCATGTGGATTCTGTTTCAGTGTTTGTTCAGTGGAAGGTGCATAATAGCTACGGAAGAGGTGAATAAGCAGAGATATACAGTTATACACTATTTCAGAGAAATTAAGTAAATTAAACTGACTTGTTTTGTTGTTTTATCATAACTAATGACAACTATTGAAGTAGCTGTGTCCATTTTAATGAGACAGCGATACATATATGAGCATCAATGGCCGTTAAACTTGAGGAATGCATGGAGGTTACCTGAAACACACAGTCTTTGTTTCCTCTGGGTGCTCCACTTTCCTCTCTCAATCCAGACACGGCAAGAGCACACAAACCTCAGAGCAGTGCTAGGGAGTTGTAGTCGTGGAGTTGGAAGCAATTATTTAGTTTCCGGAGTTAATCAGTAAAAATGTACCGACTCCGACTAAATGTACCATACATGCCGGCGTATAAGTCGACCCCCAAAAATTAGAGTTGCGATATAGGTTTAGGCCTATATTCGCCGGATAAGTTGACCCCCAAAATAACGCGTGACATTTGGGCAATGCTGTGGAGTCCGAAGCAATTGTTGAGTTACTGGAGTCGGAGTTGAAGATTTTGTGTGCCGACTCCACAGGCCCGCTCCAGAGTGAGCTGGATTTGAACCCACGTCCAAATCCAAAGGCCAGGAGCTGTGAGGGACCACCACTACCGACTGTACCACCGTGCTGCTTGCTTCCATTTTTTTTTTTTTAAAGAATGACTGTTACCATTATACATGAAAACTACACTTGAAAATTGCACCGACTTTCCCATATTTTAGGAAAAATAAAGCCATTTTAAGCTTCAAACCTATTGTTAGAAGGAAATGCAAGAGTAAATAGTGAAGGTAATTTACTGGTAACAGGGCTGATTACGCCAAGGGAAACGTACATTATAAAAAGCAAAAAAAAAAAAAAAAAAAAAAAAAACACACACCGTCTGCCAGAAAAGGATTTCCCAAACTTATCAGCAGGATACCACGAACCTTTGCTTAATGCTCTCTTAAATACATCACACAGCCACAGCAAACAAAGCTTTACTGCAAAGAAACAGGTGCGTCACACCGCTGTGTGTGTGACAATCAGACTTGAATTATATACCACAAGTACATGTACAGAGCTGTGGGCAAATCGCAACACTGAGTACCATGCTTTACATGGAAATGGGGCAGCTGGTAGCATAGTGGTTGGCGCTGCAGCCTTTGGACCCAAAGGTCACCGGTTCAAATCTCACCCCCAGCTGTACGAATGGGTAAATAATTGTAAGTCGCTTTGGAGAGAAGGATCAGCTAAATGAGCAAATGTAAACGTAATGCAAGTTCAGTGCCGTCGCATCTAGAAAAGCAGACCAGGGTACCCAGGAAAAAGAAGTCACTTATTCTTCAAAGAAATGATCAGCATTGGGAGAGAGCCTTGAAATGCACCCGAGACCTGTTTGTACTGTAATCATACACATGACTGTGGCAGCAGGTTGTATAGTGGTGGTAAAAGCCCCTGTCTGCAAGTCAGAGGACATGGGTTTGAATTCCTGATCTTGCTGTAGTACCCTTAAAGTACCAAGGCACTTTTCCTGAACAGCTGCACTAAAAATTACCCCGCTACACAAAAGGGTAAATTATTGCAGCATCTTAGGACAAATGTATGAGCTAAATGAAAATAAATACAAAAGGTATTATTACCTTTAAATACCAGCATATGCTGAATGATGGGGAGGAGAAAGAGGGGAGAAAAAAAATTTAAAGATGGAACATGGCACCAGCCTCCCCCCCAATTTACCCAATGGCAGGGAGAGGTCCACACATGTGAATGAAACCTTATTTTCCTAGTTAATGAGAGGCATTGTCTCCAGACTAAGTCAAGAGCCATCGCGCAGTAGTTTGCGACCCTGTGAGCACTGTGTCCTCAGGGAGAGGCGTCCTCACACTTCCTACTGTCCCACACCGGCTGCTACGCCAGATACGGACGTTATCTCATCACTATTATTCCGGCTTCCTGCTGTGGATGCCCGTCCTCCCAGGTTGTACTGTACACCCATCTCCTAGCAACCAGTCAATATTTGACTAGAAGGACAGGCCAGTGGAAGGCGTCCAAGTCAAACTGGAAATGAAGACGGTTACAGTCACAGCAGGAGAGGCTCCGCTGAGTCAGCATGCAACAATTGCTGCACAACAACATGAAGGAACAGGGAAACAAAAGTCCTGGTATGAAGAGCATCGCACAAGGAAGAGCACCGAGTGAATAGGCAAAGCGCACAAGACCGGTTACAGTCTCACTGATCAGCAGTGGCACTTCCTGAACATGGACACCTGTCTGAAGGCTTTTGTGTACATTTACATTTATCCATTTAGCTGACGCTTTTCCAAACCAAGACAGAAGGGTTTAAAAGACTCAGATCTTAATACTTTTTCACAGGATCAGAACAAAAAAAAAAAAAAAAAAAAAAAACTTCTGACCACAAAACATCAATGAAGGTGAATGATTCTCTTCTGATGGCCTGACAACCCATCCAGGGTGGTCCCCACCACTGGGCCCTGAGAAAGGCTCCAGTCCACCATGACCCTGAATTGAATAAGAGGTTTCTGAAAACTGAAATGTGGATGGATATCGCAGAAGCTATTGTTTTAAACTCAATCAATCACAGAGCCCAAATTATAGTTATAAATAAAATAGCATTTTACATATGGGGCAGCAGGTAGCATGTCTATACCTTGCACTTGAAAGACTCTGGTTAAAATTCCTCCTCCCCTTGCAGCATCCTTAAGTAAACCAGTCCCCCAAATAGAACAAACAAAAATTTGCCAGCTGTATAATTGAATAGCTAGCTATAAATTTATAATTACAACTAAGTCGCTTCATATAATAATGTAAACATTCCAAGTTGCCTTGGAGAAAGTTGTGAACTAAATAATGGTTAAGAGCAACATCGACACACACCTTTTACAACGAAGGTGGTACTGAACAGCATTCAGAGTTTATGGACCAACTATATGCATTTATGAAGATAAAGTGTTAAAAATAAAAGCACAAGCATAATAAGCACAGAGCAGAAATACACATTTAGATTTTCAAAGATGCTGAACAAGACTCGAGTAAAGAGTTATTTTATTCGCTGCCTCGCGCCCAGTAGAACACGCTCTACACCGTCCTGTCGCCTACACGGGCCGCTGCAGACACAAGACACAGGGGTTAAATCCCAATCAGAGCAGGTCCCTGCAGAACCTCTTCTGACTCATCCTCCCTATCAAGATGCCCATAGACACTCCTATGGGCCCTCCCCATACCCAGATTAATCACTGACTTCCAGCACGTCGGCGGTGACTCGCACCTGCACCGCAAGCCCTAACGATGACAACCAACGGGGTCTCGTCTTATTTCTGGGGCAGGTTGAGATTCAGAGGGAGATCATCTAATCCGTTCCTCTTGCTCCAAGCACCATACAAGATGCCTGGCCGACTCCAGAGCTCAAAATGCCAACGTTCACACGACCAGCTTCTCCTTCAACTCATGACCGCTGCTGAAAACGCACCACGGTACGAAGTCCGGCTGTGCCGAATTCAGAAGGAAATTAGAGCGGAGGATACAGGTTTTCGGTTAGCTATCACTGCCGGGGTTTAGAATCAGCGTCCTGCCAATAAGTTGTGTTTAAAATTCAACATAAGCCTTCGAGCGATATAACGGAATGCCACGGAAAGGTCAGAAGACGGCATTTTGATGCGTCTGCTCTCATCCGAATGTACGCCGACTATGACAGGGAGTCCAGCAGCACTGGAACAAATCCCTTCCGCCAAGTCAGGGTGGGTTCAGACAAGTCGGGCTCTGCCAGCTGGATCCAGCGAGCACAGCCACGCCGTGTCTGCGGATGGGAATGTGTGACTCACTCATCCAGATTGGCCCTTAGCTCTCCCACATGGTGCCGCATGACTCGCGGCGTGAAACAGAAAGCATGTTTCTGAATCAACCCCCAGGGGGACCCGTACATCGGGGCGTCTACACATCGGCTGGCACTAGGAGTAAAACGAAGGAATAGAGCTTGCCGTATCAGGCACTGCACAGCTTGCATAACTGGATGGACGTGCAGCCATAAAACAAAAGGCACCGCTTGACACAAATACTCCCCTGAAACCCCACGCACTGCCACAGAGGTCCCATGTGAACAAACGTGGGTGTGCCCGTGCACGGGCGCACCTGCTGACGTAGCGCACCGCACCGTGTTTATTTTTCTGTCGTCAGGAGACGCGTCCTGCCTCGCCGTCTCAGGCATTCGTGTCCTACAGAACTGCGAAAGTCGACTTAGCCAAAGGCGAATTCCACCTCCACCCAAAAGGCTGTTACAGCAGTGACTTGCCTTTACTCTAGTATCATTTCAAACCATAGAAGTTATTAGAATTTCTCTAGAGAAGTATACACCTACAACAAGCTGATACAATTAAAATAAAATTAAACAGCATCTTGGCTGAGATTTGGCTAGGAAATTAAAATTAATTTTTCACTCATTCATCATTAGTGACTGCTTGTTCAATACACGGTAGTGGTGGTCAGCCACCTATCCTGGAAACAGAGTGTGAGACCATGGACAGGATAACAGATGAATACAGGGGAATCTCTCTCTCTCACACACACACACACACACACACACACACACACACACACACACACACACACACACACACACACACACACACACACACACACACACACACACAGTATGCAAATGCCAGCAAGTGTCTTTGGACACTTGAGCCCACCCAGGTATTTTGAGACCACCACATGTCCTTGCCGCCCCGAAATAAATACGACAAACACATTTTACAAGGGCCTCTGTGGCAAAGACACTGGATTTGACTTCTTAACCTTGTGATTTATTTAACAGATGCTCTTTGTCCAAGGAAGTCTCAAGAGGCAAGATCACATGTTCTAGCCATTTAACAAAAAAAAAAAAAAAAAAAAAAAAAAAAGCAGTCATGGAGGAAGAGAAACTACTGTTGGACTTCCTGGTGCAACTCCTTTGGGAAGCGCTAAACACTTTGCTCCAGAAGCTTTCTGCACATCTGTAAATAATCCATTGAAATTTCACAGCGATCACGTGAATGCATAGGGGCAGCCAGGTAGTGGAGGGGTTAGTGGTGCTGAAGGTCGCAGGTTCGATTCCCACCTCCAGCTGTAGTACGCTTGAGCAAGACGATTACCCTGAAATCGCTCTGGTAAAATTACCCAGCTGTAGAAATGGGTAAATAATTGGAAGCTGCTCTAGAGAAAATCATCAGCTAAATGAATACATGTGAAGTAAATTACACCTGTAGTCCAGCGAAGGCAGACGGCACTCAAACCGCAGCCGCGTTTTTACTTAGCTACTGCACAGCTCAGCAGGAGCTCTGGGGCACTGCCATCACACCACCTTGTGACAGCCACCCAAACACAGCACCTCCAAGCCACACCTGTCAAAGTCCATCACTCGCCCCTGGAGGCCGATGGGCCGGATTAACGAAACCATCCAGACAAACAGGATCTGTTCACACATTTTTATTTTTTCCTTCTACCTACAGCCCAGCTGGAATGGCACTTCACATCTGGGCAACGAGGCGTGGTGCTCACTGGTGGAAACGAGGCATGTCGGATATCATTTACCTAGGAGTGTCTAATTCCACCATGTTCACGGTTCCGGAAAGGCATCTTCCGGACAGCTTCCTGCTTCCCTGCTCCCACGGACCTGGAGGGAGAATCCACAGAGGAAACCAGAACCTAGTGTAAATGGTCCCCATGACCGTGTCAAAGGTGTGCAAGCACATCCACCTTCGTAGCCGTTCCAGCGTGAACGGACACGCGGAGGGGACAGCACAGATCATTCAGAGACAAAGCCTAGTAAACAGGCGGCTTAGCCTTTGCTTATCATGTCTCACCTCCTAAAGGGTTTCTTCTCCTGTGTGTAACTGGGAGATTAGCGCAGTGTCTCTTTAAACTGCTTACTTTGGTGGTGTGAAGAGAACACGTGTCGGGTGACCTGTCAGCATAACTTGGTGACCTCGCATCATTTCCACACACACTCGCCATTAAGTCAAGATGGAGATGTAACGTTTACTAATCTAACACCTTTTTCCAAGGACACTTACTGCGTCACATAATCGACTTTACAATGATTTACCCATTTATACAGCAGGGTGTTCTTACTGTTATCGATTCAGGTGTACTGCAGCGGGGAGCTGGTGTTCGGACTGGTGACAACAAGATGCAAGGCAACCCGGAAGATTGTCAGTTTTAACTCCAGCACCCACTGCAACCCCATCGTCACCGTCAGTCTTGATGGCTGCAGGAAGTGGCAAGTCTCCCCCCACCCCCCGTGGCACTGTTCTAAAAAGAGCTTGATAAGACTGCGAGACAAGAGCTCGATGCAAAAGTGTATTAGGAACACAAAGCTGTACAGCTGGATGTTCGCTGATGTGCTTTGTGTTCCTAATACACATTTGCACTGAGCTCATCTTGACACCGACATCTTGTCCTTGACACTGCAGGCCGGGTACGACGCTCTCCGGTCTGCTCTCTCTTCCGTTCACCTGCCGAGCCAGAAGGATGCAACGGTGACCTGCAAGTCTACTGTCTTCCATCCTCCCCGCCCCCCTGTGTCCCCTCAGCATCGATGTCGCCCTCCTAAAGAAAACGGTGCGCTGGCTCAGTGGAGACGCCACACAGCTAATCCAGGCGTTGATCCTCTTCTGCTCTGCTGGGTCCATCCATCAGCCACCAAAGTGAATAAAGAACTGCAAGCATGGAGCAGCCTCAGACACTCCGTTTAGCCTGGGCCTTCAGAGTCATCCAGACACGGGGTATGGGCGCACACACACAAAACTCCCCCCCGGTGCAATTTAGGGTTAGTACCTGGAGGAGCTGTACTCCTCAAAGTACCTTGCTCAAGGGTACTACAGCCAGAGGTGGGGATTGAACCTGCAACCTTTGGATCCAAAGGCAGCTGCTCTAACCTCTACACAACCAGCTGTCCCATGCAGCACCCATGCACACGCGCACATACACGCCAATGCTCTGTAATGATTTCGGGTGCACGCGGCAGCCGAGGCCTTGGGCCTATCAACTGGGGTGAGGCCAATACTGTCTTTTATAACAAACAGCTTCAAGCTCAGCGGGGCAGTGAGGACAGTGACTGAGGGGACTGATGCAGAACTCTGGCACACGTGACACTACAAACACTGAATCTGGTGGAGTCATTTTAACCCAGGGAGCCATTTCATAGAAGAAAATCTCACAGCTGTTGTTGATGGAAAAGTAACTCATTTACCCGAGAAACCAAACAAGTAATAAAAAACATGCTACACACCACGTTGATTCAGAAACATCACTAGTTGCAAACGTGCGCTTCTAGATCCCTGATCGCAAATCCATATTCAAATATTAGCCAGATCACAAGTAAAACAAATGTTCAGGTGTACTCCTCCACCTTTCCACCACTGAGCTGCTACCATCTTCACACAGTAAAGTCCTTCGGGGTGGTTGAAGCTCCAAATATCCGCTATTATTGGTACAGCAGGTTGAGAAGTGTTTAGGACTGTCCCCTCTCAATCTGAAGGCTCTTGGTTCAAATCCCATCCCTGCTGCAGTATCCTTGATCAGCTGATACGGCAAGAATACCCTGCTGTGTGGATGGGCAAATTTCTGTAAAGCTGATATTGTAAGTCACCTTCGAGAGAGGCATCGTTTAAAAACAGTAAATAAGGTCAAACATAAATAAATGTGCTCCTGTTTTCTGAAGAATTATATTTCAAGTTCAAATTACATCACCATACACCTACAATGCGAAAATAAATACGTTTCAAAACCATATGGCTACAGAAGCAAGCGTTCACATCTCCCCTTTATAAAGTTCGATTAAATCTAGGAGGCGAAGTACCTTGCTAAAGGGTATGCGATCACGGCTTTAAAAAAAAAAAAAAAAAAAATGGAATTGTGCCCAGGAGCTTCGGCTGAGCCAGTCAAGCAACTACCAGCACCGCAGCAGTGTTGGAAATCTTTCCTCCAAAAATTAAGACGTGAGGCAAGGGAAGCATGTGATCGCTGGGGTAACCCATGTTGCTATAGCAACGCAGCTCAAATGACCAGAGACGGCAATCACTGGTTTTAGCAGCCTTCTAGATCTGTGCCTCTGTGCCGCGGGTTCATTGTACCACTGGAAACTGGGTGAAAGGTCATCCGCACTCCCACCCCCTGCAGCCTGGACCAACACAAAGCCGCCTTTCACTTCAGATGGTTCCCAACAGCACCGCTTTCCTGCGTAACACAATGATGGTGGAGGATGGAAATGGGATGATCGACGCTTCGTTGGGAGAGATGGCACTGGCCCAGATCACGTTCAAAGGTACAAGGTCAGTGGCCCCACACCCTCCCCCATTACGTATCCGTGCTGCGTGGATGGAGTCAGCTTACCTCTTCCTCAAGTGTGAATCGCAGCGGACAAAATAACTGGTGGGGAGAGCGTGGGAAACAACCCCACCCCCCACCGTGCCCCAAGCTAACCAAAAGACTGCGATGATCATCATCGCATACTACATGTACAAATCAGTGTGGAAAAATCGTGAATTATATACTATACAGATCAGCTTGAAAGCATGGGAAGCCCTCGTGACCCTTAGTTTTACCACAAAATAGTTATTTCATGAGAAGCAGTCCTTCTCATGTGACATAATGTGTGTAATGACCAATTCCATATGTTGCTTTAGAGGAAATCGTGTGGAGTAGAAACACACAAGTAGAGCAGGTGGAAAAATAAGTGAACCCCAAGTTACACTGGTTAAGTCAAGTAGGTAAGAAGAATTAGGTCTGTAAATCATCATCAACATCTATTCATTTTATAAGTTAAAGATCGAACATTGCGTGCCTTCAGAGTGTGGGTGCGAGTTAGTAGCTGGTGAGGGTAGAACCCACAACCAGTAGGCAATGCACAGTGAGGAAACAGCAGAATTTCCCAGAATGATCAGCTGACCCTGAGCTTGCTCTCCATCCATCTCAATAGGTGTTGCTACAACATGTTTCTCGCCCAAGTAGCAGCATCAGAGTATTTTGGCTAAGGTGAAGCACCTTGAACTCTGCTAAACATACAAAAACTGTGCGGGTAAACACACCTCTCTGACCTTTAGATCATGTACAGAAGACACAACAGGAACAGATGACAGCTATCAAACTGCAGACGGAAAACCACCAGCCATGCTTCGCTTCAAAGCCCTACCCAGTTGTCCTGCCGCCCCTACAAGGTATTTGGTCCAATACACCCCAAATACTCCTACAATGACCTCACACTGCCTGCTCACCTTACATTATACTAAACCTGCCGGAAAACGCCTTTCATCCTCAAACCAGACAGAGTTAAGTAAGCAGGAAGTCAATACTGGGATCTTAGCCACGTTACTCTGAAAATGCTGCATTAGGACCATGTTGGGGGAAGGGGCGGAAACCTGAATGAAACACTTCTTTCCCGTTACCAATGAATATCCGAAATCTGCCAAACTGACCTCCGGGCTACACATGCATTATTGGCAGACGTTAATAATTTCCACTGAAAACTGGCACGCGCCCACCCGCCCACACACACACACACACACACAAAATACTGACAAGGTACCAAAGCTGCGCAATTCACAAAGAGCAGCCTAACTGAAGTCAAGCGCTCGCTTTCTTCTTGCGAGCAGCGAAAGCCTTTGACGTGGAGCCAGTGTTCGCAGCAAACCGTTCCGCTTGCCAGGCATTCCAAGCACAGTTCCCTAATCTCCCTTTCAGCATTGTCGACGTGGGGCCTGCAGCGCACAACAAGACCCGGCCAGCGCTAGTGATCCCATCTGAGAAGACAGAGTCCCATCCCCATTCATCCCTGCAAACAGCCATTCTCCGGACCTCAAGGCGGGGGAAAGAAAGACTGTTGGAGTTATACTCCTCGAAAATGAAATCATGTGCTCAGCTAAGGATGATCATGACTTTGCCCCTGCTGCCCCCTCTTTACTGAAATCCCACATGGATTTCATCTCGATATTAGGATAATTAGATAAACCTGGGTTTTAACCATGCTTTGGCTAAACGAGATTAAAACGACAATTTTCTGCTGCGTTCACGTGTGTGCAGTACGAGATGAATGGGGACGCGAAAATGGAAACAGACGTATGTGAAAGGCAAGCGCCATACGGCAACTCCGCGCTGACAGCAATGAAAACAGACGGGAGGGGGAAGAGCAAAGGCCTTTCAGATCAGGAACAGCAGTGTACATGGGTATTTCAGGGCACACTTATGCAATTTACCTTTCATAACTACTTCCGTATTTCAGACACACGATGAGCCAACCAGAGCCTTGGCACCGCAGTAAAGGAACAAAATTTGTACAAGTAAGCATATACTTCATCCCGCACACTATCTCTCGTGGTGCATTAACAAGCACATATCCACACATGCCGTGTCACATAGTGGCAGAGAGACTGCAGTATTGTTAGCACGTTTGTACACACACTCCAGTATTTTGGGCTCTCTGATGTGCCGAGAGCCTGCCCTGCTGCCCTGGTGGCCTCTACCACACTTACGGAGCCGATTCACTAGGGAATTTATTTCCATTGGGTCGTGCTCGCCGGCAGAATTAGCGTCACGTCAGGGGGCACAGTCGGTTGTTCCCTAGCCGCGTGACTACTGCGAGCTCCGAAAGGTCGCTTTTGTGTTTGTACAGTGTGGTTCCGAGGCCAGCGAGCAGCTGTGCGCCCCAGTGCAAGGGACGCGCTTCAGCACTGCCATCGTTCAGTTGGATTCTCCTCACAGGCAGCAGGACACATGCTAAAGGAGCAGACAAGGCTGATTACACAAAGCCTAAATTCACCATAGGTGCTGTAGATCGACGCAAAGGTAGTGCGAAAGCGTGGAAGAACAGCCTTCCTTCCCCCTTCCCTCTCCCCCATGCAAATGTCAACATGAGAGCACCAGCACCTAGGTCAGCGGGTAGCGTAGTGACTGAAGCTGCTTCATGTGATGCAAGGCTGTGGAGTTGGTACACAAAACCTTCAACTCCGACTCCAGTAACCCAATAATTGTTTCCGACTCCGATGCCACAGCACCGATGTGAAGGACCCCAGTTTGAATCCAGTCCTGCTTTAGAACCCTGAATTTATACAGGTATCCTGAACATATGCATGAAAAATTACCTCACTGTTTAAACAGGTAAACCGTTGCAGGTAGCTTAGTATAGTATACCAAAACATTTTATACCACTTAGGAGAAAAGCTTCCACTAAGAGAGTCTGGCATCTTTTTCAGATACATAATTAAATATGGAAAAAGAAGTTTCAACATTATTCGGCACAATACACACCATCAGTTCCTAAATGCAACGACCACAGCAATAGCCACACCTGCAGGAGTCAAGCAAGTAAATGACAGGGCGACAGCCGCCCATTAGTCCCACAGGGAGCCGGAGGCGACTGGCCTTGAGCAGCGTCTCATTTTCATCGAGTGAAGGACCCTGGCTTCCAGTCCCTCCCAGCACAGAGCTGAATCCTTCTACAGTATGGAGGCAAACAACGAGGTGGACTGTGGCAAACGGGATTGAGGAAGAAAAACAGCCTAAGAGACTGCAACCACGAAACCAAACACTTTTTGATCATTACTTCGAGAGGCTTTGCCCAATGTTCTCTGTGCGTCAAAGAAAAAGGAAGAATCATTGATGCTGAGCAGTTGCAGTAGCCTCACTGGACAGGGATTGACTTTAGAGCCTCAGGTTCACCTACAGGAGGGGGAAGTCTTATCGAGTTGCCCTCTTACCCACCGGGAGTTTCCAAAAAGAAATCCTGCGTGACTTTGACGAGACGGCGGCTAAAGGACCTATCGACAGAGTCGTTGACCTCTCGAGGTACATTTTCAACAGCTGGACTCCCCGCTGCGTTCCTCACTCATAAAGAGTAGGAAACAAGAGGGACGAGAAGGTTGAGCAATTCTGACAGCCCCACGATGCTCTCCGGAGTGGGCCTTGCTGCCAGACAACAAAAAGCGACAATAGAAAGCAATTTACATCGCTAATGAAACATGCGTGTGGCAATAACCTAGTACATCTGCTCAGAAGGAATGACATCAGAGGAGATTCACCCACTCAGTGAAACTCCATAAGGACAGAGAGCAGCAGGAAGTCGCTCCAGTGTACAAACCAGGGCTGTGGAGTCGGTACACAAAACCTTCGACTCTGACTCCAGTGACCCAATAATTGCTTCCGACTCCGACCCTACAGCACTGCCCAAAAGTTGCACATTATTTTGAAGGTCCACTTATCCAGCAAATATAGGCCTCAACCTATATTACACCTCTAATTTTTGATGCTCGACTTATACGCCGGCATATATGGTACATTTAGTCGGAGTCGTACATTTTTACTGATTGACTCCAGTAACTAAAGAATTGCTTCCGACTCCACAGCGCTGGTAACACACACCAGTGTTTTGAAAGCGTACACATAAATGTAAATTAGCCCAAAAACCTCAAATAATTATACAGAAGAATATAAAAGGGACCTCAATTTATAAATGCAACTGAGACTGGGAATCAAATTTGTTGTTTGTAACTCCAGTCACTTTCATCAACCCAGACAGAAAACAAGCTTAATAGTAGACATGCTTCAATTTATTTACGGGATAAGTTCTGCAAATCTCTCAGATGCAGCAGTAAAAAATATTTTCTAAAGACATAATTTTATTAACCTTAAGCCACATCAAAATTAGTCAATTTTAAAACTAATTTCACCAGAAATACAAAATTTGCATGTTGCTTTGTTCAAAAGAAACTGCTGAATTAATAAATGTAAAAATGACTGAAAATAAAAATGTCCACAAACTCCTACAGATTGTAGACTGTTGGCTGATTCATCGGCAAACACGTGTATTAGTCATCTTATTGCTCAGCAACGCTCAATTGTAAACACTGTGGAAGTTAGCTGAATACCAGCCACTGCACGGTTCTACTTGATTTTCTTTTATTGCCATCTATCAGCTCGGAGGGTAGAAAAAAGGGTTTGTCCTCTCAATTACAGACAAGTATTCACATCTTTAGCTACAGTGGTCCCCCCTCATCCGGGGTTTCGCTTTCCGCGGTTTCAGTTACCCGTAGTGAACCGCAGTCTGAAAATATTAAATAGAAAATTCCAGAAATAATCAATTCATAATTATTTTAAATTGGGCGAAGTTCTGAGTAGCGCAATGAAATTTTGCACCGTCCCACCCATGACGTGAATCATCCCTTTGTCCAGCATGTCCACACTGTATACACTACCCGCCCATTAGTCACTCAGCAGCATCACGGTTATCAGATCGACTGTCACAGTATCGCAGTACTTGTGTTCAAGTAACCCTGTTTTTTGTTTTACATTTAAAAAGCTATATTTAAAAAGATGATACTTATGAGAACGCGGGCCATTGGTCCTTAGTTTTCTTCTTCGATATAGGAAAAAACATAGCATATAGAGGGTTCGGTACTATCCGCGGTTTCAGGCATCTGCTGAGGGTTTTGGAAAATATCCTTCGGGAATAAGGGGGGGGACTACTGTATTTGTAACCTATGATTTACAACCTGAGGAGCCAGTACACTGATCATAAAGAGCCTGAACCATCTACCTCCGTGATTCGATAGGAAATCAGAATGCAAATGACTGCCATCCAAATCGTCTCCTGTATCCGTGCCATCACGGATGAGAAAAACCGCTTTTGACCCAGATCATTCAGTTCCTAATTTTTTCCACAAATAGCTATGAACAGAACCAGAAACAGAGCCTAAAGGTACAATTTAGTGTTAAAAATTAAACTTTAGCCACAGATGAGAGCACTGTGGAAATTTGCTGATAGCTACATAATCTGAGTTCGGAAAACCTAAGTGCTCCCCTATCTAGCGCCATTGCTGCTTTGGAGCACATTTCAGACATGAGAGGATTTCATGGCAATTACGTCCTTAAAACTGGCACATCCCGAGTTAACAGAATTTCTTCAAACAAGGCAATAATGTTCCAACCACGGTGCACAGAGACTGATAACTCCTACTTTATATTAAACTAATCATGTCCTCTGCAAGGAAGATCACAGATAAAAGTGAAAGGGCAGCCAGACCCCGATTCACATATGAGAATTTAAAGATTTAAGAACTGTATTCATTTTCTTGAATGCAACTGGTGCAGATAGAGCACTGCAATGCAAATATGAGATATTCGTATCAGATTAAGAGTTTAGTTCACTTTGTGCTTGTACATATGTTGTGTTTTTGTCTACTCTACATTATGAGCCTATGGGAACCGAAGCCAAATTCCTTGCATGTGTGTGCATACTTGGCCAAATAAAATCTGATTCCGATTCTGTACATTCCAAGAAAAATCTGAGCAGGGAGGGAATGAGAACTAAAATGTAAATGAGGTTCAGTCCAAGGGAATGGTGAGCCTTTGGTTTGTTTGTTTGTTTGTTGGCACATATAGAAACAAAACCCTATTTTCAATGTCTCACAACCTGTGTATGAACTGTTTTACTTTCCATTCCCCTCTATGTTGAAAATACACAATCAAGCAGAACTGAGACTCGGTCGTACGTCATTTATAGAGTAGAACACGGTGAAGCAGATCAGCAATGGGAGGTGGAGGCTGAGGAGAGTGAAACGATTCAATTCACCGGGCAACTCATGACGGTGTCTCTAACAAATGAGTAACAGAAATAGAAACTCCCACAGTAATAAAGGAGGTGGGGGATCGTGACACACAGATGGCTCAGAAGCTGTGAGGAATGTGTGGCTGAACGACACTTATGCGATTCACACTCCCTGTCTGGGGGGGGTAGGGTGAATTTGCAGCTACACAACGGCTCCCTACCGCGTCCTGAGGGCCTGCCATGCGGCATCCACGTCGGCATACAGGTTCTTCTCCGACGGCTTCCCCGAGCTCGCCCCGTAGCCAGAATAGTCATAGGAGAAGACGTTGCAGTTGATGCGCGAGCCCAGGCCGATGTAGAAGCTGCTCATCTGACCTAGGTCCACAGCGTTGCCGTGGGAGAAGAGCAGAGTGAACTTTGCGTTGGGTGAACAGCGTACAAACATGCAGGCGATGCGGTTGCCCCGGGACGTCCGTGTCATGAAGCACTCGATGGCGTCCTTCTCGCGGGCCGAGTACTGCCAGTCTGCGCGCTCTGACAGGTGCAGAGTCCAGCGGCTGCCGCTCTCATCGCAAATCAGGGTGTAGGTGGGGTCCGGGGGCAGGAAGGCCAGCTTGGAGGCTATCTTACTGGGGCATGGCGGGCAGCAGAACAGGCAGCACAGCTCGCTCAGGGACAGGTGGTTCATTTTCGTCTCTGGAGAGTGGGGATGAAGGACAAAAACATCACGTCAATCCATATGCACGAGGCCACTGCCTGACTGAGGGCAGCTGGATGATCTTGCCCTGCCCTGGCCAGCATTTACCCCACAGTCCTGGACAGTGGTGCTCCTCAGATCTGAGACACGCTGACATGATACATTAGAAAACTGGAACATGCACATATGACAAGATATTGATCTACAAAGCAAATGCTTGAATGCCATGAAGCTCCGATATGTACACCTTGATCTTATCTTCTCTCCAAGTCCACGTCGATCTCGAGATAAACGGACTGCAAGAGGTATGTCAACAAAGCGGAACACTGAGTGAGCCCCGAAACTCACTAAACAGGAGGCTCCATGGTTGTTGGCATCAAACACTACTTCTTTGTAGGCTAACAACCCTGTTATTCTCCCCATGATCAAAGGAGGCATCTGGCCAAACGAAAACCAATTTAAACGTTCAAAATATCAGTAAGTTATGTGAAACAACCAAGTCAACAAGTTTGAACCAAAGTAATTTAACAGTCCAAAACTGAGTGCTGAAATGATGCACATGCCCTTACTGCCAGTCGATGTTACTGTTCAAAGAGCACTCTGATCGTCTTTGACTCAGTTCTGGTCCTCGAAATGGCTCCCGTCTCCCCACACTCACGCAAAAGATATTTAAGGGGCCAATTTCAACAGAAGAGGGAGTTCTTGAAAAGAACAAACAGCGCTCAGCAGTCAATGTTTCTTTGAGTTCTACAGCAGCTCAAAAAAAGACCACAGATCCATCTCTACCATCATCTTCAGAAAATTATGGTTAAAATCCATTTCCATTTCTGATGCTTTAAGGACAGTCAGCTTGAGGCAGTGGCAGCCGAGCACTTCTTCGCACGTGTATCCAACAAAATCAAAAAGAGGACAATCATCTAACATTGTGTCTTTGAAAAAGGAGACAATGTAACAGAAATCATTAAAACTGAAAAACAGTTCATTCAAAACATGATGTTCTCAACTGATAGGGTGTCTATAGTTTACTTTGGACAAACTGAAGTATCAGTCGTTTATAAACACCATGTTGTATACTAAACAGTTTTGTTAGTGTTTTATTTATATATGTACACTAGGCCAGAAAATATTCTGTACTAATAAATTCAAAACTATTGTTAATATTATCTGTTGCGTAACAATATATGTCTGACGGGACAATGCAGGATCAGAAGTTACATTCAATAAACACTGATTTCCACAGGGAATGTGTCACTATTTTCTTTTTGTTGTGACTGCATTTACATTTATTCACTTAGCAGATGCTTTTCTCCAAAGCAACTTCCAATGAACTCTGTGTAGTGTTATCAGCCCACACACTTTATTCACCAAGGTGACTTACACTGCTAGATACACTACTTACACTGGATCACTCATTCATACATCAGTGGAACACACTTTCTCTGTGTCACTCACACACTATGGGAGAACCTGAACAGCATGTCTTTGGACTGTGGGAGGAAACCAGAGCACCCAGAAGAAACTCATGCAGACACAGGGAAAACATGCAAACTCCACACAGACTGGGCGGGGATCGAACCCATGTTCTCTCGCACCACCCAGGCGCTGTGAGACAGCAGCGCTACTGTGCCACCATGCCGCTGGACTGTATTTAAGTCCAGTGATGCTCAGAAGAACCACCAACTGGTGACTCCCATGGGGTGCTGAATCCAAAACCGCTGGCAGTCCTGTGTTGGTGGAATAATGGTCAAGGTGTGGTCAGGGGGGTAATTACAGGGTCAAGGGTGGTGAAAAGGCAGTGGACAGCGGTATGGTAGGGTCATTTGACGGTTGGACATGGGGATGATTAGAGGGTTAGACAGGGTGATGGACTAGGGATTGAAATCATCATGAGGCAGTGGACAGGGTCATGGACTGGGGCCAGATCAAGGGGTGGTGTGTGTCCAATGAAGACAGCAAGCCCTTCGGCACATTTCACAACAAAACGGAGGAAAACGGAGGATGATGGGAGAAAGGGACCGCATTGCCTGCTGCTGGACAGGGGCCACACAGTACTATACTCAGTATAATACTGTGCTTTACTGTAGCAGCAGAGTAAAACAAGACAAGGACAAGGAGGGAGGACTGCTGCGCTACACCCGACTAGTCCCGTCAACTCAACTGGGCACATTACACACACACACACACACACACACACACACACACACACACACACAAGCGCTGCTCCACACACTCACTGTGACATGACAGAAAGCCAAGGTCTGGAAACGGAGGAATAAAACGCGGGGAACATTCTGTCCGCCAAAAGGACAGACATAGCAAGAGACATGATCATGAGACACACGCCATCATAAGTCACGGCACATACCTGAGACGGCGGTGACTGAGGTCCCACGGCGCTGTGTGTGTGTGTGCCGGCAGAGACTCGGGGGCCGCAGGGCAACGCTACTCGGCCGAAGACGACGACTCGAACGCCGGGGGGGGGAGGAGTCACCGCCGGGCTCCTCCGCTCGCTCCTCCGCAGCTAGGCGCTCAAGAAACTGCCCGGACAAGCCTCCACCTTCTCTTCATTAATTAATCTTCCGAGCATGCGGTCTAACTAGCTGCACACAACTCATACAGTACTTGAAAGTGAATGTGAAAGGACCCGGATTGTTTACGGCACCGCTTCTCCCACTTTCACTACCTGAGTGCCGCAGCGGACGGTGCGCAGCCCTCAGTATGAGCAGACACTCTTTTCTCATTGGAAAGCGAGCAGGGGATACCAACGTGAACGAGCGCAGCCACTTCGACCAATAGAATTAAGGGATGTGAAGAACGCACCAATGATGACGGCACAAGGCGCGGGGGTTCGGAGACAATCGAAACGCTACGAACGACATCCGGGAGTTACCTAAAGGACCAATAGCAACTTACTATGCTGAGAAAAAAAACAATCTGTATAGTTAAGGCGTGGTCAGTGCGTGTAGGATGACGTAATGCTTTTTGTCCCAGTCGGTGAAAAAAACGGCTGCGAACAGACGACCCAAAATGTACGCCAATCAGGAACGGCGTCTCGGAAACATCGCGAGAATTGCATTCGAACGCGGAAGCTACACGAGGTCAAGTTATTTTATATCGAGATGGTGTTTTGCTGTGATGTTGGATTTTTTGTAGTTGTTTGAATTCTTTTTTTTTTTTTAAAATTTAAAAATGAGCTCTCAGAAAGGCAATACTTCTCGGACGCGTGGTCAGAAATACCAAAACGCGACTGCTTTCAAAAATAATAAGTATGGGGCCAGTGTTCAGGTGAAGGTAAGTCATTCATTCATGGATGGAATATAAAGAAAAACTAGCATACTATTCCTACTTTTCTATAACTAATTTGTGTTATAGAATAGCCACATGCCGTACACGCTTGTGTACTGCAGGACTCATGAGACTTACTTGCTCATGATCGTGAGGTAGTGTTAATCTCTGACTGATTTCATGAGGAATTAATTTAAAGTGAAGACAAGTCAAGTGTATACATTCAGTGAAGGGTTATGTATACCTACAGAATTTTTGCGTATACAATGTTGTTTTATAACTGAATGTTTTGTGTTCTAATCCCACCTGCTGTGTAGTGATCGAGTTCTTACACTCACTGAGAACGATGATCTTGCATCGATGGGTAAATCACTGTAAAACGTGCTGGTGTGACATAGTAAGTCACCTTGGACCATAAAAAATCCTCTTAAATGCCAAAAGAAATGATGCTGCAGCACGCTGTAGGTTCGGATGGGTCAAAGAAGAGCGCATAGACACCGTTTATTATGACCATTTATTGGAACACCAGTATTGGCGCATACAATGGATGGGACTTGCTCTCGGTCCAAGCCAAGGACCCCTCTTTCTCCAGGACCTGCACCTCAAGCCAGCCTTTTCCAGCCTGTTTAGCTTTTTTTTTTTTTTCCAGCTTTTCTTAACCTTCACATACTGTCCAACAGGCACTCACCCCTTTATAATCCGTGTTGGCCCCCACAGCGGTTGGACCGCTATTTTACATTTTCTCCACAATTCCTAATATCCATTTGCTATTTACAGTGAACATCTGTTCCCTCTCAAATGTGACACTATTGAGTAATGCAGGTCATTACAATATGCTTCAAATTGATGTCACTTTGATAAACAGTAAATGTCAAAAAACCACTATCTAGAGGTTAAATTATTTGACTGAAGTCCTTAAGCCAATATGAATAATGGACCATCCTACCCTTGAAATTTATTATATAATTTTGTTTTCTTATGACTTTGCATGCTAACTCAGGTTTATATGTAATCACAGTAGCATTTAAGTTGTAAGTGATTAATTACAATCAGTAATTGCCATTCTGTTGTTCTGGTAAACTTTACATTGACATTCCTCAGAGCCCTCAGGCAGAGTGTTGTGTTTTTTTGCATTTTTGAATAACCCAGGTACAAATGACTAGTTGTGGGGGAAAAAATCCTTCAGTAAATTCATGTCTAATGATGTGTTTTGAGTTTGCTGAATTGTTTTGTGTTGTTTTGGTTAATATCAGGTAGTAACGGAGTGCATTCCATTTTACTTTATCCTGTGGAAAGTGAATCTTTTAGGTACAAGATGTATATTAAAAAAACTACCTGAACCTAGTTGGGGGAGAGCTCCTGGGCTGTGGGTTCACATCGAGCTCATTGTGTGTGCAGAGCTCTAAGTGCTCTGGATTACCCTTTCAGCCCAGGCACACGTGTTGCAAGTGAATCGGTGACTCTGAATTGCCCGTACTATGTGTATGTGTGAGTGAACGAGTGTGTGATTGTCCCATCCGGCTTGTTTCCAGGGTTGCATCTGGACCACAGTGACCCTGCATTGGACAAGTTGTTATTGATAGTGGACGGATGCACCTAGTTGTAAATGCCTCTCTACTTTCCTTGAAAATTATACCCCTATTTCAAGGCATTTGGTTGTTAAGATGTGTGTAGCGTAGTGGTTAGAGCTGCTGCCTTTGCACTTAGAGATTGTAGTAATCCTGCCTCCTGCTGTTGCATCTTCTATCAAGGTACTTACCCTAAATTGTTCCAGTAAAAATGACACAGCTGCATAAAGGGGTGAATAATTGTAGGTAGCTTAAGATCATAAGTTGTTATGGAGAAAAGCCTCAGCTAAATGTCGTGTATTTTTTGTGATGTCTCCAGATAGCAAGTGCCAAGGTCCATGATGGTGTCTGCCAGCACTGCAAAGACATTTTGGAATGGAAAGTGAAGTATAACAAATACAAACCTCTAACACAACCTCGGAAATGGTAAGGTCCTGCAGCACCTCTTTCTGACTGATCGTTTGAATAATTTTCTGTTTGATACATGTTTGTCTCATTCTTTACGTCTATTTGAATATTATTCTTAGATGAACTGCTCTGTTTCTGCATTATCGCACCACTACGTTGAGACATTTTTTTTGCCTCTTATATTTGCATAAATATTTGATTATGTTTGTGTAAATGTTTATAAAGTCACAAACTTTTTTTTCTTTTAAATTCTTTATTGCTGTTTGAAGGTCTTTATCGCAGTCTGGGTTATTAAGATGTGTATTCAAAAAAACTAGTAAATGTCATACCAGGAACTCCTCTTCACTTTGCCCAATTCGATAGGAAGGTTTCAGGAGGAGAATACAGGCATGTTGACTTGTGCACTGAACTGAGCATTTAGCTTTCATATTTATTTATTTTTTTTAAGCAAAGCCATATAACTGTAACTGATGTTGAATATGAGTAAGCATGATGCAGCACAGAGAAATAAGGAGAAATTGTCCAGGTCACTTTGAGTGAAATGGACAAGTGAGGATGAGCTGAGCAGTTGGCATCATACAAAACCATGTAACGTACTTAATTAGTGAATAATGTGGCACCCTCATTCTTGCATGTGCTGAATAAGCACGTTGTATTACCAGGCTCCATGGTTAAAGCTTTGATGGAAAAATTCTAGAAATGCAATAAAGTCTAGGATATTTGCTCATAAACTGTAAAAAAAAAAAAAAAAAAATGCATTCATATTCCTGCTCCATTGATTTTTTTTTTTAGCCATATCATATTCATTTTATATATTACTTTATTCTGTAAGTACAGGGTCCTGATATTATCTGGAAAGTATCTTATGCTTAAAAGGCTTTGATCATAGCCTGCTGAGAAGGAAATTCTTTACTTGGATACAGGAAGCCTCTTATTGTTGGTTTTTGCCCACTTCTCTTCCTTCCTAAGCACCCCATCTTCCATCCTGAAGGATTTTTGGAGACTCCATTCGTGGCCCGTGGCACAGCTTCAGACTCTTGACCAAATGCAGAGTGACTAAGTGCTGCCAGGCAACCATGTATCTTGTTGCTAGAATTCCAGGAAGAGTTTGGTTTTCCAGTTGAACAATGAGCCTTAAAGATGTGCTCAATTACAGCAGTTTGTCTTATTATGTTCTGGTGTCTGGATGAGGGACTTGCACATCAATGCCCTTTCTTCCTAAAATATAGAGCTAATTGCCTTTGCTCTTATCTTTATTGCGGTTGAGAATCTTGACCAGCTTTTTCATTCAGCTTTACTTAGTTTCTCGCATTCAGGTAATCTTTTTACACTATGCTGTCGAAACAAATTTGACTTTAACTTACGACAGTGTGCACTCTCTTTACCCCCTCAAATTCAACTTTTATACGTAGAATCATAAAGATTCTACATTTTATTTAAAATGTAGCTTCTCAGCTTCAGGTGCTTCATTTTTCTCCCGCATTCTGAAGATGTGCGTTTTAGGTGAACCGGTGACTCTGGTGTGAGGGTGTGTGATTGCCCTGTGATGGACTGGTGTCCTGTCCAGGGTGTACCCTCCGTCACACCCTGTCTCTCCTGGATAGGCTCTGGACCACTACGTCCTTACATCAGGCATATGGTCATTGATAATGTATGCGTGGATGTGGCATCTTAGTGTAACTTTAAGTGGCATGGATATTTTACAGTTTCACATATTTATACGACTATTGTTCATGACATATTGAAAGCAAGGCACTGATGTAGCTTTCAGCTGCTTCAGTGAAATATGTTCTGCATGTTTTAAGGCTACCCTCTGAAGCCATTCTTGATATGATCATTTATTGGGAAACTAGACTGTTAAGCGGAAGACTCAGAAAGAAGTAACAGCTTGCAAAGGGCTGACAGTTCATTGTGCTCTGTCATGCACAGTGTGAAGTGCCTGCAGAAGACTGTGAAAGATGCCTACTACATCATCTGCAAGCCATGTGCCCTGAGCATGGGGGTATGTTGCAAGTGTGGAAAGGAGAAGGACGTCGTCATCCCGTAAGTGTTTCTGCAGGCATAATCGGTGCCATGAGCATGACCAGCAATGTGTCTCACAATTCTTGACACGCTAGCTTTGCCACAGATTGCTGACGTGGGTTCTGGGGTTTCACAGGATGTGTCAGCTGAGGGGTCTGAATAAAGAACTCTGGCTCATGTCACGTACAGCCAGCTGAATGTTTCATAGGGTGGCATGTTGCCACTGATTTTGAAACGCTTCTCGTTAGCAGTTGCACTATCATACTGGTCCCCCCCCCCCCTCCCTTTTTTATTTCATTGACAATTCCCGCAGGACTTGTTTGGAATGGTCTACCTTATATTTAAATCTGGAATTTGGAAATTGTTTCGGAATGCTGCTGACCTTTCAGCCATGTTTATGTGTGTCGTGTTTGTTATTCTGTTATGCTATGTTAGTCCTGCCTTTGACTAACTAATTCTGCTCCGCTAGATTTAATTGTAATACTCAGTTTTCAGGTCACTCAGCTGAAAGTGAAAGTTCATAGCAAGCTATCTGGTTTGACATTTCCATTTTTCCTCGCAGTCCTGGATTTCATTCCGCACTTTATTTATCAAACAGGCTTTGTTTGTGTTCTCCTGTTAGCTGAGGCTCCTTGCTGTTGTCTTGGCTTCCCCTTTTTCGTTAGGCTGCATTTCGGCCATTCTGGACCTCACAGTTATGCGGCACCACAGAGTTATGCAGCTGTAAATGCAACAAGGGCTTCTGAGGGGTCTCTGCCAGGAATAGATTTCTCCTCTTGAGGTCATGATGGTCCTCGTCTCTTCCTCGTCCACACAACATACAGTGCTGCTCTTCCTTGCATGCTTCCACCTGGTGGCCACCATAGATTAAAGTACAGCTGAACCACTGGCTGCATTGCAAGTTCGAATCCCACCTCCAGCTGTAGTACCCTTAAGCGAGGTGCTTACCTAAAATTATCCAGCTGTACAAATGAGTAAATAATTGTAAGTAGCTTCATATTGGAGAAAAGCATCAGCTAAATGAGTAAATGTAATTTTAATACTTGGAAATCATCAGCTTGGTTTTGTTTAATTATAAACTTGTAGAGCTTTTTATATCACAGTTTTTTAGTGGAAAAAAATGTTTGTTTTATTTATATGCACACATTCTAGACATGATATGTACAGGGTACTAATTAGAGTGATCACTGTAGTATCCTTGGTCAATGTGCATACCCTAGGTTCAATAAAAATGCAATTTCTTATAAATTATTAAAAATGATTGGGGGGGAAAAAAAAAAATTTTTTGTTGCCTGACTAATATTGCAAGTTGTTGTGGACAAAGGTGTGAGCTAAGTAGTGGTTCATAATGATGAAGTCCATTCTCTGACAAAGTAAACCTACTGCCTAATAAAAGTCTTTGACAGAAAACATTTGGTTTTTCCAATAAATACATTGCTCCCTAGCATGGGATGTGTACTTATATATGTATATTAGCTACAAGTTCAGCACACCAGGAGTACACCCACCTCATTCCTAGGAGATGCTTTTACTCTGCCTAGCTGAGTTATAATGGCTAACATATGCTGTATTTGCCAGAATCAGGGTTACACCTCCTCTGAATCACCCATTATCCACCCAACAGCATAAGACTGGATGAGCACTTTATTCGCTGCTCTTTTTAAGCCCCCATAATAATACTTTTTCTTGTATGTGAATTATTCTTGGGTGTTTTTCATCTTAGATCTCAAAACTGGTCTATTTTTCTGAAGAGTAAATGGCAATTGACAGCACAGCTTGGAGAACATTAAATTGTGCTGTATGCGCTGGCAGATTGCAAATGCTGAAATTGATTTTTCAGGGCAACAATTATTTCTCAGTGTTATTAGGAGGCTTCTTTGATTTGTGGAGAAATTATTTCCTAAAATTGCTTGGGTGAGCAATGGCCCAGAACTAAGTTTATGGAACATTAAATAAAACCGCTGTCCTCTTACTTTCCATGGCACTAAAGCTTTTTGACAGTTTCCCCCCCCCCCCCTTTTGGAGAGATTTTACATACAGTGCATTCAGAAAGTATTCAGATCCCTTCACTTTTGTATGACATTTTATTATGTTACAGCCTTATGCTAAAATCATTTAATTTTTTCCCTCTTCAATATATACTCAATACCCTCTAATGACAAAGTAAAAACAGGATTTTAGACATCCTTGCAAGTGTATTAAAAATAAAAAAAACTGAAATGTTACATTTTGACCCTTTGCTGTGACACCTGAAATTAAGATGGGGTGCATCTCATTTCTATTGACCATCTCTGAGATGTTTCTTCACCTTGTTTGGAGTACACCTGTGTTAAATTCAATATGACCGGACATGATCTGGAAAGGCACACACCTGTCTGTATAAGGTCCCACAGTTTACAGCGTGTATCAGAGGAAAAGCCAAGCCACGAGGTCAAAGGAATTGCCTGCAGAGCTTAGAGATGGGTTTCTTTTGAGGAACAGATCTGGGGAAGGCTACAACAAATTTCTGCAGCATTGAAGGTTCCCAAGAGCAGAGTGGCCTTCATAATTCTTAAATAGAAGAAGTTTGAAACAACCACGACTCTTCTTAGAGCTGGCCGCCTAGCCGCACTGTGCTATTGGGGTGAAAGGCCTTGGTAAGAGAGATGACAAAGAACCTGATGGTCCCACTGGCTGAGCTTCATAGATCCTGTGTAGAGATGGGGAAAAACTTCTAGAAGGACAACCATCACTGCAATGGTCCACTGATCTGGGCTTTTTGGTAGAGTGGCCAAACAGAAGCCTCTTTTCAGTAAAAGACACATGAAAGCTTGCTTGGAGTTTGCAAAAAGGCACCTAAAGAACTATCAGACTGCCAGAAACAAGACTCTCTGGTCTGATGATACCAAGATTGAACTGTGTGACTTCAGTTCTAAGCATCATGTCTGGAGGAAACCAGGCACCGCTCATCACCTGTGCAGTACCATCCCAACAGTGAAGTATGGTGGTGGCAGCATCATGCTGTGGGCTTGTTTTTCAGTGGCAGGGACTGAGAGACTAGTCAGGGTTGAGGGAAAGCTGAATGGAGTAAAGACAACACAGGAGTGGCTTAGGGAGAACTCTGTCAATGTCCTTGAGTGGCCCATCCAGAGCCTGGAATTGAACATCTCTGGAGAGACTTGAAAATAGTTGTCCACCAATGGTCCCCATCCAGCCTGACAGAGCTTGAGAGGATCTGTATAGAATAATAGAAAATCCCCAAATCCAGGTGTGTAAAGTTTGTCGCGTCATACCCAGGAAGACTCAAGGCTGTAATTGCTGCCAGATATGCTTCAACTAAGTAATAACTAAAGGGTTTGTAAATGTGATATTTCTTTCTTTTTTTTTCTTTTTTTTTTTTTAAAAAAAAAAAAAAGTGAAAATGTCTAAAATCCTGTTTTCACTTGGTTGTTAGGGGGTTTTGAGTGTAGATTCATGAGGGGAAAAATCAATTGAAACACTAGGCTGCAGCATAAATGGAAATAAAGTGAAGGGGTCAAAATCCTTTCTGAGTGCACTGTATGAATAAGAAATAATTGTAAAATATATTAAAATACAGCAAGAACTATGAAAATACAGTGTTGTGTTCATAGGAGAGGGTGTTGAAATAAGTTATTTTATTTAGTTTATTACCATGAGGTCTGGCCTTGATTTCAGTCATAACTGAAATTTATAGATGAGTTCTTGCTCCTCAGATGCTCAACAATTTTTTTTTAAAGGAAACAATAAAAAATTACTGTTCCTGTACCTTTGTTGCCCAGAGACATGAGTGGCTGGGGCAGCACATATTGCACTTGTTAGGACTGTTGGCTTGAAACTGAAAGACCTGCATTCCCATCCCTATATGTGCTGTAGAGGACTAGAGTACTAACCCTGAACTGATACAGTAAGACTCCCCTGAGACATTGATCAGTAAATAATTTGTAGGTTTCTAAATATGAAAAAATTGAGTCACGCGGGGCAAACACATTGGCTCAATTGTTTTAGAGATGAACTCCAACTGAAATAAAGTGTTCATTCTTAGGTAGTGCTCGATCCTGAACGCAGACTGACAGACTTGTATGTAACACATTAATAAGAGCCATTATATTATCAAAAAGGGGGGTGCGGTGGCGCAGTGGGTTTGGCCTGTGCCTGCTCTCTGGTGGGTCTGGGGTTTGAGTCCCACTTGGGGTGCTTTGCGGTAGACTGGTGTCCTGTCCTGGGTGTGTTCCCTCCCCCTCCAGCCTTGCACCCTGTGTTGCTGGGTTAGGCTCCAGTTCACCGCGACAGGACAAGCAGTTTCAGTCAATGTGCGTGTGTGTATGTTATCAAAGTCAGAACACTTAATAAGGACATTTGTCCTTAGATGGTTATAATGAATAAGTACTTATTGTTGCAATGAAGTGTTGATGTGGCCAGCTGGCAACAGAGGAGAGGAAAACAAAAACTGCAGAAATAAATGACACATTCAATATTGTCTTTTTGATGATGCATTTGATTGACTTCACATGGCTTAAGTACAGAAAGACTGTTTGAAAGGATTACCTTGAAGACAGACAATATGAACTGCTTATTCTTTTCTGATTAACTTCATAAAGAACACTGTTAAATGCTGGTGTGTTTTCTCCTTTAAGTCTTCTCTAATGTCTGTCTCTCCTCCAGGCTTCATACTAAGCAGGAGGGAGAAGAAGAGGAAGGGTCTGGCCCAGCTTCAGAAGCCCAGAAGAAGAAAAGGAAAAGCAGCAGGGCCGAGGATGACGAGCATGATGGCGACTTTGACTCAGGCAGTGATTTGGACCAGTCTGACAGCAGCGAGGGGACATTGGATAGACAAAGCAAGGTCACAGTGCCCCATATCGCTTCTCTGAAGATATAGGACATGAGCGGAGGCATTTTGCTTTCTCTACCAAGTGTGTCTGTACTGTTTGAAGATTTTGAGATTAAAACTCCTTGTCTGGCTGATGGAGCATGGACAGTATTCTTACTTGAATGAGTGCCAGATCTACAAGTGTCCTAAACCACATTTCAGAGATGAACATAGCTCCAACGTAACAGTTAATGTTAGTGTCCCCACAGATGGATATTATATGTCCCTCTCTTTCCTGGAACACTGTTTTTGAAATATGTTACAATGCTAAGGTAACATTTAGTGCAAAGAACTGGCTTACTGAGTTGTGGTGATTAAAAAAAATACTCTAGTGAAAAGTAACGACAGACCGAAGAATTCTTATATTGTGGGACAGGTATTCTTTCTGACAGATTCCAGGGTTTAACCACAAAAAAGACACTCTGCAGTGTGTTTGCATCCTGTGGAAGCCTGGTTTCTCGGTTTCCTTTTTCAACTATACAAAGTGGGCTTAACCTTCTTTTGTAAGGTAACAGTATCCTTTATAGTTCCTTTGTAACTAAATTAATATTCTGTTCTGTATGTGATGAAACAGTTTAACTTAATCTGTTGATTACTTTTCAATAAAAAAGTCTCTCTTTGTTAATTTATACAGATGCTCTTATTTAGTGTTATTTTTAATTCCTGCTTTTGCAGTTTCCAGGTGTGTGTCCTGTGGAGCTGGTGCTGCAGTTGCGCACTATGACCACTAGGTGGGTTCAGCCCGCTTCATTTGGTTAAAGTTACCTGTTCATTCACGTGGTGCTTTCAAGTGGCTGCGTTGCTAAGGTGGAAATTAAAGGAATAAAATATATAAGCATTATAATAAAGAAAAAGGTGTGCAACAGAACTAGGAGCTGCTCATTAGTTTTATAACTTTTAGCCACCTCTTTGAGATTTTCCATTACTGGACAGTTTTCAGTACTTGTGGGAGTTTTTTTGCCTTTTTATATTCTCCATATTTTTGCAGTTGCGTTGAAAAACCGAAATACACGCTCGTTTCCGACACTGTTTTATGTGTTACTGAGAATATGTGCTGTGGAGTAAATAACCAATCGGTGCAAAACTGCATTCAGGTTCCACAGTCCTGGAATGTGCAGCTACGTACCCAACCAACAGCTGCATAGGTATCAATTTTTTTTTTTCCACAACAATTAAAAATGTGTTATTCTTTCACAGGGGGGCACGGTGGTGCAGTGTGTTTGGCTGGGTCCCGCTCTCTGGCAGGTCTAAGGTTTGAGTCCTGCTTGGGGTGCCTTGTGATGGACTGACGTCCCCTCCGGGGTGTGTCCCCTCCCCCTCCAGCCTTACGCCCTGTGTTGCTGGGTTAGGCTCTGGTTCACCACGACCCCACTTGGGACAAGCGGTTTCAGACTCTGTGTGTGTGTGTGTGTGTGTGTGTGTGTGTGTGTGTGTGTGTATTCTTTCACATAAGCAACTCTAGGCTTGTACCAAATGATACAATAGTAGAATCTCTACTGTAACTTCAGCTAGTCACAAACATGGTTTTGTCCTTGATCACTGCAACCTAATGCCTTTTTGGAATATAGGGGATAGTGTCCTCATTAGCAAAAAGTGTGCATCCGTTATGTAGATTTTTTTTTTTTTAATACAGTGAATTTGCCCTCAGCTGAAGTTACCACTGCTCCATAGCCTGTACTGCCATGAAGAGGCTGAGGAAGACTAAGGGGATTGGGAAATGTTTTAATGTCCACACACACACATTTTCAGAACCGCTTGTCCCATATGGGGTCACGGGGAACCGGAGCCTACCCGGTAACACAGGGCGTAAGGCCAGAGGGAGAGGGGACACACCCAGGACGGGACGCTAGTCCATCGCAAGGCACCCCAAGCGGGACTCGAACCCCAGACCCACCGGAGAGCAGGACTGTGGTTCAACCCACTGCGCCACCGCACCCCCGTTTTAATGTCCATATTTAGGTAATTGCGGTCTGAAAATAGTTTGTCATTTATAAACTAAATGACATTGAGAATTTTATACATACAAAAAGGGATGTAAAGTAATGCAGCATGAGCTGAGCATATGCTGCAGTTCACAAGCAGTTAATTAACAGGAATACTTCATGAAGCATCTCATAGCACAGATATTGCATCCTTAAAAAGTGTCATATGAAAACACACACACACACATTTTCAGAACCGCTTGTCCCATACGGGGTCACGGAGCCTACCCGGTAACACAGGGCACAAGGCCAGAGGGGGAGGGGACACACCCAGGACGGGACACTAGTCCATCACAAGGCACCCCAAGCGGGACTTGAACCCCAGACCCACCAGAAAGCAGGACCGTGGTCCAACCCACTGCGCCACCGCGCCACCGCACCCTGCCGTATGAAAACAATGCTACGCTTTCTCATGTAATAAATAATGGAAGACATCAGTAATGTGGACCAATATGACAAACATTTGAAATGCATACAGACCCATTCAGTTGGTCTTTTTTTTTAAAAAATAACTGAGGAAACCTTTGATTCTGTTTGGTTAACTTTTAAAAATACTTGGCTTGACTAAAGAAAGGAAACATAACAAACAAAGCTGGGTTCCACTGGAGCAGTCCACATGGGACAAAGGTGGTTTAGAGTTCCCATGTACCCTGTTCAACACTTGACTCTGTTCTCTGTATATTTCTTTAGGCCTGGTTCCCAGAAATGGTGTCATGGAAGGAGCTTCATTTAAATAATTCCTATGTGTTACCCAAGCACACACAGGTTATTTCATAATCTTACCTCACAAAGGAACTTTAAATTCTTACCTATATATTTCAGCACAACTTCTTATAATAAAGGTGTAAACTTTATCACGTGGAATATCTCATTTTCTCCTGTTTATCATCAAACTGCTGAGTGGTGAAACTTCAGCTTGTGATGTTTTACTTTCTGGAGACTGAGAGTTCTAAAAAAAGTGCCTGTGTGTATGTCTCCTTGTGTAACAGCACAGACTGTTCATACACAGTGTCACACTCATGACTAGAGAGGAACAAAAACTAGTCACGCAATCTTATTGATATGCCAAGGAATGCCTTTCTTTGAAGTTTAAAAAAATTCAGCAAGGCTGTTATTAATGTAGGGGGGCGTGGTGGTGTGGCGGGTTGGGCTGGGTCCTGCACTCTGGTGGGTCTGGGCTTCGAGTCTTGCTTGAGGTGCCTTGTGATGGACTGGCACCCAACCTGGGTGTGTCCCAGACTCTGTGTGTGATTAATATGATCCACCTACCACCCACAGATCTAGGTTAATGGTAGTAAATCACTTTTCTCTTCATCATTCAAGGTCGTTGAAGCACAGGTTCTAGTCAGATGAAAGTTCAAACCCCAAGCCAGATGGAGACAGCACCAGGTCACCTTGAATAATTTACCCATTGCTGGCTAACATTATGATATTTAGTTTATTGGACAAAGGCCCATTAAAAAGAATACCATGTGAACAGCAGTATAAAAAAAGATAGACAAAATGAAATATAATGTCTTTACATTTATTTAGCAGATGCTTTTCTCCAAAGCAACTTCCAATGAACTCTATGTAGTGTTATCAGCCCACACACCATATTCACCAAGGTGACTTACACTGCTAGATACACTACTTACACTGGGTCACCCATCCATACATCAGTGGAACACACTCTTTCTGTAACTCACACACTATGGGGGAACCTGAATAGGATCTCTTTGGACTGTGGGAGGAAGCCAGAGCACCCAGCAGAAACTCACACAGACACAGAGAGAACATACAAACTCCACACAGACTAAACAGGGGTCGAACCCATGTTCTCTTGCACCACCCAAGCGCTGTGAGACAGCAGCGCTACTGTGCCATTGTGCTGCTGGGCTGGATTTAAGTCCAGTGATGTTCAGAAGAACCACCAACTGGTGACTCCCATAGGGTGTTAGATCCAAAACCGCTGGCAGTCCTGTGTTGGTGGAATAATGGTCAAGGTGTGGTCAGGGGGGTAATTACAGGGTTAACAAGGGTGGTGAAAAGGCAGTGGACAGCAGTATGGTCAGGTCATTTGACGGTTGGACATGGGGAAGGACGGGATGATTAGAGGGTTAAACAGGGTGATGGACTAGGGATTGATGAGGCAGTGGACTGGGGCCAGATCAAGGGGTGGTTTGTGTCCAATGAAGACAGCAAGCCCTTCGGCACATTTCACAACAAAACGGGGAAAACAGAGGAATGATGGGAGAAAGGGACCCTACGCATTGCCTGCTGGTGGACAGGGGCCACACAGTACTGTACTATACTGTGCTGTACTGTAGCAGCAGAGTAAAACTAGACAAGGAGGACTGCTGCGCTACACCCATTGGACTAGCCCAGGCAAACTGGGCACATTACACACACACACAAGCGCTGCTCCACACACTCACTGCGAACAGTGACAGAAAGCCAAGCAAAGAGGGAAGCAGAGGAAATAAAACACTGGGAACATTCTGTCGCCAAAGGACAACATGTCTTAGGACTGTGGGAGGAAACCAGAGCACCTAGAGGAAACCCACACAGAGAACATATAGTGTAGGATTGTAGTGGTCTGCAGCCTATCCAAGAAGCATAGGGTATAAGGTGACACCAGTTCATACCAGTGCAACATTTTTCATTAACTTGAAACTACATTAAAATAACAACTCCTTCCATACCATTGGAAATGCATTTATTCATGTAGCCAACACTTTTCTCCAAAGTAACTTACAACATTAGGCTGCGTACAATTATTTGCCCATTTATACAGCTGGGTACTTTTACTAGAGCAAGTACCTGCTCAAGGGTACTATAGCTAGAAGTGGGGTTCAAACCTGTAACCTTTGGGTCTAAAGGTAACAGCTCTAACCCCAACACTTCCAGTTGTCCCTGTACATAAACTCCATAAACTCCACAAACTCCTATTCAATCCTAACTGCTGACTGATTCATCTTATAAACATATCCAATATTCAAAAAGGTTCATAAAGACATCCCTCTGTTTATGGGTTAGATTCCATGCTATGTATTAAAGATATTTTATGCTACTATAGGTACATTATTTAGCTTTTGTTTACTCTGTTTTGCGTGACTTTACAGAAAACTGTCTGCTGCTAAGTCAATAAATTTACGCTTAACTATCAGCAACTTTGGAAGCTGCGCAAGGAGAGCAGTTCCTGCATGCACTTGGGTGTTTTTAATCCCCGGGCGGAGGTATTTATGACATGTTGTAAATACGAAAGTGCAATAAAGAACAGTGCCCAGAGCTACACCAGGGTGTTTGCATTCATCTGCCACTCCAGGATTCCTTTCTGATCCCACACATCACACAAAATGGACTGCTACCCAATAAAAGCATTGTTATAAGAAATTTAAAAATAGTGTAAATTGTATGTTCTTTATTTTGAAGCTCAGGCAACAATAGCACACCATCTCAGAGGTGGAGGATGACAGCTCAGAGCTGATAAATGTAATAAGTAAACTCTTAAACTCTTCTTAGTTTGGGTTGCATAGCGGTTGGAGCTGTTCTCTTTGGGCCCGAAAGGCACAGGTTCAGATCTGACCTCTGGCTGCAGTACCTCTGAGTAAGGTACTAGCCATAAACAGGTCCAGTAAAATTACCCAGCTGTTTATATGGGTAGATGAACATTCTAAACCGCTTTGGAGAAAAGCATCAGCTAAATAAATTAATGTGAATGTAAAACCCAAGACGGGGGGCGCGGTGGCGTAGTGGGTTGGACCGGGTCCTGTTCTCCGGTGGGTCTGGGGTTCGAGTCCTGCTTGGGGTGCCTTGTGATGGGCTGGCGTCCCGTCCTGGGTGTGTCCCCTCCCCTTCCAGCCTTTCGCCCTCTGTTGCCGGGTAGGTTCCGGTTCCCCGCGACCTCATATGGGACAAGCAGTTCAGAAAATGTGTGTGTAAAACCCAAGATTGCACTTACCTTTCATGTTTGCTATATGTGGGTCCATCAGGTGACACTTTGGCATGCAATTATCAGAATCAGAACAAGCTTTATTGCCAAATATGTTCACACATATGAGGAATTTGTCTTGGTGACAGAAACTTCCACAGCACAGACAGAATGACAGTGACAAGACACAGATGAGAAGATAGAATATGTGAATAAAGGATAAAAAAATGTATAAAAAATATGAAGTACCCAGTATACAAAAATACAGGTATGTTCTATACAAATGCAAGGGAGTGTGAGTAAGAACCATGATGTGATAAATATTTATAAATATAAATATAAATAACATTGTGTATTGCACTGGTTTACTCGCTAGGGGAGATTTAGCTGTTCATGAGGTAGATGGCCTGAGGAAAGAAACTTTTCTTGTGCCTGGCTGTCCTGGTGCTGAGTAGAGGCTCTGTAGCACCGGCCAGATGGCAAAGGTTCGAAGAGGAAGTGGCCTGGATGTGAGGGGTCTACAATGATTTTGCTAGCCCTTTTACTGACTCTGGATGAATGCAGTTCTTGGAGAGCTGAGGGGGGTGTGCCGATGATTCTTCCAGCAGTCTGGACTATCTGCTGTAATCTTCTGATGTCTGATTTCATAGCCGAGCCGAACCAGACAGTTATAGAGGTGCAGAGGACAGACTCGATGACTGCAGAGTAGAACTGCATCAGTAGCTCCTGTGGCAGGTTAAACTTCCTAATTGGTATTCTAGGTATTCTAGGTTCTCTTTATGTAAAAAGCTAAATACTTTTCAAAAAAGTTTGCACAGTGAAAAATCTGTTCCTCAAAAGATCTTCAGGTGGGTACCCACTGTAAGGGCCATTGCCAGTAGGGTGAGTGCTGCTCAAGACTCCAGGGCCCAATGTTCATTGGGATGTTACTCCCCACACTACATTTACATTTACATGTATTCATTTAGCAGACACTTTTCTCCAAAGTGACATACAGCTCATCGAAAATACAATGTGTTCATTATATTAGCAGAAAGAGACACTTAGATGCAGATGTGTGATTCTTAAGTGCAGTTAATTAGTTTCTTTCCACCATATGAAATCACACGACTAGCTGCATAAAACTTTATTGGAATATCGAATATCGAAAATTCCTGATCACCTTCAGAGTAATAATGTTTTTTTAAGATACATATAAATATTTACATTACATTACAGGTGTAGCTGTATCTGTACGAGCAAAGGGTTATCTGGACATGACCTTAAAGTTATAGTGCATGAACATTTATACCTTACATGAACTTAAGAGATGATGGGCAGAGTGAGTCCGGAAGAAGTGAGTTTTAAAACCCTTTTTAAATGTGTACAGAGGTTCAGCAGTTCTGAGCGAGAGGGGGAGATCGTTCCACCACAATGGAGCCAGAATCGAGGGCCTCCGTGCTTTACCTTTTGTATGTGGAACCACCAAGCAGGCAGATGTGGAATAGCGAAGGGGTCTGGTTGGGGTGTAGCAGATAATCAAGTCCAGTAGGTAGCTGGGAGAAGTTCTGCTAATGCATTTGTAGACAATAACCAGGGTCTTAAATTTGATCTGGGAAGCTATAGGAAGCCAGTGCAGAGAAATGAGTAGAGGAGATACATGGGAACGCTTCAGCAAGTCAAACAACTCGGGCAGCAGCGTTCTGTATCAGCTGCAGAGGTTTGATGGCAGTAGCTGGAAGGCAAGACAGGAGAAAGTTGCACTAGTCTAGACAGGAAGTCACCATGGTTTGGACAAGTAGCTGAGCAGAGTCGGTTGTGAGGAAAGGATGGATCCTGTGGATGTTAGCAGGATGTATCTGCAAGACTGAGTTGAGGCTTCAGTCGACCTACTGAGTAACCAAAGAGCTGCTGGGAATCTGTTTGGCAATGCAAGAATCACGAGAATAAGTGTTCCCTGTCAGTAAAACTGGCCAAAAATAGTTTAATGGACCCACTGTCTGTGCCTGAATAAGTAAAATCTTTATTTTCTAGTCTTCTAGTGTTCCCAGATTTCTGGTCTCTTTGTTTTACTGTGTATTTCTGCTTTTCTGCACCAAATCTGCAAGGCAAAAGCAGATGTTATAAGAGAGGGGTCTCAAGAAGATACACATCATTGCACCGCAGTTGTGTAAAGACAATTGTATATACTGTTTTTTTTTTCTTTGCAAAATATGCACTGTACAGTCTCAGCACTTACAGCACACACACACTGCTTGTCCAAGCAGGGTCGCGGTGAGCCAGAGCCTAACCCGGCAGCACAGGGCATGGGGCTACATGGCAGATTACATTAATTTTTTGTTTAGAATAAAGTCCTAGTTTTAATAAATTTTCTTGAGCGTTGTGAAATTGCACATGGTGTTTTAAGGTTAAAATACAGTCTGAAACCTGGAGAACATTTAGACCTGAGGACCATGGTTGGGTACCCATGCATGAGCCGGTATCCACAGCACAGTGGGCAAGTGAGAGGCAACGTGTGTCCCGACCAACAGAGCACTGGATGTTCCCCAAGCCCCATATTTTTTGTCTAAACTTGAACGCAGAATGGCATGATGGACGAGCACACAAAATCACAGACAAGTCATCACAGGAGTACCGCCTGAGTACCATGTTTGCATGCCAGTTCAGAAATCTGCTGGTGTTTTATCTTAACTGGTTCTCTGCTTTTGTTCATGTCCTCAGATACTCCCAGTGACTGAAGCCAAAGCCTCTGGGGGAATGCAGAGAAATAGGTAAGTGTACCTGACGTGAACCCACACCAGGTATGGCCCCCGCCTGCCAGCATCAGCTTCCAAAATCCTAAGTTCACCTTTCTGCTTAAGGCCAGCTAAAGAACTTTTATACTCCATTACCCTAGTAGGGTCCTTTCAAGTCATTATTTTTATGTTAAGTCATTTTACCATGTGTTTCAGACACGTAATTACGATGAAATCTAAAACATACAGGATTCTGACCATTGGTGGGGGATACACACGTAAAAACACATAAAAGCTAATGCCGCCTGTGGTACAGAGCATTGTGAACGGGTCACTTCCGGCCTAAACCAGTCGCCCAGCTGCCAAAATACAGGATTCAATAAAACAAAGAACAATAAACTCTGAAAGTTTCACATGGGAGCGGCATGGTGGTGCAGCGAGTAGCACTGCTGCCTCACAGTGCCTGGGTGGCTTTGATGCCTGCTCAGTCTCTATGGTGTTTACATGTTCTCCCCCATGTCTGTGTGGGTTTCCTCTGGGTGCTCTGGTTTTCTCCCACAGTCCACAGACATGAAATTCAGACGGATTATGACTCTAAATTGGGAAGCGAGATTTTTTTGGTTACTCTGTGATGGACTACTGTAGTGTCCAGGGCATACCCCTCTGCCTTGGGCCAAATGCTTCTGGTATAGGCTCTGGTTCACCGTGACCCTGACCAGGACAAGTGGTCATTGAAATGGTATGGAGGGTTGGAGGCAAAACGGTCCCGGTTCTTTCAAACTACAGCGTTTGGGTGAAACAGTGTACAATATTTAATGCTAAAGCTTCTTATCAAGCTGTGACCATTGAGCCCTTGACAATATCTCCAGTGATACCACCAGTGGCGTCACTAGGGTTGGTGTCACCCAGTGCGGTAACTCATGGTGTCACCCCCATGGACCTCCTCCAGTACCAGAATCCTTAGTAATGATTTTTGTACTAATGTTACTAGTGAATCATAATTCCTGAATGTAATGGCAATAACAGTGACATAAACAACTAGCAAAATTAAAATTACACATTTAAATTACAATAATATTGTAACTGTCAATATCATACTCACAGAGCCTAAATGTATTTACATTTATATACATACATAACTATCATGTGGCTAAAATGAAAATTCGGTAGGAAAACAATAGGATTCAACGTAAAAATGTATAAGAACTACATTAAAATTATGTTTATTTTAACGTTATTGATATAGGTTCACAAATACTAATTACCACACACACACACACACATTTTCAGAACCGCTTGTCCCATACGGGGTTGCGGGGAACCGGAGCCTACCCGGTAACACAGGGCGTAAGGCTGGAGGGGGAGGGGACACACCCAGGACGGGACGCCAGTCCGTCGCAAGGCACCCCAAGCGGGACTCGAACCCCAGACCCACCGGAGAGCAGGACTGTGGTCCACAATTGTCGCTAAAACACCAGAAAATGTGACGAAATGAGCGACTATAAAAACAGCAGCGGCGACGAAAACGAGAGCGCGTGCTTGTAGCACGTGGAGACAAAACCACGTGATTCGAAGCGTCACTGTAATTGGGTAATAATGAGATGTCTGAGCGGAGCGCATTGGAAGGGTCAAAAAGGAAATGAGCACAGAGTTTTATCCTTGTAGCTATATTGATACATGTCAGCTGGGCTTTATTATGAAAAATGTTCTTGTTCTTATAACTAACTACAGAGATATTTTTCTAGAAAATAATACATTTCTGCTGAAACACTGCACACAAATTTCATAGACAGTTATTTTGGTGTCACCCGGTGCGGTCCGCACCCCCACCCCCCATTTACGTCATTGGATGTTTCTTCTTTTGCGCGAATAAATCACAAATTGCTGCATGGCAAGATGTGTTGAAATGAGATTGCTTCAAAGTATGTGCGCAGCTTTTTAAATACATTTCAAAAGGAAATAGAAGTCTGATGCCAACTGACAAACTGTCACACGCGCTTGTTTTTTCCAACGAAAGACCAAATCAAAGTTACATCATAGTTACAAAATTAAAAATGTCACATTTTTCGTGGAAATTATTTATACTTATCGGGCATGTCGGTACTTGAAATGAGTTACTGAAAAATTGTAAATGTGACACAAGCAACGATAATAAATACATTAATTAAATTAATAAAACAAATTTTCTGTAAAAATAAAAAAAAAAACAATTTGATGTTACTTAACTGCCGATGTAACACACAAAAAAAATCACAAATACCATGAATTTAACTCCAAAATTCATCAATTCAAAATAAGGAAAAAAACAATCACTGCAGATATTTACTAATTGCGACATCCTCTTATCTTCACTGAAAAAAATAGTTTGTTGGATTTACTCAAATGAATTATGGACATCGGTTCCACATAATTAGTTTGGGGTCACAGTATCCTACACATTCACATGGTTTCAATATAATAATTTTATGTTAATCAGATTTATTTTAATAAGTGTACATGCTCTAATTAAGTTTTCCTAACATAATTCAGTCACATTGCCTTAACATCATTCTTTTATATTCAGATACATGTTTGAATCATGTTATTTTTATGTAACCTAATCACATCATCTTTACATCATTATCTTAAGTGATCCATCTGTCCTTTAATAGCAATATGAACAATACTCTTAAATGCATTGCACTGTAAAATACAGTGATTAATTTTTAAAGGATCATGCCTACCAAAACTTAATTTAAATTATATCTCTTTAACAGGTCAATTGGCAACAGTGTGACTTAAAAGCAACTTGAATCTGAAAATATGTAAAAAATGTGCTGATTTATACACACACAACCATTTTACAGCTTGACATATTAACTATTTTATCATGAAGGTCACAAACATCATAAGCAACATTTTGTTAACAAGACCTTAAGCAACATAAGTTACACCTCACATTCCTGCATAAACATTAAACTGCATGTCTCTGTAAACAAACAGAACATAACAGCACTAATAATTTTACTAAATAAAATAACTTTGTCCTCTCAGACTCTTCTATACAACTTGAAACCTCAAAAGTGTAGTGCAACTTTGTGGGGAACTTCAGGTTGAGAGCATAAATGAGACCAAACAACATTGCAGTTGCAAAAGCCACATTCTTCTTGAGGTCTTGAAGCACAATCACACCCTCAAAGAAAAGAGAGCAGCAATTAGTCATGAATAACAATAAATAAGTTTAACTATTACTAATAATTTGCATCGCAGTTGGGGGGTGTGGTGGCACAGTGGGTTGGACTGGGCCCTGCTTCCCGATGGGTTTGGGGTTTGAGTCCTGCTTGGGGTGCCTTGTGACGGACTGGTGTCCTGTCCTGGGTGTGTCCCCTCTCCCTTTGGCCTTATGCCCTGTGTTGCTGGGTAGGCTCTGGTTCCCCACAACCCTGTATGGGATAAGTGGTTCAGAAAGTGTGTGTGTGTGTGTGTGTGTGTGTATATATATATATATATATAAAATAATAACTTGATTTTAAGATGATTATTCAGAAGTAGGGAGCACGGTGGTGCAGTGGGTTGGACCGGGTCCTGCTCTCTGGTGGGTCTGGGGTTCGAGTCCCGCTTGGGGTGCCTTGCGACGGACTGGCATCCTGTCCTGGGTGTGTCTCCTCCCCCTCTGGCCTTACGCCCTGTGTTGCCGGGTAGGCTCCGGTCCCCCGCAACCCCGTATAGGACAAGCAGTTCTGAAAATGTGTGTGTGTATTCAGAAGTACGAATTTATTCCTTTATCACAGTATTTGGTTATTTCATCTGAAATAGACTGTCACGCTGTTACTTAAAACTGTGTGAAAGGCTCATGAGTGTTTAAAGTCATGCGCCGACACTTTGACTTTAGGTCCGGAAATGGTGAAATATATGCCCACGAATGAGTTGGCAATATCAGGGTAAACTGGCAATACTGGAAAAAAGGCCACTGTCATGACCAGCAAACTGATTCCCAAAAAAAGCATTGGGTCACTGTTCAAATACCTGGGTGTGTTCAGCTGGTACATCACGCAGCAGAACATTTTCCTCCTGGAACCACTGTACTTTATACTGTTTTACCTCACTGTACAGTGTATGCCATTGCTGTAGACCTACAGTGCAGTGAATGACACTTCTCACACTAGAAGCAATACATGGACTTGACTCCATGATCAATTAGTCCGCAGTGATGATCTGTATCCTTTCGTCCAGCTTTTGTGAAGGATGCTTTGGCCAGCAAATTCTCCTTGCATGTTTTACTCAACAGTATCTTTAAAGGTGCTGATCTCATGGATCCAGAAGTAATAACACCACTGGAGGGTTAGTAAGCTGACCTCAGATAAACCCTTAAATAAAATACCACACCCTTTTTCCCTGCCTGTTCAGCCTCCTGCTCCTGACTCATGGAACTCTGATGGTAGCTGGAAAAGGTAGTTTGAAGGCAACAGCAATGGACCAATGACCTCAGTAGAACATGATGATCACTTGAAGGTCAGAATAAACACATGTGCATAACATTGTCCAGGTCCTTGAACCAGGGGACAAAGGCTTTGGTTTCAGCTCTTTCAAAACCAGAAGCGTACTGTGTTGTTAAACATAACACGAAACCAAGAACTTTCATTGTAAACCCTACCTCTGCTTGTGGCCTCTGAACCTGTGGCTAAAATGACAGTGGAAAAGCGATCATCTCCACATCATGAGCACCAGAGGTGTAACAAGGTGGTACGAGTCCCCCAGTGTTCAGTCAAGACTCGTTTGTTCCCATAACTCCTCCAAGAACTGTTTTCGGTTCCCCAACACCTGAGCAGCTGTTACACCCCCAGTGATGCAGAGTTGTCACTTAAAACCTAAAAGTCCTTTTTTAGTTCTTCATGCGTTTTTCACATATATTTTGCACTAAGGTCTACATTATTCCTTCTTATTGTTACATTATTATCACATGTACTTTCCTGATAACAATATGATGAAATAATGCTCCTTCTTTTCCTTCTGAATACTACTACTACTAATACACACACTTTCAGAACCGCTCGTCCCATACAGGGTCCCGGAGCCTACCCGGCAACACAGGACGTAAGGCCGAAGGGGAGGGGACACACCCAGGACGGGACGCCAGTCTGCCGCAAGGCACCCCAAGCGGGACTCGAACCCCAGACCCACAGAAGAGCAGGACCTGGTCTAACCCACTGCGCCACCGCACCCCTTTCGCTAGTAATAATAATAATACACACACACACACACACACACATTTTCAGAACCGCTTGTCCCATACAGGGTCGCGGGGAACCGGAGCCTACCCGGCAACACAGGGCGTAAGGCCGGAGGGGGAGGGGACACACCCAGGACATAATAATAATAATAATAATATTAATAATAATAATAATAATAATTAATAATAATAATAATAATAATAATTTCTCTCAGTTTGACATTTAATTTATAACGGCCCCTTTCCACACAGAGTCACACTTTGTGTGTGTGTGTGTGAATGATTGGCAAACGGGTCGTGCGCACAGGTGGAGCCTCCCTCCGCTGCGCCATAAAAGGCGCGCTCGCGCATCTGCGAATTAATACTGTAGCATAAAGAGCGATATCGCGCGCCGGCATGACGAGCTGCGCCGAGAGAAGCGCGCCGGTCGCGCGGGTCTTCAGAGGCACCTTCATGCACTCGAGCGGCAGCGCCCCGCTCCACATCCTGGAGGACGCGCTCTTGGGGGTGAACGAGCAGGGCAAGGTACCGGTACCGCACGCCGCTGAGCGCTGGACTTTCGGACTAGTTCAGGGTTCTTCATGTGACAAATAAAATATAGGCATTTAAAATGAATTAACTGTAATAAATTTTACATCCTTAGGAATAATAATATGATAGGGTCGGAACGGTGGCGCAGGGAGTGGAACTTCGGGTTCCATCGCTTCTGTGGAGTTTTGCATGATCATCTCTGTCTGTGTGGGTTTCCTCCTCCTGGTTGCTCCGGTTTCCTCCAGTCCAAAGACATGATGTAGTTTTGGAGAACTGGTGGCTCGAAAGTGTACTTGTGTGTCCGTAGTGCTGTGGTTGGGTTAATTGTTGTATTATATTTGTATTGATAGGGTTATGGGTTTGTAAACTACTGATGTGTTTTTTTTTTTAATTTGTGTGAATAGCTGTTGTGTTGTTAGCGCCCAAATGACAGGAAAAGAAGCTAAGTGTTAATTCAGAATGAGCAAATCAATACAAATATGGGAAATGGTCTGAATTTTCCGGCCGGGGCGGGGGAGGGGTTCCGGGGAGAAAAAAAAAAAGAAAAGGAGAGGCTGGAGACGGAGAGAGGAAGACGAAGTGGCGCGAAGCACTCTATGTGTGAAAAGTTTGATAATTGGTCAAGTTATTGTGGTTATTGAGTTAATAGACTGCGGGGTTAATAGACGCCTGAGAGACTTCAGACTGCCCTCTAAGGTGCTAAGGAACTTTTATACCTGCACCATTGAGAGCATCCTGACAGGAAGCATCACAGCCTGCTTTGGGAACAGCACCCAGCAGGACAGACGGGCTCTACAGAGGGTGGTGCGTTCAGCTGAACGTACCATCCGAATGGAGCTCCCTGACCTGCAGTCTATCTACAGCAAGCAATGCTGGAACAAGGTCAGGAAACTAGTGAAAGACCTCAGCCATTTGAGCAACGGACTCTTTTCTCTGTTACAGTCAAGGAAGCATTTCCACTCCCTAAAGGCCAATACAGAGAGGATGAAGAGGAGCTTCTCCCCTCAGGCTGTTTGGGCCCTCAACCAATACAATACCTAGGACTAAATACCAGTCACCTCCAGGAACCACTCCACCTATGCTATTCCATTTCATATACAAACTCAAACTGAACTACCTGCGCGATCTTGCACATTACATTGCACTGTTGTACACCATATTGCACTACATCTTATGCTGCACGAATTTATATAATTCATTGCACATGTATTTATAGAGTAGGGGGTGTGGTAGTGCAGTGGGTTGGACCACGGTCCTGCTCTCTAGTGGTTCTGGGGTTCGAGTCCCGCTTGGGGTGCCTTGCGACGGACTGGCGTCCCGTCCTGGGTGTGTCCCCTCTCCCTCCGGCCTTGCGCCCTGTGTTACCGGGTAGGCTCCGGTTCCCCGCAACCCCGTATGGGATGAGCGGTTCTGAAAATGTGTGTGTGTGTGTGTATTTATAGAGTAGGGGGTGTGGTAGTGCAGTGGGTTGGACCACGGTCCTGCTCTCTAGTGGTTCTGGGGTTCGAGTCCCGCTTGGGGTGCCTTGCGACGGACTGGCGTCCCGTCCTGGGTGTGTCCCCTCCCCCCTCCGGCCTTACGCCCTGAGTTGCCGGGTAGGCTCCGGTTCCCCGTGACCCCGTATGGGACAAGCAGTTCTGAAAATGTGTGTGTATGTATATATGTATATATTTTGCTCTTACATATGCATAAATAGATTGTATTTTAATTTTTTTTTTTTAGGTTTTAGTACCTGTTATTGCAGTGGGTTGGACCGCAGTCCTGCTCTTCGGTGGGTCTGGGGTTCAAGTCCCGCTTGGGGTGCCTTGCGACGGACTGGCGTCCCGTCCTGGGTGTGTCCCCTCCCCCTCTGGCCTTACGCCCTGTGTTGCCGGGTAGGCTCCGGTTCCCCGTGACCCCGTCTGGGACAAGCAGTTCTGAAAATGTGTGTGTGTGTGTGTGTGTGTACCTGTTATTTGTCTTGTTAGATTTTTATGTCGGGACAGCTGTATAAAGCATTTCACTGCACGTCGTACTGTGTATGGTTGTGTATGTGACAAATAAAATTTGAATTTGATTTGATTTTATGTACTCCATAGACTTTATATCCTGTCTAACTGTATATACTGTATGTACTGCATATACTCTATAGATACTATATGCTGTATAACTATATGTACTCTGTGTACTGTATATACTCTAGACTATATGCTGTTTGTATTAGGAGTATCAGAAATACCTTGCATTGTAATAAGCTTAATTTTAGTGTACCTAAATGACAGGATTTGCCACACTCAAGTGAATATAAAGAATAACCAGTGTTAATGTCTATTTTTGACCCCTCAGTGTCAGAAGTTTTGGTGCTGTGTTAAGGAATCTTTCTTGGAAGCATTTATTTTGGGAATATGTTTTAATGTCGCCACAAGACTCATTAGATATAGTAGACCGTGCAACAATATCTTCTTTGAAACATTTTTGCTATTTTAAGAATTGATTTTAAGAACTGGCACAAAAAGAGTTCTGCAAAGTCTGCCGGATTTTTGTCCTGATGAATGTCTTTATGGAATTTGCCTTTTGCCAGATTTCGTTTGTTGGAGCTGCTCATGAAGTGGATTGCTTGTCCAAAACATGGGGCTTCAGCTCCTCACAAATAAAGGAACTTGGTCCACAGTAAGTACAGCAACTTGATGTATAAGTACCACTGTCTCACATATTTCAAAATACATTTGATGGTTTTTTTTTATAAGCCTTTGCTGTGCATTTTCCAGACACCTGTGGGTGTTCATACAGCACATCTCCGGGGTTTCAGGGTGCTCCTTTTCACCCTTGCAGGGAGTTCTTCATGCCCGGCCTGATCGACACACACATCCATGCGTCGCAGTACAGCTACACGGGCACCGCGCTGGACATGCCACTGCTGCAGTGGCTCAACACCTACACCTTCCCCACGGAAGCAAACTACAAAGATCTGAACTTCTCAAAGGACGTCTACACCAAAGTTGTGGTGAGCTGGTGTGAAAAATGCACGATAAAATTAAACTTAAATATGTACATTTACATTTATTCATTTAGCAGATGCTTTTCTCTAAAGTGACTTCCTATATAATAAAGTAAAATAAATTCATTTATATTCAGATGTCCAGATGTTTGCCGAGCTTGTCATTCACCCTGCAAACGCTTCATCACCACTCGAGGTGACATCATCAGTGCTCAATGTGTGTAATGCAGGTTTGAAAGTCAGTCTTTATATTGGGTCTGGAAGCTGGAACTTCCTTGGTTTGCACATATCTATTGTCCCTGATACCTGTGCACCAGGACCATACAGATGCTCCTTGACTTATGATGGTTCGACTTAAGATTTTTTGACTTTACAGTGGTGAGCTGGTGATAGACATTGAGTAGAAGCTGTATTTTGACTTTTGAATTTAGATTTTTTTTTTTTTTTAACCCAGGCTTGCGATGCTGGGCAGTGGCAGCGATCCGCATTTCCCATTCTGTCACTCAGAGGTGTTGAGTGTATTAAATGCATTTTCGACTTATGATATTTTCACCTTACAATGAGTTTTGTGGAATGTAACCCCATCGTAAATCAGGGACCCCCCGTACTTTTAACCTGGACAACCCAGAAACAGCCTGGGTCCTGAAGCCTGGTACTCTTCAACAAAGTCAGTAAACAAGCGTGTCCATCTCGACCAAATCTATGATCCCAAGGCGTTGACCACCCAACATAAACCAAAAACTAAACTGGTAGGGTTTAATCAGGTGAATTAATAAATAAGATTTAGAACTGGTTATAGCCGCAGTGATCAGCCAACCAGAAATTATAATGGGATCCAGCGCTCAAGGTCATCTTAAATTACAACCAATCAAATCGAAGCAAAGGAAGTTTCCAGCTTTCAGACCCAATACAAAGGCTGACATTCAAACCCTTATCACACCCATTGAGCACTGATGATGTCATCTTGACTGGTGAGGAAAGGTTTGCAGGCTGAATGAAAACCTCAGTGAACATATGGATCAACAACCTGAGCTGTGAACACCATTAATCTTTTCTACCATTTCTGATACATATATTATACATGCAAATACATATACACAGATACAGTGGGGGCATGGCAACGTGGCAGATTTGGCCTGTGCCCGCTGTGTAGCGGGTCTGGCGTTCGAGCCTGGCTCGGGGTGCCCTGGCATCCCATCTAGGGTGTGTCCCCTCCCCCCTCAGCCTTGCGCCCTGTGTTGCCGGGTTAGACTCTGGCTCCCTGCAGCCCTGCTCTGGACAAGTCGTTGTAACGATAAAAAAAAAAATTGTACATACATAGGATACCTGGAAGCTTAATGGTTAGAGATGCTGCTTTTAGATTCGAAAATTGCTGTTTCAGGTCAAGCAAGATAGTTACCCATCTCTATAAATGGGTAAATACTGGTAAGCTGCTTTAAAAAAAAAGTATCAGCTAAATGTAAGAGGAGTTTTTCATCTTTGAAGTGGAACAGTTACTTTTAATATTCTTGGATGTTTTCCTCCTTTACTGTGAGATGTTTGGCTTTGGCCTGTCAGTGTTTTTTGAAAACCTGAACCTTTCTTTCACAAAAGTAAGGGTCCATCTCTGGGGGGGGGGGGGTCACTAGGTTAAAGCTCACCTCCCAAGTGCAGTGTAGGCGCTGGAGCTCAGATGCTGATGAGAATTTCTGCTCCATCAGTAAACGACAGCTTTGTTGGATGCTGGATGAACAAGCTATTCTGTGGAATGATAAATTGTTCAAATCTGCACTCTTTCCAACATCTGCGTGTTGCTGCCGATCAGCAGTTTGTTTCTTCGATTCCTTTGCTCTCCTTGGTTTGGTAGTTGGGAGAAAATGATGAAAACGGCTTGAAAAAATGGACTTTCAGAATGTCTCTTTCAGAAAAGAACTCTGAAAAACGGCACCACTACTGCGTGCTACTTTGCCACAATACATACAGATTCCAGTCTTCTTCTTGCCGAAATTGCTGGTAAGTGATTGAGTCCCACACTAAGCCATATTGTGCATATTTTGGGGGAGAAGTTTAACAAATCAGGACAGGAATGTTTTATAATAATCCATGTTTGATAAAACATTGACTTTATTAGCTAAAATATACACTGTAGCATGGGGGGTGAGGTGGCGCAGAGGGTTTGGCTGGGGGCTGCTTTATGTTGGGCCTGGGGCTCGAGTCCTGCTTACGGTGGACTGGCGTCCCATCTGGGGTGTGTCCCCTCCCCCTCTAGTCTTGTGCCCTATGTTGCCAGGTTAGGCTCTGGCTTGCTGCGACCCCACTAAGGACAAGCGATTGTAGACATTGTGTGTGTGTGTGTGTGTGTGTGTGTGTGTGTGTGTGTGCGTGTGTGTGTGTGTGTGTGTGTGTGTACACTGTAGTTAAATCTGGGCTGTATACTGAGTTTTATGACTGTGGACTATGGAATCTGTGCCGAAACGTTGAGGGAACGGTGCACGTACATTGAAAAATTTCTCAGAAATGATTTTATCAATCTTCTGGAGCAAGTCTGACCTTTCCTCATTCTAGCCTTTCAAAAAAGTCTGAGTATTAGAGCTGAATGTCTATAGTGATGCATTTATTCAGGCAACTGTCTTGTTAAAGCCAATTTTTTGTTGATCATTTATAGTAGGGTGGCATGATTTTGAAAAGGGTAAAATTGTGTGAAATAAGAGCACGTTGTAAGAGGAACTCCTAATAACACTAATATCATGACTGAAAAGGTAAAATAAGTGCAGACTGTGACTGTATGTATGGGAAGAAAAATTCATGTATGTATATATGGAAGTATAGATATGATTTGAATTGCGCAGCTCCACCAATGGGGCTGAAGGCTCCTGGTTCAAGTCCTGCAATATTGTAGTATATTGTAGTATATTTCACTTTAATACAGGCAGTCCCTGGATTACGAACAACTTCCATTCCTAAGTCTGTCTTTAAATTGGATTTTGACATAAGTCGGAACAGTTATGTACGGTTTGTGTCTAATGTCACTTAGTCAAATGTTTTCCTTAGTATAATGTACCTCTCTGCATAAAAACATTAAAGAAACACTTCCGGATACACTAAAACATCTATAATATAATAATACAGTAATGATAATAATAAATTTAACTATAGTATTTATAATAGAGAGACGTCAGGACAGAGCCTTTCACATGCTCCATTATTTTTGCTTTGTCCTTTAAAATTGTCCCGATCGTTGATCGACTGTAGCCTAATGCTTTTCCAGTGTTCATTGGCGTTTCACCTTTTTCCGATCGCGGTATTATTTCCACTTTAATTTAAATCATGATCGTTTTCCTTTTCTTTGATGCATCACCATCACTTGCATCACATTTACGCTTTGGTGCCATGGTTACGAGGGTAAAATCAAAAAAAAAAAAAAATGAAAGCCAAATACAGTAACACATGAGACACTGTTAACAGTCACGTGGTCCGACTGAAAAGAAGGAAGTCTTTGTCCTACCTCGGGTTCACGAGTCGACGAACCGGTGTAGTTGCGCAATGTTCTGATCTGCATCACAAAGTAGCACCCATTTGTTATTACGAATCACACACACACACACACACACACACACACACACACACACACACACACACACATTTTCAGAACCGCTTGTCCCATACGGGGTCGCAGGGAACCGGAGCCTACCCGGTAACACAGGGCGTAAGGCCGGAGGGGGAGGGGACACACCCAGGACGGGACGCCAGCCCGTCGCAAGGCACCCCAAGCGGGACTCGAACCCCAGACCCATTGGAAAGCAGGACCCTGGTCCAACCCACTGCACCACCACGCCCCCCTTATTATGAATCATTGCATGTAATTTGAATTGTTAATATGATAGGCTTTGCAGGGGTTGGTTCATAACTATGGATTGTACGTCATCGCTTGGACCTGCCACAGCTTATAGCAACATCAATAATTTTTACAAATATCATGCAGTCCTATTTACAATAATGGAGCATTTTTAGGTAAGGTCCAGAGACTCAGTTCATTTTGTTCTTGCCGTGTTTGTCCTGTACCATGTCAAATTGCTGTATATTGGGAGAGTTTGCTTTCTAGCATCACGATTACATAATTTTTGTTCACTTTTTTTCTTCTCAGATAAGTTTGGTCAGCGGGCTCTGGTGGGCAAAGTCTGCATGGATGTGAACAAGGCTGTGAAGCATTACAAAGAGACCCCAGAACAGTCCAAGAAAGAAACAAATCGGTGGGTTCTGTGGCTTGTACACTTACCTGAAGGATCTGGCCTTGCTGCATTTATTCATTTAGCTGATGCTTTTCTCCAAAGTGACAATGATGTTAAGCTCCTTACAGTGATTTATATTGCTGGGTAACTTTAGATAAGCAATTCAGGATAAGTATTTTGCTCAAGGGCACTATAGCTAGTGGTGGGATTTGAACCTGCAACTTTTGAGTCTGAAAGTAGCAGCTGTAACCACTATACTACCTGCTATGTAGCTTACCTTAGTGTTTTTTTTACTTCTATTGGGAATACAAGATACAGGGCCTCAGACAATATGTTCAGATATGACAGCAGAATTTCAAAGCTTTACACCAGCGGTCCCCAACCTTTTTGGCACCAGGGACCAGTTTCGTGGAAGACAATTTTTCCACGGACCGAGGGGGGGATGGTTTCAGGATGATTCAAGCACATTACATTTATTATACACTTTATTTCTATTATTATTACATGGTAATCTATAGGGGTGTGGTGGCGCAGTGGGTTAGACCACGGTCCTGCTTTCCGGTGGGTCTGGGGTTCGAGTCCTGCTTGGGGTGCCTTGTGATGGACTGGCGTCCTGTCCTGGGTGTGTCCTCTCCCCCTCCGGCCTTATGCCCTGTGTTACCGGGTAGGCTCTGGTTCCCCGTATGGGACAAGTAGTTCTGAAAATGTGTGTGTGTAATATATAATGAAATAATTATACAACTTGGATTCTGATTTAAAGCCTGCCACCAGATGCAGCTTAATTATCACTTGCCACTCAGTGATAGGGTTTAGTCTGCAAACAATTGATTTATTGTGGTCTCTGTGCAGTCAAACCTCTCTGCTAATGTTAATCTGTATTTGCAGCCGCTCCCCAGCGCTAGCATCACCGCTTCAGCGCCACCTCAGATCAGCGGCGGCATCAGATTCTCATAAGGAGCGCGCAACCTAGATCCCTCGCATGCGCAGTTCACAGTAAGGTTTGCGCTCCTATGAGAATCTAATGCAACCGATGATCTGACAGGAGGCGGAGCTCAGGCGGTAATGCGAGCGATGGGGAGCGGCTGTAAATACAGATGAAGCTTCGCTCGCTCGCCCACCACTCACCTCCTGCAGTGCGGCCCAGTTTCTAACAGGCCACGGACCGTTATCGGTCCGCAGCCCGGGGGTTGGGGACCCCTGCTTTACACTACCAGCTCAATGTGTTGATTAAAATTGTTTTTTAATCTGTTGATTAAAAAGTTTTGTCTGTTTTTATTAAAACTCTAAAAGTCTCCTTTTCTACCCTTAATAGAATGAAATGATGAAGCATATACTGTATTATCACTAATATTATTAATTTGTTCTGCTGATGCCTTTGTGCAAGGCAGCTTACATCATTGCGTTTATACAAAGCAAAAGTACTTACAATCATTTACCAAAAGAACTCTGAACAGGGCAAAAACAATGTGAAGTGAAGTTATTATGGAGAAGCAAGGGTTAAGAACACAGTGAGATACTATAGGGAAGATGTTCAGTTACAAAGATGTGTAGAGAGCTCCAAGAGGACAGGTGAAGAGATGGGCTGTGAAAAGGTGGTGGAAAGTCAAGAGACCGGGAGCACCCATGACGGAAGCTCCTTCCACAGCTTGTGAGCACTTGGGGACAGGAGGTCCAGGTAGAGCAGGAGTGGAGTTTTCGCTGAGGATAGCAGGGACAGGTGACAGACTGGACGTGCTGAGGATCCAAGCCATGTGGAGACCTTAGGATGAGGGTCTGGATCACGGCTCTACTGGGGAGACAGTGGAGAGACCGGAGCAGTTAGGGATAGACACACTAGATGAGCCGCAGCATTTTCATGTTATACAGTGATGTTTTTTGTGGCTTGCAGGTTCGTTCATGAATTGCTGAGAAGAAACGTAAGTACTTTTCACGAATCGAAACAAGTGTAGCCAACAGTTATAGATGGTAATAACCCCCAGTAAAATATGACAATGGCATTCTTACGTGCCCCGTTTGTATCATTTACATGATTTATGAAAAAGTACAGTGTAGTATAATATTAGAACCATATATAGTAGATTACAGGTGGTCCCCGATTTACAATTGGGTTACATTCTGCGAAACTCATCCTAAGTTGAAAATTCATTTAATACACCTAATACACACGTGGAAGATGCGGATCGTTGCTGCTGCCCAGCATCGCAAGAGACTATCGCACCGCGTACTGCTTGCCTGGCGAAAAAAATCAAAATTCGAAGTACGGTTTCTACTGAATGTCTATTGCCAGCTCACCATCATAAAGTCGAAAAATCATAAGTCGAACCATTGTACATTGGGGACCACCTGTATATGTGAAATTCATCAGGGAATGCCTTTGGTGATGAGATCACTGGAATGAATGAACCAACACATAACAATATTATTTTTTTTTATTATACATTCTAAAGTTTCAGAAAATAGAAAAGTGATTTCCCAGTGAACAACTCAGTACATAACACCAAAATATGTTTTTTTAGAAATGCAGAATTGGAATGAATCATTCTATTCTTTGCACCACCTTCCTGCCTCTCATTACAATCATTGCTACTTCTTCTCCCTAGTGTTAGGATACAAGGCAAGTAGAAACAGAAAAAAAAAAACATGATTTCAATATATCAAGTGTTTTTGCAAGAGCACGACTTGTTAGTTAATAATAAACTGCCAACTTCACAACACAAATATTTTATCAAAATCTTTTTACATTTTACAAGATGACTATCACGTCAAAATGATTTTTTTAAAGAAATTCTCATCAATTTTACATTGGAAGAATCAGGTTAATAAGGGGAGCAGGTGTAGTCATGTGACATTGAAATGTCATTTATATAATGCATTGTAAATAACATATCCAATGATTCTGTATTTAAAATTAGAAAAATATTTAATTGTAATATACATTTTAAGAAAGTTCATACACTTAATCATGTCCCGAATGTGAAATAGGTTGTGTTTGCTCAGTGTTGTCTTGTGTGGCTCTCCAGTATCCGTTGGTGATGCCCATTGTGACTCCACGCTTTGCCGTCTCATGCTCCCCGCAACTGCTCAGCCACCTGGGAGATATCGCCAAGAACAACAACCTGCATATCCAGGTTAGTGAACCCAGTCGGTCGTCTCCTCACAACACACAAGGGCTCTACGGACCCAGGTGTGGATGAGTCCTGTTAGAGCTCCAACAGCTGCTGTCCCAGTTTGCTGTACCAATAATGAACCTGGTCATTTACCATCACAAACAGACAGCAAACCTTTTTGGAATTTGAAAAAAGACCATAAACTTAATGACAATTTTTTTTCATTATTATATGATCATTTTCTTTAGTAACATGCTCATCTTTACTGAATTAAGGAAGATTAATAAATAGTAAAATGGGATTAATACCTAGTTTTGCTCACTGTTTTTTTCAGTCATCTGCATATTCTAATATAGACATTAATATCTGACCCTTTTACCTCTCGCTGTTAGTGAAGCAAGTCTTTAAATTGCTGAATGACCTTAATGTGGGATTATTAAGTATTACTAAAATATATACATATTGCTTGTGTATAAAGAAGTTTTATCATAGCTCTAATTCTGAGGTTTCTTCATCCACGCTGCATCTTAAAATCTGAAATTAACTCTGTGGGACTTTTTTCACTTAATGATAAGAAGACTTTTTTTCCTGTTAATTACTAATAGATTGCAGTTTCCAAGATGTTCATACTATGACACAGCTGTGCTGACATTGAGGCTTTTGTAAAGAAACAAATAAGCCTAGCTGAAAGCAGGCTGTGTACCAGTACTTGTCCATTCCAGTAAGGCTTTATATAACACACTGCCTTTTTTTATTTACATAAGGGCTGTTCCAAGTGCTCCCAGCTCATTTGCAAAGCTAAACTTTTATTTGGCAAACATCAGGGGGACATATGTACACTATGTCAGTGTGCACCATAGTGAAGGAAGGGTCTGGATTGGCTGTATGACCTTGGTTGCCCTTGGGATGACTGCTTGGTGATGTGCCGACCAATACGGAGGTCCGACCCAGGTGGTGTCGAACCCTAACCCTAAGTGGACAAACAGACTGCCTGCATTAGCTGGTAGTGTAGTGGTTAGAGCTGCTGCCTTTAGACCCAAGAGGTTGCAGGTTTGAGTCTCACCTCTAGCTTTAATACCTTTGGAAAGGTACTTACTCTAAATGACCCAGCTGTATAAATGGGTAAGTAGCTTAACACTGTAAGTCACTTTGGAGAAAAGTGTTGGCTAAATGAAGTAATGGAAAACTAGATGCTTGCAAGTTAGCATCATGTAGTAAATTGTCCAAATGTGGTTCCCTTTACCACCTTCAGAGTCACATAAGTGAGAACAAGGAAGAAGTGAATCTGGTGAAGGAGCTGTTCCCCAGCTGCCAGTCATACACAGAGGTGTACCGGAAGCATAATCTCCTCACTGACAAGGTTTGTCTGTGGTGATGTGCAGGTGTCACTGTCACTTGCCTTTGTTTGTAACTTGTTCTCTGATTTGAGCTCTGTGACCCTCAACTGAAGTACTGCCATTGCTGAAGTCATTACATGTTGATTTCAAAGTTAATGTGTAGCTGATGTTGTTGTGGCAGATAAGTTATTGCTTTTTATTACATAATTATAAAAATATAATTATACATTGGTAATAATTATACGTTGTGTTATAATCTCTCTGGTATGTTTCACATCAACCGCATTAAAAAGAAACAACTGTGGTAAAATCGCAAGTCTTAAATATAAGGCTTTTTAAAATACTTTCATGCCACCAATATAATCCCCCTTCTGTTAAGTTTGTGATCTCATCTTGCGAAGTGTGCAGTCGCAGACATGATAACGGTGATCACATAGCAGTGTGCACTCTTATCACAGCAGAAACTGAGGCTGCAGCTCAAAGTTCATCAGAGTGGGACTCTGATCCATAACCAACAATTTAATTTTCAAAACAGCTCACGGTATCAAGGGGAGAGAGGCAGTGTACAGCACAGGCTGAAATTACATGGCTGAAAAATAGTGATGTCTTATATACAGCTCTGCTTGAAAGTGTGTGAACTCTTAAGGGATGGTCATTATTCTTATATAAAATATAAACATAAACTTATCAAATCTGAATGTCAAATCTTAAAATAAACTTACACAATGAATAAATGGTGGTGATTTACACACCTGACTCTACTTACCTACTTGGTTTAATCAGTGCAACTTGGGCTTTACTTATTTTTCCAGCTGCACTACTTCCTTTTCTCTACTCCACACACGATTTCCTCTAAAGCAACATATGGAATTGGTCATTACACACCTGTTATGTGGCATGAGAAGGACTGCTTCTCATTAAAAAAAAACATTTTGTGGTAAAAACTAAGGAACACAAGGGGTCCACATTCGGACACCCCTCGACTTGCACAAGTAGACCATTCTTCAACCCCTTACGTAATTGGAAATGTTCGCATGTCGGATTCCCCCTCCCCCTCCGTGACAGAGCCAAGCCTTCTCATTTCCTTCTCATGTGTTGCAAACACGGGTATAAAAAAAATGACACAATATAATTCTCTAGTAAATGTCAGACATATTAAATACTGTAATAAGACAGAGGCATAGTAAATGAAATAAATTTTTACATTTCTATAAAGCATACATTTAACATAAAAAAAGGACTACTGCATATGGTACACGTACGGTATTGTACTGTGTTTTTACCTTATATCTAGTAGTATGCTGGCACACAAGAGGGTGCTATAATTTATCATTTTTCCATCTCAGTTATTGCACCTTGGTGTTTCTTCTTTATTATTGTAGTTTTCATGCTAGCTGTTCCTTTCACGTGCTACTTTTATATGTGCAGCGTCCTTCACCATCATATTCACAGCTGATACAGCTAAACCTGGTTCCCTTGCTATAGACGATAATCTTTGTCTCCCTCCATACCTCCTTATTATTTAATCTCTAAATCAATTGCTGTACGCTTGTGAGACTGTTCTCGTTTTCCTTCAAGCGCACGTTTACCACCAGGCATTGTGAATAATGAAATGGGTAAAAAATGTGGGAAAAAAGCACTACACTAATGAGAGGAGATGTGTTCATATTGTAGCTCAAAACATGCGAGAACTGGGAAGATGCAGCTTCCTGCCTTGTCTGGCTACGCCGACTTGCGCTCAACGTATTTCAGATATTTTCCGTAAAATAAAAATAATAAATCATGTGTATACTGGGAGAGGTGGTGCAGTCGGCTGGGCCGGGTTCCGCTCTCTGGGGGTCTGGGGTTCGAGTCCTGCTTGGGGTGCCTTGTGACAGACTGGCGCCCCGTCCTGGGTGTGTCCCCTCCAGCCGTGTGCCCCGTGTTGCTGGGTTAGGCTCCAGTTTGCCATGACCCTGCTCAGGCCAAGCGGTTGCACACATTGTGTCTGTGCTGGGAATTTTTACATAAATCCGGATTCACGTAAATCGAATTTATGCAAGTAGAATGTACTTTCAAGCAGCTCTGTATGACATGGACTTGTATCCTCCAGCTTGTCAGTTCAAGGCCTATTGATACCACTGCTCTTGTACCCTTGAATAAGACCACAGTTCCTAAGTTGTTCCATAAAAAATATAACTAGGATTTAATTGTCAATTGCCTACATAAGTGTGTTGGCAAAAAAAACATTACCAAAGTAACGACTGCTGATTGTTGAAACGCAGGTGAGTTTTGTCAACTGCTCTGATGGTCAAGATGATGATAATGATGCTGATTTACAGACAGTGATGGCCCATGGTTGTCACCTCACGGATTCAGAGCTGAAGCTTTTCAGAGATGCGGGAGCTGCCATCTCGCACTGTCCCAACTCCAACATCTCGTAAGTGTCCGGTGTTCGTACACAGCCATGCCCTTGTGTGAAGCCCATTCAGATCTGCACAGCGAGGCCTTTGTGGACACTTTGGTGTTGTGTAGCAGAGCAAGGGCCGAGTGCAGCAGTGAGCAGCACTCTAATTTAGTGTTACCTGGTAGTGTCTAGTGTTTTGTCTGAGCTGGATCTAGCAGATTGGACCCTTTGATCATGGACTCATGTGAAAGCACTTCAGAGACAGTGCACAATTGGCATTTCTGCAATGGTGACAGTTTGGTGTTATATGAAGCACCATGTAAATCGCAGAATAGCAGTGTGTAGCTCTGCATGATCATGAGAGCGAGCGTAATGTGCACTGAGGAACGCGATCTACAGTTTATGGTGGATGCTGAAGCAGCTCGGCAGGTTTTAGACTCGGAACCCGAAAACTGCGGGTTGTAACCCCCCTGAGATACCTCTAGTTGGAAATCACATGGGCACACAGAGCAATTTAGGAGGGAGTCTCTTTGCGAGTGACATGTGACCTGAAGGACATGTGTGTGTTCCCCAAAGGCTGTGCAGTGGAATGCTGGATGTCCGTAGGGTCCTGAAGAGCAAAGTGAAGCTGGGCCTGGGAACAGGTGTGCTCTGAATGTAACCACACACTGAAACCAACATTGTAGTTAGAGCCCTAGATGAGTTGTTGGCAGTGTGCTCACATTTTGTGTTCCTTTACCACGAAATGTTATTGTTCTGCTTTACGCCCCATCATCTGCAATGTCAATAGGAGTAAAACGTAACAAGTGCTCTAAGGTTCAGTAAAAATACTGTATTCATTTAGCAGGCACTTTACTCCAAAATGACTTATAATTTAAGAGTATAGAGATATTGCAAGTGTGTAGGAATAAAATAAATCAGTAGTGCAATGATTAAGGATTTAGACCCTTATGACACGTGAGTTTGATCCAAAGGTGTGTGTTTCAGGTGAAATGGTGTCTCTAAATTCAACATGGTATGAATGCCGGTGTATTTTACATTGTTCTGGTGTATAAATAGCTAGATGATTGTAGGGACGTTAGTGTCCTGTATCAAAGAGGGCCAGAGATGTCAGCTAAAATACTAGTTAATAATCATTGCATGTCATTTTGGAGAAGAGTGCCTGTGAAATGAATAGATGAACTGATCTCTTTAAGCACAGCTGACGGGTGGGTAACTAAACGGGAGGGTTTCATTTAGACTTTGCTGAACATGTAATTTTGCTCTCTGTATTTTACCTTTCTATATTCTAATTGTCATTGTGGTCTCAATATTTATTCCTCCGCTGTTTCTCCATTCTCACAGATGTCGCTGGAGGGTATTCGCCCTCCATGCTCGATGCCATCAGGAGAGCCCTTGACACCTCGAAAGCTCTGAAAATCAAGGACCCTCAGCATGAGACACTCAGCTTTGAGGAGGTCTTCAGGCTGGCCACACTGGGGGGAAGTCAAGGTGGGGGGCATCTTCTAGCCAACAAGCTTATACGGAGCAAAGACATGGCCTTCTCTGAATGAATTGGCAGCATGTAGAAAGCTACACAGTAATTATGGCTCTGAACAGGGTAAAGTTCTCTGAGTCGTCCCACTATACATTTGAAGAGATCAGAGCTATCAATGTTACTTTTGTATAAAAAGTGCTGTTAAGCAAGTGATGGAATAATAATAATAATAATAATAATAATAATAATAATAATAATAATAACAATCTTGAGGGCATGGTGTTTTCAGTTTGGGTGGGATTGAGGGATTAAAGGGATTGTGAATAACTGAGCCATATCTCAGATTCATGTTTATTTTGACCATGTGAACATTTATCTGCTGTTCCAATCATAGCTCATTGATCATTACTAGTTAAAGAAAATTACATGTTGTGTAGAATCCATTGAAATGATCTTATTCATTGATTGTCTTTTCAATCTTGTCCAGCCCTCTGCCTAGAAAAGAAAACTGGGAGTTTTGAGGTTGGGAAGGATTTTGATGCACTGCTGATCAACCCTTTGGTTCAAGATGGACCATTTGATGTGTTCCCTGATGACAGCATGAAGGTGTGTCTTTACTGTTTTACACACATACAAAGACATTGTCTGAAACTGCTTGTCCCAAGCAGGGTCGCGGCGAGCCAAAACCAAACCCAGCAACACAGGGCGTAAGGCTGGAGGGGGAGGGGGACACACCCAGGACAGGATGCCAGTCCATCACGAGGCACCCCAAGCAGGACTTGAACCCCAGACCTGCCAGAGAGCAGGACCCGGTCAATCCTGCTGCGCCACTGCGTTCCCACGCCCCCCTTGATACTATACATGAAAACAATTTTAGTTAGTTAATTAATTGATCAATCAATTGCTTGATTGATTAAATTAATAATTTGATTAAAAACTGAAAAAATCTGCATTCCTTCATTTATCAAGCATATTTTTCCCTTACCATTATACTTTATACATTATATAATGAACAGAATACTTTATAATTCATTATAGTGTTCATTATAATGAACACTATAGCGGGCTTGGCCGGGTCCTGCTCTCTGGTGAGTCTGGGGTTTGAGTCGCGCTTGGGGTGCCTCGTGACGGACTGGCGGTCCCATCTTGGGTGCGTCCCCTCCCCCTACAGCCTTGAGTCCTAGGTTTCGGCTCGCCGCAACCCCGCTTGGGACAAGCGGCTTCAGCAAGTGTAAGTGTGTGTGCACGCGCGTGCGTGTGTGAGGTACTGCTTAGAGATAACTTAGCGTACAGTAAGTATTGGTATCTGAGTTACTCGTCTATCAGCTGGAGCAGGTTTTTTTTGGAGGCAAGCTTTATGAAGTGATGACAAAATATTTCTGTGTAGGAACTGGAATGTTGTTCTAATCCATCTGCAATTTCCTGTTCCAGATGATCCTAGAGAAGTTCTTGAACTTGGGTGAGTAATTTACTGCAGGAAGTTTACAGGTGTACAACTTTGACTGAAGGATTTCGGTTGGCCTCAGCTCATTATAAATTAATGGAAAAATTACTTGATGTGCCGATGGACCATAGCTTGCTTGGAGTTGTTGGCACTGTGTTTTTGAGGGCCTGTTGATGGAGTAGAGTTCCAGAAACCTGTGTTTTGTGGCACATTGAGGGGGGGTCTCTGGGGACAGCAGTGTGATCCACTTGCATGGCTTCCCCCAAAGAAGACGAAACCCGATCTGGACATGTGGTCCTTACCTAATGTGAGAGTTCACTGAAGAGCTCTTCAGCTTGTTGTGTTTATTGTGTATGTTTGCAGTAAAATCCCTTTTCTGCCTTGAGCTCATCATAGGACCAAAGTCAGAACAGAGCTTCCATACAATCGTATCTGGCCACAAAGTGGAATTCTCAGAAAATCAGTGCTGTCCATTTAGTTCCCCAGAAGCAAGACGGTAAAACTGAGTAATCTTTTGTCCGTAGTGTTCTAAACAGTATTAAAGCTGAACATGCACTTCATCCCTTTGACTCTGCAGGAGATGACCGGAATATCAGGGAGGTCTACATCTCAGGCAAAAGGGTGGTTCCATTTCAGAAGTCTCTCTAGCATCAACGTGCTCAAAAGTCAACTCTTTAATTATTCTCCTTGCACATTTCTTGCATTTACTTCTATTTTCAAATGTCTAATGTATGAAACGGTTATTAAACATTCAAAGGGAGTTGCTTGTCACTCGCGTGCAAATGCAGAGAGTGCATAAAACGGGTAACAGCAGAGGCTCTCAGTATCTAGTCAACTAGCTGGGACAGCCGGTAGCGTAGAGGTTAGTGCCTTTGGCTCTAAAGGTGGCAGATTCAATCCCCACCTCTGGCTGTAGTATCCTTGAGCAAGGTACTTACCCTAAATTGCTCTAGTAAAATTGCCATATAAATGGATAAATAATTGTAACCTTAACATATAAGTTGCTTTGAAGAAACGCATCAGCTAAATAAATAAATGTAAATATAGCAACAAACAAACCAAATTCCCAGGAGGACATAAGGTGGAGGTATTTCTTGCAGAAATTATGGGTTCTTTCCTTGTTATTTTTTGAAATGCACTTTTTAAAAGCACTTAAATGTTTGTGGAGTAACCACTGGTGTAAAAGGGATTGAGGTCTGGAGCATTGATGAGCTGCTTGGCCTAACTAATGCTCGGGAGCCTTCTCAAATTCAATTCAAATAGGGATGTTTAGCTAAGCAGACACAGAACACGTAGGGCTATGCTCAGGTTATCACATTATTTACGTCAATATGAGCACCTTTAAGTTTATAAAATATTCCGGAGAGTATCGGTGGGTGAAATATTACTTATTGCATAGTGAAACATTTTCTAAACATTGTTACTAATGTAATTATGTTTATTCTTATTTAGATATTATTACACAATACAAATGTAATTTCTTAAATGTACTTTATCAAGGGATTTAAAAGGGAATATGTACATGGTTTAATAAAATATCTGTATTACCTGGAACATTTTATTGAGCTTCATTTATTTGTCTTCTGGACCACAGTCCTGCTCTCCGGTGGGTCTGGGGTTCGAGTCCTGCTTGGGGTGCCTTGCGACGGACTGGCGTCCCGTCCTGGGTGTGTCCCCTCCCCCTCCGGCCTTACGCCCTGTGTTACCGGGTTGGCTCCGGTTCCCCGTGACCCCGTATGGGACAAGCGGTTCTGAAAATGTGTGTGTGTGTGTGTGTATTTGTCTTCTGCTTATTTTTTGCTGTGAAGGAATCGGGTCTCTTTGAATCTCCATTAATTGTACGTCCAGTGGTTTGCACAGCATTCCTAAGCATTTCTGAACAGCACACTAAAAACTGGCATAGAGGTTCGTGTACATGTGTAGCTTGCAGAACTCTGTCCCAGCTCCGTGATCGAGGTGGTTATCGGCTGCTCTGAACCGGAGCAGACATGTTCAGGGTTGCCCGGCTTTTACTGACTAACTTAATGCCCTTGCATAATGAGTCAGGTTCTGACCAAGTTTTATGCAGGGCCCACAGGGACAGAATGTAATGCGCGCAGCACAGGGATGGTTGTATTGCGTAACATATGAGTCAGCATTTGCGCTTGCGAGTCATACGCTATTCAGGCCCTCTGAGAGACAGCCTGGAGACTCCTGTAAAAATATCTGTTGGACCATTTCCATTGTAATGTGATTACTGCTGCACACTGCTGAAGGTTTGATTTTTGACAAATTACACACACACACACTTTCTGAACCGCTTGTCCCATACGGGGTCGCGGGGAACCGGAGCCTAACCCGGCAACTCAGGGCGTAAGGCTGGAGGGGGAGGGGACACACCCAGGACAGGACGCCAGTCTGTCACAAGGCACCCCAAGCAGGACTCGAACCCCAGACCCACTGGAGAGCAGGACCCTGTCCATTCCACTGCGCCCCCCGATTTTTGACAAATTATTGACAACAAAATAATAATAATAAGAAGAAGAAGAAGAAGAAGAAGAAGAAGAAGAAGAAGAAGAAGAAGAAGAAGAAATTATTATTATACATCCATCCCTCCATTTTCTTACCCACTTGTCCTACTAGGGTCGCGGTGGCAATAGGGAGATCAGCACAGCCCAGACGTTCCTGCCCCCCGCAACTTCCTCCAGCTCAACCCGGGTGATCCCTAATCACTCCCAGGCCAACTGGGAAATATAATCTCTCCAGGGGGTCCTGGGCCAGACTCTGGGCCTCATCCCAGTTGCCAGATGCCCGAACCACCTCAACTGGCTCCTGTCAATGTGGAGGAGTAATGGCTCTACTCGTGAGTTCCTCTCGGATGCCTGAACTCCTCACCCTGTCATGGAGAATGAGTCGCACCACCCTGTGGGGAAAACTCATTTCAGCCGCTTGTATCCATGATCTTATTCTTTCGGTCATTACCCAGAGTTCATGACCATAGGTAAGGGTAGGGACGTAGACCGACTGGTAAGTAGAGGACTTTACCTTATGGCTCAGCTCCCCCTTCACCACTACAGTCCGGTACAGCGGCCACATTACTGCTGCCGCTGCTCCCAGTCTGCGGCCGATCTCATGCTCCCTTCTCCCCTCACTCACGAACAAGACCCCAATATACTTTAACTCCTCCACCTGGGGTAAATTCTCTCCCCTTGCCTGAAAGGGGCGTGCCATCCTTTTCTGTGAGAGAACCATGGATTCAGGCTTGGAGGTGCTGATCCTCATACCAGCCACTTCACACTTGGCTGCAAACCATTCCAATGCATGCTGGAGGCATCCGTGTGATGGTGTCAAAAGTACAACATCATTCGCAAAAAGCAGAGACATCACCCTCCAGCCCCCACACAGAATGAGTTCCTGACCTCAGCTGCGCCTTGATATCCAGTCCATGAAAATCACAAACAGGAGTGGAGACAAAGCACAACATTGGCGGAGTCCAACACCCATACTGAACAAGCTTGACTTAATGCCAAGTATGCAGACACAGCTCTCACTCCGTTTGTACAGAGACCGAATGGCCCGCAGTAGTGGCCCCAGGACCCCATACTCCCAAAGCACATCCTACGGAATTTCTGGAGGAGTCCGGTTGTAAACCTTCTGCAAGTCCACAAAACACATGTAGACTGGAACAACGAACTCCCATGCCCCCTCAATTATCTGTGAGAGGGTAAAAAGCTGGTCCACTGTTCCACGGCCAGGACGGAATCCGCATTGTTCCTCTTCAATCCGAGGTTCAACTATCGGCCGGAGCCTCCTTTCCAGCACCCTGGCATAGACTTCCCAGGGAAGCTGAGAAGTGTGATACCCCGATAGTTGGCACACACTGTCTGGTCCCTTTTCTTGAAGAGAGGGACCACCACCCCAGTTTGCCAATCCAAAGGCACTGTCTCTGAGGTCCATGCAACATTGAAGCCCCAGAATAGCCCCACAACATCCAAGGGCTTAAGTAGTTCCGGGCGAATCTCATCCACCCCCGGTGCTTTGCCACTGTGAAGCTTTCCAATTGCCTCAGTGACTTCCACCAGGGAAATGGACTCTAATACCCTGGAAACCACTGGCCCTGACTCCTGTAAGGGAGGCATATCTCTCGGGGTTAGGAGTTCCTCAAAGTGCTCCTTCCACCTCCTGACAATATCCTTATTTGAGGTCAAAATTTCTCCATCTTGGGGGTGTGGTGGCGCAGTGGGTTGGACCGCAGTCCTGCTCTCCGGTGGGTCTGGGGTTCAAGTCCCACTTGGGGTGCCTTGCGACGGACTGGCGTCCCGTCCTGGGTGTGTCCCCTTCCCCCTCTGGCCTTACGCCCTGTGTTGCCGGGTAGGCTCCGGTTCCCCGTGACCCCGTAAGGGACAAGCGGTTCTGAAAAAAAAAAAAAAAATTTCTCCATCTTTGCTAAGCACAGCTTGAGCGAAGTTCCTCTAACTCTTCCCGAGTTTCCGGATAGTTTTCCAGAACATCTTTGAGGCTGACCGAAAGTCATTTTCCATGGCCTCCCCAAACTCCTCCCATGCTCTGGATTTTTCTTCTGCAAGCGCAGCCGCTGCTGCCTTTTTTGCCTGCCGGTACCTATTCACTGAGTCAGGAGTCCCTAGAGCCAACCAGGCCCTAAAGGCTTCCTTCTTCAGCTTGACGGCTTCCCTCACCACCGGTGTCAGCCAGCGGGTTCTTGGATTACCGCCGTGACTGGCACCTTCCACAATGGAGGTTTTGAACAGGGTCCATTCGGACTCCGTCCCCTACCTCCTCCAGGACATGGGAGAAGTTCTCATGGAGGTGGGAGTTGAAATCATTTCGGACAGGGTCCTCTGACAGTCGTTCTCAGCACACCCTCACTAAATGCTTGGGTCTACCAGGTTTGTCCATCAGTTTTCCCCACCATCTAATCCAACTCACCACCAGATGGTGATCGGTTGACAACTCAGCACCTTTCTTCACTCGAGTGTCCAGAACATAAGGCCTCAAGTCAGATGAATTGACTACAAAGTCAATCATTTACCTTTAGCCCAAGGAGCTATGGTTCCAAGTACACTTATGAACATACTTGTGTTCGAACATGGTGTTTGTTATGGACAAACCATGACTGGCACAGAAGTCCGATAACATTTCACCATTCTGGTTTAGATTGGGCAAGCCGTTTTTCCCAATTACCCCACTCTAGATTTCCTAGTCGTTGCCAACGTGAGCGTTGAAGTCCCCCAACAGGACGATGGAGCCTGTAGGTGGAGCCCTGTCCAGAACCCCACCCACCCTCTCCAAGAAGACCAAATACTCTGAGCTGCTGTTTGGTGCATAAGCGTACACAACAATCAAAGTTTTCCTCTCTGCAACCTTAAGTCGCATTGGGGCAACGCTCTCGTCCGCTGAGACAAACTCCAACTGTACGGCAGCCAGCCGGGGCTTGTGAGTATCCCCACACCCAACTGGCGCCTCTCACCCTGTGCAACTCCTGAGTAGGAAAGAGACCACCCCCTATCGAGGAGTTTGGTTCCAGAGCCAATACTGTGAGTGGAGGTGATCTCAACTATATCTAGTTGGTATCTCTCAACCTCCTGCACCATCTCCGGCTCCTTCCCCCCCTGCGAGGTTACATTCCACATGCCAAGAGCCAGTTTCTGCCACGAGGGGCCATGACGCCATGCGCCACCCCGCCCCCTCCTGATGCCTGAAAGGCATTGCACCCAACCCTCATGTAGAACCTTGTGGGTGGTGGGTCAACATGGCCCCCTCCCTACATTGCCTTTTCGGGCTGAGCCCGGCCGGGTGACATGGGCTGCTTGGCCTCCAAGCACTCGCGTAGGAACACTACCCCCAGGCCTGGCTCCAGGGGTAGGTCCCGGTGACCCTATTCCAGGCTGGGTAAACGTGTTGTCTACTTTTTTTCATGGGGATTTTTGGATTGTGTTAGTCTTGGATCTTCACTCCAGACCTGTTCGCCTTGGGAGACCCTACCAGGAGCATAGTGCTCCTGACGATATACTGTAGTTCTGGAGATCCCTAGATCAGGTAAGCTCTTCCGCCACAAGAAGGCTCAGATCCAGGAAGAGAATTATTATTATTATTATTATTATTATTATTATTAACATAGTGCCCTGTACAGAATAATAATTTAAGGCCAGGCCATAATTACAAAAATACACATTTCCAAGAAGAGATAAGCTACTAAATCTAATGATTGAAAAATGGCAGCTATTTTGAACAGCTAAAAATGTGAAGAATAGAAGAATTTTAAAAACATACATAATTGGGGGAAAAAGTGAATCAAAACTTCTTTAGTCATTCAAAGCTCATGAACCAGACACAACCAGACTGCTACACTCCTACACCCCTGCCTTCCTAGTGCTCCCACGCACAAGAGGTCCAAAATCAAAAGCACAAAGGTTTGCGCTTCTGGCTCCAGTGTGATGGAATGACCTCCCCCTCTCAGTCAGAACTTCTGAATCTCTCTCTACATTTAAGAAGAGTCTCAAAACTCATCTCTTTTGGACTCATGACTTCTCTATGAATGTGTTTAAAAAAGTGTTTAATAATTTTCGATAATTTATTTCATAAAAGCCCATATGCAGCTACTCATGTGATGTATACTAGTTAAAGAATCACATGTCTGAATCCAGATCTCTCCTTCTGTTGATGTGTTACTCTCTTTGTGCTCTTTGACATGTGTGTCGCTAAACATGGCGCTGGTGCGAGGCAATGTGTTGATTGCTTCTCCTCGCAGACTTGTTAGTTTAGTGTATATTATTTTGTTTGTGTCACAGTCATGTCTGGTTCCGGAAGGAAGCGGTGGACCCAAGCGCAGAGCGGTATACGTGGTGTATTCGGGGAAATCCAAGAGAAGTGGTCAAAGAACAGGTGATTGGTCTTCGAGGTGTAAACATCGTTACAGGGAGAATCCAAAAGGCGAGGGCGGTACACAGGCAAGAGGTCACTGATCATAAAGAGGTACAGGATCTTGGGAACAAGGGACGGGATCGGGGAAGGTGTTAGGGAACAGAAATTAGAAGAGCTAGGAGGTCGCAAACAACAAGGCTGAACAAGGTTCCGCATCAGCTGCTGGTCTGGCGCAGCCTTTTATGCCCCAGTGTGCGCTGCGTCCCAGGTGTTCCGTGTTGGCTCGGAGGTGTGGGCGTGGCAGTCACTGTTCTTCCAGCCAGTTTATTCTCTTATTACTTATGACCACTAAACACTTCTGCAAATACGTGAAACGATGCGATTAGACCCAATTCTTAGCATTAGCCGAACTCGCTACCTTCGCTCTGCCACGAACGACATCATGACTGCGTCCCACCTGAGACCACACAGAAGATGCGACCTCGGAAACGAGGCCGCAGGGCCGGCGTTCAGGTGAGAGCGAAACGCCGCGGGCTACGACCTCCAATGCCCAGCATTTTCCTGTCCAACGTTCAGTCTCTAGACAACAAAATGGACGATCTCAGAGGCCGACTTAAATTCCGAAGAGACTTACAGAACTGCTGTGTTTTCTACTTTACGGAGACGTGGCTCACTGCCAGCACACCGGACCACGCGGTCCAGCCCAAGGGCTTCTCAATTTACCGTGCAGATTGGACTGATTCATCAGGGAAAAACAGAGGAGGGGACGTATGCTTTCTTATTAACAACGAATGGTGCACGAATGTGGAAGTGATTGCACAGAACTGCATTCTGGACCTTGAATATCTCCTGATCAAATGCCGACCGTTCTACCTGCCCAGGGAGTTCTTGGCTGTGCTCATGGCTGCAGTTTACATCCCATCCCAAGGGAACACACACAGCACGCTGAACGATCTGTACCACGTTGTCACCAAGTACGAGAACAAGCACCCAGACGGACTGTTCATTATCTCTGGGGACTTTACCAAGCCAATTTCAGGAACGTATACCCCAAGTATCATCAGCACATCTCCTGCCCCACCAGAGGCTCAAACACCCTCGACCACTGCTACACTTCACACAAAGGTGCGTACCGCTCCCTGCTGCGTTCACACCGCGGGCAGTCAGATCACACCTCAATTCTGCTGCTCCCAGTCTACAAGCAGAAACTCAAGCGAGAGGACCCTGTGACGCGCACTGTGCAGCGCTGGACACCAGAAGCGGAGGAAAGGCTGCAGGACTGCTTTGACTCCGTGGACTGGGACATGTTCAGAAACTCATCCTCCAGTCTGGATGAGTATGCCACAGTGGTCACGGACTTCATCGGGTTCTATGTAAATGTCTGCATACCACATAAAACAGTCCGCTCATTCCCCAACCAAAAACCATGGATAACCGCCGAAGTCCGAAATAAGATCCGCACGCGAACTTGCGCGTTTCAGTCCGGAGACACAGACGCGTACAAGAAGAGCAAGTACGAGCTCCGCAAAGCCATCGCCAGTGCGAAACGGAAATATAGCAGGAAGGTGGAATCACAGTTTAACTGCACTCCAGATGCACGTAGGCTGTGGCAGGGAATCCAAACATTAACAGACTATAAACCACAGAGGCGGACATTGACAGGTGCTGCTCTGTCTCTCCCCGATGAACTGAATGTGTCTTATGGCTGCTTTGAGTTCGAGAACGAAGACACCCTGCTGCGAATCCCCACAGTACATGATAACGCTGGTCTCACCGTCTCTGTGGCACAGGTGAGAAAAACTTTTAGCCGAGTAACATCCGCAAAGCTGCTGGTCTGGATGGAATTTCAGGGCGAGTTTTAAAAGCATGCAGTGAGCAACTGGCTGCTGTCTTCACGGACATATTTAACACCTCCTTAAAAAGCTCAACTGTACCCACTTGTTTCAAAACTACCACCATCATCCCCGTTCCCAAGAAGAACAAAGTGAGCTTCCTTAATGACTATCGCCCAGTGGCACTGACCCCCATTGCAATGAAATGCTTTGAGAGGCTGGTGCTGGGACACATTAAGGACACCATCCCAGACACTCTGGACCCACTGCAGTTTGCCTACCGCCACAACAGATCCACTGAAGACACGATATCACACACACTTCACACCATTCTGTCTCACCTGGATAATAAAAACTGATATGCAAGGCTATTGTTTGTAGACTATAGCTTAGCATTTAATACTGTCATCTCAACCAAGCTGATCCAGAAACTACTAGGGCTGGGACTGAGTGCTGCATTGTACAATTGGATCCTGGATTTCCTCACCAACAGACCCCAGCGTGTGCGGATCCGCAATAATACCTCTTCCCCACTGATCCTCAACACTGGCACTCCACAGGGAAGTGTAATGAGCCCAGTGCTATACTCCCTTTTCACACATGACTGTGTGGCCAGTCACAGCTCCAACACCATTATAAAGTTTGCCGATGATACCACCATTGTGGGTCTGATCACCAACAACGATGAGACGGCCTACAGAGAAGAGGTGAGGCTCCTGGCAGAGTGGTGCCAGGACAACAACCTGTCTCTCAATGTCAGTAAAACTAAGGAGCTGGTGATTGACTTCAGGAAACAGGATACGGTTCAGGCACCCATCTACGTAGGAGGGGACATGGTAGAGAGGGTCAACAGCTTCAAATTCCTCAGGGTCACCCTCACTGCCAAACTCACATGGACTGAGCACACAGCATCGACCATCAAAAAGGTTCATCGACGCCTCCACTTCCTCAGGCGTCTGAAGAAAGCCCGGATGTCCACTACAGTCCTCACCGCTTTCTACAGGTGTGCTGTGGAGTCCGTCCTCACAGGGTGGCAGCTGCTTCGTACAGGACAAGAAAGCCCTACAGAGGGTGGTCAAAACAGCTCAGGGAATCATCGGCACACAGCTACCAGCAGTCCAGGACACCTACACCACACGCTGCCTCAGAAAGACGATGTGCATCATGAGAGACCATAGTCACCCGCACAGGCACTATTCTCTTCCCTACCATTTGCAAAACGGCTTAGGTCTATTCGAACCTACACAGCTAGGTACAGGAACAGCTTTTACCCCACTGCTGTAAGACTATACAACACTACCCAATGTGCCACCTTTAGTAACTAGAGGTGGACTGCTCCACCCAAGGCATTGGTAAATTACACTGTCACTTCAAGCATTCTCATTCTGAGTTCTCTGACTGTTACCATTATTTACTGTTATTGCTATCACTGCTGCTATTGTTATTTACTGTCATTGACACTATTTTGTTTGTCATTGTTTTGTTTGTGCAGTATTCCTATTGTCCTTGTGCATAGTCTGTGGAGAAGCATTCAGGAAGATTTTTATGATACATGTACATGGTACTTGTATCTATGACAATAAACTTGAAACTTGAACTCGAACTTTGGAGAAAAGTGTCTGCTAAATGAGTAAATGTACACACACACACACACACACACACACACACATTTTCAGAACCGCTTGTCCCAGATGGGGTCACGGGGAGCCGGAGCCTACCCGGCAACACAGGGCGCAAGGCCGGAGGGGGAAGGGGACACACCCAGGATGGGACGCCAGTCCACCGCAAGGCACCCCAAGCGGGATTCGAACCCCAGACCCACTGGAGAGCAGGACTGTGGTCCAACCCACTGCGCCACCGCACCCCCCCGAGTAAATGTACATGTAACAAAAAATGGACCCCACCATTACTCAAGCACAACAAAAGACTCTCATACTTTTTTATTTATCAGATGGTTTTCTCCAGAGCAGCTTCCAATGAACTCTATGTAGTGTTATCAGCCCACACTCCTTATTCACCAAGGTGACTTACACTGCTAGATACACTACTTACAATGGGTCACTCATCCACACATCAGTGGAACACACACACTCTCTGTCATTCAGACACTATGGGTGAACCTGAACAGCATGTCTTTGGACTGTAGGAGGAAACCAGAGCATGCAGAGGAAAGCCACACAGGGAGAACATGCAAGCTCCACACAGGCTAAGTAGGGATCAAACCCATGTCCCCTTGCACCACCCAGACACTGCAAGACAGCAGCACTACTCATTGTGCTACTGTGCCATCCAATTCCAATATTTACATTTATAAGATTCTTTTCTCCAAAGTGACTTACAGTGTTAAGGTTACATTATTATATGTATAAAAGTGGTCACCCATTTACACAGGTGGGTAATTTTACTGGAGCAATTTAGGGTGAGTACCTTGCTCAAGGGTACTACAGCCAGAGGTGGGGTTCAAACCTATAACCTTTGCATCCAAAGGCAGTAGCTCTAACCACTACAGTTCCAGCTGTCCCAACAAGCTGCTTATTTCATTATTCCATCCAAGACATCAGACATAGTTAATACTAACATTGGCTATGTAGGTTAGTTGTGTTATTCTGGGACAGACTCAACAAGGCACTGGGTTCAAGCTGCGTGACCCTGTATCTGACAGCTGCTACGTGCTGCTACACTCCATCTGTCATATGCGTCTGGCAGCTGTCTGAAACACGACCTCTGGGTCTCATAACCATCTTCGCTGGGAGTGCTGAGCTGACCTCTTCCTCTGGGACCATCCACAACCATGGACAGCAAGTCTTGCTCAGATAATTGGCACGGAGACGAAAAAAATCACAATCCTTCAGAAAACAATGTCACATTGCTACAAGTTTTTACAGTACAGTTACATTTATTTATTTAGCTGATGCTTTTCTTCAAAGCGACTTACAGTGTTACGGTAAATTATTTACCTATGTATACAGCAGGGCAACTTCATTGGAACAGGGTGCCTTTCCCAAAGATACTACAGCAGTAGGTGAGATTTAAGCCTGCATCTTTTGTATCCAAAGGCAGCAGCTCAAAGCACTACGTCATCAGCTGCACAATAATTACAAATAATAAGCATTAATTACTAATATATAGTGGGGGGGTGGTGGTGCAGTGGTGCAGTGGGTTGGACCGGGTCCTGCTCTTTTGTGGGTCTGCGGTTCGAGTCCTGCTTGGGGTGCCTTGCGACGGACTGGTGTCCTGTCCTGGGTGTGTCCCCTCCCCCTCTGGCCTTACGCCCTGTGTTGCCGGGTAGGCTCCGGTTCCCTGTGACCCTGTATGGGACAAGCGGTTCTGAAAAAGTGTGTGTGTGTGTGTGTGTGTGTGTGTGTGTGTGTGTGTGTGTGTGTGTGTGTGTGTGTGTGTGTGTGTGTGTGTGTGTGTGTGTGTGTGTGTGTGTGTGTGTGTGTGTGTGTGTGTGTGCGCGCGCGCGCTAATATATAGTGGGGGGGGTTGAATGGGGTCCTGCTCTCCCCTGGGTCTGGGGTTCAAGTCCCACTTGGGGTGCCTTGTGGTGGACTGGCATCCTGTCCTGGATGTGTCCCCTCCAGCCCCATGCCCTGTGCTGCCAGGTTAGGCTCTGGTTCCCTGCAACCCTGTCTGGGACAAGCAGTTCAGACAATGTTACTAATATATTTGTATGAAGAAATGTTTTACTGGTAATGCAGTTTCTTTGTCCAATAGTTGTAAATACCACTGACATTTATTGGCCTGTACACTAAGTAGCGCAGTGGTTAGAATGCAGGGTTTTGGACCCACTGCTTGCAGGTTTGAATCCCACCTCTTGCTTGTACTCCTGAGCAATGCACTTTAAAGTATTCTACAAAAAAAATACCCAGCTGTGTAAATAAGTATGAAGCATAAACTTATAAGTTGCTTTAGAGAAAAGTATCAGCTACATGAATACATGTAAGTACAGAGTAAGAAGAGTGTTGTGCAGTAAAGGGAAGCCACTAGGGGGCGCCACAGCTCCCCTCTTTGCCATGTCTTGGACACTTTGTTCATGTCCTCTTTGCACTCAGGTTGAAGGGTTTGGCTTATTGTGCCAGTGAATTGTCACACAGATGACAGGGACATGGCGAGAGGGACTGGAGGGTTGGGGACTCTGCTCTTCTTCCCTAAAGCTGCTGTCTGGGGAACAAATGAGGTGGTTTAGAAAAAGTAGATTTGGAGCCATTAATTAAAAATATTCTGCAAATATTTCTAAAGTGTGCCACACCACCACAGTACAGTGAAACAGCTGTAAATACATGCATAGGTTTGATACAAAAAAAAAAGATATATTTCTACCGAGCTCTCTGGAACTTTCCTTTTGAAACTTGATTGACAGTTAGTTTCTCTGTTTAATTGCTGTGTGTATGCAGGGGTTCATGCGTACGCAAAACATACCTGCTCATTCGTACTTGTGTATTTGGATCCACACACACACACAGGTACATTTACATTTATTCACCTAGCAGACACTTTTGTCCAAAGCAACTAACAATGGATATTATGTAGTGTTACTAGCCCACACACCTTATTCACCAAGGTGACTACATTGCTAAATACACTACTTACAGGGGGTTACTCATCCATGCATCAGTGAAACACACTCATGCACTATGGGGGAACCTGAGTAGCATCTCTTTGGACTGTGGGAGGAAACCCACATAGACACAGGGAGAATATGCAAACTCCACACAGACTGAGCAGGGATCAAACCCACATTCTCTCACACCACCCAGGCACTGTGAGACAGTAGCACTACTTTCTGTGCCACCATGCCAATACTAGCTGAGGTATCAGTTTGCTAGACTATTACATTAGATTATATTATAAAACTATATTATTACTGTTAATTTAGTTCTCTGCTGTATTTGTGTATTTTAATGTACAGATTTGTTTGTTGTTCCAGCTCTCGGTTCTGGCTCTGTTGTGGTGGAAAGACCTCCCCCCTCACTCAGAACTGCTGAATCTCTGTCCACTTTTAAAAAGGGTTTTAAAACTCACCTCTTCCAGACTCAATTTCACCCATGATCTCTTAAGTTCATGTAAGGTGGAAATGTTCATGCACTATAACTTTAAGATGATGCCCGGATAAACCTTTACGCAGCTACTCCTGTAACGTAATAATGTTAATGTTAATGTTATTAATGTTATTAATGTTATAATGTTAATAATGTTAATGTTTATATCATATCTATGTATCTTTAAAAAAAATCATTACGAGGAAGGTAATCAGGAACCGTGGATATTCGGATAAAGTTTTATGCAGCTACTTGTGTGATGAACATTGGTTCATATGATGGAAAGAAACCAACTATTTAAGAATCACACGTCTACATCTAAGTGTCTCTTTCTGCTGATGTAATGAACGCATTGTATTTTCTACGAGATGTACGTCGCTTTGGAGAAAAGCGTCTGCTAAATGAATACATGTAAATGTTCTTACAGAATATTCTTGCTCGTTCAATTGTTCAGCCATTGCTTTGGAAATACAAGTGTGTCAGAATTTCGGAGCCAACAAAACACAGCGCAGCTGAAAGATGCGGGGAGAGAGAAAGAACCAGAGCCGTGTCAAGAGGTGGAGTCGGTCCGCTGAGGCCAGGAAGTGCTGAGTAAGGGGTGGGGGGGGATTAGCGTGCCCTAGAAGGCGCGGCGCCGAGAGCACGCAGGGGGCAGCTTGCACGTGCGCTGTGACGCAGGAGATCCTCCCCGGGTCCAAGCGCTGTGGGGCTGCGGCCTGAAACCTCAGACACAAGAAGGAACCTCACGCTGGACAGAAGGTGGAACTGGGACCGTCATGGGTTGAGTGGTGCGTCGCCGCACTGAGAAGCATCTCTCGCACACACACACGGTCTGGATCCATAGAGGCAGGAAGGGTAATGCGCAGCCAGTAATCCGAGTCCTCGGCCGAGGTACCTGATAAAATTAATTTATTCACGCAGAGCTGCCTGGCACTTTTCAGAAAAGTTTTCTCCGAAGCAACTTTACTTCAAAAGTTAAGCCGGTTGCAATTACAATTGACGGCCCTTGACAACACGGGCTTCAACTGCGCGGGTCCACTTACTTATATGCGGATTGTTTTCGATAAATGTATTGGAGCATTTTTCGGAGATTTGTGAAAATTTGAAAAAAACTCGCCGACGAACCGTGTAGCCTAGAAATATTGTAACGATCCGCGTTACTGGTTTTGTGTAAATAGTTGCATTATGGGAAAATTGTAACTAACGTGTGTAACCACTGGGGGCACTTAAGCGGGAAATGATGGGGTGACCGTGTCTCCAGGCTAAGTAGGCTGGGAAGGTTGGCTGTAAGTGTAGGTCTGGTGGGAAGTTCTCGGACTAAGAGTACTTTGTGCTGGTGTTCAAATAAAGCGTTCGTCATGAACACTGCCTGCGCGTCTTTCTCCGCCTCATCCAAACCTACGGTGTATTGGTCACCACAATATTGTAACGATTCGCGTTACTGATTCAATGTAAATATTTGCATTATGGGAAATCTGTAAATAATGTCTGTAACCGCTGGGGCCACTTCGGGGGGAAATGGTGGGTTGACTGTGTCTGCGACTGTGTGGAGGAGAGCTTAGGGGCGCTAAGGCAGGCTGTAAGCGCAGGTCCTGGCGTAAAAGACGTTCTTGGACCGAGAGCATTATTTTCTTTGTGTTGGTGTTCCAATAAATCGTTCGTTATAAACGCTGTCTCCGCGTCCTTCTTCGCCCCATCCAAACCCACGGCGCTGCGCGCCACAATATCAAAGAAATTAAGAAAAAGTTAGGTATGTCATAAAAGCATAAAATATATCTAGATACTAATCAATTTTCATTTACTACCAATATACATGTAATACGTATAACATATACAGTGTTTTGTATAAGAGAATATTGATGTAGGTACTGACACAGACGATTCATCTTGTAAACAGATGATGTAAATTTACGGTATCGATAAATACATGTACAGTATTGTAAATATATTTTCCTTTTGATTTTCTCAACATTTTCTTCTTTCTACTTTATTGTAAGAATACAGTATATAATACATAGAACATACAAAATATGTGTTAATCGACTCTGTTATCGGTAAGGCTTCTGGTCAACATTAGGCTATTAGCAGTTAAGTTTTTGGGGAGTCAAAAGTTAGATGCAGATTTTCAACTGCGCTGGGGGTCTTAGCCCCTAACCCCCATCTTGTTGAAGGGTCAACTCAAATTACCCATTTGTACAGCTAGGTAATTTTACTGGAGTAATTTACAGTAAGTATTTTGCTCAAGGTTACTACAGCTGGAGATCAAACCTGCAACCTTTAGGACCATAGGCAACAACCCTATCCACCAGCTATTACTATGTCCTTTGCTGTACCTTGTTCAATACCTGAAACACTTTGTTGTCAATGAGTCCTGTTTATACCAGGCCAACGATGGGGACCTCAGTGTTAGACAGTATGACCCGTGATTCTGTGGTTTGCTCACATCTTCCATTTTAAACATTTATTCCTAATGCTGCGTCTACACGCAAACAGAAGCGTGTATTTTCGACAACAAATAATGCGATTTTCTTTAATTTAGTATTTTTTACACGCAGACTCTCTCTGCAGCTTGTCCTCTAAATAGAGCAGCGACTCCTTCTCCAGTGGGGATGCGGGACCCATTGAGTGCGTGTCGTACGCAGCACAGTCTCTTTTTCTTTATGTAACCAGGAACAACACGGGACGCTGCGCGTGTGGATCCCTCGGCCGGCTTAAACTGGGGCTTTGCCGGGCCCTCGCACGCCTCCGCCTCGTGGCTACGTCACCAAGGCCGTCCCGGGCTGACCTCCCAACCTTGTCTTTAGGTGGCGTCGCTGCTAAGCTGCTCAGACTGTGTGAAAGAGAGAACCGCAGAAGCGGAAGCGCAGCGGCTGCCTCGTTCACTGTGGGCTGGTCGGACACATGCAAACGAGTCGGTTCGAGATCAGTCGTCTGGCAAGAATGCAGAGGAGGTGGCCCTGTCTGCTTTGTCGCCGTGACACAATGAACTCCAATAATCCTGCCTAATCCCTCCGATCTGCGCCATTTCCATCTGATCATTCACAAAAAACTGGCGGAACAGAAGCTTGGCGGTGCCCTTCTCCGCATGCCGAGGCCTTGTTCTCCAAAACCCCCCGCCGGCACTAATTCCTCATCTGGTTTCTTTACTGTGGGGTGTGGTGGTGCAGTGGGTTGGACCAGGTCCTGCTCTCTGGTGGGTCTAGGGTTCGAGTCCTGCTTGGGGTGCCTTGTGGCGGACTGGCGTCCCGTCCTGGGTTTGTCCCCTCCCCCTCTGGCCTTACGCCCTGTGTTGTTAGGCTCTGGCTCCCCGTGACCCTGTATGGGACATGCGGTTCAGAAAGTGTATGTGTGTGTGTTTCTTTACTGCAGCAGGGTGGCTTTTGAAGGACTTCTCTGCTATGTTGCCTTTGCAAGATGTGTCTCACTGGCATCATTAGGGTCTGTGCCACCCAGTATGGGAACTGATGGCATCACCCCTCCTCCTCCGGTACCAGACGCTGTGCCACCTCGCCCCCGACAACAAAACTGCTAAAGCAATAGACCAGATGCTCTTCAATTTTCTATCGAAAAACCGAGTCCATTATATCTGGAAGTCTGTGGTTATCAACTCATATAAGAATGGTAGGCTTTATTTCTTGGACTTTACTGCCTTGAAATGACTCTTAAAATTAACTGGATGAAGCAATTTCTGAGAAATGATGCCACCATCTGGAATTTCATTCCGAAATTTGTTTTTGGCCAAATCGGTGGTCTCTGATGTGCAATTATAATATAGAGAAGTTACCTGTTGAACTGTTAGCCTTTCACAAACAGGCTCTGTTGGCATGGAAAGTAATTTACAAGCACAATTTTTCTCCACACCGGTATTATACTTGGAACAATGGTGAGGTCCTGTATAAGGGTAGGAGTATCTTTTTAAAGAGTTGGTTCGACAGAAATATCCTTCTGGTGGGACAGTTGCTGACCTCACAAGGAGTTCTTATGAGTTACACTGAATTTGTGTTATTTTTGGGTTTCGTGTCACAAAGAAGAGTTTGGCCTGGTAACGAAGGCTATTCCTAATGGTTCTGTGACTACTTGGAGAGTCTCTTACCCTGCTGTTGTTTCTTTAGCGAATCCAGTTGATACTCTGTGTGGAAGGATTTGTTTCTCACGGCCTCTCAGAAATAATAACAGAGCTGTTCGGTCTTTGTTTCAGAATGAAGTTGCCACCTTTCCTTGTGTCACTGCTTATTGGAATAGCTTTGTTAACGATGTCCCATGGGAAAAAGTTTGGTTGCTGACTCACGAATACTACTTAACAAACAAGGTTAAGGACATCACTTTCAAGATTATACACAAATTCTACCCTGTCAAGTATTATCTTAGAAGATTCAAGGATGGGACTGATGTAAGTTGTTCTTTTTGTAACCTGCACCCAGAAACGGTGCGTCACCTCTTTTGGCACTGTCGTTATACCAAAAAGCTATGGAAAGATGTCCGTAATAAATTTATTATTGATAAACTGTGTAAGGATTTTGCTTTGTAGTATGAATATGTATTGTTTGGATTCTTTAGTTTTGATAGACATACAGAGAAACAGGCATATATCAATTTATTAATCATTTTAGCTAAATATCATATGCACAGGTCCAAATTTGCTAATAAAAAACCTATATTTTCAGTTTTTATTAAAGAATTTAAGCAGTACATAAACACTATCCAGATGTGTAATGATAAGAAGGCCTTTAAGACTGTATATTGCTGTAATATTTTTAAGGTATTGAAGCAATGTTTCTTGTTATTGGAGTGTTTTGTAATTTCTTTTTTTGTGTGTATTTATTTTTTTAATTTAGTTATTTTATTTCCCCTGCTGGCTAGGTTTGATTGCTCTGAATTAATGTTCTTGTATTGTCAGTATTTCAGTTGTTTTTTTTTTTTTTTTTAAAAAAAAAAGTAAAAAACAACAACTGTACCAACTACACACACAGTGTCTACAACCACTTGGCCCCAGCGGGGTCATGGCGAGCCAGAGTCTACCCGGCAACACAGTGCATAAAGGACACAACCTGGACAGGATGCCAGTCCACCGCAAATGGGACTTGGGCCCCAGCCAAACCCACTGCACCATAGTGCCCCCCCCCACCACACACACACACAGTCTGAACTGCTTGTCCCATACGGGGTCGTGGGGAACCGGAGCCTAACCAGCAACTCAGGGCGCAAGGCTGGAGGGGGAGGGGACACACCCAGGACAGGGTGCCAGCCTGTCGCAAGGCACCCCAAGTGGGACTTGAACCCCAGACCCACCGGAGAGCAGGACCTGACCCAACCCACTGCGCTCCCATCTCCCCCCTTACCAACCGTGTACAATTAAATAAATAATGTCACAAGGTATTGCATTGTTTATTTTAACATTATTGATATTTGTTCACAAATACTAATTACTACAGTATTGTAACTAAAAGACCAGAAAATGTGACAAAATCAGCAACTATAAAAACAGCAGAGATGGCACACTCGGGCACAGCACAATGTAGACACAGAAAGCTGGGACTGCTCACGTTTTCCATGTCCAGCTGTTGCTGGACATTCTACAACACTCAAGGGGGTCCTCCTAAGAGCAGGACCCTTTAGGAGTGGGGTCATTGAAATAAGTCTGAGGTACAGTTATGCTCAATCTCAGTAGAACTGCAGCCTTGTTTAGTCCTATCTTGACACTCTCCCTACAGGACAGGACTAAATATATATACATACACCGATCAGCCAAAACATTAAACCATCTGCCTAATATTGTGATTCATCAGACCAGGCCACCTTCTTCCATTGCTCCATGGTCCAGTTCTGACGCTCAAGTGCCCATTGTAGGTGCTTTTGGCGGTGGACAGGGGTCAGCATGGAGACTCTGACCAGCCTGCGGCTACGCAGCAACTTGCGATGCACTGTGTGTTCTGACACCTTTCTGTCATGGTCAGCATTAAGGTTTTCAGCAATTTGTGCTACAGTAACTATTCTGTGGGATCAGACAAGAGGGGCTAGCCTTCGCTCCCTTCGAGCATCAATGAGGCCTGGGCCCCCATGACCCTGTCACTGGTTCACCGGTTGTCCTTCCTTGGACCACTTTTGGTAGGTATAACCGCTGTATACCAGGAACACCCCACAAGACCTGCTGTTTTGGAGATGCTCTGACCCAGTCGTCTAGCCATCACAATTTGGCCCTTGTCAAAGTCGCTCAGATCCTTACGCTTGCCCATTTCTCCTGTTTCCAACACATCAACTTCAACAACTGATTGTTCACTTGCTGCCTAATATATCCCACCACTTAACAGATGCCATTGGAACGGGATAATCAATGCTATTCACTTCACCTCTCTGGGGTTTTAATGCTGTGGCAGAAATTTTTCAAACCGCTGAACATCCATAGCGGGAGGCACGGTGGCGCAGTGGGTTGGACCAGGTCCTGCTCTCTGGTGGGTGTGGGGTTCGAGTCCTGCTTGGGGTGCCTTGTGACAGACTGGCGTCCTGTCCTGGGTTTGCCCCCCCCCCCCCAGCCTTACGCCCTGTGTTGCCAGGTTAGGCTCTGGCTCTCCGCAACCCCGAATGGGACAAGCGGTTCAGAAAATGCGTGTGTGTGTGAACATCCATGTTAAAATAGTGCAGAAATATTCCAGAAACTGAAAGTCAGATTGTTCTAGAATATAGTCTCTAGTAAATCTCCACAGGATATTTCTGAAATATCCATCCATCCATCCATCTTCCTCCGCTTTTATCCGTGGCCGGGTCGCGGGGGCAGCAGTCCGAGCAGAGTACTCCAGACCTCCCTCTCCCCGCACACCTCCTCCAGTTCCTCTGGGGGAACCCCAAGGCGTTCCCAGGCCAGCCGGGAGACATAGTCTCTCCAACGTGTCCTGGGTCTGCCCCGAGGCCTCCTCCCAGTGGGACAAGCCCGGAGCACCTCCCCAGGGAGGCGTCCAGGAGGCATCCGGAACAGATGCCCGAGCCACCTCAACTGGCTCCTCTCGATGCGGAGGAGCAGCGGCTCTACTCCGAGCTCCTCCCGGGTGACTGCGCTCCTCACCCTATCCCTAAGGGTGCGCCCAGCCACTCTGCGGAGGAAACTCATTTCTGCCGCTTGTATCCGCGATCTCATTCTTTCGGTCATGATCCAGAGTTCATGACCATAGGTGAGGGTAGGAACGTAGATCGACCGGTAAATTGAGAGCTTCGCCTTACGACTCAGCTCCCTCTTCACCACAACAGACCGGTACAATGACCGCATTACTGCAGACGCCGCACCGATCCGTCTGTCGACCTGCCGCTCCATTTTTCCCTCACTCGTGAACAAGACCCCAAGATACTTAAACTCCTCCACTTGAGGGAGCAACTCCCCCCTAACCCGGAGGGAGCAATCCACCTTTTTCCGATGAGAACCATGGCCTCGGATTTGGAGGTGCTGATTCTCATCCCCGCCGCTTTGCACTCGGCTGCAAACCTCCCCAGTGCACGCTGCAAGTCTTGACTTGATGAAGCCAACAGGACCACATCGTCCGCAAAAAGCAGAGACGAGATCTCGCGGCCACCAAAACAGACACCCTCCGTTCCCTGACTGCGCCTAGAAATTCTGTCCATAAAAATAATGAACAGAATCGGTGACAAAGGGCAGCCCTGGCGGAGTCCAACATGCACCGGGAACAGGTCTGACTTACTGCCGGCAATGCGAACCAAGCTCCTGCTCCGGTCATACAGGGAACGAACAGCCCGTAGCAACGAGCCCCGAACCCCATAATCCCGAAGCACCCCCCACAGGATGCCACGAGGGACACGGTCGAATGCCTTCTCCAGGTCCACAAAACACATATGGACTGGTTGGGCAAACTCCCACGAACCCTCCAACACCCTAGTGAGGGTATAGAGCTGGTCCAGTGTTCCACGGCCAGGGCGAAAACCGCATTGCTCCTCCTGAATCCGAGGTTCGACTATCGGTCGGATTCTCCTTTCCAGTACCCTGGCATAGACTTTCCCAGGGAGGCTAAGGAGTGTGATCCCCCTGTAGTTGGAACACAATCTCCGGTCCCCCTTCTTAAAAAGAGGGACCACCACCCCGGTCTGCCAGTCCAGAGGCACCGTTCCCGAACTCCACGCGATGCTGCAGAGGCGTGTCAGCCAAGACAGCCCCACAACATCCAGAGACTTGAGAAACTCGGGGCGGATCTCATCCACCCCCGGAGCCTTGCCACCGAGGAGTTTTTTGACTACCTCAGCAACTTCAGCCAGGGTAATGGACGAGTCCCCCTCCGAGTCCCCAGCCTCAGCTTCCTCTACGGAAGGCGTGTCGGAGGGATTGAGGAGATCCTCAAAGTACTCCTTCCACCGCCCGAGAACATCCTCAGCTGAGGTCAGCAGCGCACCACTTCCACTGTAAACAGTGTTCGTGGAACACCGCTTCCCCCCTCTGAGTCGCCGGACGGTTTGCCAGAATCTCTTTGAGGCCGACCGAAAGTCTTCCTCCATGGCCTCGCCGAACTCCTCCCAAGCCCGAGTTTTTGCCGCGGCGACTGCCAGAGCCGCGCTCCGTTTGGCCCGTCGGTACCTGTCAGCTGCTTCAGGAGTCCCATGAGCCAGCCAGGCCCGATAGAACTCCTTCTTCAGCTTGACGGCATCCCTTACTTCCGGTGTCCACCACCGTGTTCGGGGATTGCCGCCGCGACAGGCACCGGAGACCTTATGGCCGCAGCTCCGAACAGCCGCACCGACAATGGAGGAGCGGAACATAGTCCATTCAGACTCAATGTCCCCCACCTCCCTCGGGACCTGGTTGAAACTCTGTCGGAGGTGGGAGTTGAAGACCTCTCTGACAGGGGCCTCCGCCAAACGTTCCCAACAGACCCTCACTATGCGTTTGGGCCTGCCAGGTCTGTCCAGCTTTTTCCCCTGCCATCGAATCCAACTCACCACCAGGTGGTGATCAGTTGACAGCTCAGCCCCTCTCTTCACCCGAGTGTCCAAGACATATGGCCGAAGGTCAGAAGAAACGACTACAAAGTCGATCATCGACCTCCGACCTAGGGTGTCCTGGTGCCAAGTGCACTGGTGGACACCCTTATGCATGAACATGGTGTTCGTTATGGATAAACCGCGACTAGCACAGAAATCCAATAACAACTCACCGCTCGGGTTCAGATCAGGGAGGCCGTTCCTCCCAATCACGCCCCTCCAGGTATCACTGTCGCTGCCCACGTGGGCGTTAAAGTCCCCCAGTAGAACGACAGAGTCCCCAGTGGGAGCGCTTTCCAGCACGCCCCCCAGGGACTCTAAAAAGGCCGGGTACTCTACACTGCCGCTAGGCGCATAAGCACAAACGACAGTGAGAGACCGTTCCCTGACCCGAAGGCGTAGGGAGATGACCCTCTCATTCACCGGGGTAGACTCCAACACATGGCGGCTGAACTGGGGGGCTATTAATAAGCCCACACCAGCCCGCCGCCTCTCACCTTGGGCAACGCCAGAATAGTGGAGAGTCCACCCTCGATCGAGTAGAGTGGTTCCAGAACCCAAGCTGTGAGTGGAAGTGAGCCCGACTATATCTAGACGGTATCTCTCAACTTCCCGCACCAGCTCAGGCTCCTTCCCCGCCAGTGAGGTGACATTCCAAGTCCCAAAAACCAGAGTTGGCGCCCGAGGTTCGGGTCGGCCGGGCACTCGGTCCCGACCACCGCCCAAATCACAACGCACCGGCCCCTTATGGTTTCTCCGGCAGGTGGTGAGCCCACCGAAGAGCGGCTCCACGTTGTGGCTTCGGGCTGAGCCCGGCCAGGCCCCGTGGGCATAGACCTGGCCACCAGGCGCTCGCATGCGAGCCCCCCCCCCCAGGCCTGGCTCCAGGGTGGGGCCCCGGTGACCCCATACCGGGCGGGGTAAACGGACGCCTTGATTTTTTCGTCATAAGGGGTTTTTGAACCGCGCTTTGTCTCGTCTGTCATCCAGGACCTGTCTGCCATGGGAGACCCTACCAGGGGCATGTAGCCCCAGACAACATAGCTCCTGGACTCATTCAGGCACTCAAACCCCTCCACCACGATAAGGTGGCGGTTCACGGAGGAGTTTCTGAAATATATGAATTCTATATGGAATATAATATATGGAATAAGGGGGTGTGGTGGCACGACAGGTTTGGCCTGTGCCTGCTCTTGGGTGGGTCCGGGGTTTGAGTCTTCCTTGGGATGCCTTGCGATGAATGTGTGTCCCCGCCCCCTCTAGCCCTGTGCTGCTGGGTTAGGCCCTGGCTCGCTGCAACCCCACTTAGGGCAAGTGATTTCAGTCAGTGCGTGTGTCCAATATATGGAATATTTCCAAACTATCCCGTGAGTTAACATAAGGCTGCTCTGGACACTTCAGTACATTTATTTTGTTACAGCCTACACCTGATGTGCTTTCTGTAAATATGTGCATAATTAAGTGTTTTAAACTTCTGTTTAAAGGTTTTTCATTTGATCTACATTACATTTATTAATTTAGCTGACACTTTTCTCCAAAGTGACTTATAATATTGAGCTATTTACAATTATTTACCCATTTAGAGAGCTGGGTAATTCTACTGGAGCAATCTTAAAGTAAGCGCCTTGCTCAGGGGTACGACAGCTGGGGATCAAACCTGCAACCTTTGGACCCAAGGGCAGTAGCTCTAACCACTATGCTAATGCAGAGGAATTCTGCACACCCTCTTGGAACATCTTATGCTTATTAATGTAGTAATGTTAAGGGTTATCTTGCTCCGCTCTCTATACACGTACAGTGGGATAATTTTACTGGAGCGGTTGAGGGTTAGCCCTTGCTCAGCAGCTGGAGGTGGGATTCAAACCTAGAACCTTTGGGTCCAACAGCAGCAGCTCTAACCAGTACACTACCAGGTGTCCTTAAGTAGTGCAGCCAAATCACTTATAAAGTATTGTAACCGTTTGTATGTCATTTACATACGTGGACAGAGTTGTTTCTCACAATCCAGTGCTGTTCTATTCATGTGTTCACCTTTAATTGGTGTGAGAATGGATACAGGTAGGGAAGGTGGTTCTTTCGGTCCCTCTGTGTTAGGGAGACGGGGCTCTTCCCCGAACAGCATCAGGACCGCCCGACTCCCACGCCTTCATAGGAGCACATCTGTTGCTACGTCCCAGTGGCGCCAGTGAAAGTGGTGCTCTGCACCCACTAAGGGGGCTTAAGGGGGTGGGCTGAGTGTCTGCACTGCCTGGAACAAATCACCAGCAGGAACACACATACACATCCCCCCCCCCACCGCTTGTGTCTTGCAGGGCACACTGAGGGGACAAACATGTTATTGATGTTGCTGAAAGTGGTGTTCAGAACAGCGCAAATATAAAAAGCTGCAATTACCAGTTCACAGAGTTATACAGGGTCAGCACGGGATACTTCACACTTGAACGATACTGAAGTAGCTGAACCTCACAAATGGATGCGCAATGCATCTGAAAAGGGAGCGTGTCAATTATTTATTCATTTTGCCCACTTGCTCTCACAAGAAGCTGAATTGACCTCCTGCTACAAGAACGACAGAAACATTCGTACTGTTCCTTCGCCACATCTTTCCTGCCCAAGTATAAAGCACTCTGCTCTCCCCATGGGGAGGAAATCGTCACATTCCTCTCATTTTCTTGCCCCTTTTCGCACTGTAGCTGTCCACAAAGGCTCGCAGCTATTCCTACCGATCCTGCGCTCCGCACTTAAGTGCCACCAACGTCAGGCTGATCATCAACAGTGACCCAACTCGGCGAGGCAACAGAGAAGAAAAGCCACTTCAGAGCTCCACCCCAGAGCAGCAGGGAGGACTGGGAGCTACAAGCGAAGAGCCCAGGTAGATTTTTACAAGTACCGAAAACCACCACGATCGCTGATTGTTTTACACAGCAGAGCAAGGTAACATCAGTCGCATGGCTGAGTCACTCATCAGCCTGAAACATCGCAGAGCTTTCTTACCACAATCTAACGAAAACTGCAACTCCACCCAAACTAAATCATGCCGTGAGGTGCCAGTGCCACCACACCGATGCTTACGAAAAGCCGGATATCTTTTGTTCGTTCCCCGCCCCCCCGAGACAAAACTGTAGAATGCACAGCTCTCAGAATGGGGGGGAGCGGGTCATTAAACAATATTCTCCTTTTAGTTACCTTTTTTCTGTAGTTTACAAACAAACTTAACCGAGCAGTCGAAAAATGCTTTGTCTGTACATAATTTTTATTTACATTATATTTTGTATTAATGCTGGGAAACAAGATTATCTGCAATACATAAATATTTAACACAGTTTGTACAATTTTGCATAACTAAAATGTGTGAAATTTAAAAACTTGGAACAGATACAAGAGCAAACCTCACAGCCCTACAACACAAAAAGACAGGCTTTGAAAATAAAAGAAAAACAAGGGGGGGGGGGGGGGGGGGGGAAGGAAGAGAAAAAAAAAAAAAAAAAAAAAAAAAAAAGTGTATTTACAATGGGTTACCACACTGCTACATTAGACTATAAAAGGTATAACAAATACACAGAGGCCCAAGAGAGCAGGCTCTAGTCTCTGGCAACTATTGAAATCAATTATAGAAGACCAAATAAAAAACAAACTAACCCCTCCCCCAAATCTACATCCACAACTTATTTTGGATTTTTTAATGTGTAATGAAAACGCCAACATCCATAGAGCTAAGGGTAACACAATGTTTTACACAGAAGTGGGAGGGGGAGAGATGAGGGCTCCACATTGACCCCTTTGTGTACAAATAATTTGCAGCATGTTTCACATACCCACTCTACACACAGAATATATACGTACATCAACACAATCTTTGAGACTTTTGGAGGAGGGGAAAGAGGGGGGGGGGAAAAAAAAAAAAAAAAAAAAAAAGGGGTGAAAAGATTAACCAAGCATTAGTGAAGTATATTGCCAATTTCTACAGTTCAGATATTTTACATAGCCTTAGATATGCAATCCATGCAATACACCTATTCAGTACTAAACTTCTAAATCCAAAGATTGGAAAAGGAAAAAAAAAGGGAGGGGAAAAAAAAAAAAGCAGGCAAAGTGGGCATAATTTCAGGCCTCAAACCACCATCAAGACAACTATCTGCAAGACAAAGTACACAGCTGGCTCCATTTAGTGAGGCTTTCAGATAGCTAGGGTTTAGAAAACGGGTGACTTCAACTACCAACAGAAGAAACTCCAGAAAGGAAAAGGGAAAAAAGGTTCTTTTTAAAAATTGAACTTAAAAACAAATGCAGATATTAAGCAAGAACATTTCTTAATCTAACTGAAAAAGAATGATCCACTTTGAGCACAAGCAACTTTATTCTATCATCTGTTTTTTAGGGGGGTAAAACCCCCAAGAACCGCACAGAATAGAGCACCTAAAAAAAATATTAAAATGACAATAAGGCTGAGAAAACCACCACTACTGTCCTTACTGCAAATCAACAATTTTCAATGTAACACTTTGAAGTTTTCACTAATACAACAGCTAGAAGTTATATACCAGCCAGGTTTTCCCCCAGTCTGTATCTAACACTAATGCAGAAGTCCTTGTATAGCAGGTGTTAACTTTCAGGCTAATGTTTTGGGATAACTAGGTGTCTGATTCCACATGTAGACATCAAATGCTGTCAAAAGACTGACAAACAAAAGGTGTAAACTGTCTAGCACTTGCATTTCATCTCACCATGGCTCAATACTGGGGAGGGAAAAAGCTTAAATAAATTTAAAAAAAAAAAAAAAAAAAAGCCACAAACCAGACAGCTAATAAAAGGTGCCACAAAAATAAGAAGGAACAATAGATATGACAAAACCTGGACACGCGCTGCATAAATTACCAGCCACGAGTCAACACTCATGAAAAATTGAACATGAAAGGCCTATTTCTTCACCACGGGCTTTCACGACCCCCCTCACCCTATAAATACATTTTCCAACTATCAGAACAGGAACATTTTCCATTATGTCACCCACTTCCCCCCACAAGCTCATGACACCCTCTCCCAAGACCAATCCCACCATGTCATTTCAGTTCACTCAAAAGCAACCATGTTGTTTTGGGTACTAACAGTCTTTTCCAAGGTATTTACGCATCACAAAGCAAATGTATCTTGTTTTCCTTTGGCACAAATCTAATCCAATTTAATTTGGGGAAGAAGGTACTGAGGAAAATCTGGGAATGAAAACAAAACATGCGCTAGTTTGCATTTTGAAATGCATATTTTTACATTATAAGCGAGACACCACTGTGGTAATGAAAAAAGTGACTGTTCATGCATCGGCTCTGGGTAGAATTTCCAAGATTGGGATTAAAAAAGTCCTCTAGCCCATCAAGTCAGTGTTGAGGTCAAATGTTTCAGTCTTTATATTCTCTGGATTTTGTCAGCAACAACAACAGGGTTCTCCTTCCGGATCTTTGCTGCTGCTTCAGCTTTGTAATCATAAGGGCAGTTGTGCTTGTCCGAATAACGGTGCAATCCACAGAAAAGGTTCCCGCACCGACAGTCAAAACCTACGTGAGGCAAACAGAGAACCGGGATTATAAATCTGCTTGTTCTGCCACAGACAATATCCACAAGATGAGATATGAAAGAACTTTTTAACGCATACATATTCGCTATATAAAATTCAAGACATTTAAGTCACACAACAGCTTTACCAAACAATATCAATATCGCATTTTTCAAATCATGCTCACCAGTCAGCCCAACCTTCTTTCGGCACATGAAACACCTGTTCTTCTTGACTTTAGGGACTTCTGGGGCCTTGGCCTCATCACTGCTGGGGGCACTGGGGTGGGTGGCTGAGGCTGTGGGCTGAGTGACAACTGGAAAAACAAAGCAAACAGCCTTTTCATTTACTTCATCGCTTCCACTCTCCACAGGGAGCAGAAGTCCACCCAAACCAAGTCTATGTTCAGACCACAGGCGTCCCATTTTAATTTAGCTTCTCACATTACCTGGATTAGCAGCCTTCAAGAAACCCCAAAAGAACCAAGTTACAACGCTATTCAAGAGAACATCTCATCATAAGCTGTCCTTACCCAACACACTGAGCTCTAAAGATGGTCTTGGTGATCCAAAATATCCCTGAACGTTATCCCTTCCACAAGGGATAAAGTTCTGAAGAGTTTCTAGAATCACTGTTGAGATCAATCAATCCCAAGTGCAAGACAGACATAAGGCCAAATATAACACCACAAGAACTGGGATGTCCTGTGCGGGAGGGGAAATTGGAAGGAACCCTGCGTACGTTCACTGTGCCTTATTATAAAGTCGACACACACAACTCCAGCCAACCTGGTAAACAACCCTCTGCTTCCTGAGAAGTCCACATAAGGTCCATACTACCCTGCCAACAACATACTGATTGCTCACTGAACAGGTCAGCTTGAGAGAAGACTCAAGTACTGAAGCCAGAGCTCTGGTTCCATCAGCAGCATCATGAGGGCTTGAGGTTGAGAACAGTTGTGCATTAAGTACAGTAATCTGAATGTGAATCTGACTAGTAACATAGTGGTTAGAGCTGCAGCCTTTGGACCCAAAAGTCACAGGATCAATTTCCACCTCCAGCTGCTGTACTCTAAAGCAAGGTACTTATTCTAAACTGCTCCAGTAGCATTACCCTGCTGTATAAATGGGTGAATAACTGTAAGAATCTTAACACTGTAAGTCACTTTGGAGAAAAGATCAGCTAAATGAATGAATGTAAAGTAATATGAAGTACACACTGACAATGGTTGCAGTGTAAAATATTGTATCCATTGACAATAAGAACAAACAACTTATTGAACACATGGTAACAAGTTACCTACATAATGGTATGCAAGGAAATTCACATGGCTTAATTTAAAGAAATGGCCCCTGGATCTAAATCGTTGTGCAGTCTCAACAGGAACCCTAAACCTTCCCATATTTCAGAGCTTCAAGTTTCTAGAAAAACCTCTGGTTGGAATTAAAGCCCAGCTGCAATTAATTTGTGCTTTCAGAGAAGGTCTGCTGTGAAAAGGATGAACTCACAATCCAAACCAAAACTCCCCGTAGAGTACGGAAAAAAAGTACACGTATGAGAATTCAGACATATTTTAAACGGACATTTACAAGGATACCACAAAGGCAAGACCGCCAGAGTCTTATTTAAGGCCTCAGTAATCTGGATCCAGTCCAATGTACTGGGTACAACTTGTTTCATAACAATTCACTTGTCTTATGCACACAGTGGAAGAGTAAAGCTACTCAAAGCAGGTGAAACAGAAAGAAGACCTCTTGGGGGGTGGGCGGTTGCTGCAGTTACCTGGCTCCACTGACTCTGCTGTCGGCGATGCAACTTTGTCCTCCCGGGAAATGCTCATTTCAGTCATCTGCTGTGTTACTGGGAGTGAGGCCACGGGTAAACTTCTAAGAGAAGGAAAAGTGGAGTTCAGCACTGACATCTCTTCACAAATGCCCCCCTCTTCATACTACACACAGTTGCTCATCCCTGTAGTACATGTTGGCCTACTCTTTCCCCCTCTGCTGTTCATGACCTCCACTACAATATCAGGAAGCAATATTAAGTCTTCAAAAATAATTTCCCAGGTCATTTTGGGTACACAACCCATATCTGATAATTTACAAGCCCAAAACGTTTTGCTTATGAGAATGACAAGACTACTAGCTTGTATTTCATACAACTTTGTAGAAACCAATCAAATCTTTGCCAGGTTTCTCGAAACACAATTCAGACAGTACCAACGTGCTTTAACAGTGATAGGGGAAACCACATATTTCCTTCCTGTTATATCGTGATGACACACTACACAGGTGTGTTGTGGGCAGGGCCACAGAAGACTCACCTAGATGTGTCAGCTATGCTGACGGACGAGACTTCAGAATTACTTAAGCTAGCGTCTATTCTTTGTATGGCTGTGGCTTCTGATGTGGGGCTGCTGGCTGCACTCCCAGTACCTAAGACATAATGTATAAAAGGTCAGCCCAAACACAAACCATGGCTTGAACTGTCATTAAAACCCCATTTACAAGTGACACACAAAAATTACAGGTCATGCAGAATGCTCATCATTGTCTTCAAAAACACACTATCAACATAAGTAATTTGTTTCTGAACCCCCCCCCCCCCCCCAAAAAAAAATATCAGTACTGAAACTTTTTTTTTTTTTTTTTTTATAGTTTTAATGTTAGAGAAGGACTGCGGTGGTGAAGAGGCAAAGAGCAGAATGAAGAGAATGGCTGTGAAAGTGTAGAAACTTACCCACTGGGCCCATGGGGCTCATCCTCCCGCTGTTTTGCTGTCTTGTCAAGTGCTCTTTGTAGCAAACGGAGCACATACCGTTTGTTCTGGCATTACCGTAAAAACCACAACCTGTGGCACACAGCATGGGCACTGGGCTCTGGTTTGTCTCCTGGGCCATCTCTGCTGAAATATCCTACAGATAAAACAGTGGTTAATCTAGATATGTAACATTTCATGTTTTCATCATGGACAGAGTAAACAAAATAAATTGAGGCAGAGCTTTGAGAGTGGGCATTTTGTATTTTAACCAAACAGTATTCAGCAGATTAAACTCAGCAATTTACAGCACGGTAACTAAACTAAACATTTGTCTCCATCTTTAGTGTGTGTACAACTGTAACTGATAAGACAAATTTTAAAAACTGCGCACGGAACAGACATACAGTAACTTCTACAATCTATGCCCTTCATGTTTAGGACAAATACCACAACATCAGAACCAGCTTTAACAGTTGTGATGTGAACTAAAACTGGGATTTCCTGCTAGCAAATGAAACAAAGACAGAGGTCACTTGCTGAGTCAAACCCAGTCTACGTCAGACATTGCCGACACCAATCCAACAACTCCCAGAAACGATGACTCACCAGCGTGTTTCATCTGCTATACCCATCTCAGTAAAACATCAGTAAGGTGACAGCCTTCAAGCCTCTTGGTTATGTTTCACTGGCCTGTTTCAAGATTAATTAGCCCTCAAACTTCAAATCTCTCACACCGTCAATTTGACTGTATAAACGTCACTGGCAAGAATACACAAATATCACCACTGGATGGAAAAGGCTGAACAAATCACAGCAATGTTCTACACACTGCCCGCTAAATAACACTTACATCATCCCAAGTCTAAGAGTAACTACATATGCGACTCATCACATTCATCAACCCTGTGGCAAAACCTTTGTTGCCGCACAGCGGACAGTCCTGCACGATGAAACGGTCTGTTAAATACTCCTCTCTTGAAAAGCCCAGGAAAGCAGTGTGAACAACACCCAGCCTCCCACCCCTGCTGGCGCGCTCGCACACGACGCCCTAAGGTTTTTCCCTAGAAATCCCGACTGCGTCACCATCACGTGGGGGCCTTCTGATTGGCAGCATGTGTCGTGTCTCGACCGCACGCTGCGGGGAGGGGAGCTTCCGCCACTCACTGTCACAAGGTGTAATGTGACACACACATGCAAAATAATACTCATCAGAGCAGCTGTAAAACCAGCAGCTATTTACTACTCTTTGTGCAAGGAGAATTGTAAAGTCAAAATAAGTCAACATTTAAGTGTTTCCAAGAGCAGAAATAACACAATACTGACTACTGATGAAACAACACTGCATTTAGCGCACTATCGTGGCGTTGAACTCGAAGTGAAAGTAACGTACATGTTTCTACGGGGGCCTGGCGCCAGCCTGCACAGGACCGCATGCTCCAGCCACAAAGCCGCCTCAACAGTCCCACACACACACACGAGAGAGAGAGAGAGAAAAGGCATGGGTTCCTCACAGCACTCAGGCACGGCCTTTGTTCCGCTGGGAAACAAGGTGCCCGTTGCTGACTATTTATAAACTGCGTCTTCTGGTCACGAAAGCAAAGTGTGACCCAAGACACTGACTGGTAATTCATCTGCTGTGGGTGAACCAGAACAAAGAATGTGTGTGTGGGAGGGGGTGTTTTATACATGTAAAACTACTTAAAAATACCATGGTTGGGTGCAGGAATAACTTCTTCACACAGTTTTGACATTAAATACAGTTAGCAGTTGAAGAGGTAAAGCAGAACCAGCTTCACACAGTGAGGAGCTGATGCAGTGTGTGTTCACATAACATGGAGAATACCTCACAGGGCACTGCTGCGTGCCTCAGCCAGACAAACACCTCACAACAACAACAACAACAACGGAGACGTTGTGCTGGGGAAGAGAAGGGGGGAAAAGACGAATCGGTCCCAGCGTACGTTGTCATCAATAGTATCGATATTATGAAGAGCTTGTTGGATGTAGAGGAAAGGCAGCTGGATGCGCGCAGCTACATTCATCTAGAAAAAAGGAATTAAGCAACTTCGCCTGTCGTCGAGACACGCACACAGACACACACACGGATGTAATACTGCCGAGGACAAAGAAAGACGCGAAGGGATGGCGTGCGGCCTCCTCTTTCTCTCTCCTCGGCTCTCTCCAAAATTGATAGTGAACGTGCTAAGTTTTTTTTTTAACTTGGTAAATACGTGTTTTTCGGAGACCACCCGCACAAAGCTGCGCAAGAAAAACGAAGTTAAAGAAGCCGGGAAACGAGTAGAAGCGCTCGCTGTGCGACAGCAGCAGGCCTCGGTCGCGCGCGTCCAAAACCACTGAGTCATGCTAACGGCGGCCGGTGGAGGGAGGGGGCACGAGCTGCGGCGCGCAATGTCCACAGACACGCGGGACATCGCCACGCCGGAACACGCACGTCTACCACCCCACGGCTCCGGGGACCATGCCGTGAGTGGGACTTCCACGCGGAACGCGGGCGACGAATGGCAACGGGCGCTTTGTTTAGTTTGTCCGCGCACAGCGCCGCTCTTTGTCTCCTTTGTCTCGGCGGCTTCCTGTTTCTCACCGCCACGGCAGCGCTAACACAGCACCGCACACACACACACACACTCGTCACGGCCCTTTTTCCACACTCCAAACTGATCAACTATTGCAAATGTAGACCGATTTATGTAGCCACCCATCATCCAGCAGCGCCATCCATCTCCGAACCGCTGCTCCGGAAACAAAGAGCGGTAGCAAGCTACTTGAAACGACGAGCAAACAACCATCATCATGATGCCACACTGACTCATCTACTTCCAGAAAGACACCAAGAGACAGAACAACCAAGAAGAGCTAAGCCGAAGAAACACCTTCCTCATCCGAACCGACTCAGTCGAAACTCGAGTCGAGTCATCTCCACTCTTCGTTTCATCTGTTCGCCTACCCTCCGGCCTCGCGTTACTTCGGAACAACAAGTCAACTGCCGCTTTCAATAAACTCACGTCTTTAGTATCAATTGATATTTTAACAAATATTTGAAATATTATTTCACGAATTTTGCTCGTGTCGTCGCTCCACTTCCCGGTATCGTTCTCTAATTAACCGCTTTTCACAATTACTTACTAGTCAATACACGACAGTCGGATTCGGGGTTTAAGCTGGCTCGTCCTTGTATGAGTGGTACACTTGTTTTCCACTCAGTGTCTTCCTCGATGCGTGCCCTCCCCGCCGCAATACTGTAATACTACTCCTCCCGCTTCCTCCGTCTCCTCTATCTGTCCGATGTTTGTTTCCTTCTTTAGTAAGAGGAGTGGCGACGTGCGTCACGGAAGAAACGCGCCTTCCGGTTGGCCACTGGTCCCAGCTACAACGCACGCGTACTTTCTGATTGGACGCGACCACAGGTAACGAACCTCTGTACTGTATTCGGAATCAATGGGCGGGGCGACGGAAGGCGTCGTTCCTCACGCGCAGCCCAAGGACATGAGACAATGCTTAAAATAACATCACCAAGTAAATATGGATTGAGAAACACCATGCTTACGTTGCAAAACTTCATTCATCTGCATTCGGTGCATTCAGGAAATACTACCTTTTTAGGTTACTTGTGAAGTGTAACTGGGTGCGCGTTATGTCTGTTTCCTTTCCTGTTTTTCTCGTTAAGTAACAAAAAACCTACATGCATCACTGCTGTACAATGATTTAATAAAGTATGAAATTAGGTTTATCGCGAGTCATTTATGTCTTTGTAATTGAATTTAATTTGTTGCTGTTATAACTAATTTTTTTGGTCGGCCTGTTGATACGGAGTACTTTTGACGTTTTTGTACTACAGGAAATGCTTTTTAAATAAGGGGAAGTAAGTATTGAACTTCTGAAAAGGCTACAATCGAAATCGCAGTGATATTTAAAAACAGTTTTATTACTTCAGCATTGATTTAAAGCGTGGTGGGCGACTAAAGAAAACAAATATCTCATATTCCAAGAAAGGAGCCATAACCCAGTGGGAAATATGGGAAAATACACTAGCTTTTTTTAATATGTTCATGGCTGATTTTTTAAATCTAGTAAGGTCGTAAGGTTTTCAGTTCTAGTTTTTCGCCTGTAGCTCCTCAGCAACTAAGTAAGAGGAACATTGACTGCAGAAAGTGGGGCCTCCAAAGCCGCCAAGCCAACAAGTGTCTCAATCGCCTCAGTGGAGCACAACTGTGGAACCGTACAGAAAACGAGGGGAGGGGGGCTCAGCGGCACAGCGAGTAGTGCTGCTGTCTCACAGCGCCTGAGTGGTGCGAGAGGATGTGGGTTTGATCCCTGCTCAGTCTGTGTGGAGTTTGCATGTTCTCCCCATGTCTGCATGGGTTTCCTCCAGGTGCTCTGGTTTCCTCCCACAGTTCAAAGACATGTGTGTTCAGGTTCACTCATAGTGTGTGAGTGTGTGTGTGTGTGTGTGTGTGTGTATTCCACTGATGTATGGATGAGTGTAAGTAGTGTATTTAGCAGTGTAAGTCACCTTGGTGAATAAGGTGTGTGGGCTGATAACACTACATAGAGTTTGTTGGAAGTTGCTTTGGAGAGAAGCATCTGCTAAATGAGTAAATGTAAAACACACAGACTGACTGACCTCTGCAAACAATGAACACAGTTGATCACTGGTAGCTGGCCACTCTTGACTCATTTATCTAAAGACCAGGTCATGTGTAGGCCTACGAGATAAATAAAGAAGTTGGCACCCCAGCCACATGCTAAGAACGCAGCTGTGGACAAGTGGGAGAGATTTACCGTTCCCACAATGCCTTGTGGTGTGACAAACCTCCATGAAGATGTTTTAAACTAAAGAATGTTTACAGCTGGGTTGTTTGGAAATGTGCTTTGCCGTATGATTTATTAGTCGCAGCTGTTTGTCTAAACACAGACTACTTGAACAAGAAGAATTCCCCCAAGGGGTACCTTTATTTTCTGAGCTGATCTGCCACGCGTTTACTCCTTCACATGGTGTAACAGCACTGTGCCCTTTTTACAGTTACTGAATCGGGTTTGAGCTGCTTGGCAACTTTCAAAACGTGGTTGTGGTGTGAAATTCCTGAGAGGTAGTGCGACTTATATTGTCAAGTGGTTCCCCAACAACAGTGCGAATGAAGGCTTTTTATTGGTATGAAGGGAGAGCTTGGTCAGAACGAGATCTGCTCAGAACAAGTTCAAGCATGCAGTCTGTTTTTATGTACTTAATTATCAGAGTATTTATTGAAACCTTTGCTCTGATTTGCTAAGATGGTCAAACTGTATTTTTTTTGTATGTCCTTAGTTTAGTTGGAATATATTTGATTTTATTAATTTTCTTCCCCACAGACTTTGCTTATTGTATTCATTGTCATTCTTGAAAGTGTTATCAGAACTCATATTCACATGTATTTATTGAGCAGATGTTTTTCTCCATGGTGACTTCCAGTCAACAGTGTACAGTATTATTTAGCCCACACCTTTTAACTGAAGGTGATTTACCATGCTAAATATACTGTGTACAAGGAGTCACTCATCTGCACACCAGTGAAACACATTGTTTCTTTCACACACACAATGGGCAAGTTAGAGTCACCAATTCACATGACAGCATATCTTTGGAGCATGGGAGGAAACCCACGCAAACTTCACACAGACTGGGTGGGAACTGAACCCACATCCTCTCACACCACTTAAGCATGGTGAGACAACAGTACTACTTGCTGTGCCATCATGGCACCCCATGTGGAGTGGAGCACCACCACTTCCCTACTACTTTTTATGGTATAAAAAAACTACAAGGTTTTATATTTTCCAGGGGAAAATTAAATTATATAGAATTCACTATCTTACAGTACAAAAAATGTGTCCTGGTTGACTTCTACAGATTAATCTGTGATTTTAGTGTGATGGAGAAAGGAGAAATATCCACTCGGTGACGAGTGATGCGTGGTGCGGTCTTGTGAAATGTGCAGGGGATGCAGTAGAAGGGGGGACAGGTTGTCACCTGTCTATAGGGCAGCTGTGTCTTATGGCTTTGTGGCCTTCATGTAGCTTTGGAGATATTGTGGTTGCAAGGCTTTGATTGCACAAATGCAGCACCTCATAGTGGGTCGTGGTTTTAGCAATGTCTCTTTGAGCGCCTTGCTCTTCATTGTTTGTAGAGAAGGAAGAGTCGGGGTCGCGTGGTAGGTCACCTTATGGTGACATTGATGCCTCTCCGGATGTAAACGTCTCGGATGTGAGGGGGGTTGGGGCTCGGGAGCTGCAGTATTGAGCAGACGCAGCTGGAGAGTGATGGTGTAGGAGCTGCATCAGCTGGAAGAGCTCAGTTTACTGGGCAGGGTGCGCCGAAACATCCTGCTTTCCATGTGGGCATGGAGTCCAGTCGGCGAAGGGATCTGTGTCACTAAAACCGCTGGTAGAAGTGTGGCCCAGGTTGAATATACAAATTAGAATTCTCTCTATTCAGGTTTCTCTGATGTCAACCCAGAGAAGTAAACATAATTTTCAAAATGAATCATCTGGAAATAAATTATGTCACTTTATTCTCCCATTTCTCTGTTTTTGAGTTCACATGAATATATGCACATAAATGTTTACATTGCTCAAGATGGAAGTATATTTCTGACTCTTTGAATGCTCATTGTGTTTTATTTTGCAGGTCTGGTGACAGTCTGCTCTCGTATATGCTGAGTATCATTATTGCTTGGAAGAAGGGCTGTAGAGCAAAGTACTGGAGGTCTCTTCACTCATTTGTCATCTCCACATGGGAAAGCAGGAGGAGAGAGGATTCAGTTTACCCCTTCCTCAGTCTTTCTTAGAGCCATTGCCATTTTCTGATCTGATTGTAGCACAAAATCCAACACTATGCAAATACATTTATTAATTTAACAGATGCTTTTCTCCAAAGCAACATACATCACATAGAAATACAGTGTTTGTTCTGATACAGCAGAGTATCATTACATTTAAGTTAATGGTCCAAACTTCTTTACATTTAGTTGATGTTTCTCTCCAAAGCAACTTACAATGTTAAACTACCAGCAATTATTTACACTGCTAGGTAATTTTATTGGAGTGAGTACATATCTCAAGGGTAATACCTCTTGGGGTGAGACTCAAACCTGTAACCTTTGGGTCTAAAGGCAGTTCACAAACCACTACCCTACCAGCTCTCACCAAGTGGCTTGTATTTTGAGAGTAAACTTATATCTGAATGGGTGATTTGTCCTCAGCATATGTCATCTACGTGGTTAAAAATGTATTTCAATAAATCTGAACAAAATTATTTTTATTTGCACTAGACAGATCTTTTAAATCTAACTACAAATTGAACTTTTGAATTAAAGAATGTAGCATAACACACCACAAATACTGTATTAGGGACATGTGAATATGAAATATCTTCTAAACTGACTGTTTTGTATAAGGAATGCAAATAATATTGTGCTACTGGATTTTGCATCTAGTGACACTGTTGAAAAAGAGATGTTTTATATAAAAAGGTCTATCCTCTTACATAAGATGGGGTGAGCAGGATAAGCTCTTTTGCTTGTTAGAAGCGTTACCTTAAGGCTGATCCAGGCAGAACCTTATGCGACAAGGTTCCACTGCCAGAGGACATGACATATGAGCAAATGGTCTGATCCAACTGTGGCCTGAGGGTCAATGTACCTTGCAAGCCCTTGGGTAAAACTTGTTCTCCATGTAGCCTTGACCCTTTAAAGCCTGTGCCCACAGAATGGTGAGCTCTTTGATAAGAGACTGTGTTGGTATGATTTTTTCCCTCTTATTTGAAGTTGCACTATCTAAACATCAGTAATGTTGAGTTAAAACAAATGCTATGTTATTAGTTGGGTTTGTGGAGTTGCAGTATTTGTTGATGGTGAAGGGCATCTAACACGTGTGTGGAAAGGGGGTGGATCTGGGACACCAGACTGTGCTGTTGAGCCTTCTGGAGGTGTCGTGGGCCTAATTCAACGAAACACCGACGAAGGGTGGTGCCCACTTAACAACCTCAGTGAAATACCCATGTTGGTATCCTGTGGTTATGTTGGGTAGGGAAGAAATTTAAGCTTCTTGGTTTCAGGTCATGGTGATATATGTGTTAGCAAGGCTGAATTTGTTGTCTCTATGGCTTCATAGTGATGTTGGTTGGACTGGATCCTTGTGTAGAGCTGTTGTAATGCACACATGAGGTATAACATCATGACCTGTGTATCTTGAATGCATGGGCAACGGGCAGTGTGCTGCCCAGTAACATGAACCAGTCATTTGAAGGTTGTCAGCAGTGGAACCACTAGGCATTAAATTTGTTCAGCATCTTTATGGAGACACTGGATGTATAAATTTTAGTAGTTGTAGATCTTTGTGTTAGCTTCGGTATAAAGTAATTATAATAGCATGAGCCTTGAAAAACATTTCAGTCTGATAAAGCCTCTTTCTTTCCTCAACAACACGTGTCTGAATACATATTGTTGTACAGTATTATGGACTCATCTGAAGTATGAAAAACAGATGTATGTAACACACATTAAATGTCTTTTGAAATTTTAAACATTAGAGTGGTCACGTCCCCCTTTCAATTTGGAATTGTTTGTCCCCTCCCCCTCCAGCCTTACGCCCTGTGTTACCGGGTAGGCTCCGGTTCCCCGTGACCCCGTATGGCACAAGCGGTTCTGAAAATATGTGTGTGTGTGTGTGTGTGTGTGTGTGTGAGTGAGTTGGATTCAAGATGGCTGCCTTCAAGATGGTGGAGGGGTATTCGCACATACCTTGCAGATACACCCACTGATCCAACGTACAACAGTACTGGTATGTATGGAACTGTGGTTTAACTGTGGTTTAACTGGGGTAGTTGAGTGTGTGGAGTTGCGGTATTTGTTAAAGGTGAAGAGCATCTAACGTGTGTGTGGAGGGGGTTGGGTCTGAGATGCCAGACTACACTGTTGAGCCTTCCGGAGGTGTCGTGGGTCTAATTCAACAAAATACAGATGAAGGGAGGTGCCCACTTGACAACCTCAACGAAATACCTGTGTTGGTACACTGTGATTGTGTTGGGTAGGTAAGGAGGTTAAGCTTCTTAGTCTCGAGCCATGAAGATTTATATTGGCAGTGCTGGATATTCTTCTCTGTGGGTTCATGGTGATGTTGTAATATGTGCATGGGGTGCAATGTCTTGTCCTGTGTATCCTGAATGTCTCTTTTTAAATATATAGCAAAAAATGAGCAGATGTATAAAAACTCACTTACGGAACTCACAGGACTTACATACTCCTTGCTCCCAGCTTTATCACAAAAGTAATCTGGTTGAACACCTGCTGTTCCTGGTAAATCCCCAGGCTTGCTCATTGTACTGAGCACTAACCTCTAGGTCTTGAACTCGGTGAAAAATAGTACATCTCAGAGTGCTGCATTAAAGAAAACAGTTTACAATGGAAGTGAACAGTGAGTCCCGGTTGCTGTTTCTCATTCATAAGGAAAGAACTGAAGTGAAATGAACAGACCAGAGTCCAGTTAATAGCTGTGGGAGCTGAACAGCAGTGCAAGTGTGTAGGCAAAGTCCGGGGTGGGGGTGCGCTCTACAATAAGTGAGCTTTTGTTTCCCCGGGGGTTGTGGAGCAGATGTCCTGAGTGGTGAGCAACCCCTGGATTTATCCTTTGTCCCAATGTGCAGACTGGGCCTGGCTGCCACGTGCTTGAGCTTTTGTAGCAGGCGTTCCTTCTGAACAGTGTGTGCCGTCACTCCAGAACGCCCCCCACTCCAACCCACCCCGATGCCCCTGGCTTTGTTTGCTTTCTCATGTGGAGATGGGTCCTGCCACGTGCTCAAGGTTCAGCAGCAGACGTGCCTCCTTGAAATTGTGTGTCGTGACTCTAGAACCCCCTCTCCGAGCCCCCCGTCCCCCATGTATTTTCCCTGATCCCACACCCTTTCCTGTGCTGTCAACCTTATACTGAATGAGGCCTTGCACAGTAATAAAGCTATTTTATGCAGGGGTTTTACCTTTTCACTAAGTTAGTAAGCTAGTATGCACGTTTTCATAATTTACTTTGCTTCTTATATTTTTAATGAAGACCCACAGTGCATGGTGAAATGCAAAATTATGTATTCCTTATTTACATTTACATGTATTCATTTAGCAGACTCTTTTCTCCAAAGCGGCGTACGTCTCCTAGAAAATACGATGTGTTCATTACGTTAGCAGAAAGAGACACTTAGATGCAGACGTGTGATTCAGTGCATTTAGTTTGTGTCTTTCTACCATAAAACAGTGTTCATCAGGACCAGCATAAAACTTTATCCGAATACCCGTGATTCCAAATCACCTTAATTTTTATACCAAATAATTTTTGAGATATATATAAACATTTACATTACATGGAAACCATAAAGGCAACCTTATGGTTTCTTCTTACCAAGAGTGCTTGTCCTTTGAACTGTTATTACAAACAATACTATTAACCTGTTTACTCTATTAACTATTAATCTGTTTAAACATATTTATCTTTTTGTTATTTCTGTGAATATGATTGGGCAGCCAGAAGAAGATCTATCCCAGGCACACACACACATTTTCAGAACCACTTGTCTTATACAGGGTTACAGGGAACCAGAGCCTACCCGGTAACACAGGGCATAAGGCCGGAGGGGGAGGGGACACACCCAGGACAGGACGCCAGTCCATCACAAGGCACCCGAAGCGGGACTTGAACCCCAAACCCACCGGAGAGCAGGACCATGGCCCAACCCACTGCGCCACCACACCCTGCCCAGGCACACAAATATGCAAAAAAAAAAACTCCTCTTAACAATGTAGGTTTGTAATTTTTTTTTGTTTTACCAGTGCGCTTGCCTCTTCAGACTGTGATGGAATACTGTTCAATAAGATAACATCATGTGACGACTGAATTGTCTGAAAGAAGCTATGGGCAAAGTACAGTTTTTGGTAAACAGGAGCAAGGCAAAGGCTGATATAAAAATCAAAGGGTGTGTAGGAGGAGATATGGTATTGTGAGTAACACAAAATCAGTTTCGTACATAAATAAACAATTTACATTGGCGAGTGACCCTTTACCGTGTCTTTAAAGAGAACTGTGGTATTTATACTTAGGCAGAGTAGATAAAAGCACACACTGACATTGGAGAGCCTTGAGTGACTATACACTGCTTTCTTACTCACCCAACGAAGTACAGAAAAACTACGATATGGGTTTATAACCGAAGCCCCATCAGTTCTAATCATTTTGGAGTCATCATGTTCTAAGACTGTATGAGTGTCTTTTCCAGAAACAGATCTGTTAGACAGGTTTGGCAGCCACATACTTAACGAGTCTGATTCTGCCCTCACTCATAACTGACTAACAGGCTTTTTCATACTTGAGATTAATGAGTCATTTCTGGAACTAAATGTTCAAAGTGTTGTGGTGGTGAGGGTTTCTCGGATTCTGCTCTGGCCCTCAGACCCTTCAGACATTTATGTCTTTACAATCAAAAAAATAAAAAAATGAAAGTACGAGTCCGATGTTTCATGAATAGTTGAGTTTCTCACTATTTAAAATACATTATTTCAGAACTGTGTTTCTAATCTGGTATCTTGGCTTGTGTGGAAATACATCGATTACATCAATGTTGCATCATTCTTTGTATGAATGGAATAAAGCTGCTTAGTCTCCTATACATACTGTACTGTAAGTATGGTACAAAAACATTTCTTTTACTAATCCACCTCAGCTTCACTATTCGGCATACTACTAATTAGTAGATAATTTTATGTCATAAATATTTATAGTCCCATTGTGATTGACATTACAGCAAAAAATTTGTATATATGTATGTAACACTCAAGGGGGATGAGGTGGTGCAGTGGTGCAGTGGGTTGGACTGGGTCCTGCTCTCTGGTGGGTCTGGGGTTCAAGTCCAGCTTGGGGTGCCTTGTGACAGACTGGTGTCCTGTACTGGGTGTATCCCCTCCCCCTTCCAGCCTTATGCCCTGTGTTGCTGGGTTAGGCTCTGGCTCCCTGCAACCCTAAATGGGACAAGCAGTTCAGAAAGTGTGTGTGTGTGTGTGTAACACCTGTACTTAAAATTAAGATTTAAAGCTCAACATTAGGGGGGGTGTGGTGGTGCAGTGGGTTTGGCCTGTGCCTGCTCTATGGTGGGTCTTGGGTTCAAGTCCCACTGGGGGTGCCTTGTGATGGACTAGTGTCCTGTCCTGGGTTTATCCCCTTCCAGCCTTGCACCCTGTGTTGCTGGGTTAGGCTCTGGCTCAGCATGACCCCACTTGGGACAAAAATTAGATGACTATTTAAAAATAAATGTAAAAATACTTGATCTCACCTGCTATACCAAGCATAAACATATGCTCTTGAGTGAATACAATAAGAAGGATGGGGGAAAAAAGCATGTAAATGTAATTAAACTTAGGTGGAATACCAGGAAGGTAATTATGCATTTACTTGATCAAAGGAATCACTTAATGTCAACTTCTCATTCTGGAAATGCAAGAATGAACCAGTTGAACTGATCATCACACAGAGGCCACAAAGTCATCCATCTGCCCTATGCGAGCATTCCTGAGAGCAATACACCCACGGGGTGAAAGGTAACAGCAACGGTACTGAAAATGAACCAGGAACCCAATGTGCACATGACTGCGGGGGGGGTGTGGGTGGTTGTTGGGTGTCTGCCAGGGAAGAGCTGACAGCACAGAGATGTGTGACAGGCGCTGGAGGGATGTGAACCAGTTTGTTCTGGGAACTCCCCTGACAAAGTCAGCTGTGGAGAGTGGAGTCTGCAGCTTGATAGCCTAGCAACTGGGTTGCTGCTCACTGTGATGGACGGCCTGCTTAGCACGGTGGAGAATTAGCGATAAAGGGGCTCTATGGGATTGCTTTTTTTGGCTTGGTGAAGCTGGCTGAAGTGGCATGTTGTGTAAATGAAGTGAATAAGTAAATTCAAAGAGCAGTGCATCGAGAAGCAAAACAGAAATGTGCAGGAGCTGGATAAAATAATGGAAATACCTAGCATTATATTAATGTCAAAAGCCAAGTAAGGAATAGCAGTGGCATCACTGTGGTTGGTGTCACCCAGTTCAGTGACTCATGATGTCATCCCTCCCATGTACCCTCCTCCCATACCAGACCATACAGAATCCTTAGTAATGTTTTTTCTACTAATGTTAATCATAAATTGTATTTCCCGTCTATTATTAATAGCAATAGTGGCATAAACAACTAGCAAAATTAAAATTACACATTTAAATTACAATATCATACACACAGCCTAAATGTATTTACATAATTTCATTTATAATGTATTTACATCATACATTATAATTACATCATTTCATGTGGTAAAGTGAAAATTTGGTAAGAAAATAGAATTCTAAGTAAAAATGTTTAAGAACTACATCAAAATTATGTTCATTTTAACGTTATTGATATCGGTTCACAAATAGTAATGACCACAATATTGTCGCTAAAACACCAGAAAATGTAACAAAATCAGCGACTATAAAAACAGCAGCGGTGACGAAAACAAAAGCGCGTGCTTGTAGCGCGTGGAGATGAAACCACGTGATTCGAAGCATCACTGTAATTGGGTAATAATGAGATCTCTGAGCAGAGTGCATTGGAAGGGTCAAAAGGTAAATGAGCACAGAGTTTTATCCTTATAGCTATATTGATACGTCAGCTGGGCTTTATTATGGGTGCCTTGTGACGGACTGGCGTCCCATCCTGGGTGTGTCCCCTCCCCCTCTGGCCTTACGCCCTGTGTTGCCGGGTAGGCTCCGGTTCCCCGTGACCCCGTATGGGACAAGCGGTTCTGAAAATGTGTGTGTGTGTGTGTTTTTGTTCTTATAACTAACTACAGGGATATTTTTTATAAAAATTATAAATTTCTGCTGAAACGCTGCACAAAAATTATAGATGGTCATTTTGGTGTCACCCCCTGTTACCCTGTGCGGTCCGCAACTCCTGCTGCACCCCCATAGTGACGCCAGGGGTAGGGTCTTTCTTTGCCTTCATAACAGCTTCAGTCCTTTTTGGAATGCTGTCATAGAAGTCCTGAACTGTGAGTAATGGGATACTGCGCCTTTCTTCAAGAAAAGGAAAAGCCTCCAGTTCCTTGAGGCGGGTTTGTCCAGTGCCTCGCTGTTTAGGAGGTCTGGGGTTCGAGTCCTGCTGGGTGCCTTGCGATGGACTGGCATCCCGTCCAGGATGTTCCCCCACACCCCTTCAGCCTTGCACCCAATGTTGCCGGTAAGGCTCGGGCTCGTCACGGCCCCACTCAGGACTAGCGCTTGTTGACAGTGGAGGGAAGGACATACACTGCAGGAGAACAAAATTCCATTTCTCTTTGCACCTCTGTGCCACACAAAACATACAGTTCAGTGAAAAAGGAGGAAAAAAGATAAACAGACAAGTGCAGAGACAAGACAGTGCGGTACGCAGGCCAGAGTCTAGCAACAACATACACAACATATAATATACACAGACATCATTGTACACAATGCTATAAAAAGATTTACGGACAATATAAATAGAATATAAGTACAAAAAGGCTATATGGCACATGTAATTTAACTGTAAACGAGAACAATTAAACATTTGACACTAGAGACTAGAGGCACTAGACAGCTAGCTAGTAACAGGAACTATAAGTTAAATAACTTTATTTGCTTAAAGTGACATGTACCTTGTACAAAGTAGCACATGCTTTTTTCAGGACTAGTGCAGACTTTTATATGTGTTGGGGGAAAAAGCAATCAACTGTATCAGGAGATGGGTGTGCTGATGGCTGGGGGCTTCATGCAGTTGAGGATAAGGGAAGAAGCTGTTACACAGTCTGGAGGAGGTCCGGATATTTTGGTGTCTCCTTCCAGATGGCAGAGTGATGAAGAGATTGTGAGACGCGTCGGTGGGGTCAGATGTGATGCTGACAGCTTTGCGGGTGCATTGTATGTGGTAGCTGTGCTGCATGGGGGTGGAGGGGAATCACTGATAATCCTTCCTGTGATGTTCACTATCCATTGTTAGGACCTGTGATCAGAGAGCTTGCAGCTCCCATACCAGGCAGTGATGCAGTTGGTTAGTATGCTTTCTATGGTTCCTCTGTAGAATGTAATGAGGATGAGTGCGGGGCTTGCCTTCTTCACTCGCCACAAAAAGTGGAGATGCTGCTGGGCTCTTTTGGTGAGTACTGATGTCTCTGAGGACCATGCGAGATCCTCAACAATGTGCACTCCCAGGAACTTTGAGCTGCTCATTCTCTCCACAGTGGTGCCATTGATGGTAAGTGGAGGGTGGGCTGCGTGAGCCTTTCCTAGGGTGCACCTAGTCCTGCAAAAATCGCTGTTGTGCTTCTATGCCAAACAATCACCACTGGTTTTTGAGGCTGTACTTTCATGGGATTTTGCAACTATCCGGTGAAGCGTCCATATATTACTATCGACGAGCTTTAACTTGTGAGCACTGTTCTGCTTTGCTGATGGAATTTGTCTATGTCAGCCCTTGTAGCTGCCTCACATTGCTTTGAAAGCTCACATATCAAGGTGCTTATTGCCAGACCTGTTTTAAAGATAATTCGTACTGTACTTCTAATTAACTCCGCCATGGATAATCCCAAGCCCAGTTTAGAAAGGAGGAGGGTTGGGCGTGGGGCTAGCTACCCCACACCGTAAAAACCTTCCCAGCTACAGAAACGCCAACAAGGAACCTTCAAGACATTTTAGTAGAGACACTTGAGAGCCCTTGTTGGTGGCTATGCCGCAGGAGGGTTGGAAGGCGTTTATAATGAGGATGATGATGATGATACTTCTAATAGGCAATCAAGCTGAATATGACCTGTCTGCAACTATATTTGTAAAAGTGATTGACTTACTTGAAATATAAACTCCTTTTGCATGTTGTGTTTCTGTTGTTTTGTCTACCCCTGTATATGCCCTCGTTGTCATTCCTTTACAAGTTGATATTTACAATGGCTTCATCCTCATATATTCTGAGATTTATTTATTCCTATCTAACTGTTATTGCAAGACATCTGACCATACACCACAAATAGTTAAACTATAATTTCTACTGTAGGATTCTGTTTATCCATCCCTTGTCAACAATGACTTTTCCCGAGTGGGGTCACGGCAAGCCATAGCTCACCCAGCAGCACAGGGCGCAAGGCTGAAGGGGGGAGGGGGACACACTGGATGGGACGCCAGCCCGTTGCTAGCCACCCCAAGCGGGGCTTGAACCCCAGACCAGCTACACAGTGCCCCCCATGTTCTGGTTATTGGATATTCATTTCTCACCCTCAGAGCAATAGTGTAGTCCTTCGGTAGCAGAAAAACAGGGACGTAATATTCTTAAGAATTTGCAGCTTCAAGTTATTACACATCTGGCTTATTGATGAGTAAATAAAAAAAACAAATGAGCAAAACTAATTTTTTGAAGGAAAGAGGAAATTCAATTGAATGACGGTCAATAAGAAATGTTGTCTTCATACCATCAGCATGGAATTGCTTTAACGGTACCTCACTTGACGTAGCCTGTGCTTTGATGAATGCTTTGTGGAAAAAATTGTGGACACCAACAATAGTCCTTTCATACAAATTCTCATGAGCAAGAGTGGCCTAGAAATAAAGTAGCACAACGCATCATAGTCACTCACTATAAGAATGAATGCATAATGCTCAGCGTGGGCAGATGCCCCCCACATCTGTCAAGAAGAACAAGACTCTTGAGCTACTACAGACAATCCTTTGGAGATGTGGTGTGCAAACAGCACATGATGAGGTCTCAGCGATAGATGGCCAGATGAGATGATGTCGTCCTCTTAGCAGGATCCTGTAACACTCCTATAACTCGGCTCTGGAGTTCCCCTGCAGACACTTGTGCTGATAAGGATGCTTGAAATAGTTGACCTCCACACACATTCTGCCTCTTAATGTTTTCCTGTTTACGCTCGTACTCTAAAGTACAGATGGGCCTGTTCTTTCTGAGAACACAGTTTTCCCCTTGTTGACAGCTTCTTCTTTTCAATAATACATTTTAAGTAGCTCTCCAAGAGAACACATTTGCCTTCTCCTTTTTACATTTATTCATTTAGCTGACGCTTTTCTCCAAAGCAACTAACAATGTTAAAGTTACAGTTATATTACAGACACAAGCTTACAATTATTTAATTGTAAGCTTGTGTCTGTAATAACTACAATATTTAATTATTAGGGTGGCACAGCAAGTAGCGCTGCTGTCTCATAGCACCTAGGTGGTGCAATAAGATGTGGGTCTGTGTGGAGTCTGCATGGGTTTCCACTGGGTGCTCTGGTTTCCTCCCACAGTCCAAAGACATGCTGTTCAGGTTCCCCATAGTGTGTGAGTAACAGAGAGAGAGTGTGTGTGTGTTCCACTGATGTATGGATGAGTGACCCAGTGTAAGTCACCTTGGTGAATAAGGTGTGTGGGCTGGTAACACTACATAGAGTTCATTGAAAGCTGCTTTGGAAAAAAGTGTCTGCTAAATAAATAAGAATTTACCCATTTATACAGCATGGCAATTTTTACTGGAGCAATTTAGGGTAAGTATCTTTTCTCAAGGGTACTACAGCTAGAGAACAAAGCTGCAACCTTTGGATCCAAAGGCAGTGACTTTAACCACTATGCTACCAACTGTTTTTCTGCTCATTGTTTTCCACATGCAGGTTTTGTGGACTGTGGACACCCTACTGTTTGTGTCTTTTGCAGTCACTGTGCTTTGTCAGGGTATTTTTTGTCGTTCAGCTCTTCGGCATATCTTCAGCAGGTTACTAATCAAAGCCATGACACAAGGTCCCTGGGGTTTTTCCAAAGCCTTAAGTGCAGAATGTTTTTCTTTGTTTTGGTGCTGTGAACGATAACTCTCAGTATCAAAACAAATGTTCTTGCAACATGTCCAGTGCTGGAAAAAGTGACGTAACAGCTGCTGGCAGCCCTGAACTGGTCCACACAACAGTTGGCAGTTCCTCACTGAAGTTCAGAGAAGAGACAAGCAAAGGCAATATTTTGCTTTCAGAAGGAGAAGTGTTGTGTTTGCTTCAACCGGTCTTTTGGAAAAACACATTATTTTCATCTCAACCAAGTGACACAGAACCCAGCTAGACAACCTCCACCCATGCATCTATTTTCATTGCCTGAAAATAGATTTACAGTTATAAAATATTGCAAAATATCTTTTCTGGTGTGCAGTTACTCATATACACATATGGCTGTGTAGGTGATCAACAACTTGTTCTGAGATTAGATCAGATAATACACACACTGTCCAAAACCGCTTGTCCCAGTGAACTGGAGCCTAACCAGGCAACAAAGGGCACAAGGGCACACACCCTAGACAGGACACCAGTCCACTGCAAGGCACCCCAAACAGGACTTGAACCCCAGACCCACCAGAGAGCAGGACCCGGTCAAGCCCACTGTGTCACCACACCCCCCGCAAGATTAGATCAGTGACGTGGAAAAGCATGTCTCTTTCCAGTTCTTCTTATTTTTGCCTCTTTTTTTTGGGATTAAATTTGATCAGATTGTTGGTCATTTCAAGTAATATGTGAATGGAACCTGAGAAAGGAAAAAAATATATACACACACAGTATAACTGATGCTTTTCTCCACAGTGACTTACAATGTTAAGGTTACAATTATTTGCCCATTTATACAGCTGGGTAATTTTACTGGAGCAATTTTATGGTAAGTACCTTGCTCAAGGGTACTACAGTTGGAGGTGGAGATCAAACCTGCAAACTTCAGATCCAAAGACAGTGGCTTTAACCACTACAGTAGAGCAGTCCGTCCATCCATCCATCCATCCATCCATCCATCCATCCATCCATCCATCAATCAATCAATCAATCAATCAATCAATCAATCAATCAATCAATCAATCAACAACCGCTTCTCCCGAGTGGGGTCGCGGTGATCTGGTGCGTAACCTGCAACACAGGGCGCAAGGCTGGAGAAGGAGGGGACACACCCAGGACGGGATGCCAGTTCACGCAAGGCACCCCAAACAAGGCTCAAACCGCAGCCCTTAAGCAGTTCAATGTGTTAAAATTGACATCTCTATTGTTTTTATGTCATTTCCCTGGTATGTAACATTACGGAATGTGTGGAGCAAAGGGGGCAAATGTTTTTTCACAGCATTGTACATCCCACTGCATTTATTTCATATTACAGGTGAACGATCCTAGTAAAGCTCAAGGAAGAAAAAGATCTGCTCATTTTTTGATTTTATGCAAGTACCAAATACTTCTTTCCGTTTTTCAGACCAGCAGGAGATCATAGCATGTTAGTTTGTTTGTATGATATTAAATGTTTGTCTCAATAAATAGACACTGTTGCTTGTAATATAGCATACCGTGCCATGAGGGGAAAAGAACTTGGGCTGAAAGTAGCTCTCACAGTTCTGTTAAATGCAGTGCCTGAAACAGCGGTTAAATTTAGCAGAGGAACTTGAGCTGCCCTCACTGGAACCTTTCAGGACTCGTGGACTTGTGGATTTCGCCCTTCGTTCTGCATGCTGTTCGCTTCAGATATTTTGGTGGAGCCCCTGGAAACATATGGAGTGGCCTTGTGGCGCTGCTGTCTCACAGTGCCTGGGTGGTGCAAGGGGTGTGGGTTGATCCCTGCTCAGTCTGTATGGCATTGGCATGTTCTGTGGGTGCTCTGGCTTCCTCCCACAGTCCAAAGACATGCTGTTCAGGTTCCCTCATAGAGTGTGAGTGACACAGAGAGAGTGTGTTCCACTGATATATGAATGAGTGACCCAGTGTAAGTAGTGTATCTAGCAGTGTAAGTCACCACGGTGAATAAGGTGTGTGGGCTGATAACACTACGCAGAGTTCACTGGAAGTCGCTTTGGAGAAAAGTGTCTACTAAATAAATAAATGTAAACATCAGCTCCTGAAAAACACTATACACTCAAAAAATTTGTGGCAGATCATAACATGGGACATGCTTTGCCTTTTCATATGTGCTGGTACCTGAGAGCACATTGACCACAGTGCCCTCTTGCGGGGACACACACCAGTACCACCACTCACCTTCTTCTTGGGATATATGAGCGTTGATTTATTTGCTTTTCTCTATTTATTATTTTTGCAAAGCAATAGAATCTTGAGACTATATAACATTGTGAGCCAGTTGTCACCATGACAATATAAAGCCAGAGTTGATGTTATCTTGGATTACATTTCTTGGCTTCATGCTGTCATTCATATTGGCCGGAGAGCACGTAGCTATGCAAAGCCATAACCACAAACACAAAATAATCCATTTCAAATTATTCAGTATTAAACAGATATTTTTCCAAATCAGTATTTAACAAATTAATGCTGTCAGATTTTTTTTTTTTAATGAGGACATTTTTTTGAGCATTTTTGAGGAAAAACAAGCACGCAGAAGTTATTAGGAGCACAACTACAACGGCAGAGGTTTATTGATTCAGTGGTATTATACTGCATTGTTTCCAGCTGGGAGAAGGTGTGGTGGTGTGGTGGTGCAGTGGGTTGGACCACAGTCCTGCTGTTCAGTGGGTCTGGGGTTCGAGTCCCACTTGGGGTGCCTTGCGATGGACTGGTGTCCTGTCCTGGGTGTGTCCCCTCCCCCTCCGGCCTTATGCTCTGTGTTACCGGGTTGGCTCTGGTTCCCTGTACGGGACAAGCAGTTCTGAAAGTGTGTGTGTGTTTTCAGCTGGGGGGGGGGGGTGTGGTGGTGTAGTGGGTTGGACTGGGTCCTGTTCTCTGTGGAGTTTGAGTCTTGCTTGGGGTGCCTTGCGATGGACTGGTGTCCTGCCCTGGGTGTGTCCCCTCCAGCCTTATGCCCTGTGTTGCTAGGTTAGGCTCTGGCTCCCTGTGACCCTCTATGGGACAAGCAGTTTCAGACAATGTGTGTGTGTCTTTTCAGCTGACTTATTAAGTTCTTAACATTTCTAGGGTTACTTAGGGATAAGTGTTTTTTATATCAAGCCATCCATTTTCAAAACCTGCTTATCCAGTATACAAGTTCCCTGTTTCCCAATGCTTATCTCTCTAAGTAGAGGGCATAATGCAGGGCACATCCTGAATGGAGCACTGCATTGAATGCTTTTGTATATCTTTTTTGCGTTCTTTTAACACTAATGTGAGATTTTGAAATATGCTGTATTTTCCACAGACTTATGTGTTTCGACGGCAGTATCTGACCAAGTTTTGCGATAGAGTCTTGGTAGATGCTTTTCCTTTCCTCTTAACTTTAAGGTAGCAATTCAAATGAACTGCACTGGGTGTGTAAACACACATTTATGAGCTCATAGGTGGACAAGACACTGTAGTCACCCATCCCATCTTTTTACCTTGAGGAAAACCCATCTCCCACTGCCCATCCTCACCATATTCTACAGAGACAATATCGAGAGCATCCTGATCAGCTGCATCACTGCCTGATTCGGAAATTGCATTGTTTCGGATCGCAAGACTTTGCAGCGGATAGTGAGGACAGCTGAAAAGATCACTGGGGTCTCTCTTCCCTCCATCACAGATATTTACACAGCACGTTGCATCTGCAAAACTACCACGTTGCGGATCACCCCACTCACCATTCACACAAACTCTTCACCCTCCTGCCCTCTGGTAAAAGCTACCGAAGAATTCGGGCCTCATGGCCAGACTGTATAACAGTTTCTTCCCTTAAGCCATCTGACTCCCCAATACCCAGGGACTGAACTGACACCAGCCCACACATGCACACACTTACTTGGCCAAACACCACTTCACCCCCTTTGCAATTTTTTTTGCAATTATGTTTACATTTTTACAGCATTTCTTATTATATTGTAATATATTGTTTTATTGTGTATATTATAATACAGTATATTGTAATGTATAGTTGTCATATAATATATTGTCCATCCATCCATCTTCCTCCGCTTACCCGGGACCGGGTCGCGGGGGCAGTAGCCCAAGCAGAGCCCCCCAGACTTCCCTCTCTCCGCACACCTCCTCCAGTTCCTCTGGGGAAACCCCAAGGCGTTCCCAGGCCAGCTGGGAGACATAGTCTCTCCAACGAGTCCTGGGTCTGCCCCGAGGCCTCCTCCCAGTGGGACGTGCCCGGAACACCTCCCCAGGGAGGCGTCCAGGAGACATCCGGAACAGATGCCCGAGCCACCTCAACTGGCTCCTCTCGATGCGGAGGAGCAGCGGCTCTACTCAAAGCTCCTCCCGGGTGACTGAGCTCCTCACCCTATCCCTAAGGGTGCGCCCAGCCACTCTGCGGAGGAAACTCATTTCTGCCGCTTGTATCCGCGATCTCATTCTTTCTGTCATGATCCAGAGTTCATGACCATAGGTGAGGGTAGGAACGTAGATCGACCGGTAAATTGAAAGCTTCACCTTACGACTCAGCTCCTTCTTCACCACAACAGACCGGTACAATGACCACATTACTGCGGACACCGCACCGATCCGTCTGTCAACCTGCCGCTCCATTTTTCCCTCACTCATGAACAAGACCCCGAGATACTTAAACTCCTCCACTTGAGGGAGCAACTCCTCCCTAACCCGAAGGGGGCAATCTACCTTTTTCCGACTGAGAACCATGGCCTCAGATTTGGAGGTGCTGATTCTCATCCCCGCCGCTTTGCACTCGGCTGCAAACCTCTCCAGTGCACGCTGCAAGTCTTGACTTGATGAAGCCAACAGGACCACATCGTCCGCAAAAAGCAGAGACGAGATCCTGCGGCCACCAAAACAGACACCCTCCGTTCCCTGGCTGCGCCTAGAAATTCTGTCCATGAAGATAATGAACAGAATTGGTGACAAAGGGCAGCCCTGGCGGAGTCCAACATGCACCGGGAACAGGTCCGACTTACTGCCGGCAATGCGAACCAAGCTCCTGCTCCGGTCATACAGAGAACGAACAGCCCGTAGCAGCAAGCCCTGAACCCCATAATCCCGAAGTAGCCCCACTGGATGCCACGAGGGACACGGTCGAATGCTTTCTCCAGGTCCACAAAACACATATGGGCTGGTTGCGCAAACTCCCACGAACCCCCCAACACCCTAGTGAGGGTATAGAGCTGGTCCAGCGTTCCACGGCCAGGGCGAAAACCGCATTGCTCCTCCTGAATCCGAGGTTCGACTATCGGTCGGATTCTCCTCTCCAGTACCCCGGCATAGACTTTCCCAGGGAGGCTAAGGAGTGTGATCCCCCTATAATTGGGACACAATCTCTGGTCCCCCTTCTTAAAAAGAGGGACCACCACCCTGGTCTGCCAGTCCAGAGGCACCGTTCCCGAGCTCCACGCAATGCTGCAGAGGCGTGTCAGCCAAGACAGCCCCACAAACATCCAGAGACTTGAGAAACTCGGGGCGGATCTCATCCACCCCCGGAGCCTTGCCACCGAGGAGTTTTTTGACTACCTCAGCAACTTCATCCAGGGTAATGGACGAGTCCCCCTCCAAGTCCCCAGCCTCAGCTTCCTCTACGGAAGGCATGTCGGAGGGATTGAGGAGATCCCCAAAGTACTCCTTCCACCGCCCGAGGACATCCTCAGTTGAGGTCAGCAGCGCACCACTTCCACTGTAAACAGTGTTGGCGGAATACTGCTTCCCCCTTCTGAGTTGCCGGACGGTTTGCCAGAATCTCCTTGAGGCTGACTGAAAGTCTTCCTCCATGGCTTCGCCGAACTCCTCCCAGGCCCAAGTTTTTGCCGCGGCGACTGCCAGAGCCGCGTTCCGTCTGGCCCGCCGGTACCCGTCAGCTGCTTCAGGAGTCCCATGAGCCAGCCAGGCCCAATAGAACTCCTTCTTCAGCTTGACGGCATCCCTTACCTCCGGTGTCCCCCACCGTGTTTGGGGATTGCCGCCGCGACAGGTGCCGGAGACTTTATGGCCGCAGCTCCGAACCGCCGCCCCGACAATGGAGGTGCGGAACATAATCCATTCGGACTCAATGTCCCCAGTCTCCCTCGGGACCTGGTTGAAGCTCTGTCGGAGGTGGGAGTTGAAGACCTCTCTGACAGGGGCCTCCGCCAAACGTTCCCAACAGACTCTCACTATGCGTTTGGGCCTGCCAGGTCTGTCCAGCTTTTTCCCCCGCCATCGAATCCAACTCACTACCAGGTGGTGATCAGTTGACAGCTCATCCCCTCTCTTCACCCGAGTGTCCAAGACATATGGCCGAAGATCAGAAGAAATGACTACAAAGTCGATCATCGACCTCCGACCTAGGGTGTCCTGGTGCCAAGTGCACTGATGGACACCCTTATACTCTAAAAAGGCCGGGTACTCTACACTGCTGCTAGGCGCATAAGCACAAACGACAGTGAGAGACCGTTCCCTGACCCGAAGGCGCAGGGAGACGACCCTCTCGTTCACCGGAGTAGACTCCAACACATGGCGGCTGAACTGGGGGGCTATTAATAAGCCCACACCCGCCCGCCGCCTCTCACGCTGGGCAACGCCAGAATAGTGGAGAGTCCACCCCTGGTTGAGAAGAGTGGTTCCAGAACCCAAGCTCTGAGTGGAAGTGAGCCCAACTATATCTAGACGGTATCTCTCAACCTTCTACATTAGCTCAGACTCCTTCCCCGCCAGTGAGGTGACATTCCAAGTCCCAAAAGCCAGAATTGGCACCCAAGGTTTGGGTCGGCCGGGCACTCGGCCCCGACCACCGCCCAAATCACAACGCACCGGCCCCTTACTGCCTCTCCAGCAGGTGGTGAGCCCACTGAAGAGTGGCTCCACGTCTTGGCTTCTGGCTAAGCCTGGCCAGGCCCCGTGGGCATAGATCTGGCCACCAGGCGCTCGCATGCGAGCCCTCCCCCAGGCCTGGCTCCAGGGTGGGGCCCCAGTGACCCCATACCGGGTGGGGTAAACGAGAACCTTGATTTTATAGTCATAAGAGGGTTTTAATAATATATTGTAATATATTATTTTATTGTTGTCTTGTTTTTTATTGTATTGTATCACCATGGTCCTGGAGGAACGTTGTTTTGTTTCACTGTGTGCTGTACCAGCTGTATATGGTTGAAATGACAATAAAGCCACTTTGACTTTGACTGACTTTACCTCTTTGTGGTAAATGTGAAAATGTTAAGTTTCAACTATTGAGTGTCTTTTTTCTGATGATACGCTGAGGGGGACAAAAGCTGTTGTGGACGGTGCAGTGTATGGAGAATGTTTAAATTTTATATATGTTGAATACTGTAATGTACAAACTGCGTACCATTGCATGTTTGTGTGTATGCATGAATGAATGTTAACATGAGCACGACTACACTTCTCCATGGCACCTGTGCTGAATTACCTGAGTGGTACAAGTACTGAGATATTAAAATGTATCTGGTGAATTCTATCAATATGACTTCCCCTCAAATAAAGTCTTATTAAAAACTGATTTTTTCCCCTTTTAATATGTCTAAATCATTTTTGTATATCTTGTATCTTGATGTCATATTAGCATCATCGTTTCTGTTCATTAGGGCTGTAATTAAGCCTTTCATATGATTACGCAGTATGCATCAGCTCTGTGCTAAAAGGAGGTGTCGATAAATACATTATAAAGCAAAAATAAAAATTAAGGCATAACTGCTGATGAATAATTGAAGGCTGGTGAAACCATGTCTCCTGTTTCGCTCTGCATTGTTCCTGCACTGGACCAGGTGAGAGTGAACATCTAAGGTGAGGGGCTTGTTTTCAGTCAGATCACACACCATCTGGGGGGACTGTAGCGCTTCATGCTTGCAGTGGGCCAGCTGAGGATTTTCAGATGTCCCGTCACAAACTAATCACCGCTGGGAGTGATGGTAACACTCAATTTATTTCCCTTCATTTAAAAGTTCAAAATAATTGTATGCCAATACAATATACTGAACTGGTTACACGTGCGTACAATATTCTAAAATGCTACCATGTGATTTTTTACATCTTGGTTATTTATTGACATCTAACTTTTTATGATCTTTCTTAAATTTTGAAATATTTCATGAAATATTCCTCTTTGTGAAGCTGATTTTTTTCAAATTAAATGTCCATATTTAAATTTTGGGCATTTTATTACATATTGAAATACAGTTTTTCATTGGCTGTGAATTTTTGTGTTAATTCATGGGTGACATAATCGATAATGTTTGACATTGACTAGAGGATTTTGTGATGAACTATTTGATACCTACTTAGTGGTCACTTGAGAGCTGAGTGCCGTATGAAAGATACATTACCCCATATGGTAAAACAATTACCGGAAAAAAAGATCTACATGAGTTTGTCTTTGTTCAACAATGAGAGGTGAAGTGTGTTTGGAGTGGTCACTGAAAGGGTACCCTTTGTTTACAACTATAATGAGAGCTCAGCGACTTATCAGATCAGTTATTGGCAACAGTGTAGTACATTACTACGTTTCTATAGCTCTTCTTCTTTATGTGATAAATAATGTGCTCTTTATCCTCTTAGTTTATATTCTGATAAACCTGTCCAAATATAAATGTAAATATGAACTGACAATTACAAATCATTGTCTTAAATGATCAATATTGATTGCGTTGCCAGAAAACACAACATAAATGTTCTCAAGAAGGAAAATGTGACGACTGAACAGGTGACATGAACAGAGATGTAACGGACTGCAGTAGATAATGCGCCACAATCTTTCAAACCATCTTTGAAACCAGGGATGTTGTGAGAGTTTTATTGCAATGGCAAATAATATCTTCATCTGAAAAGGGGTCATTCATACCGGTATGTAATCTCACAATAGAGAGTTAGGTAAGTGGCATGTGTCTAGAAATAACAAAATGTGTTAGGGTGTTGAAAAGACATGGATGCTGCACAATGGTGCAAAATGATAAGTTTGTGACAATCCTGTCCATCTTGCTTCTGGGGTGGTATGGCCAACGAGGGCTTTGCGGTAGAGTCGCGTTCACTGAGTGGGACTGCTATCCCTTACAAAGCACTGTTGAAAAGGCCCATGCCAGTCTGAGACGGCCCTAAAACAAAGGATCCTCTGTCCTACCCCCCCTGACCGATGCGTGCCCTCCACCCAGCACTATTGATATGGGGCACTTCAATGGGAGGCCTTTGTGCCCTTTGTAGAACATTACTCTGCATGTAATGATGCATGTATCAGTACAGGTCCAGTTACACAAAAGATATAAGCACAGGGTCTGCAAACAGCAATTGATTATTTAACAGGGCCCCTTATTAACACACCCATTGGACAGCTCTGTGGGGGGTGTGGAGGAGGGAGTGTGTGTGATGAAATTTTAACCAAAAACGAAGAAAACACACCATTGGCAGGATTAGCAAAACTCGAAAACTGTAGTAAAACCCAGTTCAATTGCTCAGTCACATTTTTTTTCCATTTCATTTTCAAAACCTTCAACAGCCACACACACACACACACACACACACACACACACACACACACACTTTCTGAACCGCTCGTCCCATACGGGGTCACGGGGAACCAGAGCCTACCTGGTAACACAGGGCGTAGGGGGAAGGGGACACACCCAGAACGGGACGCCAGTCCGTCGCAAGGCACCCCAAGCGGGATTCGAACCCCAGACCCACCAGAAAGCAGGACCGTGGTCCAACCCACTGTGCCACTGCGCCACTGCACCCCCTTTCAACAGCTGCAGCACTGCCCAATTCCAAAAAAGTTAAACTAAACTTCACTGAATGTTTTATGCTACCTGAGTAAGTCTGTCAAAACTGTTAGATCGCCAAATGCGAGTGTGAGCAAAATATCCATAATAATGTCTATGAAACTATAACCCATAATAAATAATAGAAACTTCATTGTGAATAATACCTTTTGACTCAGTGTCATAAAACCCATTTCTAAAACAGCAAATGTGACCAAATGAAGAATTTCTTCACTCCTTTTTCCACTTGACACAATAATTTTCTTTCCATTTTTAATATATTCCATAGATTGTAATGTGTTGTCTAAATAAAGCAATAAAGCTGACATGGATAAACCAAATTGTAATTAATGTTTTATTGGAGCAGCTGCAGACCAGGCCATTGGGTGGCACAGTGACACAGCGAGTAGCCCTGCTGTCTCACAGCACCTGGGTGGTATGAAAGGATGTGGGTTCCATCCCCATTCAGTCTGTGTGGAGATTGCATGTTCTCCCCGTGTCTGCATGGATTTTCTCTGGGTGCTCTGGTTTCCTCCCACAGTCCAAAGACATGCTGTTCAGGTTTCCCCATAGTGTGTGTTCCACTGATGTATGGATGAGTGACCCAGTGTAAGTAATGTATCTAGCAGTGTAAGTCACCTTGGTGAATAAGGTGTGTGGGCTGATAACACTACACAGAGTTCATTGGAAATTGCTTTGGAGAAAAGTGTCTGCTAAATAAGTAAAAGTGCAACCAGTGAAGTACACTTTGTGGGTGGTAGACTAAAATGCCATTTATTCCCTCCTTGGACATTTGTTTGTTTTTTAACTGTGTCGAGTCATGCTTTTGTTGACATGATGAGTACAAATCAAAATAGTCCAGGCACAATACAGTTATAATGAGGTTTCAAGATTTTGCCAGTTTAGAGATCTATTTAGGGGGGCGCGGTGGCGCAGTGGGTTGGACCGCAGTCCTGCTCTCTGGTGGGTCTGGGGTTCGAGTCCCGCTTGGGGTGCCTTGCGACGGACTGGCGTCCCGTCCTGGGTGTGTCCCCTCCCCCTCCGGCCTTACGCCCTGTGTTGCCGGGTAGGCTCCGGTTCCCCGTGACCCCGTATGAGACAAGCGGTTCTGAAAATGTGTGTGTGTGTGTGTGTGTGTGTGTGTGTGTGTGTGTGTGTGAGATCTATTTATAAATAGTTAAAAACTCAGATCTCTCTTTGTTTGCAATTAACTGTAGTGTTCATATGAAAGATATTATTAACTTTCAAAGGAAAAACGACTATCGGTTGGCTTCAAAGAGGTTCTGGAGAACCATCCGGCAGCTCAGAAGGGGTCGGAGGAGTTTCGCTCAGGCTGTGTGTAGCAGGAGTGGAGGAACTCTGACCTCTGATGAGGACATTGTCGGGAGGTGGAAGGAGCACTTTGAAGAACTCTTAAACCTGAGTAATATGCCTCCCTTACAGGAGTCAGGGCCAGAGGCTCTCAGGCTGTCGGAGTCCATTTCCCTGGTGGAAGTCACTGAGGTAGTTGGTAAGCTCCATAATGGCAAAGCACCGGGGGGTGGATGAGATCCACCCGGAAATGCTTAAGGCCCTGGATGTTGCAGGGCTGTCATGGTTGACACGCCTCTGCAATGTTGCATGGACCTCGGGGACAGAGGCCTTGGATTGGCAAACTGGGGTGGTGGTCCCTATCTTTAAGAAAGGGGACCGGAGAGTGTGTCCCAACTATCGGGATATCACACTTCTCAGCCTCCCTGGGAAAGTCTATGCCGGGGTGCTGGAGAAGAGGCTCTGGCCGATAGTTGAACCTCAGATTGAAGAGGAACAATGCGGATTCCGCTCTGGCCGTGGAACAGTGGACCAGCTTTTTACCCTCTCACAGACCATTGAAGGGGCATGGGAATTTGCCAATCCAGTCTACATGTGTTTTGTGGACTTGGAGAAGGCCTATGACCATGTTCCCCGGGAAATTCTGTGGGCGGTGCTTAGGGAGTATGGGGTACCGGGACCACTACTGCGGGCCATTCGGTCTCTGTACATACGGAGCGAAAGCTGTGTCCGCATACTTGGCATTAAGTCAAGCCTGTTCAGTGTGGGTGTTGGACTCCGCCAAGGTTGTGCCTTGTCTCCACTCCTGTTTGTGGTTTTCATAGACAGGATATCAAGGTGCAGTCGAGGTCAGGAGGGCATTCTGTGTGGGAGTCGGAAGGTGACGTCTTTTTTTTTTGCATATGATGTCCTTTTGGCACCGTCACATGGCTGCCTCCAACATGCACTGGAACGGTTTGCAGCCGAGTATGAAGCGGTGGGGATGAGGATCAGCACCTCAAAGTCTGGGTCCGTGGTTCTGTCACGGAAAAGGATGGTGTGCCCCCTCCAGGTAAGGGGAGAGCTTTGCCCCAGGTGGAGGAGTTCAAGTATCTTGGGGTCTTGTTCACGAGTGAGGGAAGAAGGGAGCGTGAGATCGGCCACAGACTGGGAGCAGCGGCAGCAGTAATGCGGTCGCTGTACTGGACTGTAGTGGTGAAGGGGGAGCTGAGCCATAAGGCGAAGCTTTCCATTTACCGGTCGATCTATGTCCCTACCCTCACTTATGGTCATCAACTCTGGGTGATGACCAAAAGAATAAGATCGCAGATACAAGTGGCCGAAATGAGTTTTCTTCACAGGCTGTTGGGACTCACTCTCCGTGACAGGGTGAGGAGTTCGGACATCTGGGAGGAACTCAGAGTAGAGCCGCTACTCCTTCGCATTGAGAGGAGCCAGTTGAGGTGGTTCGGGCATCTGATAAGGATGCCCCTGGGCGCCTCCCTTTGGAGGTACACCAGGCACGGCCAACTGGGACAAGGCCCCGAGGTCGGCCCAGGACCCACTGGAGGGATTATATCTCACAGTTGGCCTGGGAACAGCTGGAGATCCCCCAGGTTGAGCTGGAGGAAGTTGCGGGGGACAGGGACGGCTGGGTCTCTCTGCTCTCCCTGCTGCCACCGCGACCCTTTTAGGACAAGCGGGACAGAAGATAGATGAACTTTCAAAGGAAAGCTGTGATGTTCCTACATATTACATACTGTGTACTGAATGCATACTATACTGACGATATTATTATTGTCTCACACACACACACACACACACACACACACACACACACACACACACACACATTGTCTGAACTGCTTGTCCCATGTGGGGTTGCTGGGAGCCAGAGCCTAACCCGGCAACACAGGGCGTAAGGCTGGAGGAGGAGGGGACACACCCAGGACGGGACGCCAGCCTGTCGCAAGGCACCCCAAGTGGGACTTAAACCCCAGACCCACTGGAAAACAGGACCCCGTCCAACCAACTGCGCCACCGCGCCGCTCTCGTCATTATTATTATTAATATTATTATTATTATTATGGGGGGCACGGAAGCGCAGTGGGTTTAGCCAGGTCTTGCTCTCTGGCGGGTCTGGGATTCAAGTCCTACTTGAGGTGCCTTGTGACGGACTGGCGTCCTGTCCTGGGTGTGTCCCCCCCGCCCCAGCTCTACGCCCTGTGTTGCTGGGTTAGGCTCCGGTTCTCCGCAACCCCGCTTGGGACAAGCCGTTCCAGACAGTGTATTATTATTATTATTATTATTATTATTATTATTATAAAATCATATGATATTTATATTGACTATATATAGTGACTATACATATATATATACTGATATGTGTATAAAGTATGGGGTGTAAAATAATGGAAACCCCACGTGAGAGTGGAGTTTAAATTTGAAGTAACCAAATTGCACTTACATAAGTGAGTCATATTAGGTTGACTGCCAATTTTGCATTTGCATCAGTTCTAGAAGTGGACCGACAGCATTTTGATACGGATTTTTTCCAAACCTTGTGAGGCATGTAAAAGGGCTGACATAGACAAACTACATCCGTAGACAGGAACAGTTGTCACAAGTTGAAGCTCACCGACAGGAACAGACTTTAATCAGTACCTCTATAACTCAATTTCAAGTCGTGAGCTTCATGAATCTGGAATTTAAGGCCAGGCTGCCATTTGGAAACTTTCCATACAAGGCCAGCACAGACACATAGCCTGGTATAAGGAGGATGAAACCTGGACCCCTAAACAATGGAGAAAAAGTATTGTGGTCTATATCTTTCATCCTGTTTCCTATATCTGATCTCATGCATCATGTTGGGAGACAGTCAAAGGATGCTTTCAGCACAATGCATGGTGCCAGCTCTTTAACAGGGTGGCAGACCTGTAACAATATTGGCAAGGCTCCGTGAAGTTGGCCACCCCGCAAACAGCAAAAATGAAGAAACCTTCATAATTCGTTAGTGCTACATTTGTGCCGTTTTGTGCCGTAAAAATTACCTGTCCTAATTCACTTAGCAGTCCGTGTTGTGGTCGGACATGACAGAAAAAACTGTGCTGTTTAGTGAACAGTATTGATTCACCGGGGCGTATACAGGGGAGTATCTGTGGAGCGAGCGCGTGGCAGGCTGGGAGATGCAGATTGCTGCCACTGTCTGGCATCGAGAGAGTATCGCACCGCATATCACTTGGCTGGGAAAAAAAGCTAAATTCGAAGTATGGTTTCTATTGTCATCTCACCATCGTAAAGCCGAAAAATTGTAAGTTGAGCCATAGTAAGTCGAGGAGCATCTATATATACACACACACACACACACACACACTATATAGCTGGTCCCCTGCTTGTACATACTGTCTATCAATACACAGACACACACACACACACACACATACACACACTGGCTACATGCACAATATACCTGTAGAACTTTAACACATTGCCACATTGTTTGATACATACGCTCTTCTGGCTCATGGCATAAAAATTTAGAACTAAATTAAAAAAAATGGTAGCACTTTTACATAAAATCACTGCCATCTTTATTCCACCAGTGTTCTCCCTCCACAGGTCAAGACCTGTTGTTTTACATTTTGTCTTCTTTATTCCACATTGGTGTAGATTACAGGAATTTAGAAGAGGAAGGCCCTGAGGTGGACATGCACTGTAACACTGCAAGGAGAGGAAATTCTAACAGTAGAAGTGGGAGTAAAGTCAAGGAGGAGAAACCCAAGAAAGGTCAAGCCAGAAGAAGCAAAGCAAAGGAAAAGAAAAAGGTGCTGAGGGAGCAGTGCGAGGAAGAGTGCCGACAGGATGAGGAAGCGCCCAAGTGTTCGAAGAACCACAGGAATGAAAAAGCTAAGACAGAGGAGAGGGGAGACTTCAAGAGGAAGACAAAGGACAGCTGTGATGAAGAAAGGAATCACATCAGTTCTGAGCGGGGTGGAACTGAAGAGAGGGCACATGCAGAAAAGAACATGAAGGCTAAAAAGACGAAGAGGAAAAAAGAAAAGCTAGAAAGAAGGTGATCATGTAGCTTCAGCAACTTGCGAAGCCTGGCCTGTCATATCCTCCTCTTTTATGACAGTAGACTTGTGTTTTCTTGCTTGAGCTCCAGCTCAGAGTCAGAGGAGCTGTCCGCGGACGAGGAGGAGTCCCAGGAAGAGAAAGATGTCCTCACACAGGAGGAGCTGGAGAAGCTGAAGGAGGCTGTGGAGGAAAAAAAGAAGTTAATTGCCAACCTAAGAGGCAAACCGTGGCCCATGAGCAAGAAACTCGTCACCCTGAGGTCCGAGCAGAGCAGGAACCTGTCGCTGTTCACTGTGCTGTTCAGTGTGCCAGGGCGCTGCTCACGCTGTACACACCTCCTTTACACGTGGCATATACACCTATCAGCCACAACATTAAAACCACTGAAAGGTGAAGTGAATAACATTGATTATCTCGTTACAATGGTGTCTGTTAAGCGGTGGGACATATGAGGAAGCAAGTGAACCCTGAATGTCATGTGTGGGAAGCAGGAGAAATGGGCAAGCGTAAGGATCTGAGCGACTTTGAGAAGGGCCCAATTGTTATGGCTAGACGACTGGGTCAGAGCATCTCCAGAACAGCAGGTCTTGTGGGGTGTTCCCGGTATACAGTGGTTAGTACAGTGGTCCAAGGAAGGACAACCGGTGACAGGGTTGTGGGCGCCCAGGGCTCATTGATGCTCGTAGGGAGCGAAGGCTAGCCCGTCTTGTCTGATCCCACAGAAGAGCTACTGTAGCACAAATTGCTGAAAACTTTAATGCTGACCATGACAGAAAGGTGTCAGAACACACAATGCATCGCAAGTTGCTGCGTATGGGGCTGCGTAGCCGCAGACTGGTCAGAATGCCCATGCTGACCCTTTTCTACCACCGAAAGCACCTACAATGGGGACATGAGCGTCAGAACTGGACCATGGAGCAATGGAAGAAGGTGGCCTGGTCTGATGAATCACATTTTCTTTTAGATCATGTGGATGACTGGGTGTGTGTGTGTCATTTACCTGCAGAAGAGATGGCAGCAGGATGCACTATGGGAAGAAGGCAAGCTGGTAGAGGCAGTGTGATGCTCTGGGCAATGTTCTGCTGGGAAACCTTGGGTCCTGGCATTTATGTGGATGTTACTTTGACACATACCACCTACCTAAAGATTGCTGCAGACCATGTACACCCCTTCATGGTAATAGTATTCCCTGATGGTAGTGGCTCTGCCACACTACAAAAATTGTTCAAGAATGGTTTGAGGAACATGACAAAGAGTTCAAGATGTTGACTTGGCCTCCCAAGTCCCCAGATCTTAATATAATTGAGCATCTGTGGGATGTGCTGGAAAAACAAGTCCGATCCATGGAGGCATCACCTTGCAACTTAGAGAGGACTTAAAGGATCTGCTGCTAACATCTTAGTGCCAGATACCACAGGACACTTTCAGAGGTCTTGTGGAGTCCATGCCTCGACAGGTCAGAGCTGTTTTGGCAGCACGAGGGGGACCTACACAATATTAGGCAAGTGGTTTTAATGTTTTGGCTGATCAGTGTAGTTCTGTGCATGTTATACAGGATCTTTTCCTTAAATTCAATCTCTCACATTTCCAATGTGCACTAAGCATGACACATGTCTGTTTCACATCGTAATATGAAAAACAAAGATGTGACTTCTCAAAATTCAAAGATTTAAATGAAGGTTAAAAATCAGTCACCATTATTGCCAGAATCAGAATCATTTGGACAAGCAAACTCATAGTGATATACAGTATAATAGAAATATATGGGATGCTTTATTTCTGAACACTGGGAGCGAAATGTTATAATAATAAAAAAAATTGATTTTAGTCATTCCTATATGTTCAGCCAGTATTATATTAAAAAAGTGTACTGTCTGCAAAAATTCCTCATGTTTGGGTGTAAGTGGTTCACTGATTCCCGCTGATGCTGAGAGTTTCCGATGCTTCAGGGAATCGCAGGAGTTTGTGGAGAAATATGAGGGGGCGCTTGGAAAAGGGAAAGGACGGAAACTCTATGCTTACAAAGTTATGATGATGAAGGTGAGAGCTTTTCCTTCACGTCTCATCCATCTTCTCCATCAACACAGGCATAACTCTTAATTTATTTATTTTTTGTCAGTGTTTATTAATAGGCTTAGCTGATAGTTTAGTGGTTAGTACTGCTACCTTCGGACCCAAATGTTGCAGCTTTGAATCCCCCCTCCAGTGGTAGTACTCTTTAACAAGGTACTTACCTCAGTTACTCTAGTAAAAATTGCCCACCTCTATAAATTGGTAAGTAATTGTGTAGAGCTTAGCATAATATGTACGCATGCAACAGGGGCTACATTTTTTTTCTTTAAAGAAAAACCTTAAAGGTGTCAGAATTTTAACTGTACTGTTCATTTTAAGCCTTGGTACTATGTACAAATCCTATAATCGTGCCAGTCTCAGCTGATGCAATGAGGGCGTCATCTACTGGTCAGATATTTGTGTACTGCTGAACCAACAGAAATGGATGAAGTTCCAACGAGACTTCGAAAACTTCAGAACTGCCTGCATCCCCTGGGAAATGAAAATAAAGGAGATTGAAAGTAAGTGTATGAAGAGCAATAAACGCATAATGCAGTGACATTATTATTATGATTGTCATCATCATCAAGTCAAGAAGTTAATTTATATTTAAAATGATTTAAAATCATTGTTACCTTAAATAGTGGTGCTGACTGTTTCTAAATGTTCAGTGTTTGAAAGTCCTTTCCACTTGTTCCTTCTCCAGGCCATTTTGGGTCCTCAGTTGCCTCCTATTTCATATTCTTACGGTGGATGTATGGCATGAACATGATTTTGTTTGGCCTGACATTCGGCCTTGTCATGGTGCCAGAGGTAAAATACGGCATTTTGTTGGAAAGCGACCTGGATGTTTCTTTTGTTGCGCAGCTTGTGTCTCTCTGGCTTTCATTGCCTTGAAATGTTGCGCTAATGTTGTGCGAGTATTAGATGAACGTGAGGTTTGCGTTGTGCCGAAGGCGCTGATGGGGAGGCCGTATGGCAGCATGCCCAGGAAGACGGTGCCCAGGAGTGAGCAGGCCGGTGCCATGGACTTCGCTGTCCTGTGGGACTTTGGCGTAAGGCCTGCTACCCACTAACAGTACAGCCTCTCCCCTACTTATGACCTATGTGACTTAAGACCATTCGTTCATACGACCGAAAAAATACTGTATAAATTCAAAAAATAAAGAAAAAACATATGTAAATATGAAAATTACGCTTGGTTGTATGTCTGCCAGTGCTAACAACTGTGCGTGTACGATAGTGACTATCAGATGATATCTGTTGTACATCACAGCATCTCTCTCAGTTCTCATTCTCAGTTGCCATTAGGTAAATGATGAAATAGAAATTGAAGAATGGTATTTTAAAAATGATAAAATAGATACTAAAGAATACTAAATATACTACCGTATTGTACTGTGTTTGGGGAAATCATAACAACACTAAAATAATAAGGTAAAAATAAACCAAAGAATCTTTTTTTTTTTCTTAATAAACCATAGAATAATTTAAAAAGTGTATTCATAAAACTGGTTAAACAAAAATGAGACAATCATGATAGAGGCTGCATAACCTATAAAATAAAAATGATGAAAGATGAAGTATGCACAACACGGACTGAAACCACTTGTTCCAAGCGGGGTTGTGGCAAGTCGGAGCCTAACCTGGCAACACATGGCACAAAGGACACACCCAGGATGGGACACCAGTCCATCACAAGGTACCCCAAGCAGGACCTGAACCCCAGACCAACCAGAGAGAAGGCACAGGCCAAACCTGCTGCAACACCGCGCCCCCTGTAAATACAAAGTAAAAAATCTTAAATAAAAGGTTAAAAAAAAAAAAACCACAGAATCATATAAAATGTCCATTAATAAAGCTGGATAATAAAAAACAAGATAATCATGATAGAAATTGAATAGGATGAAACACTGTTGTACAGGTGTACGACTTCTACGTGCCATGCTGACGTATGTCAGACTTACATCCATTTCGATATCCGACCGTCAATCTGAATGGAACTGGGATGTATGTCAGGGAATGGCTGTATTTAGTACATATCCAGTATCATATTGCCTCCGATATTTCAGTTGTAAATAGTGAAGTTTAAAAATAACACCTAGACTAAAAATGTGGTCAATGTTTTACATCTGAGACGTTTAGAAATATAGAAATATGGTCTTTTAATAGCGGAAACGTGTATTTCATATTACTGCTACACTGATGCTGTGTCTGCTTTAGTGTGATGTGTAGAGCTCTTAAATATTCACTGTAGAGATGCTGTGTGTATTCATATCTCAGGGTTATGCCCAATACTCCGTGCTCTTCTATGGATACTACAACAACCAGCGCGCCATCGGCTGGCTCAAGTTCCGCATGCCTCTGTCGTATTTCCTGGTAGGAGTGGGGACTGTGGCCTACAGCTACATGGTGGTCATAAGAACGTGAGTTCACAGTGCTCAGATGGGAGGTGCCTTACATTGCAGCATCCTCCTTAAATAGACACTACATCAAAGTCACCTTAGGTTTGCTCATCTTTAAACTAATTCTTATACAGGCAGTCCATGACTTACAATGACTTGACTTATGATTTTTCAACTTTACGATGGGTGTGATACTCTGTTGAGATGTTGGGTAGTGGCAGTGATCCACATCTCCCAGTCTGTCAAGTAGGGGTGTGTATTAAATGCATTTTTTTGACTTACGATGGGTTTCGCGGAACGTAACCCCACCCTAAGTCGGGGACCACCTGTACAGAATCCTTCAAGCTACTTTCACTGATCGCTTGTCCTGATCAGGGTCGCGGTGGTGAAGCCTAACCTGGAGCCACTGGGTGCAAGGCAGAGACAGGTTGGTAGGGCCTTGGAACAGACCCCAGCTTTCACCTTATCCAGAATTTCTTAAGTAAATCACGATTCCTTAAGTAAGAAGGAATGTATTTTTTCTTATAGGATGGCACGAAATGCAAATCGAGATGGGGGAGGGGATGACACCAGCTTCAATTTCAGTTGGAAGATGTTCACCAGCTGGGATTACCTAATTGGCAACCCAGAAACTGCTGACAACAAATTTGCTTCCATTACCACCAGCTTTAAGGTAATGCCACTGATTTCAGGTGTAGCGTAAGAATAAAGGGTGCGTCATTTGGTCACAGCTTAATGACCACTGTTTAACTAAAAGGGTCGAATCATTTACCAAGGTTTGTAATGCCAACAGATTAGGCATTAGTATTAAGTCCTCTGTGAATCCAGACATTTACAAAAGAAATGTAAATCTTCATCAGAGATGTTGAAAAGTAGGGAATCTAAATAATGTTTACACACACAATGTCTACAACCGCTTGTCCCGAGCGGAACTGCAGCAAGCCGGAGCCTAACCCAGCAACACAGGGCACCAGACCGAGGGGGGAGGCAACACACCCAGGATGGGACGCCAGTCTGTTGCAAGGCACCCCACGCAGAGCTTGAACTGCAGACCCGCCACACCTGCTGTGTCACCACACCCCCCATAATAACATCTAGAATACACACACACATTTTCTGAACCACTTGTCCCATACAGGGTCACAGGGAACCAGAGCCTACCCAGCAACACAGGGCATAAAGCCAGAGGGGGAGGGGACACCAGTCCATCGCAAGGCACCCCAAGCGGGACTCGAACCCCAGACCCACTGCAGAGCAGGACCCGGTCCAACCCACTGTGCCACTGCGCCCCCTTATGGCTAGAATATTAAAATAAATAATAATATTTACAATGTCTTTAATTTAATTTTCCACATGCACCTACGTGTTTGTTATTACACACCCAGAAAACGTAACAGATGACATGACAAGGCTATACTATACTTTGTTTTACATTTCTAGGAATCTATTGTAGAGGAGCAAGAAAGTCATAAAGATGAGAACATCCATCTGACCCGGTTCCTTAGGGTGCTGGCCAATTTCCTGGTTCTGTGCTGTCTAGCAGGGAGTGGCTATCTCATCTACTTTGTTGTGAGGAGATCCCAGAAGTTTGCTTTGGAAGGACTTGAGAATTATGGCTGGTGGGAGAGAAATGAGGTAAGTGTGTGTTTGTGTGTGCTTATTACATCTGTGATTAGAGTGTGGTGATTTTTTTTACATCTGTCTACAGATGGGGATACTTATCTCAGTGTAGGAGTATGTTTTGGTGCACAAATTTATGCCTCAATGACCTTCAAAATCTTTGAGACTTGTGGAGATATTCTTGTCCCGTCGGTACAGAATGGTTTCCGGAATCCCTGATTACCTGAAAGTGATGTAACAAAGACACTGTTGGCTATGTCTATTGTCATTTCTCAGGTGAACATGGTGATGTCGCTGTTGGGAATGTTCTGCCCGATGCTCTTTGATGTGATCAGCTCTCTGGAGAACTACCACCCACGCATTGCTCTCCAGTGGCAGCTTGGCCGCATCTTTGCCCTCTTTCTCGGAAACCTTTATACCTTCATCATTGCACTCATGGACGAGATCAACCTCAAGGTTAATCTTCAGCTGTAAATATGAAGCAATCTAGAATTGTTTGTGTTCCACTAATGCCCCCCAACATTTTTCATAGAGAAGAGAAGAGGAGGTAGTCAAGTATAATATGACCGTATGGCAAGCCAGCCTGTACAATGGGACTGTGGATGATAATTCCACCACGTCCACTATACCTGTGGATCCAGCTGATGTACCCAGGGGCCCCTGCTGGGAGACTATGGTGGGCCAGGTATTGACTGTGCATGTCTTACAGTTGTCTCTCTTCAGTTTGTTCTATAATGTGCTGCATTCAGGTGGAATTGTACACCTGTGGTATTATATCCAGAAAGCTCTAACCAGATCTGGGCATGATCATAAAGTCACAGTGCATGAAAATTTAGACCATACATGATCTTGAGAGGTCATGGGTGAAGTGAGTCTGGAAAAGGTGAGTTTTCAGACCCTTCTTGAATGTAGACAGAGTTTCAGCAGTTCTGAGTGGGGGGAGGTCATTCCACCACAACGGAGTCAGAACCAAGAACCTCCATGCTTTACTTTTCGTGCGCGGAACCACCAAGCGAGCAGAAGTAGACGAGCGAAGCGGTCTGGTTGGGATGTACTGGTTGATCAAGTCTTGTAAATAGCTAGGAGCAGTTCTGTTGATGCATTTGGAGGCAATAACCAGGGTCTTGAATTTGATTTGGGCAACTATAGGAAGCCAGCTCAGAGAAACGAGTAGGGGAGATACATGGGAATGCTTTGGCAAGCCAAACACAACTCATGCGGCAGCATTCTGTAACAGCTGTAGAGGTTTCATGGCAGTAGTGGGAAGGCCACACAAGAGACAGTAGTCCAGACAACATGTCACCATGGCCTGGACAAGTAATTGGGCAGAGTCAGTTGTGAGGTTTGGACGGATCCTGTGGATATTATGCAGGCTGTATCTGCAGGACCGGGTTGTGGCTTCGATATACTGAGAGAAAGATAGACTTGAATCAATAATCACTCCTAGACTCTTAGCCAAGGAGGTAGGCAAAATGAGGGAGTTGTCCAGTTTGAACGATAGATCGTGACAGGAGAACAAGCCAGCTAGGAGGTGAAGAATCTCTGTTTTGAAGAGGTCGAGTTGGAAGTGGTGATCAGACATCCATGAAGAGATGTCCGACAGGCAGGGAGCAATGCGTGTGGAAATGTCTGATGCTCCAGGTGAAAAGGAGAGGAAGAGCTGGGTATCAGCATAGCAGTGGTATTTGAATCCATGGGAGGCTATGACTGGGCCGAGGGAGGAGGTGTAGATTGAGAAGAACAGAGGACCTAGTACCGAGCCCTGTGGGACACTGGTTGAGAAAGGCAGAGGAGAAGAAAATGAGCTCCGCCAGACCGCTTGATAGGATCTGTCAGATAGGTAGAACTCAAACTATCTTAGGGAGGCTCCTTTGATCCCAAGCTGACTAAGAGAGGAGAGTAGAATCTGGTGGTTGACAGTGACAAAGTAAGGCAATTAACTTAAATTGCTCCAATAAAATTACCCAGCTGAATAAATGGGTAAATTACTGCAAGAAGTTTAACATTGGGGGGTGTGGTGGTACAGCAGGTTTGGCTGTGCCCATTGTGTGGCAGGTGCAGGGTTTGAGTCCTGTTGGGGGTGCCTTGTGATGGACTGGCATCCATCCGGCGTGTTTCCCCTTCTCCTTCGGCCTTGCACCCTGTGTTTCCGGGATAGGCTCAGGCTCGCCACGACCTCGCTCGGGACAAGTGGTTGTTGATGGTGGTTACTTTAACATTGTAGGTCACTTTGGAGAGAAGTGTTAGCCAAATTAATAAATGCAATCCTAAATATGTCATTTGTAAATATAGTTTGCTGAGAACAAATCCAGTTTACTTTTTTGGTACAACCATCAAGATGTCTGTTGTTTGGTCCTCACCAGGTAAATCATGGAAAGTTCACAGATATCACCTTGTGCAGGCATGTGCATGTACGCAGTATTTTTGTTACAAAGTGTTTTGTTGGGACAATAACATTTTGCTTGAATCACAAAATGCAATGCAAACATCATATTTTCTTTGCATTTCAACAAATCCAGCCAAATGGATCGAACTCTACATCCAGCCGCAGTACCCAGTAAAATTACCTAGCTGTAAATAAATCTAAGTAGTATAACATTGTAAGTCACTTTGGGAAAAGCATGAGCTATATGAATAAATGTAAATGGTATAGCTCTTAATGTTGTTAACATCATGCCCTGCTAATCTCTGAAAACATATTTATTTACATAAATTTATTTGTCACCTTCCCCTTTTTGAGGTTAACAGGACGTTGTTTTTGGAATGTTTTAATCACTGCTAAATGAGGAATAACTGTTTTCTAACAATTTACCACTTTTTATTGTTAGGCATATTACATTTTAGTGGAACACATTTGTTCACCATATCTACCCTTCTTGAGGGTAGCAAGGATTCCATGGCGCGTTTTGGTGGACTAACACTTTTCGATGGTCTGTACTTTTTGGTAGTCAGAATGATAAAAAAGAAGGCAGTTATTACTGATATCAATAAACTATGCTTCTTGTCGGGACAGGAATTTGTTCGTCTCATTGTGTCTGACACTATGACTACATACATCACCCTGCTGATCGGAGACTTCCTACGAGCTGTATTTGTCAGATTCTTCAACTACTGCTGGTGCTGGGACCTGGAGTATGGCTTTGTAAGTACTTGCCTATATAATATATACTATATTCCTATTATATTATGGAAAGTTTGCAATATGTTCATAACATTTGCAAATTACACATTTAATTATGCACACATTTTACATTCCATTGGTCTAATACAATAATGTCTTCATTTTTGACCTTGTGACAGCCATCCTACTCAGAATTTGATGTCAGCGGAAATGTCCTGGGGCTGATATTCAATCAGGGCATGATATGGTACTTAAATTTTTTTTTTACTAGTTTAGTTTACATTCATAGATAAGGTGTGCCCAGACTGACATAAATTGATTTAGTAGGAAAATATAACACTTTTATTACATTTTAGCATCATCCAAGCATGCTGAAATTATTTTTTAACAGTCTTTCACCTGATTTTGATAAAGCATATCCAGACATGCGTCACTTAACGACTGCGATACATTCTGAGAAATGCATCGTTAAGCGATTTCGTTGTTCTGTGAACATCGTAGAGTGTACTTATACACACCTAGATGGTATAGCCTTGAGCATAGAGTGTACTTATACACACCTAGATGGTATAGCCTTGATGCAGCCAAGAGACGCGAGAAACACGAGATTTATGACACTGCTGCCGGGATAACATAGTATACAGTTTTACAGTAAACTTTTTTTATAAGTGGAAAGAGAAAACTCTAAAATAACAATAGAAAGTAGAGTATAGTAAATGCATAAACCAGTGACATAGGTGTTTATTATCATTATCAAGTATTATGTGCAGGGGCGTAGCCAGAACTTTTTTTCAGGGGTGGCCATGTAAGACCCAGTGATTTCATTGGGGTGGCCAAAAAAAAAATCACAACTGACTGTGACATGCTGTACCAAAAGCAAATTCTACGGACAGAAATTCTATAAATTCTACAGAATTTATTACAAATGTACACAAGAAATGAGTGACAGTACTTAGAAATGTCTTTAAAAACATTAGAAAATCTTTTGATACAATCCTTATTCTACATTATTTGTATATTTAGATGCTAATGATGCAAATTGGGTATTGGAATTTTTTTATGTTTGCAGATACAACTTATGTAACCTACATACCTGGTGGGCTGTGTGTTTTTGCTCATCTCTGATTCTGGTCTGATGTGTGTTGTGTCTGTAGTGTTTCTCCACAATCTCTCTCTTGGAATGTATCTCTGCTTCCTCCTTGTCTCTTAGCAGCACACATTTCCCCTGCTTCTTCCCTCTCTGTACCATTCATTTCCCTGCCTCTTTGTCATTTTCAGTTTTACTGCTACTAGTCCTCTTTGTAAAAAAGGAAATTATCTTCCTAGCTTCCCCTGCTTTCCTTTTCATGCTCTCTACAGTTTAGACAAACACACCTATCAAGAAACACTTTTATTATTATTAAATTGCATAGCTACTTACAGAAAACAGTGATAGACTCATAATGTAAGCGTATGATGTGATGATGTTTATGTGCTGTAACATGATTATTTTTAAAAATTAGCTAGCTAGCAGTTGCATAACTTTAGCTAACGTTAGCTAAGTTATGTGATAATATTTAATTGTAAGCTGACATTGTTTCTCATGATGATTAAACATCGCAGTACCTCAACTTTAACAAACTTTCACGAAGTGAAATGTAGGTAAACAACACTGATTTTACTCTCCTGAACACCGTATCCCCTTGCGTTGCTCACTTGCGCTGGACTTGGCTGGAGTAATGCTACCGAAATTCAGTTTTACTGCTCCTGCTCCTCCCTCCTACACGCAGAGGTTTGTGCTGTGTGGGTGGTTCCCGGCTCTTCAGCCTAATAGAGCCGCACGGAACACTATGTGCGTCATACAAGTTTGAGCGGCGAGAAAAGTCACCTGTCAGTGTTGTCAGAGTGCTTTGCACAACAGGGGTGGCCAGAGGGGTGGCCGAGCTTCAGTCAGGGGTGGCACTGGCCACCTATGGCCACCACGTAGCTACGCCCCTGATTATGTGTCTCGCCTGCAACCGTGTGACCCACCTCTGTACCTGCAGGTGATTAGGGAATGTGAGTATAAATGGGACAACTTGACCAAAGCCAAATGCGGAACCTCACTTCGAGCAACTGCAATGAGAGCTTCACACCCTGTGCTTCCTTTTTTGCTTGCCTCCTCGTAATCCTTATCCCTATCCCTATCCCCCTCTAGTAATGACTTCCTGGATCCGACCTCCACACCATCCCTGGCTTTGCTTTCTTGAATTTGCCTCATTTGCCGACAAATGCTAATCACCTGACTCCTGCCTGCTCTGACCACTCTTTTGCCTGTTCCTTACAAATACAGGAGCACCTGCACCTGAGTCCGCCAAGTCCGTCTCCTGTGTTCGGGGTGACATTATGTGCTGTACATTATTGTATGTGCTCTACTTTTATACGAGTGGCAGTGCAGTAGGTTTGTTTACAGCAGCACCACCACAAACACGTGACTAACACGTTGCACTACGATGTTGCAACGACTACGGCGTCACTAGTCGATGAGAATTTTTCAGCTCCATTGTAATCTTACGGGACCTTAGTTGTATATGTGATCAGTCGTTAAGTGGCGCATGACTGTAGTTAGGGAAAGCATTACGACACGTTTTGATGTGTTACGAACAGTGGATGTGTTAGCCACAATATGTAAAACTGACTGGTGCCCCTTGCTGATCTCTACTGCTGCAGAAAGCTCACATCTAACTCTCTGCCCTGGTTTCTACTGCCGTAGGATGGGTGCCTTTTATGCTCCCTGCCTGCCAGCACTCAACGTACTGCGACTACATGTCTCCATGTACCTGCAGTGCTGGGCTGTCATGTGCTGCAATGTCCCCCAGGAGCGTGTCTTCAAGGCCTCCGGCTCCAATAACTTCTACATGGCCATGCTGCTGGTCATCCTCTTCCTGTCTACTCTGCCAGCCATATACACCATCGTGTCCATCCCCCCCTCCTTTGACTGTGGTCCCTTTAGGTCAGAACAGTCAATAGCTAAGCTGATCGATTGCTTTCCAAATCATAGTGTGCCAGTAGATTGTTTTCATGTGTCAGTCTGCTGTAGTCACCTTCAGAAAATGATGATTACTCAGTTGAAAAAACTTTTTTTCTGTACCAGCCAATGCATAACTTTTCTCTACCGAATCTCTCGACCCAGTAATGGCTTTGATTTATTTAGAGTTTCAAAAAGACCTCATTATATTGGAGCTTTTGTCTGAATCAGAGTTGTTATGTCCAGAAAAATTTATATAATTCTCTCACAATACTATACACAGTTATTGGGTTTTGCTAGGCCACCACCAAATAGTGGATTTTAGTACCAATTGTATCTATTGCATGAGAATGGCAATATCAAAAATAAACCTAACAGCCAATTGCTCATCTCACTCTTCTCCAGTGGGAAGAAGCGCATGTATGACGTGATTCAGGAGACCCTGGAGAATGATTTTCCTCTGTGGTTTGGGAAAGTATTCAGCTATGCCTCCAATCCTGGGCTGGTCCTCCCGTTCATACTTGTCATGATGTAAGTGTGCGGCTCAAGAAAGACTCTTTAGAAAGAGAAAAACCCTTAAAACAAAACTGTTTTGTGGTTGTTCCTGAACCAACGGTCTATCACAGGTTAGAGGTTTGGGTACATTCTACCAAGTTGTCCTTTACTCACAGCAGAAATAAAACAATAAAATGTTTCTTTAAATGTTCCAGTCTAGCCATCTACTACTTGCAGTCCACGTCCAAAACATACAAGGCTGCCAATATGGACCTAAAGAAGAAACTTCAGACTGTAAGCCTTCCCATCACGATTTAATCCTAAATACTACTCTTTTTTTTTTTTTTCATTTTATGAAATAACAAAGTTTCTACAGGATATTCCCAGACTGTTCAATAGATGGCAGTAGAAAGGCACTATTACACTAAATGTGTTATTAATAAGTCTTTCATTATTCTAACATAATTGTGTACACATACCGCACTTTCACATACTAAATATACACCAAAAAAAGGGAAAACAGGAAAGGGGCAATTCTGAACTAAATGAGCAACAACTTGGCATTAGCATTGCTTGCAAATGTATATTTGATCTCCACAAAAGCAAAATGAAGAGAATAAGAAGAAGAACAAGAGGGCAGCTTTGAAGGCGGAAGCTGAGCTGGAGGAAGCAAGAAATGCAGTGATGTCCAGACAGGAGAGAAACCTCTCCTCACAACAGCTCACCAGGGGTGAGACCCTTGCAGACCTTATCATTACTAATTTTAATCCTTATTTACCTGAGGCCCTTTTCACAGAAGACTTGCGATGCTGCATAATTAGCATTATGATGATTTACATACTTTTATACTAGACTAGTCTTACTCTGTTAATTTAGGGTAAGCGCCTCGATTAAGTGTAATGCACAGGAAGAAAGGTTCGAACTGGACAGTTTGAGATTAGAAGACAGCAGCTCTAGCCAGTACCTAAACTCCTGTATTATTACTGTATTAAAACGTTTGATGCACCGAGGCTTGTAAAGCTTTTTATAAACTTCTGAATTAAACCAAAGTATCCTGAGCTCCTTCTTGTCTACACTGAGATGGGAATGATTTTCTCTCTTTTTCTTCTCTAAAAGGGGACAGAAGAGACAGGTACAGGGATGGTGAGAGGAACTATATCCATCCAAATGGACAGCTTCTTTCAAGGATTCCACCTCCCTGTGGATCAGCAGATAGGCCGCCAGCCCCCCGGGGGTCTGAAATGGCAGGTTATTTACCTGGTAATCCACGGCAACCAGGACCCAGGAGGCAAAGGAGCACTAACTCTCATCGATACTGAATTTGGTGCTGTGATTCACCGTGACTGATGGAGCTGAAACACCTGTAAACTTTCATGTATCTACTGGCCTGTCTTGTTTCAGTGTTGTATTTGTTTATGTAAAAATGTTCATGCGTAACTCTGGTTTTGCCATTATGTATGTATGGTTATTAGCAGCTACTCTTTTGTGTGGTCTTGACTGCTGATTTCAGAAACTCCTGCCTTCTGTGAAGGTGTATACAACCCCAGGGGTTAAGGGGCACAAAAAACATTGCAAATGCTTAGGTCCTTATTATGGTATTATAGTTTGAAAATTCAAAAAACTCCTTTTTTTTTTTTTTTTTTTGCCTTGAAAGGTTTTGGCCTCATGTGCTACTTAAAATTCTTCATTCAGCTCCCCGATTAATCACTTCATTAGAATGGAATTAGCCACTGTCTGAAGTGACATAAAATATTTACAGTGCTATATTGAGTGTGATCCATGATCTTGCTAAAACCCACAAAACGGCCTTTCTGGGATTTCACACTTCAGTACTGATGTAGTGCATCTGCTGCCATTATACGGTGGAAAGTCATTTTAAATTAAAATTTCTTCAGATGTTATAATCTGGAATCCAAGATTCTTTGCTTCATGTGCCATGCAAAAGAACAGAAACTACAAACTATAACACTGAGCCCTTAATTAACCTGGCACTGTCCTCAAGACCCCTTTATGGGACCCATTTAGGATCCTCAGGCTTTTAACGCAAAGACAAATAAAAGTTATCAGTTTACCTGCCAAATTAAATAAGGGTTAACACATTAAACATTCATACAGCCTCTGTATTTACCACTCTACACAGTGGCATTAATGACATGAGAGTGATTTGAGTAGGTCATCGGGTAGAGGGTTCCAATCTGAGCCTCATCAAAATGCAATCTAATCTAATCCAGTCCGGCCCTTGTGAGATCAAATGAAATCTATTAATTTGTCCAGACTAAATCAATCCCCCCACTACAATGCAGCCCTGCCTGTGGCTGTATCATATTATCATTGTAGGAGACAGATCAGATATCTTGGATGCATTTTCTGTTCTTAACACTGATTGGACTTTGGTCACGGCTGTTGCTGGTGCTGTCACTCAGGGCTGCTGGCATGGCAATGTCTGAGCAACACAATTCTAACAAACTAGTTTGCATGGTCTCCCAAGGGTTGCGCATCCTACTGCTATCCTACATACATATCACTTATTAATCCCCATTTCTTAAAATGAGAAAAAAAAACATCACCCAGCAATGCTGCCTTTAATTATTGCGGTTTAATGTATAAACAATATATACATTAATATATAAATACTCATATAGCCATTAATATATAAATTCTCATGAAAAATTCATAATCTGTAGTCATTAATCATTGAGAGAAGTTAGAATGACAAAAAAATTTTATCTAATTGAGCTATTTCTCAGTGGTATCGTATAGTTTTACCAGGTAATATAACCTAATGTGTATAAACATCACTTACGCTAAACTTTCATGAGATTAGAAGACAGCGGATTTAGCAATCACATTACTCACATTACCACAAAACATCTGAAATAGTGAAAATGTGACAATTTTAATGTTCTCTTTTTATGAGAAAATAAAAAAATCTGTCTTTCTACACATGCTGGCATATTTGAGTTGCCTTAACAGAGCTGTTCAGGCTGCAATATAATAATTAAATACAGTTACTTCCTTGTTTCTGGACACATCGCAATACAGTAAGTACTTCATTCCTGGACATGATGTTTCCCTAACGATCCATAATAATGTGGTCAAAATGTTCTTGACCTACAATCCTGTCTGTGTTGGAAAGAATGCCTTTCTCAGCGACAGTGTTCCTTTATGTTCTACATGTGCCGATTCTGGATTGTATGGGACAGCAAAAGTTTCAAATACACCTTTAATAGAACAGTTAATTATAACTCTAAAGTACATTACATGCATGAAAACGTCCTGGCATAAGGTTGTCATTAAGATAAGTTACGCTCCTTTTGTATTTACTGTACTGTTCTTATTGCCACCTCTGCCAATATCTGGAGGTACTGAAAATGTACCATGCTGTAAAATGGGACAGCTGGTGGCGTAATGGTTAGTGCTGCTGCCTTTATAACCACAGGTTCAAATCCCACCTCCATTTTTTATTCTTTTAGCTGACAGTTTTCTCCAAAGCAACTTATAACCTTTACCAATTTACAATTATTCACCCATTTGTACAACCATACAACTATACGGGAGCAACTTAAGGTAAGTACAATATTAAAATAATCAATTATCAAGTTTAGACTCCCCAAAGCTAAGATGTTTGTGAAGTCAATACATTTGATTTGAAATTCAAATGATATGACTTTCAGCCACGCACTGGACCTTGTGAAGCGGTTAAGGTACTGCCCGTATGTCTTCCAAGCTATCGTCCTAAAAGCTGTCTGATGGAGGGATTAGTGCTGGTTGCATGGGAACTTTAGAAGTAGAATTGGTGGGAAAAGCTTCATAGGAGTGGGTTCAAGTAGTGGAGTTGAATTTCACCAGCGTCAACGGTGAATGCCCACATAATTCCAGGAAGTGCAGTTTTAGAAGAGCTGCATAGTGGACTGGGTTCCTGTTTCTATCCATTATTCATCAGGTCAGCTTGAACACAACTCTCTATCACTAAACATGTGTTCCTTTAGTTTACACTGCTGAGAAAAAGTTACGCATTAACATGCATCATCTAAAATTAATTAAAGATAAATTTATGCATTGATGCTCTTTTATCTGTGATACATTTTCCTTTTTTAATTCTATAGTAGAAAATATAACTTTGTTCTACACAGTTCTGTCAGAAAATATGTAACCTTTTATTTGTTTACTGTGCTTATTTACATTTATCTAGCAGATGCTTTTCATATAATATATATTTATTTAATTTATATAATTGTATAATAACGCTATTTATATAATTTAATAAATGGTACACACTACTTTATGTTATGTTATATAAAAAGACTCTGAAGTCTGTATAAAATGTTTAATATATAACTTCAAGTGTGACATTTGGGTTTTTATTTTGATTCCCTGTAATGATTCTTAGTGGATATATATTTTAGAGAACCACTGGGGACTATAAAATAACTTAATAAAATAATTTTTTCCTTTAATTTGATACTTTATTCTCGTGCTTTTCATGGTGTCTCTGAACCAGCTAATATCCTTGACTTGTGCTGGTGGTGACGCCAGCCTCTTGTGTTCAGATGAGAAGAGCATCTATTTTCCTGCAATGTGTGTGAGCTCACATTACTGAACGTGACTGTAGATCTCAAAAGTTGACATTTGCCTTTGTCTTGTGTCTTTTGGAAGTTTCACGGAGTTTGAATTAAGACTGTACCTTGATGAGACGTTTCATTAGCTGTTGTCATGGTGACTGCCAGTCAGTAACTAAACGCACATGTACCTGCGCAGGTGTCGTTACTCCAACAGTGCTGCTTCACCTTGCCATCATCTTGATCTCCTTACTGACTGCAAACTTAAATTAACAAAATAACCAAAGACTGCCAGGGAAACTGCTCAAAATGCCGAAAAAGAAGAGTGATATAATAATTAAGATGGAAGATGGTAAGTGTTCTGCTGTATTTGTGAAAAATGTTACCTGAAAACCATGACATGCTTCTCTGCATATGGTCTGAGTACGACTAGCAGAAAAACATCCTGTGAACAGTTTGTTTTTGTTCAGCTCAGCATTAATTAAATTCACAGGGAGAATAAGGCACGGAAGTCATGCTCTTAATGTCTTTATGACTTTCTGTCTTAGTGGGAATGGAAATTGATGGATCTGTGGCCAGTGAAAGTGAAGGTGAGTCCAGAAGAGAAGGATTCGCCTGCTGTAAAAACATAGCACAAATCAAAATTCTTTAGGTTTACATTTTACATTATCGCGACCCCGTATGGGACAAGCGGTTCTGAAAATGTGTGTGTGTGTGTGTGTGTGTGTTTAGTAGACATTATTATTATTATTATTATTATTATTATTATTATTTTGCAGACCCAAAATTATTTCCTCTCACAAGTTTTCTAGATATATTTGGCTGTATTTTCATTTACATGATGTCCTTATTTTATGTGTTTGTGTACCCCGAATGGGACAAGCGGTTCTGAAAATGTGTGTGTGTGTATGTGTGTGTGTGTGTGTGTGTGTGTGTGTGTGTATTTTGTGTTTATTTTTGTGATCCTTAGATTTATATAAAAAACAGTATATAACTAATCCTTACACATTTTGTAGTATATATTTTATATATATATATATATATATTTATAGTATATATTACTAGGAAATTACATGTTTAAAATGCCATAGAAGTGCTGCTTTACAGTCTCATCATGTTTATATGTATCTCAAAAAGAAAAATACTCGGAAAGTGATCAGGAATTGCTGATATTCAGATAAAGTTTTATGCAGCTACTCGTGTGATGAACATTGGTTCATATGGTGGAAAGAAACAAACTAACTGCACTTAAGAATCACACGTCTGCATCTAAGTCTCTTCCTGCTAATGTAATGAACACATTGTATTTTCTATGAGCTGTACGTCGCTTTGGAGAAAAGCATCTGCTCAATGAATACATGTAAAATGTAAATATATATCAGTTTTGGAAGCTTTTAAAAACCCTCTTTCAACAAGAAATATCTAATTTTGTGATACAGTTTTTGAACCTGTCTTAACTGGAATTTGTGTTTCTGTTGTGTTATATTTGGTGGTGGTTCCTTCAGAGGATTCAAGGAGAACAAGCAGGGGGAACCTGAAACCCAAACCCTCACCAGCGCCGGGCAGAAACAACCAAATCAAAAGGACGCCCACGAATCGCAGCCACCGGAGGAGCAATGAAGATGACAGTGAGGGATATGAGGAGGAAGAGGCTCCTAGGAAGACAAAAGTCAATAAAAAGAAGCCACCTAAAACACAGGACAGTGATGAGGAGAGCGAGGTAGATCAGAGTAAGAGGACCAAAAATGGGAGAAGGGTCAACAAGCAGCAGAAGGAGGATCAGAACAACAAAGACAAAGCAAGAGAGGATATGAAGGGAAAGGGAAAAGACAAGGCAAAGGTCATAGAGAATGGGAAGGAGAGCAAGAAGAGAAATAAAGACACCAGGTATTGTGTGGAATATAGACCTGCCCACAGGTGATCTTAGAGGGATCTTCAGCTTATGTAGATTAAGTACATTTCAAAAAATGAGTTCTTCGTCTTTTAATAATGCTGCTGTCATGTTACACAGGTCTATTTGCTATGAGACAGGTGTAGAAGCTTCCAGCAGCTGAAATAGTATTTGCTTTAATTTGGGGTTTCAACAAAACTCAGTCATTTAGAAATTAATCAGTGTATTGTTTGTAACAGCTGCTAGTGTAGTGGTTAGTGCTACTGCCTTTCAATCTAATGGTTACAGGTTCAATCCTTCCTTCTTTTTGCAGTATCTTTGAACAAGGCATTTACCTTCAACTGTGCCACAAAAAATTGTTGGGCTGTATAAATCCTCTTTATTTAGCAGATGCTTTTCTCCAATGCAACTTCCACTGAACTCTATGTAGTATCAGCCCACACACCTTATTCACCAAGGTGACTTACACTGCTAGATACACTACTTACAATGGGTCACTCATCCATACATCAGCGGAACACACTCTCTCTCTGTCACTCACACACTATGGGGGAACCTGAACAGCATGTCTTTGGACTGTGGGAGGAAACCAGAGTACCCAGGGGGAGAACATGTAAACTCCACACAGACTGAGCAGGGATCAAACCCACATTCTCTTGCACCACCCAGGTGCTGTAAGACAGCAGCACTACTTGCTGTGCCCCCATACTGCTCCAATAATTAAATATTGCGGTTATTACAGGCACAAGCTTGCAATTATTTAATTGTTTTTACATTTATTCATTTAGCGTCACTGATTTTTATTTGAATGGACAGTGATCTGCCGGACTGACATTTTTTGTATCATTTGTAAATGAGGAAAAGCATTTTTTGTCTTGGTATGTTAATGTTGTGCTCTGGGGTTTGTTTCCCAACAGTTCCTCCTCCTCCTCAAGCGAGGATTCAGGTGAGGACTCAATGTCGGAGGGGGAGATGACTCGGCTGAAGGAAGAGGTGGAGGAGAAGAAGAAGCTCATCTCCACCCTGAGGAACAAACCATGGCGCATGAGGAGGAGACTCGAGTGTCTCAAGTAAACACGTTGTGTTGGTTGCCCTCTCGGTGGATCCCCTGCCTCCTGCCAACCACCCATTTTTGACACCGCTGAGCTGAACCACCTTCATGAAGAAATGTTTTACACGTGACAGCCTTTTCTGTGACAAATGAATTCCTTTTTTAAATTTACTGTGAAAATTATGAAAAGTTTTTTTTTGCATACAGTATGTAGTGATCATAGAGGACACTCTATGTCTATGTCCAAATAGTTGGACAGCAGAGTAGATGCAGTCAAACCAAAATGCCTTCTATGGTTCATGTTCATGTCTTTTCAGAGACGCCCAGCAGTTTGTGGAGAAATTTGAGGGAGCTTTAGGAAAGGGCAAAGGCAGGAAGCTGTATGCCTTCAAAGTAATGATGACCAAGGTATTGCTTTAAGTCATTGTGTGGTAAATTGTGGTGTGCATATGCTTCTTTGATTGCTCTTTAATTGTTTTCTTCTTTGCATCTTTCCTTCAGAAATGGATCAAATTTAACAGAGATTTTGAAAATTTTAAGACAGCCTGCATTCCTTGGGAGAGGAAGATTAAAGAAGTTGAGAGTGAGTATTGTTTGGTTACCTCATTTTCCCAGGATATGTAAGATTGTAGAGGAGCACTGAGGTGCAGTAGACAGTCCCTGGGCTGTGGGATTTGATATGGGTTCAAATCCAACTCGGTCTGTGTGAAGCCTGGACATTCTCCTGGTGTTTCAGTGGGTTTCCTTCAGGTCGTCTGGTTTCATACCACAGTCCAAAGTCGAGTTTCAGGTGAACTGGTGACTCCAAACTGCTGCTGTGTATCCACTTCTGGGATAGGCTCTGGGCCACAGGGACCCTTCACTGGTTGTGCATTTGTTAATAATGGATGGATAGATACTCCTCCGTGAACCGCCACCTTATTGTGGTGGAGGGGTTTGAGTGCCTGAATGAGTCCAGGAGCTATGTTGTCTGGGGCTACATGCCCCTGGTAGGGTCTCCCATGGCAGACAGGTCCTGGATGACAGACGAGACAAAGCGCGGTTCAAAAACCCCTTATGAAGGAAAAATCAAGGCGTCCGTTTACCCCGCCCGGTATGGGGTCACCGGGGCCCCACCCTGGAGCCAGGCCTGGGGGGGGGGCTCGCATGCGAGCGCCTGGTGGCCAGGTCTATGCCCACGGGGCCTGGCCGGGCTCAGCCCGAAGCCATGACGTGGAGCCGGTCTTCGGTGGGCTCACCACCTGCCGGAGAAACCGTAAGGGGCCGGTGCATTGTGATTTGGGCGGTGGTCGGGGCCGAGTGCCCGGCCGACCCAAACCTCGGGCGCCAACTCTGGTTTTTGGGACTTGGAATGTCACCTCACTGGCGGGGAAGGAGCCTGAGCTGGTGCGGGAAGTTGAGAGATACCGTCTAGATATAGTCGGGCTCACTTCCACTCACAGCTTGGGTTCTGGAACCACTCTACTCGATCGAGGGTGGACTCTCCACTATTCTGGCGTTGCCCAAGGTGAGAGGCGGCGGGCTGGTGTGGGCTTATTAATAGCCCCCCAGTTCAGCCGCCATGTGTTGGAGTCTACCCCGGTGAATGAGAGGGTCATTTCCCTACGCCTTCGGGTCAGGGAACGGTCTCTCACTGTCGTTTGTGCTTATGCGCCTAGCGGCAGTGTAGAGTACCCGGCCTTTTTAGAGTCCCTGGGGGGCGTGCTGGAAAGCGCTCCCACTGGGGACTCTGTCGTTCTACTGGGGGACTTTAACGCCCACGTGGGCAGCGACAGTGATACCTGGAGGGGCGTGATTGGGAGGAACGGCCTCCCTGATCTGAACCCGAGCGGTGAGTTGTTATTGGATTTCTGTGCTAGTCGCGGTTTATCCATAACGAACACCATGTTCATGCATAAGGGTGTCCACCAGTGCACTTGGCACCAGGACACCCTAGGTCGGAGGTCGATGATCGACTTTGTAGTCGTTTCTTCTGACCTTCGGCCATATGTCTTGGACACTCGGGTGAAGAGAGGGGCTGAGCTGTCAACTGATCACCACCTGGTGGTGAGTTGGATTCGATGGCGGGGGAAAAAGCTGGACAGACCTGGCAGGCCCAAACGCATAGTGAGGGTCTGTTGGGAACGTTTGGCGGAGGCCCCTGTCAGAGAGGTCTTCAACTCCCACCTCCGACAGAGCTTCAACCAGGTCCCGAGGGAGGTGGGGGACATTGAGTCCGAATGGACCATGTTCCGCTCCTCCATTGTCGGTGCGGCGGTTCGGAGCTGCGGCCATAAGGTCTCCGGTGCCTGTCGCGGCGGCAATCCCCGAACACGGTGGTGGACACCGGAAGTAAGGGATGCCGTCAAGCTGAAGAAGGAGTTCTATCGGGCCTGGCTGGCTCATGGGACTCCTGAAGCAGCTGACAGGTACCGACGGGCCAAACGGAGCGCGGCTCTGGCAGTCGCCGCAGCAAAAACTTGGGCCTGGGAGGAGTTCGGCGAAGCCATGGAGGAAGACTTTCGGTCGGCCTCAAAGAGATTCTGGCAAACCGTCCGGCGACTCAGAGGGGGGAAGCGGTGTTCCACGAACACTGTTTACAGTGGAAGTGGTGCGCTGCTGACCTCAGCTGAGGATGTTCTCGGGCGGTGGAAGGAGTACTTTGAGGATCTCCTCAATCCCTCCGACACGCCTTCCGTAGAGGAAGCTGAGGCTGGGGACTCGGAGGGGGACTCGTCCATTACCCTGGCTGAAGTTGCTGAGGTAGTCAAAAAACTCCTCGGTGGCAAGGCTCCGGGGGTGGATGAGATCCGCCCCGAGTTTCTCAAGTCTCTGGATGTTGTGGGGCTGTCTTGGCTGACACGCCTCTGCAGCATCGCGTGGAGTTCGGGAACGGTGCCTCTGGACTGGCAGACCGGGGTGGTGGTCCCTCTTTTTAAGAAGGGGGACCGGAGATTGTGTTCCAACTACAGGGGGATCACACTCCTTAGCCTCCCTGGGAAAGTCTATGCCAGGGTACTTGAAAGGAGAATCCGACCGATAGTCGAACCTCGGATCCAGGAGGAGCAATGCGGTTTTCGCCCTGGCCGTGGAACACTGGACCAGCTCTATACCCTCACTAGGGTGCTGGAGGGTTCGTGGGAGTTTGCCCAACCAGTCCATATGTGTTTTGTGGACCTGGAGAAGGCATTCGACCGTGTCCCTCGTGGCATCCTGTGGGGGGTACTTCGGGATTATGGGGTTCGGGGCTCGTTGCTACGGGCTGTTCGTTCCCTGTACGACCGGAGTAGGAGCTTGGTTCGCATTGCCAGCAGTAAGTCAGACCTGTTCCCGGTGCATGTTGGACTCCGCCAGGGCTGCCCTTTGTCACCGATTCTGTTCATTATCTTTATGGACAGAATTTCTAGGCGCAGCCAGGGAACGGAGGGTGTCTGTTTTGGTGGCCGCGAGATCTCGTCTCTGCTTTTTGCGGACGATGTGGTCCTGTTGGCTTCATCAAGTCAAGACTTGCAGCGTGCACTGGGGAGGTTTGCAGCCGAGTGCGAAGCGGCGGGGATGAGAATCAGCACCTCCAAATCCGAGGCCATGGTTCTCAGTCGGAAAAAGGTGGATTGCTCCCTCCGGGTTAGGGGGGAGTTGCTCCCTCAAGTGGAGGAGTTTAAGTATCTCGGGGTCTTGTTCACGAGTGAGGGAAAAATGGAGCGGCAGGTTGACAGGCGGATCGGTGCGGTGTCCGCAGTAATGTGGTCATTGTACCGGTCTGTTGTGGTGAAGAGGGAGCTGAGTCGTAAGGCGAAGCTCTCAATTTACCGGTCGATCTACGTTCCTACCCTCACCTATGGTCATGAACTCTGGATCATGACAGAAAGAATGAGATCGCGGATACAAGTGACAGAAATGAGTTTCCTCCGCAGAGTGGCTGGGCGCACCCTTAGGGATAGGGTGAGGAGCTCAGTCACCCGGGAGGAGCTCGGAGTAGAGCCGCTGCTCCTCCGCATCGAGAGGAGCCAGTTGAGGTGGCTCGGGCATCTGTTCCGGATGCCTCCTGGACGCCTCCCTGGGGAGGTGTTCCGGGCTTGTCCCACTGGGAGGAGGCCTCGGGGCAGACCCAGGACACGTTGGAGAGACTATGTCTCCCGGCTGGCCTGGGAACGCCTTGGGGTTCCCCCAGAGGAACTGGAGGAGGTGTGCGGGGAGAGGGAAGTCTGGAGTACTCTGCTCGGACTGCTGCCCCTGCGACCCGGCCCCGGATAAAAGCGGAGGAAGATGGATGGATGGATAGATGGATGGATGGATAGATAGATGTAAAATTGTGTGAAAAATACAACACAGAAGCAAAAATCCTTCAATCAGTCTTTTTTTGTAATTAAATACAATAAATTCATGACACTCTTTTTGGAGTACAAGATTTATTTACTTAGCTGATGCATTTCTCCAAAGCAGCTTGCAAGTTACCTGCAGTTATTTACCTTTTTATACAGCTGGGTAATTTAACTGGAGCAGTTGAGGGTAAGTATCTTGTTCAAGGGTACTACAACCAGAGGTAGGAAATTGAACCTCTGACCTTTGGGTCCAAAGGCAGCAGTTCTAACTACTACACCACTAGCTGTCCCTTTTGAAATAAAAAAGAGTTAGACAAATTTTCATAAACATATTAAATATGAACCGTATTAAATTTGGTTTCCATGTTCCCACAGGTCACTTTGGGTCTTCAGTGGCTTCTTACTTTTTATTCCTGAGGTGGATGTATGGAATGAATCTAGTCCTATTTGGTTTCGTGTTTGGCCTTGTCGTGATTCCAGAGGTGAGAGCATTTCCATCATGCATTACCTCTTATTTAAAATATAACCTATATGGTTGTCTTTTTGCAACAGTGTGTACTGTACCTCAATTAAAACAGACAAATTTGAAAACAATATATATTTGTATAAAACAAACATACACAATCAAGATTTACAGAGGCTGAAAAATGTTACAAAAAAACTTGATTTTCCATTATCATAGATGAGAGAAGTGATGCTTAGTTTTTCTTTGAATGCTGTGGATAACTGCAGGTCTTAATGGGCCTTCCGTATGGATCCATCCCACGGAAAACAGTGCCAAGAGATGAACAAGCTAAAGCGATGGACTTCTCCGTCCTGTTTGAGTTTGGTGTGAGTATCTTCTCTAAATTGCCTTCTCCAGTTTTGCGTTTTCTTTGCAGTGCAATGCCAGATACATTGACAAACATTTTTGCTTGAAAAAACATTAGGGCTCTTATGTGTATCCCAGTATGGATGTGACAATTTACTGTAAGTACACATTTCATTGCACCACTTTTGACTTTGTTATGTTGAATTTGAAATTCATGTTCATACATTTCATAATGAAATTTCATTGTTTCTCCATCATTTGTAAAACAACAATGTGAGCGTAGACTTTCTTCTTCTCATTGGAGACAAATACTTAGAAAAAAGAACAGGAACTGAATAATATTCGTTTCTGCTGAAAATGTATGCTTATTTAAGTTTTGTAATTTTGTCTGTATTAGTAAAGGATTACGAAAGTGAAACCTCTGGCAACTTTAACCGGATGTGTATTGATAGGGATCATTTTCCTTCCACAGGGCTATTGCAAGTATTCTTTTCTCTTTTATGGCTACTACAATAACCAGCGAACAATTGGCCTTCTGCAGTTCAGATTACCTCTGTCTTACCTCCTGGTCGGAGTCGGCTCCTTTGGCTATAGCTTAATGGTTGTCATTCGAACGTATGTACAATACATATGCACTGTATTTAAAACACACCACTCTGTCACATACTCAGTACACTGCTGTCATACCATACCATAGTCTGTATGCTTTACCACAACATTTACTCATGCTTCTCATGTTCTTAACTTTGCCATATCACCAGCAACTCATTGCAGTTCCGGTTTTATAAAGCATATTGATAAAAAAAATCGATTCACATATCAATATGAAATATGTTTTAAGAAGCAATGCATTTGCTGTTGGGTGCAATGTACATTATCGCAGAGGTTTCCCCTCCTTCTCTCGACCCTTTGTGACAGCATGGCAAAGAACTCCAATGAGGGAGGGGATGGGGCTGAGGAGGGGGATTTCACTTTTGCTTGGAAGATGTTCACCAGCTGGGATTACCTCATTGGCAACTCAGAAACAGCTGACAACAAGTTTGCTTCCATCACCACCAGCTTCAAGGTGACCACATGAATTCTGACATTGTTCTATCCGTGACTCCAGAATTCTGCAGTTTGTACATTAACCCTGTGCTCAGATCAGCAAATTAATCCACTCCAGATATATAAAGCACATTCACATGTGTTTCTAGGGTGACTAAATTACAGTGAATTTATTTCTCTTTCTCTAGGAGTCCATTGTGGATGAACAGGAGAACCAAAAAGATGAAAATATCCATCTGAGAAGATTTCTCCGTGTCTTAGCCAACTTACTCATCCTTTGCAGTCTGGGCGGCAGTGGTTACCTTATTTACTATGTTGTGAAAAGGTCACAGACATATGCCAATATGGATGAAGATGAGTTGAGCTGGTTTGAAAAAAATGAGGTAAAGTTACAGACCAATGACTATAACCTAAAATAATGTGGTTTTGTATATCATGTTGAAAATTGTATAGTAAATTGTATTGTACAGTAAAAAATGTAAAATTTTACAGTTTGGGTAGTTTATGTGGGGTTCAGAAAGTCAACAGATGGCAGCATTGCATCACTTTACCACACTTTTCACCTTGCTAGCCATATGCACTATAGTCCTGTAATGAACAAAATTTTTCTAATAATTTAAGTAATTTAATATAATAATTTTATTTTTTACTGGGGGGGCGCGGTGGCACAGCGGGTTGGACCACAGTCCTGCTCTTCGGTGGGTCTGGGGTTTGAGTCCCGCTTGGGGTGCCTTGCGATGGACTGGCGTCCCGTCCTGGGTGTGTCCCCTCCCCCTCCGGCCTTACGCCCTGTGTTACCTGGTAGGCTCCGGTTCCCCGCGACCCCGTATGGGACAAGCGGTTCTGAAAGTGTGTGTGTGTGTGTGTGTGTGTGTGTGTGTGTGTGTGTGTGTGTGTATATTTATGTATTTTTTACTGTAACTAGTTTTCGTTTGAAAAAACATGACAATCTGGCTCTGTGCTACTAGGAGAATGGCTGTTTTTGCCTACTAATTTGCAGTAGGAGATGTACACATGTACATGCGTAGGCTGGCAATAACTGATATGTTATTATTTTTTGCCAGGTTGAATTTGTTATGTCGTTGCTAGGACTGGTCTGCCCCCCACTTTTTGAGACCATTGCTGAACTGGAGGAGTATCACCCACGCATTGCCCTCAAGTGGCAACTTGGGAGGATATTTGCCCTCTTTCTTGGAAACTTGTACACCTTTCTTTTTGCCTTATTCGATGAAGTGAATGCAAAGGTACTATATAACATTCATGGGTGATTTTAGCCCATGAACTGATACTTTGTGAAGAAATTATATTATTGCGGCAGGCACAAACTACTTTGGATTTTTGTTTTAGGGTTTTTATATTTACAGATGGTCCCCGACTTACAATGGGCTTACGTTCTGATAAACCCATCGTAAGTCGAAAGTATCATAAATTGAAAATATCATAAGTCAAAAATGCATTTAATACACCTAACCTAGCGAACATCAGCATTTCTTATCCTTCAAGATGGTTGAGATTGTCGATTGCAAAAGTTCAAGTTCATGTACGATGGCCAGGGCTTGCTGCCTTCATGCTGGGCAATTATCTTGAGTTTCGCCTCAAGAGTAATTGCCCTCCTCTGCTTCTTCTCACCAGTAGCAGGAAATACAGATGGGCGTTTTGTACACGTGATGGATGCACAAAACACAATGTAGATACAGGGGGTATCCAAAAAACACTGGTAACACAGAACATTGTAGAATACACTAGCGACTGCATGGCAGACTGGGAGATGCAGATCGCTGCCGCTGCCCAGCATCACAAGAGAGTATCATACAACATATCGCTCGCCTGGGAAAAAAAAAAATCAAAATTTAAAGTGCGGTTTCTACTGAATGCGTATCACTGTCACACCATCAAGTTGGACCATTGTAACTCAGGGACTGTCTGGACTCTGTTTAAAATTAATTTACTCTCTATTAAGTCTCTGTATTGACGCTGTTTGGGGGCAGCTGGTAATATAGTTTTTAGCTCTACTGCCTTTTGATCTAAAGATTGCAGGTTTGATCCCCACTTCCGGCTGTAGTACCCTTGAGCAAGGTACTTACCTCAAAATTGCTCCAGTAAAACTACCCAGCTCTATAAATGGGTAAATAATTGTAAGCCTGTAACTAATACTTGTAACCTTAACATTGTAAGTCTTTTTGGAGAAAAGTGCCTCCTAAATGCATAAATGTGAAAACATGGTTTACAGTACTTCATACAACTTTCAGAACCTGGGAAGGTCAAAACACCATGGTATATTTGAAAAATGCATTTTATTTCCCTTCTATTTGCCATTAGGTTTTCTTTGTACAGACTGCCAGTGCCAGATTTTCATGAAAGTGCTCTGATGTGTCATCTTTCAGCTGGAAAGAGAAGAGACTATAAAAAATGCCACCATCTGGGCAATGAAGGAGCACTACAGCAACTTCTCAGAGCTCAACAACAGCACAGCCATCACACCGCTCTCTATCAACCCTGCAGATGTCATGAGGGGGCCGTGCTGGGAGACCGCCGTTGGAATTGTATGTCTGCAGACACAGATTACATTAATAGTTTCACTGCAGTACTTAAAATTACCCAGCTGTATTAATGGGTAAATAATTGTGAACTTGTAACAAATAATTAAAACCTTAACATTGTAAGTGGCTTTGGAGAAAAGATTTGATACCTATTGAAAAGATTTTTGTATCATATTTTCACACACACACAAAAAATAGAAGATGCAGACTGAGATTCGAAGCAGAACCTCACAACATTAAAAAAAAGCTATGATTTAATCTTAAGCCGCACTCACATCTACATTTGGATGAAAGCCTTCAAGATGTGGGTTCAAGCACAGTTCAGAAAATGTATTCTCTGCAAATATGGGAGTGTTGTAGGATGTCCATTAAACATAGTTAAAGACCTTTCATTTTGTATTATAGGCATTTTTATTTAATCTGCACTGACCAGCCTTTGCGTTGCCAAAAACAATGGATTGAACAAAACATATGGAACTAATGACTTTAAACAAGTTGAATTTTGGGAAAACTGTCAAACCCGAACTTTGCTTTTTTACAGGAATTTATGAAGCTCACAGTTTCTGACATCCAAGTGACCTACCTTACAATCTTGTTTGGGGATTTCCTTCGGGCTCTGGCTGTTCGCTTCCTCAACTACTGCTGGTGCTGGGACCTTGAGGCAGGATTTGTGAGTATTTAAGCTCTGTTTGCTTTCAAGATGTGCTGTATAATATTTTTAAGTTTCATATCTTCAGTTTGAATTCTGTCACCATCCCCAAAAAAGAGAACACTTTCATGACAGGTTTAAATTAGCTGTGAAAATATGGTATTTACTGTGTTTCCTTTTTGTACATCAAGCCTGTCTGTGCGAGAGGAAATTAAAACTGGGGGAATGTACAGTTTAGATACAACGTTACTTAAAAGTCCAGCCTCGAAATGGGATCTGCGAAAAGAAACATCATTAGATTATCATTCTGTACAGTTCTGCCTTAAGGTAAATGAACCCTTTGTGTCCCTTAATTTTATTACAAAATAGTTATTTAATGAGGTGCAATGTTTCTCATGTGACATAATATGTGTGTAAAGACCAATTCCATATGTTGCTTTACAGGAAATTGTGTGTGTAGTAGAAACATGCAAGTAGTTCAGGTGCAAAAATAAGCGAAGCCCAAGTTGCATTAATTAAACCAAGTAGGTAAGTAGAGTCAGGTGTGTAAATCATAACAATTTATTCATTATATTTCTTTATTTTAGGACTTAACGTTTAGATTGCCTGCGTTGATTTTAATTTTTTCAACAAGAATGACCATCCCTATAGGGTTCATGGAATTTCAAGCAGCACTGTTTGTCATGAAACATAACTGTCTCCCTTTGCGGGTCATAGGATCAAGGGTCCCAAGTATTTTTTGCAGGAATTGCTTTCACACATCACATTGAAGCTTGCTCTGTTCCTGTGCCCCTATGTCCCTGTCATTCAATACATCACATAGTCTCTGGCAAGTGGCAGGTGAGGTGATCCTGCACAAGCAAAGTGTGACATTACACCTGAGCCGCTGTTAATTACAGGAAGAAGAGAAAGCAGGGTAAAGAATGCAGTATAAGAACGTGGGATAAAAATGAGAGAAAGATACCATGGTGCACCACTGCAGAACAGACTAAATATGAATTCAAAAGCGACTGCCTCATGTGTGCCTTATTTTAAGTTACACAGTAAATTATACATTGCACATACAGGCAGTCCCTGTACGAGTTCCGTTCCTAAATCTGTCTTTAAGTCAGATTTGTACGTTAAGTCGAAACAGTTAGGTATGGTTTGTATGTAACGTCAGTTAGTCAAATATTTGTCTAATTATATAGTATATAGTGTACCTTTCAATGCATGAAAAACATTAAAGAAACACTTCTGGATACACTAAAACATCTTTAACATAATAATACAGTAACAATAATATAATAATAAAAGGTAATGATGCAATGATAAAAACAACAAGAACAATAATAATAATAATAATAAATGTTACTACAGTATTTATAATCGAGAGAGAGAGACAGACATTGAGAAAAAGCCTTTCACATGCTCAACTATTTTCGCTTTGTCTTTTAAAATTATCCCAATCATTGATCAACTGTAGCCTAATGCTTTTCCAATGTTCGTTGGCATTTCACCTTTTTCCCGATCATGTTATTATTTCCACTTTAGTTTTAGTCGTGATCGTTTTCCTTTTATTTGATGCATCACCATCACTTATGTCACATTTACACTTTGGCGCCATGGTTACGAGGGTAAAAGCAAAAAAATTAAAGCCAAATACAATAACATACGGGACACTGTTAACAGCAACGTGGTCTGACTGAAAAGAGAAAGTCTTTGTCCTACCCCATGTGCATCGCAAAGTAGCGTCTGTGATTACGAATCATTCTATGTAACTTGAATTTTTAATATGTTAGGCTTCACAGGGGGTGGTTCGTAACTACGGGTATGTAACTACCCATAACTCGGACGTTCGTAACCCGGGGCTGCCTGTATATTAAAGTCTTGCAAGTCTAGCAGAGGAAGGTGTTGGAGTTCCATTGCTCTACCTTTTTAGATTATTAATCTGGTCAATAACTTGTTTCCTAATGAATTCATAATCTTATCCCAAGCATTACAGAACATTACACTAAGTTTTTTCCGGTTGACTGCTGATGATTTACATTTTCATTGATGTATAAACAAATATGTCATGCATTTTAGCCATCGTATGCAGAGTTTGACATCAGTGGGAATGTGCTGGGACTCATCTTCAATCAAGGCATGATCTGGTAAGGTCATGTATATACATTTGGTAATTAATGCTAGGATTTCAACTAAAATAATTGGAAAAATATTTCATGACAAGACTGTAACTACTCATAACATCACAAAAAATAAATTGTAAAAAAATGGTTGGATGTGGGTAGAGGAACTTCAAAGTGCAATCAATTACACAAAAAAATTACATCACCACCAAAGTTTTAAATTAATACCCACGTACACATGGTATTTGTTTATGGTTACAGGAGCAAGCTGCCGAAAATGTATACATTTGTCCTTTCACGTCTAAAAGGTCATAGCTGTGCACTATGTTGCTATATCACTATATTCGCAGGAACATGTTCAGATGAGTTAAGCATTTAATTTTAGCTGAAATTAACTAAATACAGTATTTATTTACAGTATTACTTAGTTTAGTATCTTTGCTGCAAAAAGAGTGAAAACATGGTATCAGAGCCCTACCATTATGTCCTGATATTTCAAACACTCACACTTAATGTTAAAATTGTTGTTCAGATATGGAAATTAACTCAGCTTAGGCGGTGGGCTGTTCAAAATGTACTCAAGATGCACATTGACAAATGAAGCTAGTGTTCTCTTAAAATAGCTGAGGGAGAAGACTGTAATATATATCCTGAACTGTACATAACTTTTGAGAAAAAGATTTCTTACATGAATATTTGAATGTAAATGAAAACACCGAACACCCTGTTAAGAAAAATGGTATTTTGGCATGTTCACAATGCCTACAACCGTTCTTCAAGAACTCAACATGTGCTTTTCTTTAACACTGTCAGCGACAAAAGATTTAGCCCAGCCATGAAAACAATGGTTGACTTTAATTCTTCCTCTCATAAGTGTTAATTATATTCTGGCAGAACAAACATTTAGTTCGTCACCTATCTCACCCCATATCTGGACTCTAGAATGCCCCAGTTGGCACAGAATTTATTGGATTATTGATGGATAATATAACGGTAGTTTATGAAGACTAATCTTTCACAAATTTCAATGTCTTTATACTAGAAACAGCAAAACAAAACCTATAAATATAACTATAATGTCTTTTTTCAGGATGGGGGCCTTCTATGCTCCAGGGTTAGTAGGCCTCAATGTGCTTCGTCTCCTGACATCCATGTATTTCCAGTGCTGGGCAGTGATGACCTGCAATGTACCGCATGAGAGAGTCTTCAAGGCCTCCAAGTCCAATAACTTCTACATGGGCCTCCTGCTTCTCATCCTATTCCTCAGTATGCTCCCTGTGGTATACACTATCATGACCCTGCCACCCTCCTTCGACTGTGGTCCCTTCAGGTGTCATCCCTCGCTCTCCTTCATTACCATCACCAAACTATTTTCAGGACTGAATAAGTTGATCCTTTAAATGAGATGCCAAATTATGCGCGATACAACTGTTTGCTACTTGCAACGAACATAAGCATATACAGTCGAACTTCAACTTTCGCGGGTTTAACTTTCGCGGATTTGATTATTCGCGAGTTTGCCATCAATAATTAAATGGCAATTTTTTTTGGAGTTTTGCATGCTCTTGCAGAAAATCGCAGAAGACGTGTGTAAACTAGAAAATGTAAAGAAACTAAAAAAAGTTTAGAAGTTTAGTAAGTCATAAATACATAAAATATACAGGTGGTCCCTGACTTACGATGGTTCGACTTAGAAATTTTTGTCTTTACGATGGTGAGCTGGCGATAGACATTCAGTAGAAACCATACTTTGCATTTTGAATTTAGATTTTTTCCCAGGGAAGTGATATACGGTTTGATCCTTTGACATAATGCTGGGCGGTGGCAGTGATCCACATCTCCCAGTCTGTCCAGTGTATTAAATGCATTTTTGACTTTCGATATTTTCAACTTATGATGGGTTTCACGGAACGTAACCCCATGATAAATCGGGGACCGCCTCTGTGTATTATTAATCTATTTTATCATTTACTACCGCAAATATATACACAAATTTATTAGAAAAACTAAAATTTTGTAAAAAATTTCAGCGTGCTGAAGAACTGTGGACTATGCACTCTGTTTGGCAACCCCCAACATATAAAACATACTGTTACAGTACAGTGCATTGTTTTACTTTTTCGCGTGTTAAATGTAGTCAACAGTATTAAGACTGAAGGTTTGTGGGGCCTAGAGATACGTGGTTTTTCCACTTTCAGTGGTCCTGCGCCCCTAACCCCTGTGAATGTGGAGGGCTGAGTCTATTAGTATATCGTGAAATACACATTCAAATATTACTGGAACTACCTGAACTATATAGTTTACACAGTTGCGTTGGTTTTGTTCTTCTTTTCCTGGATGAACAGTGGGAAGCAGAAAATGTATGATGTCATCATTGAGACAATTGATAAGGACCTACCTGCATTTTTGGGAACACTCTTCACTTATGCAGCCAACCCTGGCCTAATTATTCCAGCCGTGCTTCTGATGGTGTAAGTGGAATGTATCCCAAGCAACACACACACACTTTCAGAACCGCTTGTCCCATACGGGGTCGCGGGGAACCGGAGCCAACCCGGTAACACAGGGCGTAAGGCCGGAGGGGGAGGGGACACACCCAGGACAGGACGCCAGTCTGTCCTGGGCGCCACCACACCCCCTTCCCAAGCAACACTAAATTTAAAATTTGCAATGATCCTGCAAAGCTTTTAAACATATAATTAAAAGAATAAAAAGAAATTGGTCTTTGCAGGTGATTGCTGCTTATAACTTTATTCTCTTATTCTTTAACAAAAACACACAGAAAAGACTAAATTGAAAAAACAAATGAAAACACAGAAAAGATTTAACAGATTATATTTAACATGTATGACATTTTGCTGAATGAATGCACCATGGGAAGCCAACATTCAAACCAACTTCATAGAGATTGAGATCTTACTCTTTAGAACTATTTATTAATGTATTTTTCTATTTTTATATACATTTTAATCATCTAACAGTCATTTTTAGTACTAGGTCATTGAAACATGTAAAAATTCATGGGTATCATGTGTACTACTTTCCAAAATTAATGAGAAATATGAACTGGTTTAAAAAAATTGTATCTGTCTTGCACATAGTACATTTTATCTTTGTTTATCAACAGGTTGGCTATTTACTATCTGAATTCTGTTTCCAAAGCATATAAACATGCAAATAATGAACTTCGAAAAAAAATGCAAATGGTGAGTAAAAACATGCATATCCCTTAAATTAGTGCAAGGGCTGCAAAAATAATGAAATGGACAAAAACCTGTGAATTTCTTTCCTTCACTTTGTCTCTAGCAAAGAGATGAGGAGAAGAATCGACGAAACAATAAGGACAGCACTAATCAAGTCATGAAAGACTTAGAGGACCTCCTGCCCAAAAAGTCTCCTATTTCAGCATCCGCCAAAGAAAATGCTGAAGGTATTGCAGACGGTTTGCTGTTTGAAAATTTCCTTATATTAAAAAAAGTTTTGATGATGACATGTTTTCACTGAAGTGGACAGACTGCAAATATTCAGCCATTGTTTCTTACTTGCTAATTCTGCATTTCAAAGTCAGGAGCGAACTGGGAGACAAGCCCTCAAAGGTCTCCCAAAAGCCAGGGGCTGTGGCCACTGGGAGGGGGGTAAACCTGCAGAGGGATGTGTCTCTGGCCATGGCAAATCCACGGATGGCTGTGACCCGCCCTCCTGGCCCCCGAGGGCCCAGCGCTCTTCCTGGAAACACGCTGCAAGTCCCTGGGGGGCGGGGCAGGGGGAGGGGCCAGAACCCCCGGCGCTAGTTGGTGTACACGGAGTGACGTGCATACAGACACACACTGACCTTTCAAAGTGTTTACCTCCATGTGAAAATACAAAGAATCCTTTGGAGGCTGAAGTACTTTCCCAGATGCTGTAAAACTGGCAGTGTGATTATATGTAAAACCCCATTCTTTTATCATTTATAATCTCAGAGCTGCTGGAAACGCTACGCTGACAAATAAATTTAAAAAAAAAGTGTAAAGTAACAATTGTAAACTAATCACACATGGTTTTAGGAAGTATACATTTGCTGAAATACTGTCTCAGATATGCTATTGACAGCAAATGTTGTGTTCCAAATGTGGGGAAATTGTGGTTTTGTTCACTTGATCAATGATAACATGACTCCTATTTGTAAAAATCATGTGTGCCAAATTAAACACGAAGAATATAAGCCATTTTCTCATTAATAGAATCCTGGAAAACAACAAAGTAATAATTTTCAACAAATTATCCTTGCTTAGGGAGAGTTTAGAACTAATTTATTGGAAGAGGAGCGTATAACACTGAATTCAGTATTTATAGTATCCTACCTTTATTATGCTTGAGATTTAATATTGTTAAGAATTAAAAAAAGCAGTGATGATGAAATGTATTGTCTCCTAAAAACATATAGATGTGGTAACATTAACTTGAGTTACATTGTACCTTTCTTCTGCAGCACTTGAGTGGAATAGCCAGGGGTCCTCAGGGGTACTCATGGAGAAACAAAATGAAAAACAGCCTGAAAATCTACTGTTGGTTTCCTCTAGACAAAGTCTGAAGTATCACCAATAAATAATTCATGATAAAACCACACACACACATCACCTGAAACTGCCTGTCCCATGTGGGGTAGCAGGGAGCTGGAGCCTAACCCAGCAGCACAGGGCATAAGGCTGGAGGGGGAGAGGACACACCCAGGACAGGACTCCAGTCTGTCACAAGGCACCCTAAGCAGGACTCAAACCCCAGACCCACCAGAAAGCAGGACCCAGTCAAACCCACTGCACCACCACACCCCCTCAACAAAAAAACCTGATATAAAATAAATAAATAATATACACATCCTATATTAATATATTAATAATCCTTAAAATATAGAATATGTATCGATATATAAATAAATATATAAAAACCATACAAAATTTCATTGTATTGCATCCAATGACAATAAAATATCTTATCTATAAATGGCTGTATACTGGCTCCTCAAATTATGAACACTATTCATCTGCCCTTAAGTTTTATTTAGCTGCATGGTAGTGAGGATTATTACCTTTAGATGTGGAAGTTGCAGTTTCAAATCCCACCTCTTCCTCTAGTACCCTTGAGCAAGGTACTTACACTAAATTCCTTCAGTAAAACTGCTCAGCTATATAAATGGGTAAATAATTGTAAAGTAGCTTAGCATTATACTGTAAGGTTTTTTTGGAGAAAAGCATCAGTTAAATGAATTAATGTAAACTAGGGGGACAGTTCAGACTTACCCATTCATCTTAAACAGATGTTTTTGGACTGTCAGAGTTACGGTGCTGCCTATATTTTAGCTATAATAAAATGCTCTGTAACACTGCCATCCTTCACTACCTCTATCCACTTCCATTTTCTCCATCCATCCATCCATCCATCCATCCATCCATCCATCCATCCATCAACTTCTTGTCCAATGTAGGGTTGGGGTTACCTGAGCCTCTCCCAGAATCAAAGGGAAGGAAGCTGAAGATACTCTAAGTGGAATGCCAGTCTATCACTGTGTAATATTTTTATTATCTTTTTTACTTAGCAAACTATTTTAATATTAAAACTAATTTCATTTTTTAATATGTCATCTTCACCACTACCTGTTTAATCCCAGTTGCTGAGCAACTCATCAAATAAGCATTTCCAATGTTCATGAACTTCTGACCACTTTCAAATTTCTTCTTGTGCACAATGAATAAAATCTTAGTAATACAGATGTCCCTCAACTTATTTATAAGTTAGGTTCTTTAAAAATCTTGGCAACTGTTAAATAAAAATTCGATGCAAAATGTATTAATTTCAACCTTTTTCATAACTTCAGACTATTTTAAAACTAAGGAAACTGAAAGGAAAACTGTCTCCACAAAATCCTGTTAATTTGAGATTGTTACCCAATTCATCTTGTAAACGTGTTTTTTTTTTTTTTTTTTTTTTGATCCTCAGCACTCAAGAACACCACACAATAAGTCAAACATACTGTGGAACTGATCTGAGTCAAAGCAGTTCCACACTCCACTTCTGGTTTGGCTGAGTTTTATTGCGAACTCAAGGCTTCATGTGGAAATGTAGGTGGCTTTGGTTCCACAACAGACAGAAATTTTTGGAAAAATGTATCATATATAAATAAATAAAACATAAAAATGTATAACTCAAACTTTTGTGACATGAGGAGTCAGTATATTCAAAAACATCTAAGGTTTGTTGTGTCTTTAGTTCCAGACATCTAGCCACTGTAGTTGAATATAAAGTCTAAAACAGAACTGTCCCCCTTTTTTTGGTCAAGCACCACAGTTATTATTATGAAAAGGTCTGAAGGCTGCATGTGTAAAAATCATAATGGTATACTGAATTTTAAAAGTGTAAATTGAAAAAAAAAATCATAATGTTTTATTTACCCATACAGGGAATATATGTATGTGATTATTATTGTGTATGTGTAACATGTAAATCTTATAGTATTATTTATATTGTCTGTGTATATTGTATATTATGTATATTTTTGCCAGACTCTGCCCTGTATACTGCACTGTCCTGTATTTGCACTGTATTACACTGTATGTTCTACGTAATACAGAATTAAATTTTGTTCCCCTGTATGTGTAACTCACCTATAGTGGCGAGACAATAAAGCTGACTTTAACTTTTATTTTGAATACCCCCCATAGACTCTGGACTGCTGCAACTCTGATCAGTACAAGTGTTATGAGTGTATTTTATTGTGGTGCTGTGTGTTCAACATTGTGTCTCTAATCAGGTCATTAAATTGAATTTCTTGTATTTATGGTAGGTGTTATATAGTAAATTATATATTAATAATTTTACAAATGGTCTTACTTACTGTATCATGTGAAAAGGTAGGCAGCATGTTGGAAACCCCTACTATAACACTTCAGTATCTTCCCAGACATTATCCTCCTATATTTAATCCTCAACTTCTTTCCTTTCTTTCCGTTCTCTCACGTCGCCTAAATGCTAGACAGCTTCTAGTGCATATAAAGCAGAGCACTAAGTTCTAATGTAGCATAATATTTAAATCAGTGTCATTTCAATTATCCTCTAATTTTACACTCAGATGGCACCACTGAGATCATGTATGTTATTTTCAGAAACAAAATTATGTAAATAAATTAAATGAAGATATGTGGATTAGAGATTCTCACAAATGACACTTGATTATTATTCATTTGGTAAGCAGAATTTGATATCCTGTTTCTCAGCAGCCATAAAATGTCTTAGACATTAATAAACACAAATGTTTTTATTATCACTATCAGCACTGTACACAGATTTCATCACATGCAAATAAAACATTAGATAGGCATGTTAAGTTGTACAGGAGCACAAAATCTTCAAAGAAGTCACCACAAATTTGGTATCCTTATTTTGCAAGTTGGCCAAAAACAAAAATGGTAAGTGATGGTTTTCGGTGACATGAAAATATTCTTAGCTGTATAATACTGCTTTGATCATGTGTTCTTCTTTTATATTATGCACAGATAAAATAGTTTGCTGTTTAGTTTTTGTTTCAGTGTCTCTGGTCGAATAGCTGATGTGACAGAAAGGAGTGTATCATTTTTTAACAAGTGTTTCTATGGTACTTTAGATAAGTATGCAAATTATTTTCTTTCGACTATAACAGGTGATAAATGAATGTTTATCATAGATATTTGCAGATTAGATTTGCTGTTTGTGTAAAGCAAAATCTGCAGAATGTTGTGACCTTGCCCTGAAAAGGTCACCACTCAGAGAAATGCTCTGACGAGTGTGTCACAGTGCTCCTGGTATATAACTTACTGGCTCAATATACATAACGTCTTGATCAATCAGTTTATGACACTATTATATGTCATATCCAGTACTGGAGGGAATAAATTCCAGTCAATTGTCCAATCAACGAGTCCTCAGTCTCACTCTACAAGTTATAAACACATTGTATTGTTTCATACATTTTGACGTACGAAACACAAATGGCATGAAAATATTTACAGTTACACTTAACCGTGATGTTTTTAACCATCTGCAGAAAATCAGCAAATTCTTTTAAAACTCACCATAACAGATATAAAATATAAACTTAGCAACCACAACAAACCTGTGCACTTATCATAGTAACCCAGAATGTACATGCATGTGCATATAATTCAGATGGGCACGAAATATATGGGGAAAAGTGTGGTAATTATGCATTTTGACTATGTATCTACAGGTAATATTTCAGCTCAATTAAGGATTAATGAAATATTTTAAATAATTAAATGATTTAGTGATGTAACAGAATTAAAATTGGACTTCACTCATTGTTATCATGCATACTTAATGGTGGATTAATTATGTATTATAGTAAAAAAAGAATAACAATAACAGGAATAAATCACATACAATACTTTATGTACTTCATGTTGCATGCAGTCTTGTCAGTGTTTTTACTTTAGGAATTCTTCTGTGGAATTTTAATAGTCACAGTCTTTATTTCTGTGTACTCTTGGAGCCCGTACTCTCCCCTACATTAAAGAAAAAGAAAAATGTTGTACAAAGCAAAAAGGTTATCTGTTCTCCTGGAAAAGCTACATTAATAAAAGTATATAACAGAAGTAAATTTCATTCATTTATATATGTCGAAAAAAATGAATGACTCACATCTCCCTTCCATTTCCAGACATCTTAAAGCCACCAAATGGACACTGAGAGCTCATAGCATTGTAGCAGTTCACCCTAAAATGAATGAAAGAGAAGTCGAAGCATTATGCAAACTAGAAGTAATACATGGTAATATGATCTTTTACATGTCAATATCAGATTAATACTGTGACCATAGATCTACAGTAATCCGTTTCAAATCTTTTTGAAATTTGTTGAAAAACAGCATCTTTCATTATTATTTTGAATTCATTGCTTTGTGGGCATTGTCCAAAGCGATTTACAGTTTCACCCATGTTCAGCCAGATACACACACACACACACATATTTTCAGAACTGCTTGTCCCACACGGGGTCGCGGGGAACCGGAGCCTACCCGGTAACACAGGGCGTAAGGCCAGAGGGGGAGGGGACACACCCAGGACGGGACGCCAGTCCGTCGCAAGGCACCCCAAGCGGGACTCAAACCCCAGACCCACTGGAGAGCAGGACTGTGGCCCAACCCACTGCTCCACCGCACCCCCTCCTGTTCAGCCAGATATTCAGTTGTAATTAAGAAGAAGCACTTCTTTATAGTACCAACATGAAGTCTGCAGCCTTGCACTTTATTTACAAACTGAAAGTGTGCTGTACCGAGACAACTTGGATGAAGCATCCAGTAAAACGTACCAGTCTGCTGGCATATAACACTGGTTCCTTTACCCTTCCCTTCAATCTTCCAGTAGGTAGTAATAATACAAATTCACATTTGTTTATTTGGCAGACACCTTTCTCCAAAATGACTTCCAATGAACTCTATGTAGTGTTATCAGCCCAGACACCTTATTCACCAAGGTGACTTACACTGCTAGATACACTACTTACACTGGGACACTCATCCATACATCAGTGGAACACACTCTCTCTGTCACTCACACACTATGGGGGAACCTGAGCAGCATATCTTTGGACTGTGAGAGGAAACCAGAGCACCCGGAGGAAACCCATGCAGACATGGGGAGTACATGCAAACTCCACACAGACTGAGCAGGGATCAAACCCACATCCTCTCGCACCACCCAGGCGCTGTGAGACAGCAGTGCTACTTGCTGTGCCACTGTGCATCAATCACAGTCTATTCCATACAATTGCTCCACAGGCTTATCACATTACTCATGCAGAACCTTTCTGGTTTCCTAAATTACTGCTGATGCAAAATTTCACATCTACAGTCATCACACAGAACGGAGTCCAGTATCACTGTACAGTTTGTGGAAGGAAATATTCTGCAGTGAAATTATGCAATTATTAAGTACAAAAGCATACAAAATCACTCTAACTTCTTGTAACAAAGATGTATCCCTACATACCATCTATACATGACTTTTGGCAGGATATGATGATATGGAAACATTAACATCATTACAGATCTTCACAAGCAATATCAATAAATTACAACAAAAAGTTCTGGTGATGTGAAGCAGAGAAGCTAGAGAGAGCAATTCTGCAAAGGGAGCTCAAACCAAAGAGAACCCCCTCAATGGCTTTGAGCTATAATGCAGATAAATTCACTCAGTCCCTTCATCCCATGTTTTCTTGCAGAGTCTGAAAAGCCTTTAAAATCTCCTGATATCTGTCAGTTAAAGCAAACAATACAGTTCTGAGAAGACAATTCCATATTGGTGAAAAGTACTTTACTTTTACACAAATTCTAAAGATATCCATCAAAGGAATAAATGTGTTTGCTGGGACACTCCTGTATACACACACACACACACACACACACACACACACACACACATTTTCAGAACCGCTTGTCCCTTACAGGGTCACGGGGAACCGGATCCTACCCGGCAACACAGGGCGTAAGGCCGGAGGGGAGGGGACACACCCAGGACGGGACGCCAGTCCGCCGCAAGGCACCCCAAGCGGGATTCAAACCCCAGACCCACTGGAGAGTAGGACTGCGGTCCAACCTACTGCGCCACCGCACCCCCTAAACTCCTGTATACTAAAAAAAAAAAAATAAAATTAATAGGAAGGTGATCAGGAATCACTGATGTTGAGTTTTATGCAGCTACTCGTGTGATGAACACTGGTTCATATGGTGGAAAGAGACAAACTAACCGTACTTAAGAATCACACGTCTGTATCTAAGTGTCTCTTTCTGCTAATGTAATGAACTCATTGTATTTCCTATGAGATGTATTTCGCTTTGGAGAAAAGTATCTGCCAAACAAATGTAAATGTAAAAGTACACTCCTGCAACAAACACAAAGTAAGGCAGCCTCTTTCCCCCACTGTGTTGTATTCCCTTGTTTAGCGTTATCAGCTGAGATGAATTAAACTGCCTGGATAATCCATAGTAGTTGTCATTGAATTATTAATGTTGGTTGTCTTACCAGACTGTTCCAGCTTGCAAAGCAGCAGAAATGGTGAGAGCTTTGTTAATGTCATTGGTGAAAACTCCTGCTGCCAAGCCGTAGTGTGTGTTGTTTGCCCGTCTGATCACCTCCTCGATGCTGCTGAATTTCATTATTTGCTGGACTGGTCCAAATATCTAATGAACAAAGTGAAGCCAAAAACCTCAGACATGCACATCGTGCACATTTATCATATAAACGCATTAGCGTTTTATTTTTTGTCTCTGTACGTCAACCCAGTTTTGTTATTTGCACGTCTGTATTGCACATTTACTTTTGGTGTCTTATTCAAGAGGCCTTCCGTACTCAGGCACATCAGTTGTGGGGTGTGCAGTTCTCTGACATGCACCCAGCTAATCTGATTGCTTTCTTTACACATTACAGGTCAGAAGTCGCCACACAGGAGAGCTAGCTCCAGCTGGAAGAGCAACGCGTCTTGCTGCTGACGCACAGCAGCCAGCCGGCGCCAGTCAGCTCTGTAGGAGGCGCTTACACAACCGCTGGCTGAGACACATTAGCCTGCTTTTTGATGTAGTCTGGTCCTTTACCTCCTCCTTAGCAATGCGCATGTCATCCGTGACATCTGAGAAGACTGTTGGCTGAATGAAGAAGCCCTTCTGGCCCCATGCGCCACCCCCACACTCCAGCTTCGCCCCCTCTCTCCTCCCACTTTCGATCAGCTCCAGGATTTTGTCAAAGTGCTTTTTATCAATCTGGAAAACACCCATGTGACAAACTTAGGAACCAACCAGTCAGCAGACTATTTACATTCACATTTTGAATGGTTTGTTACTCAATAACACACTCATTGGGACCCATTCTAACCTATTTCTACATTGATGACTGTTCCTTGAACCCCTTTTAATACCAGGGCAGTGTTACACTTCCATACCTGTGGGCCCTGGTCCACTCCAGGGACTAAAGGGTTTCCCAGGACTCTCTTCTTTGCCCTCTCCACGCTCTTGAGGACAAAGTCATCATAAATAGGCTCCTCAACGAAGACCCTGGAGCCAGCAAGGCAGCACTGGCCTTGGTTAAAAAATAAGCCGTGGTGGGCTTGTTCCACTGCATGCTCCACTATCCCAGTGGGGAGGCAAAAACGCATCATCAGTAGTCATAAAACTTCAGCAGGGGCTCACTAAAGTCCTACACCAAGGTCCTACTGTTGCCATGTACAAATGCTTGCAGTAAGTTTAGAGGCAGGATGCAGAAAACAGTGACTAAACTATTTAGTCAATAAAACATTCATAAGAGGATGAAGCCAAAAGAATAGAAATTTGACTCACAGTCAGAATCTGCAAAAACAATGTTGGGATTCTTCCCACCAAGTTCCAGAGTGACACGTTTCAGATTACTGTTGCCAGCAGCCTTTTTGATAATTTTTCCTACCTGCAATTAGGACAGGGAACACTGAAATCATAATTTAATTAAACAGTACGATAAACTCTTCGCCTTATCATTTGGCATGAAAAGTCTACTGTAGTGATGTGGTTTATATAACACTTCGAGAATGGAGTCTTACCTCAAGTAAAACAGAATATTTATGGTTTTGTAATGCATGAAGATATTAAGTCTCTTTTGAACAGTACAACTGTTTTGTAGAAAACATATCAACAGAACTTTAATCAGGTACAAGAGTGAAGAGTGAGGTGATCTTATATATGTAACTGGGCAAAATAAAGAGAATATGCAGTAGTTTTTGCATGGAACATGTGAATTAAAGTGTACACGTACATCCTTCAAGTTAGGTTTCATATCATGCAGTTGCCTTGCGATTGAATGTGGCATGTTTTGAAAGACAGCAGTGAGAAAGATGACATACATCAGTTGAACCTGTGAAAGCCACTTTGTCTATGTCCATGTGCTGGGCAATGGCATGTCCGGCTGTGGGCCCATATCCTGGCACAATGTTCACAACTCCAGGGGGAAAGCCAGCCTGCCGTTTCGCAAGTAGACACATAACTTGTCACACTTAATCATAAATCAAGCCCAGTTCTTATAATTTACTGTTTTTACATTTATTCATTTAGCTGAGACTTTTCTCCAAAGCAACTTACAATGTTAAGGTTACAATTATATACCCATTTATACACCTGGGTAATGTTACTGGAGCAATTCAGGGTAAGTACCTTGCTCAAGGGTACTACAGCTAGTGGTGGGGATCAACCCTTTGACCTTTGGATCCAAAGGAAGCAGCCCTATCCACTACACTACCAGCTGTCCACTTTTAGGCAAGGTGACAACACAAACATAAATGTTATGGATTAATATTCATAAACTGTTGTTTTTTCCAGCTCATTTACCCAATGTTAATTAATTTGCAAGTATGATGTTGAAATCAAGTAACTGATGAGATGTTTTAGGTTCGGATCAAATGTAGGCTTTGGTTCCACCATAGCAGGTGCTATTAAGGCTCCCAATGCAGCATCAAAAGCAATAAACCCAACCAGCTCTCACCTCCTTGATGAGGGAGGCCATGTGGAGTGCAGTGAGAGGGGTCTGTTCCGCTGGCTTGATGATCACAGTGTTCCCACAGCACAGAGCTGGAGCAATTTTCCATGCAAACATGAGCAATGGGAAGTTCCACTGTGTAAGAGTCAGCAAAAAAATGCAAAGTGGGCATTATGTCTTTATAGATGCTTTTTGAATATTCATCACTGAAGCAACCAAGGGTTACGCTATTGCTCAGACAAAGCTAGTTTGACTTGACTACTCACTGGTATAATTTGACCACATACTCCAATTGGTTCATGTCTTGTGAATGTGAAATATTCACCATCTGAAAACAGAAATGATGAAATAGTTTTAACGTAGCACTTGAGAGGAACTCTTGTTTCTAAGACAACGGTGTGGAGTTGTGCTTTGGATGTCTGGGTACAGAAGCTATGATTCTGAAAAACCTAGTAAAGTACTGGCATTGCATCTTTGCATGTAGTAGCACCCATCAGTTGAAAATTTCTGCTGAACAAAAGGATTACCTGCCAAAAAATCGATAACAATGAATGCACTTACCAACAGGAATAGTTTTCCCCTGAATCTTGTCAGCCCAACCCCCATAGTAACGCAGGGTTTTAATTGTGCCAACTAAATCCACAAAGTAAGCAACCAGGAAAAGTTTTCCCGAGTCAATGGCCTCCAAGGTCTGTTTTCAGTGACAGAAGAGAGAGATAAGCCAAAGAGGTCATATTCACTGCACCATTCCTTTCCACAGTTACAAAGTTCTGCTATAGGCAGCACATTTGATGAAGTTACCTTTTTCAGGGTAAAGTGCCTACAAATCAGTAGCACCATGCTCAGTGCATTTCAACAGTGAAATGGGTCTTTTTGTGACGTGTTCCTTACAGCTAATATTTGACGATCCCGTTCCACTAGGTCGGCAAGTTTGCACAAGAGTCGACCTCTTTCCGAAGCATCCATCCGTCTCCATGGCGACCCCAGCTGAAAAGCCTGCCTGGCACATTTCACAGCTTTGTCTATATCTTCCTGTGGAAGAAGAACCACTGAGTCACATTTACATGTCTCAGCATTGGCTATAAAACCACAAATACATGATTTTTATTGATATCTATGGATTCTTTGCACTTTAAAGTATTTGTGTGGTCATAATTATGAGTTTCATGTTTACTTTATTCAATTAAAACAAACAGCTAATTGATGATATTACCTAAATGCAAATCTAACAGCATAAATCTTTCAGCATTATATGTTTTTCATACACAACCTTCAAAGCAACGTCCCATCTAAAAGGCAACCATGTCATGTATGAAGATGCAAATGTAATAACAATAGCAATAAGAGCATTATTTATAGTATTACCCCTGGAAAAGTGTTCAATTATGAATTTGTTAGTCATGAACTGGCAGTCAGCAAATGAATGTGTACCTCTGTCAAGCACTGACGCTAGAAACCTTTCTGATTATTAAATCAACTATTCCATTCACGCAGATCAAAATCTACTTCTGGTTTCCTCACCACCTTGACTGCCTAAAAATATTTACATTCCTTTTTTTCATCCATTTTTTAAGCTGCCAGATGATAGGTACAGTCTCATTGTATATCCTCTGTAATTAATGTCTATCACTTTTTGTTCAGGCTGCATGTGACTTGGGTATTTTTTTAACATTCTTATGAATTTCTTAAAACATTCAACACAAATTAAAATGATAGCACACCAAGCACTTTTTGCCACCATATTAAGAAAAATTACTATATAGATGAAGCTGAAGGAAACAATGGTCTTGGAATGATCAGTGTAAAAAAAAAAACAACTGAAAATGCTGTTCCATTTCATATCAGTATATAGCCAGGACTGTGACCGTTCAAAATTCTCGGGATTCATTATGGGTGACTGCTAGCCATTTTAATTCCTAGATATGCAAAACAGATGCATAAGAAAGATGCATCAGAATGCTGTCTTGTATTTTTGTATGTGTGATGTGGTAATTACCACTGAAACGACTAAATAAGACCACCATGAACGGGAAGAGAAGCGAACTGAAACTATGACACACAGACCGATTGACTCACTTTGTCTCCCTCCTCAACCTCACAAAGGAGCTCTCCTGTAGCAGGATTGTACACTGGGATTCTCCTTCCACAGCATGAGTCATGCCACTCATTGTTCATGAAAATCTGTATATCCCAAAACGGGAAATGCTCAGTCAGCAGTAAAATATTCACTTTTTATGCTATTTTCATACTGCAGTGTTACGAATTAAATGAAAACTTAAGCAGACTTCCAACACAGCAAATTTCATTCTATTGGTCATATCCAATGTTAATGATTTATCTTTAGGAATTTTCTTCTCATAAAATTAATTATTTTAACTGAGTGGAGAAGACTATCGCGTAATACAACAGAGAGCTAAAATTGCTATTAAAGTAATGAAGGTACGAAACATGGCATATGCTTGCACACATTATTCCTGTGTAACTTCAAAATTAATTTTAATTATATCTTTTGCACGCTATCAACAAATACCAAAAGACTCAAGATTACACACCAGCACATACGTCTGCACAGAATGAACAATGTTTATTTTGTTCAGGTGCATCAGTACTGCAATGTACATGCACTTCTGTACTTCAGTTCAGTTATGGCTTTTATGTAAATTGTTGTTTATAGCATTGCTGGGAAAAAGGCAATTTATGGAACATATATCTCACAGAACATATATTTATGGATTTCAAGCTGTCTCCAGGTTGCCCCGTGAAAACAACCGAAACCCACTAATAGACACAGGTTATATTGTGATCATTCTGGATACAAAAAAAATAAGTGAAGGTGCGCCTGCTGTCACTGACCTTGGTGTACTCAATCTTCAGGTCACTGACTGGCATGGGCATCTCTGTATCCAGGGGACGAGTGGAGAGTTTGTTTTCACGTTGTTGGCCATCTCTAGATTCGTTGCTCATTGTACGTTGCCGGTTTTCTGAAACATGCAGGTGGAGCTCAAAGTGTTGCACTAGCTCTGGTAACCCCCTCAGATGTATGGGGACACTTATTGTAGGATAGGTAGACCATCATGAATTCTGGATTTGCGTAGTTACCCCTGATTGGATGCACATGGCAGTCCTGATGGAACTTTGTACTTCTCTATCAGAACTTTTACTTACAGCCGGGTGGGGTGGAGTCAGCTGGAGCTCATAAAAACAGCAGAATATTAAAATTAATTCTGGCTAGTCTGCTGTGTAAACATAAATATACATTCTGATACACTAAAATGTAGTCCTTGGCAATGGTTACTAATTTTTAGACGATAGAATTATGAGATATTGCTATTCTTTTGGCAGTTGATCTTTACTGTAATGTAACATACAAGACAAAATGCAACACAATGTAATAAGCACCAAGCGCCACTGGACCATGAATACATTATACAGCTAAAATTACATAGTAGCGTGGGCCTAAAAATATATACATATACATATCATGTCATTACATGGGCATGCATTTTCATATGGGTTTTTGTGCTCATAGCTCCTCTTCATTTAGTTTATTGTTTTGCCAGAAAAAGTGCCATGTCATGCACATAGCGGTTATCAACATTCTAATAAATGTGGGGCAGTTTTAACTGCCAGTGCTTCTAGTGTGCTTCTGAACAGGGTTTGGTTCAAAGTCCTGGCCTTGTCACTTGACCAGGATCACAACTCTGACGCTGAAGGAAGCTGAGGAGGTTTATCTGTTCTGAGTGTGAGATAAGACACGCTCAGACATATAAACAAAGTCAGAACAATGGAATTAACGCCTTTCCTAAGGAGACACACGCAATTCTAGTTATAGTTGGAGATAATCAACACACAGTGTGAACAGACCAACAGACATGCTTAACATTCCCTCTTTCTCCTGGTTACTGTTTTGCCTAATATTACCGAACATGAAACAATTTTCCTTTTAATTTTAATTACGAAGATTAGAGCTTAGGTTCAGGGTTGTAGTGAGAGTTGAAAAGCGGACCTGGAAAGTTCAGTGTTTAATTCTTGTGCGTGGAAATCTGTCTGCTGAGATCTAAATCAAAATTATTTAAAATGTTTAATTGATCAAATGAAGACTGGATTAGTCCCATGCACTGGCTTTCACTTTGGGTATGTTTCCTTCCAAAAAATCCTTATGGAAAATTTACAGTGATTCAGTTTTTTAAAAGATGAGATATCAGTACTGAGTTTATGAAAAATGTTTCACAGAAAAAATGTAAATCATACACATGTTCCCCCTAATTAGATTTGTGCTGGATAAAGTTTCATATATTTTTACACTGAGATCAAATATAAAACCAG